>NC_059427.1:155984578-156584578 GCF_021028975.2 Sphaerodactylus townsendi | reverse complement strand
CTTGCCGGCAGAATTGCCTTGTAAGCAGGCCAGAGTCTCTGAATTTCGGTAGGAACTCCACACCCTTGAGTGATTGTGTTGTCAGTTTAATGCCTAATGGTGGCATTCAGTAGGTGTTGTTCTAAACTCATCACGCAGCCTGGCCCGACACCATTTAAAGGGCAGCAAGCAGATGTGGGTGTGTTTGTCAAACCTGCCAATATAGGTGATACATGTGGCCAGGAGGGAAAGTGCATGGGAGGGCGGGGCTATCTCTCTTCATCTCCTGAGTTTGGCAATCAGGTTGTTGTAGCAGTCCACATTTTTGAACTTCAGGCCCAAAGAAGATGGGGAGGAGGAAGAAAAGGAAAAAATGCATTTGTTCTGCAATCACTCCAGTTGATCTTACTTATACCTTAAGGGAAACATGTGGGCCTGGAGCTGGTTGCTGCTTCTGCATCAGAGATCACGTTGGAAATCTATTACGCCCTGGTTGATCCCACCAACCGTGTGTACATTGATTTACTTCGGCATAATTTGCAAAAGATAAGGATATGGCCTCTCCTAACCATTGTTTTCGTCACTTTATGTGACGTCAGGAATGAATCATATGCTGTCAGAGCCTTAGAGCTGCTTCTATCCTGAGGCACCTTTCCATCAAAATCCAGAATGGTGGGAAGATTCATGTGGGACGTGGACATGCTTCTGGTGTTCGCACATTGCGTGGGGGAAGGCAGTCCTCCTGTGAAACCAGCGTGGTGTAGTGCTTAAGAGCAGGTGGATTCTAATCTGGAGCACCGGGTTTGATTCCCCACTCCTCCACCTGAGTGGCAGAGGCTTATCTGGTGAACCAGATGTGTTCTCACACTCCTACATTCGTGGTGGGTGACCCTGGGCTAGTCACAGTACTTTGGAACTCTCTCAGCCCCACCTGCCTCACAAGGTGACTGTTGTGGGAAGAGGAAGGGAAAGGAGTTTGTAAGCCACCTTGAGTCTCCTTACAGGGGAGAGAGGTGTGGTATAAATCCAAACTACTACTACTACTACTACTACTACTACTACTACTACTACTACTACTACTACTACTACTACTACTACTACTACTACTTTTTCTTCTTCCTCCTCTTCTCCTCCTCCTCCTCCTACTATTGCTACTACTACTACTTCTATCAGGAAATGTGGGGTGAAAGGCTTTCTTAAAGCAGCATTCTCTCACTCTTGCTCTCACTCTGCTAGTCTGGCTTGCCAGTCTCCCACTGGGGGTGGGAATCTCTTGCCCCCAGCTCCTGTTTCCTGCCATTGCTCCTGCACACAGCAAGAGAAATATAAAAGTAAAGATGACATCAGGCACCAGCATGATGTCACTTTCGGAAAAAAATAATCTGGAAGTGGTGTTAGTCAGAATCCCCAGAAGCTATATGGTTTTTCCTCAGAATTTCTGTACAGTGGTATGCCTTCAGAAAATGGTGCCCAGGACAAGTTCCGAAATTGCACCGCCTTCAAAATTGTGCCTCCCAAATTGTACACTCTCCTCAGCCTCTTCTGTACCTCTCCATCAAGTTGGCAGCAAGAGGGCAGGTGGTGAGCGGCGGACAGGTTGGGTTGAATAAGCAGCAAGTGGCAGGGAGGCCAGGTGAGTGACTGATGGGTGGGGTGAGTGGTGAGAAGGCAGGGCAAGTGCAGGAGGGCAGGTTGAGCAGCATGAGGGCTGGGAGAGCAGTGGGTGGGCAGAGACTAATGGGGGGGGGTTCAGGCGGGAAGGGGTGGCCAAATGTACCCCTATGTGACCATTGCAAGTGGCATCTGGGGCGTTGGTCCCTTCTGTCCCCCCTAGGTATACCACTGTTTCAGTAATGCCTAGGAAGGGATGTCATCACTTATAGGTTTTCTCCAGAAGTGACATCACCAAATGGACCTTCATCTTACCTACAGCCCTTTGGTTGCTTGTCCTTCAACTCATATCCAAGGGCTCCTGGCTCTGAGCATGCCCTGACTTTAAATACCTGTAGCAGAAGAGAAGCAAATTCAGCCAGATTTTACTGAGCAGCTGCTAGCAGCTAGCAGGATTTCTCCTATTTCCTCTAATAAGAAGAACCCACTGTTCAACGTAGCTTAGCAAAAGACATTATATATGAAGAAAATCTAATCAAAACAAGAATAACAATCAATAACAATAACAATCAATAACAATAACAATAACAATACTACAAAAGTGTCTTTCTTATTGTCATACCACTTGGGAAACGCACATTTTGAAAATATGTCTTGATCAGAACTTATGCATTGGTAACATAGAAATTGGTGAGCTTTTTCCTCTATGCGAGTGAAATTGTAAGTTCTCGCTGCTCACCTCGGATGAGAAGAATTAATAATTAAAAACATCCAAATGTGTGTGTCTGTGTGCCCTGACAAGGGTAGCTCAGACTAGCCTGATCTTGTCCGATCTGAGCAGCTAAGCAGGGTCAAACCTGGTTAGTATTTGGATGGTAGACCTCCAAGGGATACCAGGGTTGTGACTTGGAGGCAGGCAATGGCAAATTACCTCTGAATGCCTCTTGCCTTGGAAAACCCTTCCAGGGGTCCCCATAAGTAAGGTGTGATGTGACAGCAATATATGAAACTGTGTATGAGTTGTGAATGAAGTCATAGCTGCTTCATGGTGACTCCCAGAGGCGGAGTGCTCATGAGGACATGTGGGGTCACACACCCCACACACCCCTCCCCTCAGCCCTGCCCTGCCAGGTTGCTCCTTTGGCTGGCAGAGGCTCCATTGGCTGAAGGAGCAGCCTGGCGGGGTGGGGCTGAGGGGTGCAGGGCGGCAGCCCAGCTAGGTAACTGGGATGCGGGGTGTGTTTGCCCGGAGCAGGTTTTGCCCTAGTCGCCATCCCCCCCCCCCCACGCCTCTTTTATGTCCATGTAAGGGACTTTGGTGATGGGCGGATAATAAATATACAGAAAATAACTAACTAAATAAATTATGTTCAGAGGCAGTATACCTCTGAGAAGCAGCAGCTTGAGGAAACCAGCAGTGGACTCCAGTTGCCTTCGGTCTCAGCTTGCATGCTTTCCACAGATATCCGATTGGCCGCCAGTGGAGACATGATGCTAGAATAGATGGACTCTTGATCTGATTTAGCAAGCTAGTTTCTCTATTATGTTTTGCATTTTTTATTCAGGTCACAGCAGTGTTTCTTGGCATATAAATTGCACTTTAAAAGAAAACTATAGAGTATATGCATCCTCGGCTATCATCACCATGATACATATTGATGAATTTCCATCTGGAGGGAAGAGGAGGAAGAGAAACATTGTGATTTTTACCCCTCCCCCCCATTTCCATTGCTTTTATTTCAATATTGGGATGGAGGGGAGTTAATAAAAATCTCGTTTGCCATAAATATAGGCAAATAAAAATATAAATAAAGGTAAATGTAACAGTAGAGACAAAATACGCTGCCTATAAAAATCTAGCTACTCATCCAAGAATGCTCAAATGATTATTGTCAGATATTTTTCTTGTTAACAAATGCTGAATGATCCTTTCACAGGTGTTGAGCACTTTGCAAATGTGATGCCCTTTGGGGAAGAAGAAGCTAAATAGAAAACAAGCTGCCTCGTGATAAATTATATCTTTTTCTGACAGATGTTTCTATATCAATTTTACTGTGGCTGCTACTTCTGGGGTGAGGCGCTATTGCCTTTTAAAATATCTAACCGCAGATCAGAATAGGAATTTTATATCCAATTAGTAGAGGAACTGGGATGATTTTTTTAAAAAACGTTTTTTTAAGGCTTGGTATCGATTTGTGTATATATTTTTCTGCCTATGATAATTTGTTTTCCTAAAATTTGGTGCAAGTTTTTGGCTAAAAGAGAATGAGTGGTGAACTTTCACATCCTAGGTCAAATCTCTCCTTGCCTGCCTGCTCACTAGGTGGTCTTTCAAAAGGCTGAAAGATGGTATTGTTACCAGAATGGGCCAGGACCAGGATTCTGGACTTGGAGCTGTTGGGTCAATTACTACACCAAGCATGAAAAGTCAAAATTTATTCATGATCACAAATAAGGCCAACTATGGCCATTTCCGCATGGCCAAAATATCCCGGGGTGAACAAGAAAAATATCCCTGTGCAGCCAAGAATTCCACATGGTTCCCGGTGCTAACGCGGGCCTGCTCCAGCATTGCCCGGGATTTTTAAAAAACTGCCACTTTGGAGGTTCTTTTTAAAAATCCCCGTGTGATCCTGCTTGTGCGTTCTACTGTGTAAAAACCAATCAGGAGCAGGACCGGTTTAATTTTCCTGCCCAGCTGCCTGATCTCCCCGCCTGATGTTCATTCAAGCTGTCACTCAAAAACAACAGCCAATCAGAATGCGGGACACCAGGCACATTCAAAGGTGTTTGCAGCTGCCACTCAAAGGCAACACCCAATCAGAACGCAGGACACCGGGCACGTTCAGATATTCTTCTGAAACAAATACAGAAATTCCGGGCTCGTGCTGAGCAAACTGGAGCATTTCCTCCCAGGCCTAACTCTGCTCCTGGGAAGAAGCGGGGAGCTGTTCAGAAGAAGAAATAGGGACCAATTAGACACAGTATGTAAGACCCCATTTGAAACCTGGTATAATTGTGCCGTGTGGAAACGGCCTACATTCAGCAAATTCAAAAGGCAAAGGCTTGCTGCAGGCAGCATTTGAAATACATACTAGATAACTTAATTTCAATCTTGGAGTGGCTCCTGAGGTGATGTATGTACACCATAGCATGTTTTCCCGTTACACCTACTACATACCTCTACATATATCTCATGTTCATAAAATGGCGTCAGAATGACAAAGGGGTGTGTGTTTTAACATTATAATGAGGGATCTTCCCACTATCCTCATTCTTTTGTGTACTCATCAGAACATCTTGATGTTTTGCAAATGGTCGTCTAAACCCACAAGGACGTCTTCTTCTTTAGCAAAAAAACTAAAGGTACTGACTGCAACCTATTTGCAGACTAACTCAAAGTCTATTTCTACTTGCCCTGTGTGAAACAGTTGTTTCTCCTACAAACACAGAAAGAACAGACAAGTTGTATTTAGTAATTTCTCCACTGATGGCTGGCTACAGTATGGTATAGTGGCTAGAGCACTGGATTAGGCTCTAGGTGATTTTGATTCGAATTCCTTCTCTGCCATAGAAGCTTGCTGCATCCCCTTGGGCCTGACCTATATTCAGTGTAGGGTTTCCAACGCCCATTAACCACCAGCAAAAGTGTATCAAGGGAAAATGTAGCCCAGTGAAAAATCTGAGCCCCTCCCCCTGGTATGGGCGGTCGCCCTGCCCCACCATGACAAAACAACTTTTTTTGCACCAGGTCTTGAAGTCAGTGTACAGACCTGGGGGGAAGAACGAGAGGTGTGGGGTTGATTTTCCGCCCTCCATGTGACTAAATGGCAGTCCGGGTACATTTGCCCCCATATATCTCCCTGGGTGGTATGCCCCTGCCCACCGGTGCTTTGGCACACTGTGGGATCAGAAGCATGCTGGGGAAAGAAATCTCGCCCGGACACACTTCCTTTTTGCAGCACGCTGAGAGAGTAGGTGCATTGAGGCAAGATGTGTTGTCCTGATGCACTTCCTCTTGCCCTGATGTGCTTCTCCCTTTCCACAGGGAAAGCAAGAGCACTTCTGGTGCAACTTTTCCTGCCAGGGCAGGACAAGGGTGAGAACAGCCGGCTCTGGATAATTGGCCCATTTTTTACACTGGTCACTCCAACTGTCCCATTAATATCAGTTTGCTCTACAACAAATACTGGCGATGTGATGGCCCTCCACGTCAATGAAATGGTTCACCGGTCCATTTCTGCAGATTAAACCTCTGTTAAAGACTCCTTTTTTTTCCTGGTCAATTGGCAATATTACTTCACAGCATCTTTGTGAGGATAAAAAGAACCCTTTGGGTCCCCTCTGGGGAAAAGCCAGGAGTAAATAAATAAATATTCGCTGTCCCCATTCTACCATTCTTTATCTACAATATGGGCATACCTTGAAGGGCTGCTCTAAAGATTATTGAAATAACGTACGTGAATCATTTTAAATACTTGAAATGTTGCATAAAGTTATAACAAATGCTGTTGTGAAAGGGGTTTTTTTTTGCTCTCGCAACAAAGGAGTTTAGTCGCAGTCCACCTTTTCCAGGATGTTGGGATGAAAGCTCACATTTTAAAGTATTTGTGGCTGTCAGTGAGCATTCTTGTAAATAGTCTGCTGTGTACTTTAGGTGGGCTGAAAGCAGCTAGAGGAGACAGATTTTACCAAGAAAGGATGAAGGGTTTGTGAAAGGGGAGAGTCAAATAGCCCCCTTCCTGCTGTTTTGATCATTCCTTTAAATCCTGACTCCAAAGGCTGGTAAAAGGGATCCTAGAATGATGTGTGTTGTTTCTTGTGTCTCAAGTGACTCTTATCACCTGCCCGACTTATCTTGTTAAAAGTATTAGTTGGTTGTATGTTCAGCGCTGGAATTCAGGCCTGAGCAGGAGTTCTGTCTTCTGCCCTGTGAGAAAGAGCCATGTTTTCATTCAAAATGTGCAGGGAGTGGTTGTAGCTGCTCAAGGGAAAGGGAAACACTTTGTACATGCTCAGAGCCGCATGCCTTATGTGACACCTATGTTTTGATCCAGCATGGTGTGGAGGCTGAGTGGCGGATTCTAATCTGGAGAACTGGGTTTGATTCCTCACTCCTTCACATGAGCAGGAGACTCTGATCTGATGAGCCCGGTTTGTTCTCTCACTCCTCCACATGAAGCCTGCTGGGTGACCCTGGGCAAGTCACAGTTCTTCAGAACTCTCTCAACCGCACCTACTTCACAAGTTGTTTTTTGTGGAGAGGGAAAAGGAAGGTGAGGGGCAGACATTTTGAGACCTCTTAAAAGTAGAAAAAAGCAGGATTTAAAAACCAACTCTTTTTCTTCTTGAAGAAAGAGCATGCCAACAGATAAAAGCGGTGTGATGCTAAACTGGGCATGGCACAAATGAAAAGGAAGAGTGGGGTTCCGAAACCAATTGTATTTTCAAGAGGTTTTTTTTCCTGTGTATTGTCAAAGGCTTTCACAACCGCAATCTACTGGCTGTTGAGGATTTTCCAGGCTGCCTGGCCATGATCTGGTAGCTTTTGCTCCTAACATTTTGTTCGCATTTGCATAGGTCTGGGTGGATTTCATTACAGTTGCATTTGTTGCATTTGCAATTATATTCACTATTGCATTTGAATTTGCACTTGCAATTTGCATTTGCAACTGGATTGGCCTGCGTCTGGGTATGACATACCCTTTGATGTATGTGCGTTACTCGGTTTGCTGGAATCCTAGGCAGCAATTTTGCCCAGCTTGGCAGCATGTAGTAATTAGCCATGCACCTTCTGCAGGCTATCAGAAGGAGGGGAAGGTCCATTCAGAAAAAACTGGCAAATTATTAAGGACAGGATTCTACTGTGGGTTTAAGGCAAGAACAGCCACCGAGGCTGTTGGGAGGGATGCCATGCAGCTGAGTAGGCAGAAGAATGCTGGAGCGAGGAACAAGGTCATCTGCAGGTCATCCTCGCAACATCCCACTGGGTACCACTTTGCCAGCAGCTTATCAGCTCCCAGCCATTCTCCAATTGGCCAGGAGGCAACATCTGATCTCTCCCTTCCCAGCATCTGTCAGCTGAAGATGTGATGGATGGAGTTGCTGCTACCTGCGCCCTGTGCCTGCAAGGTGCCTCTGATTGCCAGGCTCTTTTCCCATTTCCTCTTTGAAGCTGGAGCCCCCTCACTCCCCTCCCCACTGTTTTGGTATACCAGGAAGGAGAAAGAAAGACAAAGACGGCAGTTTGCCTTTTAAGCCTACTTAGGTGTTTTCCTCTCCTCTGGTCTCATACGTGTCCACAGCCAAATAGCAGTGAAATGTAATACCACCAATGCTGATCACAGACATTAGCTCTTTTTTTAACCCAGGAATAATTTTGACAGCCATTATAAATGGGTAGCAGGCATTAATCTATACTGGTAACCGAAGGCAGACAAGCTTTTGGGATGAGACGAAACCATTGTCCATGTTAATATGATGGCAAACCCAGTTTGTAAGCTAATTCCATAGGGAACTGGAGTGAATGCAGAATTCCTGAGCATACATGTTTATTGCCAGATGTTTTTAAAAAAATTTTGGCTTTACAATTTGTAGCTTAAAAAAAAAAACCTCATCAAAGAAGTTTGGATCAAGGGCTTTTTTTGTGGCAATATGCACCAGTACTGAGTACTGGCACTTTTTTTTTTTGAGGTGGGGGTCTCCCAAATCCTAAGGAGGAATTTGGTAGCAGTCAGAACAACCTTATGTGTCTTTCTTGTTTTCTTTCTTTCTTTTTATACAAAAAAGCACTGTTTGGATCCCATGAAAAATCTCCACAGAGGGAAAGGACACCTTTGCCTCCCTTCTCCACTGCAGCCCATAATTCTCCCTGAAATGCTGGGAGGGTGGTGAGATAGGAAAGAGGAATCAGTGAATATTGCTCCTCCCTCCATCAGTGGAAATTTTCTTTTGGGGCCAAACCTGAAAGTGTGAAGCAGCTCCAAAGGAGTCAAAATTGGGAGAGAGCTCTGGCTGCCAACGTCCAGGTGCACCATCAGGTAATAATCACAACCCTCTGCACCTGAAAACTGAAGTATGAAAACACCCTACAGCTTCCAAACATAAATTTCAAAACTTCTTCCTTTTACTCACTGGTTTACAGTGCAAAATATGTGGGTGATATAATCATATATCATTTCCATTTCCCACTCAGACATGCCCAGATACCAGTGAGCTAAGGGAAGAAGTTTTGAAATTTATTTCTGGAATCTGTGGGGTGTTTTCATTTTTAGCTTTCAGGAGCTTTCAGGTGAAGAGTGCAGTTATTATGGCATTTTCCACATGGACCAAATATCCTGGGATGGGAAGGTGAAACATCCCGGTTTGGGCATGACTTCTGCATGTCTTCCGGCCCTAAATCGGGCCTGCCCTGCAAGATTTCCCTTATCCCGGGGTTTTCAAAAATCGCTAAATTGGTGGTTCTTTTGAAAAAACCCGCATTGATCCCGCTCCCATACAAACACTGCCGGGGGTGGGGGGGGGACTGGTTTATTTTCCCACCTCGCCTCCTGCTCTTCCTGCCCCACAGCTGCAGCCAATCGGAACATTGGAAAAATGGGAATGTCCGCGCATGCATGGAAGCGTTGGAGTGGAAAATGAAAATAAACCGGGGGTCCATGCACAATTACTTGGAATTCTTCCTCCCGGTCTTAACACAATAACAGGCAGTTGTGCGAAGGGAGAAACTGAGATACAAACAACGCAATATGTATGATCCTGTTTTCCCCTTGGGATATTATGTCTGTCTGGAAAACGCCTATAGCCATGGTGGCGAACCTATGGCACTCCAGATGTTCATGGACTGCAATTCGAATCAGCCCCTGCCAACATGGCCAATTGACCATGCTGGCAGGGGCTGATGGGAATTGTAGTCCATGAACATCTGGAGTGCCATAGGTTCACCACCACTGGCCTATAACATCCAGGTGGGGCCTGGAGCTCTCCCAGCACTTGACTGATTTCCAGAATAGAGAGATCAGTCCTGGAGAAAATACTGCTTTGAGGAGTGGACTGTTTGGCCCCAAAAGGGAGGGGGCCCCTATTAAATCTAATACATTGAATTGAATTGGGTGCTGGTGGAGTCCCTCCCCAGACTCCGCCCCTAAATCTCCTGGAATTTCCCAAACCTAAGTTGGCAACCCTAGAGAGAGATTTGAGAAAAGAAAGACCCATTTGCCGATTTGTAGGTGCAAAGCGGCATTAGTGAGGGCAAACACGATGTGGGGCAGGCCGGGGCACAAATAATTGGTTAAGAGAACAGGTGCTCTCTTCCTGTTACTTTTAATCTGTATCCCATCTTGCTGGTACTATATACAGTAAAAAAACCTATTTATCTTGCCCAGTGTTTTGGAGCTGCCAATCTGCTGGTTATGTTTTATGCCGTATATTAAGCTTTTCATGATTGTATGGCTTTATATCTTTCCCCCTCTGCTATATTTTACTTGCTTTCCGGCTGCTTTGGATGCTTGTCAGAAAAGTTGTTTATAAATATGGGAGAGGAATAAAAAAATACATTCACCTCCGGTGGGGGAGGGGAGGGGCGTTGGGATTTACTGTGCAAGCGTGGCATTGCGGCATGTGGAAGGAGGAAATATTTTATGAGCAGAAGTTTATGAAAGGACATTTGCCCCTTTACAGGGCATCTGGAAGCAGTGGGAGATTTAGGAGGATGTGATCTCTGTGTGAAGGGCAGTCTTGTTTTCTCTCTCCTTTTTTTGGCAAGTCCCTTTTAGAAGCCACATTTTTTCAGGGATCTGCTTCCTTTGGGGGCAACCAAGGAACCATTCCTAACTTTCTTTGTAATATCAGAAGAAAGACAGCTGTGAATCACCACGGGCTGCGATTGCCGCTCGGGGTGGGTTAGTGGAGCAGAACTGGCTGCAATTGCCTAGGCCAGGGCGGAGGCCAAGCCCTAGCCTAGAATCGGCAAGGCAGACGTCACTGGAGGAGGGCAGATCCGAGTCTTTAAATGACCAAGCCCTCCTTTGTGCCAGCCATGTGCTTTGGCCGGCTGACGATTCAGCCTCCTGGCATATCAGTCCAAGGGATTAGGTTATAAAAAGTGTACCATTCAGTGGTTTAGAAGTGCAAAAACATCTGTCTTGGAAGGGATTCCTCTGATTTTTTTTGGGGGGGGGACTGCAAAATGAAGAGGACGCCAGATTTATTTGGCAGTTTGGCTCAATGTTTAGCTTTATTCCTTAAGGCCATGGTCTCCCCCTAACCCTCTTCTAGGGTTTAAAGCAGCTCGGGGTACCTTTTACAGCCAAGGAAACAGCCTATGGGGAAGTTAACTCCCCAGCCCTGGTCCAGATTGTCCTTCCTTGACATCTTTTTATATCTTGCTGGAAGCATCTCAATTCCTCTCCCCCGCTGCTTCTCTTTCCCTTTCCTGAAAGCCACAAATAGCCTTCCCTTTTCCTACCTCCTTCACCTTTTTCCAGTCAACCTACATTTATCTGTCCCTTTGTCTTCGGGTTCACCTGCCCCCAGCAGCTTCTACCTAGGAAAACTATGGCCCAGTTGTGTAGTGCTGTGCCCTGCGGTGAGGACCAATCGCATGATAAGGAACCCTCCTGGACTTATCAAAGAGACACCTCATTTTCTCCTTTATCCTCCTACCCAGTGGTGGGATTCAACAGGTTCGCACCACTTCGGCAGAACCGGTTATAAAACGGTGCTTGTAAACAACCAGTTGTTAAATTATTTGAATCCCACCCATACTGCCTCCTCTTTCCCTCCACCGTCCAACACCATGTCTATCAGCAGAGTTTAAAGCGGAGTCACTCTGGTAAGATGAGAAGTCTATAGTAGCCTTTTTGCACTCACTGCAACCTTCTATCACATTTGGAAAAGAATAATCTCCACGCAAGATGCTCTTTCCATAGGAAGGTTTTACTTTGGCAGTTGCAAGGTTACACAAGTCTATTCTATACAAGACTATAATACTATACAGAACTTTTCAGCAACAACAAAGTTCAACACACACAGAACTCAACTCAGACTCAACTCTATCTCAACTTAATCTGAACTTATCATAGCATATACAATACATACATCCAACAAGATATTTCCCCCTGCCCAGGCAACAGCCTCTCATTGGTCTAGAGTTACAGTTGAATTCACCAATCATGTTAAAGGTCAATTATTGCTACTTCTGGCCCCTAGACTGACTGTCTCCGACCTTTGGGTTTGGCAAACTTCTGCTAACTTAGAAGATGACCTTTTTGTGAACCTTTCTCTTTTTTTATATATCATGACAATGTCCTCTGCCTTTTCCTACCTTATTCTCACCTTCTTGGCCATTCACCAACCTATCTTTTACCTGCCTCCCATGCTAAGCTATATTTATCATTTATTTACTTCATTTATGCCTCACCTTTCTTTTCCGTGGGGACTTGTGGCTCAGATAGCAAACCACCTGATAAACATTGTGTTGTCGAAGGCTTTCATGGCCGGAATCACTAGGGTGCTGTGGGTTTTCCGGGCTGTATGGCTGTGTTCTAGTAGCATTTTCTCCTGATGTTTTGCTTGCATCTGTGGCTGGCATCTTCAGAGGATCTAGTCACAGATACAGGTGAAACGTCAGGAGAAAATGCTACTAGAACACGGCCATACAGCCCGGAAACCACACAACACCCCAGTCCCTCGAGTGTGGAGAAGAATGTCTTTTCTTCATTGTGGGCCTGATTTGCAGATTTGCCCACACATGATAAACACATATATGGAGGATACATTGAGATCCTATCACAGACTCTTGATGTCTCTGTAGTTTGGCCCTGGCTTCCTACTGGAGAATGTAAAGAGAGTGAATTCTGTGAATCTGTCTTGTTTTTCCCAGGAATAAAGTGTTTTCTGCGAGAAATTAATGAAGTGTGTAAAGGAGGCATAAAGCATTGCTTCCTAATGGAGTATGCCAGAGGGCATTCAAAAGAATTATTCAGTCCTTTCTTTCCCTGTGTAGATTTCAGGTTGTCTTTCTTTCCCTTTGGACCCAACCTAGTCATCTTTTTTGGTCATCTGGAGCAGGTTGCAACAGCCTTAAATAAATGTGGCAGCAATTCAGCTCCCTCTTCAAGACACATTTGTGATCCGGATTAAGAACATAAGAACATAAGAACTAGCCTGCTGGATCAGACCAGAGTCCATCTAGTCCAGCACTCTGCTACTCGCAGTGGCCCACCAGGTGCCTTTGGGAGCTCACGTGCAGAATGTGAAAGCAATGGCCTTCTGCTGTTGCTCCTGAGCACCTGGTCTGCTAAGGCATTTGCAATCTCAGATCAAGGAGGATAAAGATTGGTATGGTAGCCATAGATCGACTTCTCCTCCATAAATCTGTCCAAGCCCTTTTTAAAGCTATCCAGGTTAGTGGCCATCACCACCTCCTGTGGCAGCATATTCCAAACACCAATCACACGTTGTGTGAAGAAGTGTTTCAGCACAGTAGTCCTAATTCTTCCCCAGCATTTTCAATGAATGCCCTAGTTCCTATTGGCGAAGGAAAAATTTCTGTCGGCATTTCCAGAGTTGTCAGTTGCCTTTATACTAGTTCTATTGTAAGATATGTTTCGTCACTCCTACATTCATGCTGGGTGACCTTGGGCTAGTCTCGGTTCTCTTAGAACTCTCTCAGCCCCACCTATCTCACAAGGTGTCTGTTGTGGGGAGAGGAAGGGGAAAGGAGTTTGTAAACAACTTCTTCTTCTTCTTCTTCTTCTTCTTCTTCTTCTTCTTCTTCTTCTTCTTCTTCTTCTTCTTCTTCTTCTTCTTCTTCTTCTTCTTCTTCTTCGATAAGGACAAAGAGTCATGGGTATGGTAATTATGGTGGCCTTGTACAATGAATTCCTGATTTGTAATAGCATACTAAAAGAGCATGAACATTCAACTGAGGTGCATGGCCTCAATCTCCAAGTGGTGGTGAAGGATCAGAGAGCTCTTGCAGAAGTCATGGCTGGATCAGAGAAACTCTTCTCACGATCTCCTCACCATCAGCACAAAAGACATCTACCACGTGTTGCTAGCTAGTGTCTCTAAGAACCTGTTCTGTGTTTGATCTTTGTTGTTGTTCAATCTTCTGTTTTTGGTCTGATATACATGCAATTGTGGCTGTTATCTACCTCAGGGGAGAGCAATTGTGTGTCCTCTGAGAACCCTGATAAAACCAGAATACACAAAAACACAAGACATGGAAATGGAAAGCTTAAGTTAAGGTTAGCGTTCTTTTTTTCTACTTTTGCCTTTGCAAATGGACTTGACATTTGCATCCCAAAGAAGAGTTTTTGGGTAGATGGTGAACAGTTTGAGAAAAATTAGCCACTTTTAGAAGTGTCTTATACATATTTCCCCTTACAGAAGTTAGATTTGTTATGATTCCACCATCTGGGTCACTATTAGATGGGAAAAGGCGCATCTTGATAGGTGACCCACTTGAAATATGGTGTGGAGGTGTTCATGCCAGTGCACAGACTGTCTCTTGGAACAGCTTTGCTGTTTAAGAAGTCCTTCCCTAGGTTTGAAAGTGACCTTTGTCAACAGAAAACCATCCAAACCGTCCAGTCTTCACTTTTAGCAGTTGTCAGTGCAACAGGAAACCAAGGAATAACCTCATTCCAGCCTGTTATCGATGCAACTAAATGTTCTTCTTAGCTTTAACAGCCACCACTGAAAATAAAAGCACCAACCTACATTTTATATCTGTTTCAAATATGAAAATGGAGTGTCAGCAGCACAGGGAATGTTATCAGGTGAGGATTTTGGACTTGCATCGATCTTGCAAGATGATGGTGAAGCAAAGCTGTAGGGTGGAATGTCATGGATCTTCAAGCTACGCCAGCCCTTTGGGGTTGATAAGATGCTGTGTTGTGGGCAGGAGAGGTTGGCGACTGAGGGAGAAGACATCAGTTAAGAGTGAGATCTGTTCTCCTGCACAAAATGGCCACTTTGTTGGCTGTGGTGTCCTTCAGAAAAGGTGATGGCCTGATAAGCTATAGGGCAGAGTAGAAAATGGTTCTGAAGACACCAGACAGAATGACCAAAAGCAATAAGGGAGCCAAGTTGCATGATCTGCAGTCTGAGAAAACTTGGTTCATCACACTAAAATGAACAGCCTTTGCAAGGGGGCAGGTTTTAGGCGAGTCACTCTCAGCAACATGGCGATGATAATGAACTACCCTCCATGGCTATTGTAAGGGCTAGAAGGTAATGGATGGCCGATTGTGGACTGGGGAGCTTGCCTTCTCTCTGCCCTGCTGCAGTATCAGGCACATGCCTGAAGTGGTCTTCCTTTCTGAGGGAACAGCTGAGAACAAGAGCAGTAGGTGCATGGCAATTTCCTTGTACATTGGTACAAGGAAGAGGAAAAGGAGGGTGGATTTATAGCCCTCTTTCTCTCCTGTAAGGAGACTCAACGGGGCTTACAATCTCCTTTCCCCTCCCTCCCCCCACAACAAACATCCTGTGAGGTAGGTGGGGCTGAGAGAGCTCCGAAGAACTGTGACTAGCCCAAGGTCACCCAGCTGGCATGTGTTGGAGTGCACAAGCTAATCTGGTTTGCCAGATAAGCCTCCACAGCTCAAGTGGCAGACCAGGGAATCAAACCCAGTTCTCCAGATTAGGGTGCCCCTGCCCTTAACCACTACACCGCGCTGGCTCTCCAGTTTGCCGCACACCACTTCTGCTCCCCGCTGGCAGCAACTTCCTTGTACGTCGATACAAGGAAGTTTGTCATGCTGGGGTTCAGTTTCCAACTTGCCACGGGAGCCTCCTGCATAATCAGCCAATGTGAAGCGTTTTGAACACTGTGTGCATTGCTATGCAAATGCTTGCCAATATTAAATGCCATGAGGGAGTTTTCTCCTGCTTCGGTTGGCGTGTGTCGCTCGTTGCTGTCATTGTTCTCCTTTGTTCAGCGATGAAGCTGCACTTTGCAGGAGAACCATCCAATGAAGAGCAGGAGCAGCCACTGACAGACTTGTCTCTCGCGAGATGGATCACCTTTAGCCAGGAGCAGGAAGAGATGCGTCTCCTCGCTGAATGATGTGGCTCAGCGGATGATGCGGCAGTGTGCCAGCAATGAGAATTGCTGGCACACACCCCTGACACCATGATGAAGTCATGGCTGAAGGAAAAAGGTACCATGAAGACACGATGAAAGCACAGGAGAGGAGGCACAACAGGATGCGGGAGGCACTGCATCAAACCAGGGCGAAGAACAGAGATGTTATGATGTCGGCTCATAGGTGGAGCTACCAGGGGACTGGGGGGATGCATGTTGCACCGGGCGCATATCTGGGGGGTGGGGGTGGAAAATCACCCTCGCAGCACCCCACTCCCCTGCCCCCCCACGGTGCCCTGCCATCCCCACACTTACCTTATTAAAACAGTGCTGGCTGGAGAAGCCCAAGGTCTCATGGGAAGTGTAGTTCCCACCAGGCCGTTTTCAGCCTGAAGGGAACAGGCCGCTTTTCCAGGCTGAAGTAAGGTAAGGGGGGGCGGGAGAGGGGCAGGGTGCCATGGAGGGGGGGCGGCGGAAAACACAGAGTGCGCACCAGACGCACTCTGGCCCAGCTACACCTCTGTGTCTGCTGTAGATGTTCTGGAAAACAATAAGGGTGCCGTGCTCTCTGGGCCAAAGGCAGCCCCAAATATAGACCAGGCTCCCCAAGGTGGCTCCACCAGGTGCCACACAGATGCAGGCTTCACTCCCTACAGTGGAGGGGAGTTAATCATCGCAGAGCATCAAGGGAGGGTAGTATTAAGCATGTAACTGCGGGCCGTTAAGAGGGCTCACTTGGACTTGTAGTGCTTAGAGTGACATTTATTGTTACTGCCATGTTTATGTGTAAGTTATCTTACTGTCAAACTAATCTTTTAAAATGGCGGTTGACTGTAAAATGTGAAAGATGGTAAAGGCTGCAAACCATGTAACATGCGTGCAGCTGAATGTTATCTTCAGAACAGCAAGACCGCAGGATAAGTTAAAGTTAATTGTTAATCACTGTCTGTCTGTCTCGTGTTCAAGGAAACTGCACACAGCGTACTCTGAACATGAATGCTTTATTAAAATAGTTAACTGATATCAACTCCCATCCCTGCCACACGGCAGAACTCAGCTCTAGAAACATCATAAAACCAATACTGAATTAAACATCTTTAAACAACAACAACAACATCTTTAAACAACAACAAAAAATGCATGATGTCTAGCCAAGACCAAAGTGCTCTTGCTTTCTCCTCATCTTCCTCTCCAAATGTTCACTGCATTCTGCTCATGTTGCTCATGATGGCCATGACCATTTAATGCAATGGAGGGAAATAGGGTTTTAAATACGTATTCATGACAGAGTGCAGTGGGTGTTGTTCCAAACATGCTAAAGGCTCAAGGAAACACTCCCGTGTATTCAGACTGAACTTCCTTTAGCAAACGTTAGAGCAGGGGTCTCCAACCTATGGCCCTCCAGATGTTCACATACTACTATTCCAATCAGCCCCTGCCAGCATGGTCAATTGGCAGAGCTGATGGGAATTGCTGTTGATGAACATCTGGAGGGCTATAAGTTGGAGACCCCTGCTCTAGAGGTTGTTTTCGTGCTTTGGTAGTTCATTGGCACCAGAATCCACAACCTTGGAGGGTCCTGAAATAGGGCAAATAGTGTTTATGTTTAGTGTTGCACTTGCTGCTGCACAGAGGGTGCTGATGAGATCACACTACACCAGGGGTCCCCAAACTTTTTAAACAGGGGGCCAGTTCACTGTCCCTCAGACTGTTGGAGGGCCGGACTAAAAAAAAACTATGAACAAATTCCTATGCACAAATGATTGTAAAATGTTTGATTTCACCTTTCAGCCTTTCTGTCATGGTCTATTTTTAGAACAGTGACCAAAGTATGTCAAGTACAGGGTGGGCTCCAAATATTGTTGGGGAGGCTGTGGAATACCTTCCCCTGTAAAAAAAAAAAAAGCAGAACTTTCCCAATGAAGCATTCCATCTAACCCAGGATTAGGTATCTTCCTGGGTTCTTTCCTCCCTAGCAATGACTGAGCGAGCGATTTTTCCGAAAGCCTGGCTGATGCCAATGGGAGTGAGGCGGAACAGAAAGCTTGAGAGCAACACATGGAGTAGCCGAGAGGGAAGGGCGGAGCAGGAGTTGCCACATGTAAGGTTTCCAACTCTGGGTCAGAAAATTCATGGAGATTTGGGGGTGCCATCATGTAATTGCAATCAACAGCCGTTGGGGCCGGTTCCTCCTCTCCCTCGAGCCCCCACTGCACATGAATGGAGCCATCGCCGCCATGCCTGGCGGGCCGGATAAATGCCTTCAGGGGGCCACATTTGGCCCCCGGGCCGTAGTTTGGGGACCCCTGCACTACACAGTCAGGGTTGGTGTAGTTACATTTCAGTTACACATTTATGTGGGCAGAAGTTTACTGGTGTGCACATGCTGTCTGTTTTGCAGTATACATATTGGCCATTCATAGTTCGTCTGTGTTCTGGATCTGTGAGCGTATTCTCAGTTGCACATGGGCCGTATTCTTCACTCCTCGAAACGCTGGCCATTTTCTTCTTCAGCACTGCTTTCACTGGATGGACCTTCAAGACTGGTAACTATCACCCATCCCTGGAACCCTATCCAACTGCTGCCCCCTTTCCTCTTACTCAGCCCAAGAGACTAACAGTGGTGGCGGCCTGCCTGTGCCTTATTCTCCATAACAACAAGGTAAATGACTGGAAAAACCTCATGGACCTCCCCCCCTCCCCCATGCTAAATTCTCTTATGGACTCTAGCCGGCCAGTTTCCTCATCTTATTCATTTTTCTTTCTGTCTTTAACTGACTCTCAACCGGGGCGGATAACTGCTGCCACTCAGACATGCACAAACATATTTTAAGGGGGGAGGTGTCACTTGGAGATCCTTCTAGTTTTCTTGTTGACTAACTTCATGTATTTATTCATCAGGATATTTAAAAAACTCAGTAAATTTAGGATTGGGGAGGGGGGGCAAGTGTTCCCCTTACCCTCCTCAGCTTTCAGCACCTTGAAGATAATTCTAAGTATCAGGCTTTTAGGCCCAGTGTCTGGGCCTAAAAATTAACATTTCAAGTATATCTACGAGGTATTTCAAGTATATCTACAAATTAACATTTCAAGTATATTTACGAGGTTCCTCGAATAAAGCACTTTGCTGGTGAGGTTTCTTGCTACCTTTGTAATAGGGCTCTTGACCATGAAGTTTGCTATTAAAGAAAATAGGTTTGGAAGCCCTTAAAGATACTACAGGGACTTCGAGATTTGAGCAGCTCAATTTCTCCACCTCCCTCATTTCCCTCTTCCTATAAGTGACCCGACAACCTGGTCTTCTCATTATGAAAGCAGGGAGCATGCTCAGACGTTACTATGCTTTTTGGAGGGTTCCCTTCCTCCATTTTCTTTTGGTTAAGCTACAAAGTCATATTTTATTACTTGAGGAATCTCTGTGCAGGTAGGAACCCCATCTGTGGTTTGCCTGGTTTTACTGTTTTTGTGATTGGAACAAGCCACTCAGTTCTACAATTAGCTGTAAATTATCAGTACAGCTGCTTTCCGCTGCTACTGTGAGGACAAGCTGTTGCTCATGGTAGAGAATCTACTTTGCATGGAGAAGGTCCAGCTTCACTTCCCAGCATCTGCAGTTAAAAGGGCCAGGTAACAGATGATGTGACCTGAGACGTGGAGAACTGCTGCCGCTCTAAATAGGCAATATTAACCTTGGTGGACCAATAACCTGGATCAATATAAGGCAGTTTCATTGGTTTATCTCTGACACTTCTACAATGGACACTTCGCAGCATCTAAGACAATGTCTGCTGTGACAGATGTGTACGTTTTCTTTAATTGGGCAACAGCCCTAATGACTACCCTTTTATATTTGCTTGGTCTCTTCATCAGCTGTGTGACAGGCAGAAATCCCACAGGTGAAGTCTTTCCTTGTGCTGCAGCCACAAGAAAATTCCTGAATTCTGATTTTCTGTGCAGCTGTGAAAAAAAAGGAGCTTTGTATGGGAGGCGAACCAAACTGGGCTAATCTTCAAGAATGAGCTAGAATCTAGATGCTCTAAAGCATGGAGGCTGGACTTACTAGAAGCCCTCCCATACCCGCTCATAATGTGAAATGCTGGCACTGAAAGAATGTGTCTTCTTTCCTTTGTGGCGAGCCTCATTCTGTATAGGCCGCCATCCCTATTTCCTGGAGAGGCTGTCGCAGTTGGAGAGGAGGCTCCCTGGCTCACAGCTGTATGAAGCAGGCAGACAGATGGGGCAGGAAGAGAGCCATCCATCATGCCACCGTCCCCAGAGTAAAATTGCCAGCGAGGGTTCTGTTCGCCAACCTTGCTCCACGTGGGCACACAGGATACAGCTATGCTAATCCAAGAGCAGTCTTTGTGCCTGCTTTTCCAACCAGGCCTTCATCTTTTTAAAAAAATAAAATAAATCTTGCTTACAGCAAACCAAAGTGAAATCATTGACTCCTTTCCAGTGCTGGCATTGGTGTATTTATGGTGAAATGTTGATCTCAAATGCTGAATATATATTTTTTTAATGAAACATGTTCCATAATAAAAGATGGGTAATTAAGCTGCTTTAATTTCAGCCATTTGGCTATAAGTTGGGTTAGCGAAACCTGTACATTTCAAACAAAATAGACTTTCTTGATGGTGTTTGTAAAAAAAATGCTTAAGATGCACATGGAAGGATTTTGCTGCTGATTGGGAAAAAATGGGTTATTTTTGGTCTGGGGGTAGAAAGGGATTTTATGAAGAAAAAATGAGATCAATTTTCCAGGAGAAACCATCGGCATTAATTCAGCGGAATATGGAAATTCCTTGTGCTTAATTGTGGCTTAGTTTTAACCATTTGGGAAGATTTTTCTTTGGGGAAGGACAAAGTGTGCAGAAGTGGAGCACTGCTGTCACAGCAATGTGATCATCTGGAAGTGACATCACTGCATCAGTGAAGCTCTAGTTGCTTCCTCAGTCTCTATGGTAGCTAGCATAGAGATTGGGGAAATTCTTAGTGCATTCCAGCTGCAACAACTGGAAATGATATTCCCATGTCTATGATGTTGGCACACCCACAATGTAATCCTTACCATTTTCTTCCATGCTCAATTGCCCAAGAGCGGCTGGGTTGGGTGGGGGGTGGAAGATTGCTTGCCATAGAAAGGCAAATGACAGCTCTAGATCTAAGAAGTCTACCTAAAAGATTGGGATCAGACAGTCTGTTTTCTTTTTAACATAAAAATGGAGCAAGCAGATGAGAGAAACAAAAGGCTGCTCTCTTCCCCATCCATACCCTGTTGTTCTCTGGTGGTTTTCCTTTTGGTTCTTATTCTGACTTAAAAGTGCTGGAAGAAATGGGCTGAAAGCAACAAAGTTAGCCTGCATGGCCCAGGATGGCCTGATCTCTTCAGACCTTGGAAGCTATAAAGGGTCAGCCCTGCTTAGTAGCTGGATAGAAGACCACCAGGAAGTCCAGGGTCGCTACTTCTTTTGCCTTGAAAACCCTATAAAATGGGGGCTGACCCCAGTTTTTTTAGGCCTGTGCGTGATTTTGAAATTCTGACCGCAGTCACAATACAGCTGCCTCAGGAGGCGGGGCCAATAACAAAATGGCTGCAGTGTCGACCACAAAATGTCAGGAAGTGAGGTTATTCATAACTCTAATTGTTACTCTTCAACATTTCGGGCCAAAGCTCTGTTTAAAATGCCTTTAAAAATGAACAAATTGTTTAAGAGTATTTTCTTGCAAACACTACCTGTAATGCAGAGAAAATCCCTTATGCTGTAGTGGAAGCTGTTGCTGAAGCCAGAGGTGTAGCTGGGCCAGAGTGCGCCCGGTGCGTGCTCTGGCTTTTTCGCCCCCCACCCCCCACTTACTTTAGCAAACTGAGCAGGCTAGAAAATGTAGTTCCCATCAGGTCCTTTGCAGCCTGGAAATGTAGTTCCCACCAGGTCCTTTGCAGCCTGGAAGGGAACAGGCAGGCCTGTTCTCCTGCCCGCTCGGTTTGCTAAAGTAAGGAGGGGGCACTGCGGGGGGGCCCGTATGTGTGTGGGGGAAATCACGCCCGCCTGCCCCACGACACCCCCCCATACTTACTTTAGCAAACCGAGCAGGCTGGAGAACAGGCCTACCTGCGTGGGAACTACATTTCCCAGGAGACCCTGGGAAATGTAGTTCCCACCAGAACAGGGAGGCCTGTTCTCCAGCCTGCTCTGTTTGCTAAAGTAAGTGGGGGGGGGTGCCATGGGGGGGGCTGCAGGGGAAGGGGGAGGGGTCAGGAGGAATTTTCCGCCCCCCACGTGACCCAAAGCCATGCGACCGGTTTGTAGCGCACCCCCCTGTCCCCTGGTAGCTCCGCCACTTGCTGAAGCAACCTTTGAAAAATTTGCACAGCCAATCAAGATCTCCAGTGGGCTGTCAAGCTCTACTGGACAAAAGTCCCATCTTGTCCTACCCACTTTCTAAAAATAGGTCCATCAATGGCTACTGACCATAGTTACTGAAGCAAACTTGCATGTCCAGAGGCCAGGAGGCAAAAGGTTGCAAAAACCTTGTTTGACCCTTCAGTGCAACTGATTGGCTACTGTGGCAAACAGGTTATGGGATTAGAGGGACCCTTGATTTCTTAAATTCTTATTCCCTTTTCACATCTGGTGGAGTCCTAGTGTTATGATCCTGTGCCCCACTGGACAGCTGGTGATTTATTTGTGATCCTATTTGAAATTTGATGGGAATCAATAGGACACATTAGTTATGACTATCTTAAACCTAGTTGTCTTTGATGGGACATAGTCATGACTAACTTGAGCTTTATTGGGGCTTAAGTGTTTGACTGAAGGACAGCCAACAGATTAAAGATTTTTTCGAGAAATTGATTCACTGCCTGGCTTTCGACCAATCAACCCATCAAATCTGAAATATTTTTGCATACTATAATATGTCAAGGAAGGCACTTTTTCTGAAAGCTAGAAGGAAAATAGCCGACAGTCTTGTGAGAGAACCTAACATGATGGAACTATGGCAGTGCTCTAGAATGGATGGTAATTCTTGGCAGGATGCCTATAGGGCAGACTCAAGGACCTTCAGCAGGGACCACGGACAGACGAGCAGGGTAGGCCTGTCTGTGGAACAAGGAATCAAAATTGACTGGAGACAAAAACTCAGAGAGCTCCATATCTTCTCCCAACACTGCTAGAGTTGAACACAGATAATATGTAAACATTTGTGTAAACTCAGAAAGATCCAGGCAGGTACCAGACAAGGGTTGTCACCCTCCAGGTAGTGGCCCAGTTTCTTATAGAATTACAACTGATTTCTAAAATACAGAGATCATCTCCCCTGGAGAAAATGTCAGCTGGATTCTATGACATCACATCCGTGCCAAGCTTAATCCCTTCCCCAAATGACATCTTTCTCAGGTTCCACCTTCAAATTTGCAAGGGTTAGGTAGGTTTTTGAAAGGGCCCATGCTCTGGAGCAGCAGTGGCGTAGTGGTTAAGAGCAGCTGTACTCTAATATGGAGGAACCAGGTTTGATTCCCTGCTCTGCTGCCTGAGCTGTGGAGGCTTATCTGGGAAATTCAGATTAGCCTGTACACTCCAACACATGCCAGCTGGGTGACCTTGGGCTAGTCACAGTTCTTCTGAGCCCTCTCAGCCCCACTTACCTCACAGCGTGTTTGCTGTGAGGGGGGAATGGAAAGGAGTTTGTAAGGCCCTTTGAGTCTCCTATAGGAGAGAAAGGGGAGGATATAAATCCAACTCTTCTCCTTCTTCTTACTTGGAGTCTTGATTGCTGTGGCACTATGAACTCTGCATTGGTCCTCTGGCATGTCCAGTGAATGGGACCTCACTTTAAAGACTGTTTGGAGGACAGGTCTTCCAGAAACTCTGACCATTTATGCAATTGTGGTCACCTTCACACTGACTATACATTCCCTTTGGGTTTGATTCTCGGTTATGCATGTGTTTTCCCCCCTTTGGCAGTGTCTTCAGATCAGAGAATCCCTATGGTTTCTGAATGCTCTAAAATGTGACTTTTCTCTCCCTTTGCAGGGAAAGCGAATGAGATCACCATTCATTAAGCTTTCTTCAGATTTTCTTGCTCCTTCAGTCTTTTCTCCACCCATACCACAGCAGTTCCTCCTACACTTCAGGCCACTATTTCAAAAGGGGCAGAAAGGCTTTCTGTTTTAAAATGTTTCATGCTGAATAGGCCCAGTGAAATTGACAAGAAATTGATGCTAGATCAAAGACGGCAGGGGAAAAAAAGTGGCAGGCAACCTCCACAAATGGAGGTTCCGTGGAAACAATGAGGAAGTGGTGGGTGGGCAAAATGCAGATCAGCTCAGCTTGGGACACTGCGCAAGAGGAGAATCCCTGTGCAAACAAAAAACTGCAGGAAAACAGGGCAAGTAGTGCATGCATAAATGGATGCGTAGCCGGCTGAGGGTATTGCACTGGAGACTTGGGGGTTCTGGTTTAAAGCCCCACCCAGTTTTTCCTCGGCTGGTGTTATTGGCTCAGCCATAGGTACCTCTTCCAATTAGTATTTGACTGAAGTTGTGGGCTGGCCTGGACTCCTCCTCTGCGTCAGTTTCAATGGATGGAGATATGGCAATGAGTAGTAGGAAAGACCATGCAAGAAAGACCAAATGATTCTGCAGACTAAACTGATTGACATAATGCCTGGGAAGCAAAACATTGTGTAGAACAAGGGCCAGCAAACCTTTGCAGTTGAAGAGCAATATTCCGATATCAATATTCAAAGCAAGAGATTACTAATGAGCAACTTCAAGAAAGCCTATTTGCATAAGTGAAACTACAGCACTTAACATTTGGGGGGACCTATTTGAAAGGGAGGTTAATTTCTGCTAGCCTAGGGTGAAAATAACATACATTATTTACTGATAGTGTCTCTCTGCAGAACATAGGAGCTTAGATCATGGTCCTCTTCTCCCTTTTATCCTCACAAGAACCCTGTGAAGTAGGTGAGACTAAGAGTGTATGACTGGCCCAAGATCTCACCGCAGGTTTCCAAGGCAGAGTGGGGGTTGGGACTCCCAGGTGTTAGTCCCAACTCTAACCACTACCCTACACTTTATTACTGACATTCCATGCCAGCTTTCTTTCACACAGTCTGACTCAGAGCTGAAGCTTTAACAACAACAACAACAACAACAACAACAACAACCACCTTTATTTGGCATTTTAAAATAGGTTCTAGAGCATTGCCAGACATTTTTGAAAAAGCTTTAATATATATAACCATTTACCACTTTGTGAACAAAGGATATTCAATGTAAACAAATATATGCAAATGCCCTCATTAATAAATTGTACAGGTTCCAAACCTGAATTGCCTCATCAAAGAATGTTTTTTGGGGGTGGAGTTGCCTTAGAATGCTTACTAGGGTCAATCTGCAGGTGAATCCATCTTATTTTAATAGATTAGGACTATCCGTTCCACTGCCTAGCCTTTGATCTACATCTTTTGCAGTGTATTTGGAAGCAGCTGTTCATGCCCCAGAAGCAGGGGAAATGGGATTTCAGTGTCAGGGAGCACGATTCACAGCAAGGGTCAAAGGGCACCTCTTTCAAACATTCAAGTTTAAACTGCAAAAAAGCCAAGCAGTGAAGTTGGAAAATGGACTCCCAAAAACCATTGTCAACCTCCAGGTGGGGTCTGGAGATCTTCTGGAATTACAAATGATCTCTAGGCTACTGAGTTATCAACTCTGGGTTTGGAAATTCAGGAGATTTGAAGGTGGAACCTGGAAGGGTGGAAATTAGAAACAGGAGGGACTTTTTGATAGGATATAATGCCATACAGTCTACTTTCCAAAGCAGCCATTTTCTCCAGAAGTGAAATAAATGTCTTAAATAAATTAATAATAAATAAGCAATTTATCAAGATCGGTTGTAATTCCGGGAGATTTCCAGCTCCCACCTGGAGGTTAGTAACCCTATATAGAGATCAGTTCCCCTGAAAAAAAAAAAGACTGCTTCATGTTGGATTTTACAGCCTTGCTTGCATGCAGCAGCAGGGAATTCTGGGAAATCTCTGCGCACATTCTAAAGGTGACAGTTGGAAACAGTTGCTCCCTGACTCTTGCTGAGGAAAGAAGTTCTGTGTTCTGTTTAACCAAAAGACTCTGACTGAAATGTTTAATATTGTAGACTATGCTTGAAATTGTAACCAAACTATAAACTGTGAATGTATCTGTATATAAGCGATACTTTCTTTGTGTATACAGTCTGTTTCTCTCTCAGTTTAATGATTTCTTTGGTTAAAAAGGCCGGTCTTTTGCTTGATATCTATTCATATCATACAGCGGTGCACAAAGCTACATTCTGCTCGTTACTCTGCTAGCAGCATCATATAGAAATATACCTGTTGCCCTTCACTTTGAGGGTCGACTCTGTGGCACTGTATCAGTTGAAGTCCTTTTCCTTTCTAAACCCCTCCACCTGCAAATATCCAGGAATTTCCAGGCGAGTTGATAATCCTAACAGAGAGCTTATAATAATAAACATTGGAAAAATGGTTGGTCCTGGGGAATGACAAATGACAAGTGGTCTGAAACATCAAGACGGGGCCAAGGCCTGAGCGACCCTTCCTAAAAGGCAGACCTCAGCGTACTGTAAATCACAGTTCCTGTTGGGGTTGAGGTAACGAAACTCTTGCTTTCCGTGTGACTTTGAATGTTTTTAAGGCAAGAAAACCCACATCGGGGGGCTGCTCAGCTGCGGAAATCTCTCTGTGGTCTTATGCGAAATGTATTTTCGCCTCTGCTGGTAATGAAGGAACACTTCAAGATGTGGGTCACCAGATGGCGCCGCCGCACACGATCGTTTGTGGCACTGCTGTGGAGAATTCGTTCTAGGGGACAACTTTTGCAGCACATCCCTGTGTGCTTTGATTTTGCAGAGTCAGAGGACAGGGAGGTACCAAAGTCCAGGTAAAACTGCAATTTATCTCCAAGGCTACAGAGATCAGTTCCCCTGGGATGCACTCCACAGCCTCACACCCCTGCTGAGCTTTTTCCTTTCCCCCCAAGCTCTTCCAAACTCCGAGCATTGCTCCCAAATGTCCCGGAATCTTCCCAGCCTTAGCTGCCAACCCTATGAGCGAGCGACACAAGAGAAAATGGGCATGAGGATTCTTTGGCAGAGGGAATTTTGGCTAGAGAAGGAGCCCACGCCTCTACTCGAATTAATTATTCTGAAACAGAGAAGCATTGTATATATTTTGAAAAACTTTATGTCTGGTACTCAGCCCTAAGGGCAGACCAGTACTGGGAGGGGGTGACAGAACGTCATGGGGATGCTGAAACATAATTGTCATAAGTAGAGTATACATAATACATTGGTGCTTTAGCCGCTACATTATTTATTTATTTATTTATTTTATTTTTTAGACTTGTATACCGCCCAACCCCCAAAGGGCTCTGGGCTCTGAATAAACATTATTTATTTATTCAGCTATTTATAACCCACTTTTCTCACGAGGACCCAAAGCAGCTTACAACATCATTTTTCTCTCTTCCAATTTACTCTCACAACAACCTTGTGAAGTAGGTTAGATTGAGAGAAGAGGGAGACTGGTGCAGAATCAGCCAGCCGGCTGCCATTGCAGTGTGAGGATTTGAACCTGGTTGCCCAGACCATAGTCCAACACTCTAAACCAGGGATGTCAAACATGTGGCCTGGGGGCCAGATTAGCCCTCTGAGAGAGCTTAGCAGGCCTGTGAGCAAGTTGAGGCACCCCCCCCCCCCGCTCCTGATCTCGACCAAAGGAGGGTTGCCTCAGCTGTCTCATGGACCTGATAAGCCCTCTCGAGGTTGCCACCCCCAGTACCAATCTGGGCTGGGGAGCCTGCTGGGGGCTCACCAGCTAAGGCAGCCTGACCCCACCCCCAGAACTCAGCCTGACCAAGTCACATTTATGTTACATATCGGCCTTGTAACAAATGAGCTTGACACCTCTGCTCTAAACACTACCCCATTAGTGTGGCCTAGTATTTAGAGTGGGGATTATTACTAGGAAGACTTGGGTTCAAGTCCCAGAGCTCACTGGGTGATCCTGGGCTGTTGTTGTCAGCTTAACCTACCTCACAAGTTTGTTGTGAACCCCTAATGGAGGCCAGATCAGCAGTGGCTCTTTGCAAGGCATCTTCACTGGCTATCTTACTGCTGCAGAGGCGTAGCTGGGCCAAACTGCGCCCTGTGCGCAGTGTTTTTTTCTGCCCCCCATGCCCCCCCGTGGTGCCCCCCAGCTCCCCCCGGCTCCCCCCGTGGCACCCTCCCCCCACAGCACACACACCCTTCCACCCTTCCCCCCTTTCCACACTTACCTACGTTCCTTTTCTTTTTTTAGTACTTTTTGAGGCTGAAAAAAGCAGCATCTTCACAGTTCAGGGAAAAAAACTGCCTGACAAACTATACTTCCCAGGAGACCTTGTGAGCCCCAAGGTCTCCTGGCAACTGTAGTTCCTCAGGCAGTTTTTAGCCTGAACTGTAAATAGGCTGCTTTTTTCAGCCTCAAAAAGTACTAAAAAAAGAAAAGGAACGTAGGTAAGTGTGGGAAGGGGGGGCGGTGTGTGTGTGTGTGCCGCGGGGGGGGGCGTCGTGGGGGACTGCGGGGGGCGTGAGGGAAAGGGGAGGGGCCAGGGGGTGATTTTCCGTCTACAGGCGTGCACCCGGTGCACGATGCACCCCCCTGTCCCCTTGGCGCCCCGCCACTGCACTGCTGTAAAGTCAACTTCTGCTCTTGGTTTCCATTTCCCCTTAACTGACTTCTTTTAGGAGCGGGTGAAGTCTTTTCTTCTGGGCATTCAAAACTGGAATTACGTTCTTAAAGCAGGGTGTTTATGTGGCTGCTGATTTTTACGGGCTGCTTGAGGACATCTTTGGATGGTTGTAGTTAGAGCTTTAATTGGATTCCAAGGTTTTAATGTTTGCTTTTAATCAGTACACCACCTTGAGAGCCTGTCAGTGGAAAGGCAACGTGAAAATACTATAAATAAATAAAATAAACGAAGGCGGATGTCAGGTGTGGCACGGGGAAGGCTTGATGGCTTCTCCCAGCAATAAAATACCCTATGGAAAGCTGACTCTCCGCAGCCTTTTTACATTGGTTAGCCCTCCTGGGAATACAAGACATTCCAGACCAAAAATATCATTTCTTGTAGTCCTTTCAGTCCTTAACAGTTTTAGTGCTCAAATGGCAGTGCTACCCACAATTCTCCTAATACATGCAGCCATCTTTTTAGGTGAACAGGCTGATGTGCATTTTTTTTTCAGCTTCACTATGGCTGATCGTACACTGTGCTCTGCAGTGCAGTGAGAGAATGATTCCTTTGTGGCAGAGATTTCTGTGCTGACATGCTTACACTTATGGCGCCGCTGATCTGGGATGCCCCGTGGTTAGTGGGAGTGGGAAACCTCCTTATATTTCCTCTTGCGTTGGGGTTTTGCTCCTTCCCGGTCTCTTCCCTGTCCAAGCCAAGAATAAAGATTGCCATTTTAGTTCAGTTTTTTAAACGTAATATCAATATTCCGTAAATCGATATTGTGCAGGCTGCTACCATTCTTTCTTTTTCTTTTTAGGAAAATGCCATCTGTCAATTCTCGCAAGGAGTGTGGAGGTGAGATAGTTCCCCCTCCTCCTCACAGGGATTGATAGTGGGTATTTTTCCTACCCCCCCCCCGAATGGTAGCAGCCTGCACCAAGAAATATCAATATTACATTTAAAGGGGTAAAAAAAATAAATCAAGAGCAGCAATCTTCATTTTTGACTTAAATGGGGGAGCGACCCAGAGCTGGGGATGCAAGCCACACCGTGGGCAGTGGGGTACCTCCTTGCATGTCAACAATGAAATGCAAGAAGACCCCACTGCAAAGGCACTATGGGGCAAGGAGCGGCACAGGAAGCCTGTCGTGCATAATGGGCCAACATGTGACTGGGTTTCGGGCAGAGGTGGGATCCAGCCGGTTCTCACCAGTTCCTGAGAGTGGGTTACTAATTATTTATGTGTGCCGAGAGGGGGTTACCAATTGGGTCTGCTTTTCCGTTAGAAATTCCATTAGGTCCAAAAATCATCAAGTCCTGTTGTTTCCTATGTGGCTGGTTAGCAAAGGTAGAAAACGGGATAATTCTCCCTGTTGGGCTGTTTTAAAAACATGTTTTAGTAATATGGTAAAGTTCCTTGTTTAAGGAAAGTATCCTTCTTTTGATTTCTAGAAACCAAATTAAGTATTTGAAAGTATTAAGTATTTGACAGGCAGTCAATTAGAGGAGAAGTAGTTGTTTCTGTTGGCAGTAGACGATAGGACTTGCTATAATGAGTTTAAATTATGGACAGAAAGATACCAGCTGGAAATTAGGAACTTTTTTTTTACAGTAAGAGTTTTTTACAGTAACAGAGAAATTATTAATGCCCCGCCTCCAGAATGCCCGTCCACGCCCCCGTCGTGCCCCGCCCAGCCCCATTGGCGCTACCCCACTGTTTGAATCCCACCACCATGAGAACCTGTTACTAAAATTTTGGATCCCACCACTGGTATAGGGGTTTGTTCAAGGTGCACAGAACTTACCAAAGCTGGAAAAGCAGGCACGTTGCCCTTTCTGTACAAAATGGGGACCATGCCTATTGGGCAAATTGTGACTAGTGTGATCTCCCCTTATGTGTGGTTTGAGGACCAGAATTGTAGTATCTGAAGAGTTGTGGTAAAATGGGAATGCCTTGTCTGAAACTGTCCATGATTTCATGCTCTAACCAGAAACCTTAACAGGAAAGAGATCTGGCAGGGAATCTGCAGGCTCCCTGGTTCAAGGCTGGTTATGTCTGGCCCCCTGTTTCCAATCAAAACCAGTATTTCACAAAACTATTTTTTTTGGATTGAGATATCTGATAATATAGTAGCCATTCCTCAGGTAGGCCCCTCCCCAAAGTGTGAACCACAACAGAGAGCACCTGTGTCTGGGCAGATATTGATTCTTGCCTGTTTATGAGAGGACGCCTTCAGAAGATTTTGCTTGGATAAGTGACGCTGTCACAACAGGGCATAGCAAGAGGCAGCCATCACAAGTTACCCTTGCTCTGACCCAGGGCTTTCTCAGTCTATTGCTGTTGCTCCAAGTGAGCAGTTGTCTTTTCCACATCTTCTCAAAGCGGAAGCCATTGTGCCCTTCTCAAGAGGGCTTGCAGGCTTTTGTGGTGGGAGAAGAATTGAGCTTACCCCCCCCCCCCGTAACTGTTTTTCTAGTCTCCATCTATTTTTCATGCTGCTCAGAAATGAATTACTACTGTATTGCAGTTTTGGAGAGTCAGGAGCATGGAGTTGCAATCAGGAAAATCAAGAATGGGTGCATGGACAATTGTCCTCAGTTCTCTGGGCACAGAGATGAGGAAATTGTGCTCTACTAAACTAGAATCAGAACATAGAGAGTTTATCTTGTGTTCATTTTCCTATTCTCTTATTTGGGAATCTGCTTCTTGCTGGCAATGGCAGAAACCAAAGGAAAACCCACTGGTAAGAATCTGTGCTGAAAGCTGCCACAGTTAAGTTTATGCTTGATGGAATGCTTCTTCACAAAATGTCTGCCCTTAATTTCCAAAGAAGTTCTGGATAACAACCAACAGACCACAGGATTCAAAATGATTCGATGCAATGCTACACCCATGGTAGAGTGTATCACTGGCACTGATTCTTTTTTCTTAATTTGGGATTTGAGCATAGGCAAAACAAACGACGTGAGTAACAGAGGCATCCTATTTTGATCACCCCATGACTGCAGTAGTGGTAAATTCATGTAAAATCCATCTCTTCCTGGGACTGAATGAACCATTTTCTGCCTGGTTCTTTGCCTGCATCTATTTTCCTAACTCACGGCAGTGTTGCACATGACCTCTGACCCCTCACCCATGTGCTCCTGAATGCCATTTCCAGAGGACAGGAGCACAGAAGCTGTCAAGCTCTCCTGACAGCTTGCAAACGGCCTAGGCCAAACAGTCTTCTCCAGAAAAAAAATGAAGCAAATGGTGCTTTTAAAAACAGGGCTGTTTCCTTAAGCCTCAGGGATGTGGGTTTCTCCAAGCAAAGAGGATGCAGGAGTTTCTTGGAAGAAGCACAAATGAATTAATGGTGGGAACATGCCAAGGAGTTAAAGGAGAATTCTTGGCCACTGGCTGTTTTGGGGGTGCGTATAGTCTTCTGCGAAAGAAGAGCAGTTACCAGATGCTAAATGAAAGCAGGGAAGTTCTGGGGGAATGGGCAAGGGGCGGATCATATGGATATGGGGGGGTGTCACCAGATGTAGCTTCACATGTGACTGACACTCTGCAAAAAGCTCAGATAGGGCTTCATTCATGACTGCTTTTCCATCTGAGGCAAGAACTCAGATTTTCTGGCAGAACGGAAGCACTCAACCAGTATGAAAAATCAAGGACTGTAACACTGACCATCTCTTCCATTCTTCAGTGTCACAGGCTCCCCCAGGCCCTGATTAGGTCCCACCTTCAGATCGGCTGGGAGCCTCAAGTCAAGTTTGGTCACCAACACTCTGTTGAGGACCTCTACAAAGAAAGCAATGACTCTGCTATCTTAGCCTGCCTGGCCTTGCCCTGTCTTCTCTTGCCTGTTTCTGACATGCCACAGCATTCCCTTTGTTTGTTCATTTATTTATAATTCGATTTATAGGCTGTCTTACTCCATGTCAGTCTCGTACCTTCGGGACCGACTTACCCCACATGTCCCGGTTCAGCCTCTGTGCTCGGCGGAGGCCAACCTGCTGGTGATCCCTGGCCCCTCAATGATGCAGCTGGCCTCCACTTGGGGCCAGGGCCTTTACAGCCCTGGCCCCTGCCTGGTGGAACTCTCTCCCTCCAGCTGTCTGGGCCCTGCGGGATCTTGGTGAGTTCCGCAGGGCCTGTAAGACTGAGTTGTTCCACCGGGCCAATTGGCCATGCTGGCAGGGGCTGATGGGAATTGTAGTCCATAACATCTGGAGTGCCAAAGGTTCACCACCACTGAGTAGCCATTTGGCTGTCCAAGACTCTGTCCCTGGAGATGTGACATTCTAGCAAGGAGTGAGAAGGTAAGCTCTTTTGTTCTACTTTGACTGGAGCTGTTAGCTTCTGTAAGAACTAAAATACTCTGTGCTTGGCGCCTGATAGCTTATCCCCTGACCTCCTCTTTTCTACCAGCTAGAAGTTTGCAACCAGGTTCCAACTCATAAATGGAATGCAGTCCCAATGGTTGAATTATTGGGGTAATTCTAGGGTTGATGGCATTTCTCCACAGGACTTTCAGTTGAAAAGCAGTACATAATTAGCTACTGTTTTTCCCATCCTTGCTCACAGTCTCTCTCTTAGAATGCCTGACAAAGGCTAGTCTTCATTATTTGCTATTTTTGGTAGATAGCTTATGTAACCATCACACTTTCTGATCTCTACCCCCACCCCCCACCCCCGGCCGCATTTAAAAAAAAATAGAATTGTAATTTCCTGGAAACTGGAGCTGTAGTTGCTCATACTTGGCTGGGCAAATAATTTCCTCCCACCTTTTTTGGCTGGGGTGTCAAAGGCACCAATGAATGTTTCTGAGGTGCAGAAGTACATCTGCTAGAAGTTATTTCTTGGGGGGGAAATGCAAGGTTCATAAGTCAGGCTAGTAGCTATACTAATGTTCCTGCCATAGATATCACAGTGGTCAAGGAAATGAAGAAATAGAAGGAAGGGGTAGCCCCTGAAAGCTCAAGAGTGTTGAGTGCGCACAGCTCACTCAAAACAATCAATGCCTGGAAGCTAAACTCATGTGAAATTTGTGAGGGATTCAACACAGCATAAACATAACATCTGTAGCATGTTATAAAAAGATCTGTTTTGGCATTTTGCATTCCCACAGTTTGGGAGAACACGAGCGTTGCCAGCCAAAATGGGTCTTTTTTCCCACCTGCTGCACAGAGTTCTTGTCAGTTTCTCAGTGGTGCCTGCCATTTTGTGTGCTGCAGCAGATTCTCCATGAAGATCCCCAACACAGGTCTGCTATTTCACTGTAAAAAGTAGATGAATAAAGTTTGTTTTGTTGAGCAAACCCGCTCACATCTCATTTTTCCTTTTTTTGTTTTGAGGGGGATGTCTGCGAAGCTACAGTGACACAAATATGCCCAAATTGCTTTTCTAATCATGTTGCTGTAGTTTTGCAGACACTCCCCTCAGAACAACACCACCAAAAAAGGGAAAACGACATGATTAGACCTGTGCGTGGGATTGCTTGGCAAAACAAACTTTATTCATCTACTTTTTACAGTGAAACAGCAAACAGATGAGCTGCAAGCAGAGGAAACCTCCATGGAAATCTTCATGGAAAATCTGTTGCAGCCCACAAAATGGCAGGTGTGAGTGGCGGAAACTAAAGTTATAAATTTGGGCGGGAGAAATAAAGCATTTCCTGCCTACTTGCATTTGCTCAGCAGGCAGGAATCGTGTTCAACCTGGGTTGGGGGGGAAAAATGCTAGTTTAGCGATTTTTTGAAAAAAAAACCTGGGTTGAGAGGAATACATCAGGCTGAACTCATTTGGGGGAAGACAGCTGTGCAAAGTTCTTCCCCAAACACTTTTTATAATGTCCTAAAGAGATTATATTTGTGCTGCGCAGAATCCATCTGCGTGAATACCCAATCAGGGCGAATCGAGCTCTTCAGAGACTTTTCATGTCAGGAAGAGACACAACAGAGAAAAATAAACCCTCCTCCACACACACCCCCCCTCCTCATGGCCCCAGTTCAAATCAGGATTCCATGTGCCAACTGTTTAGAAAGGGGGGGGGGGATCCATTGGGGAGTAGGGTTTCCAGCACCTCCTTAGCAAATGCTGGGAGATTTTGAGGTAGTGCCTGGTGTTTGGGGAAGGTGTGATGTCACTTCCTGGTGATGCTCTAGGATTTCCCCTAATCTCTACAGACCATTATTATGGAACCTTTTTCCAGCAATTTTTTCCCCTTCTAATTCTCAGTATCTCAAGGATAGGGGGTTGGGGCTGAGGATTTAATTGCAGAGGAGGGCAAAAGATACCCCCACTTGAAAGCTCATTCATGGAACGCCCTGCATACAGGGAGGGCCTGGGGTGACTCTTGATGCTGTGTAACAATGGAGTCTCCTCAATTTGTGCATGTCCTGTGCCTGATTTAGATCAGGATTGGGGTGTGTGGAGAAGGGGATTCTGCCTTTCCCCAGCATCATTTTCCTAACATCAGATGTCCCTGAGGAAACACACGTGCAGCCCAGTGGGTCAAGTAGCCTTCCCCAAAACTGTTTCAGGTTTGGAAAATGGCACAGCATGGGAGGGGGAAGGCTGGAGCCTCTTCTCCACATGCACTGAGGTTTGAATCTGAATTCAGAAGCATGGTTTGTGCCCTGGGCTGCCAGGTGGTGGCTGGGAGTCTCTGGAATTACAGCTGAGCTCCAGAAGTTAGAGATCAATTCACCTGGAGAAAATGACCACTTTGGAAGGTGGACTCTGTGGCATTATACTCCACTGAAAACCCTCCCCTCCTAAAACAGATCCCCTTCAGGCTCCACCCAGAATATTTTTGGGAACTCCCCAACAAGGAATTGGCAACCCTATCCCCCCACCCCCCATTGGTGGATGGTGGGAGGACCTGGCAACCCTATCTCTTACTCAGCCCAACTTGATCATATCTCCTGGATACTCCTGTTTCCAGAGCTAATTTACATGGTTCCCCAGTCCCTATCTCTGTTCCAAAGTCCTGCCTCAAGCTTGCAATCTTCCTTTGTTTGCATCCAGTGAATCCTGGCTTAACCTTATGAACTGCCTGCCGCCTGTTTACCGTCTGTGACTGATTACGCAAATGGCTATCCATAGAACCTCGCCTGCGTCGGGTCACTTGAAAGGTCTGATTCCGGCATTGCCTATGCAAGTCCAAGGAAAGTCAAGTCCGAGCGTTCATCGCAGCAAAACCTAAAACTCTTCTCTCTCTTGCATTATGGTCTTCCTCCCAGCCTTGCCCTTTCAATTCGTCCCCTTCTGATGACAACATCTTGGCTGTCATACTTCTTCATAGTAATGCTGCTCCTAATTTGAGCAGTATCTGGCAATCGTGGATGGGGAGTATCAATCCAGATTTATTCACAGGGCATTAATTCCCCGGTTGGGCATTGTATGTATGTTCCCCACTGAAATTGCAGAACCCGCTATTTTTTAAAAAGTAGGGCTTAGATTTATTTTTACCTCCAGCCTGCGATAGCAGTGATGACCCTGGTGCAGCGTGGGATATATCCCAGGGAGTAATGACTGGCTGGGGTTAATGGTCCATGTGTGCTCCTTTGTCTATCAGATCCTCCCAGCTGGTCATTCGTTTCCGGGAAATACCTGGGCGCATAGATCATTAGGCCTTAATTCCATCGCATTTTTCACCACGCACATTTATGGTGCCAAAGGCCCCCTGAATAATCAGTGTGGCATTCCATATTGTACCAAAGGTGCTTAAAAGCATGTGAAGGAACCAGAGGGCTGGAATGTGCGGAGGTGGTTCCCAAAGCTCTCGTTGACTCGCAGTAGGAGCTTGGGCAAGCCATTTAAACTCCCCGGGCCTTCCTTTTTCAGCTCCTAATACCACAATAATTCACATGTTGCAAGGCCGGGGGGAACCGTTAGGTTTGTATAATCTGACCTCTTGAACAGCACAAGCTGTAGATTTCAAGCCGGTTACTCCCACATATATCGCTTGACACCTTGAAGCTGGGCTAGGTGAACTATCATTGCAAAGTGAAAGCAGAGAAATAAGAACAACCACCGAGGGTAATTGTCAAAGATAATTTTTGGATTCTAGGAGTCTATAATTCAACAAGCATGAGGATGGGGGGAGGCAGGGGGAGCCCGAGAGGGCTTGCTGGGGTTGGGGGAAGGGGGGCGAGGGGGCTTTTAGAGCACCGGAGCAGTGGTGTCAACGCACCGGTGCTCCAGGGTGGGAGCGTGGCCGTGTGGGGGGCGATTTTCCGCACCCCCGCATCTGACTGAACAGCGGCCACCCAGGGCATTTGTCCCTAAACCGCCCTGTGGAAGCTCCGCCTCAGAGCATGACCCAAATGGATGGAGAAACAGGCTGTACTGAGAGAGATCTGTATTCAGTTTCCCAATCTGCAACAGACTCAGCTTCACTCTAGGCGTAGTGGTGGCAGATGTGTCTTTAAATGTGAGTCTGACCTATTAGTATAGAGCAGTGGTGGCGAACCTATGACCCTCCAGATGTTCATGGACTAGAATTCCCAGCAGCCCCTGCCAGCAAGGCCAATTGGGGCTGATGGGAACTGTAGTCCACAAACATCTGGAGTGTCATAGGTTCGCCACCACTGGTATAGAGACCCTGATTTAAGTAGACATGGGATGGGAATGCAGAGTCTCTCTAGTCTCATGTTGTGGCAGTGGGCATGTTGCTTTACTTCTGTCTCTTTCCTCCATCAGTATAGTTCTGACCAAGCTCACAGGGATAGTGATGCCAACTATCCTGGAGAGAGAGAAAATCCTGTCTTTCTAATAGATATTTACTGGGATGTTATTTACCGAATGATAATAACCTCCATAAAAGGTAAAGGTGGCCATCTGTGCAGCACTGGGTCAATACTGCCCCATGGGTAATGACACATCACGTTTACTAGGCAGACTATGACCCATTCCACACGGGCCAACAAACATGGGGGGAGGATGCTATGAAGCTCGTTTTGGGGGGAGACTTTGCACAGGTCTGCCTCACTTTTTTCTCCCAACCCGTTTTTTTTGAAAATTGCTAAACTAGCAATTTTTTTTTTAAAAAAATCCTGGGTTGGAGCCAAACTTGAGTAAACGGCCAGGCAGGAGGCACTTTATTTGCCTCACTTCCACCTCACCCTCTATGGTGAGGAAGGAGCCACCTGACATTGCCTGTCTGTTCCTTTTCCTTTTCAATTAAATGTGGGTTGCAGCTGTGTAGCTACGCAGGTACAGCAGTGCAGCAGTGGTATAGTGGTTAAGAGCAGGTGTATTCTAATCTGGAGGAACTGGGTTTGATTTCTAGCAGGAGAGAAAGGGGGGATATAAATCCAACTCTTCTCCTTCATATGAGGAGACGTTCAGCATGACTGTGGGGGTTCATCTCTGGATGCCTGCATAGCTACGCATGTGTTGTCATAAATTTTTAAAAAGTGAGAAGCGACTCTGTGCGAAGGCGCAACAGCAACCCAGATTGTTTCCATGGACTCCAATAGCTGCCTTCATGGAACGCATGTGAACGAGTGAACAGAAAAACAGGTTGCTTTATCATGACTGCAACCTGTTATACCTTGTTGTGTGGGATGGGCCTATGTTTGTGGGGTGGTTTGCCATTGCCTTCCTCCGTCATCTACACCTTACTCCCAGAAAACTGGGTAGTCACGTTACTGCCCTCAGAAGGACGGAAAGCTAAGTCATCCTTGAGTCGGCTATGCTAAAAACGGACTTCTGTTGGGATCAAACTCAGGTCATGGGTAGAGCTTTGACTGCAGTATTGCAGTTTACTACTCTGCACCACAGGGCTCTTAACCTCCATACTATTAAAAAAATGAACTGCCCATTAAGTTTTTATTAAAGTGAGAGGTCAGCTGGCAACTGTACCTCAAAGGTTACAAAGACAGTTTGGACCTTGTGTGACAGGTTTTTAAAGGGGAAAAATGGGACGAGAGAAACAATAAACAACCAAGTATCATTTCCTTTAAAAAAAAACTGAGATGGGAAATGCCATACTTCCTTTTAACTTTGTGGGTGTTGAAAGCCACAGAGTCAGGTTCTTTGCTTGGAATTGAGTCAACCCCAATTCTGCAGCTCCTCTCACACCTCTGCGCATGTCATTTCAGATCCTGGTTGGAAGTGCACCTTTTTGCAAACCATGCGCCGAACACGGAGCAGTGGGGAAGTCTGGGGGGTGACTCTGGGTTTGAGTTTCCTGCCCCTGGTAGTGATGTGGAGCCTTTTGCTCAATAAGAAAGCTTTTTTTAAATATCGTGGAGCTGAGATCAACGTCTATTTGTGGCAATGTGGGGTCAGTTACATAACAATGCAAGGGAGCACTCACTTAAAACCTAGTATTTATCCCCTTCTGCCACTAGAGTTTCTGTGTCTTAGGTGGGTAAGGCAGCCTTTTGCTGCAGTCAAAAGCTTGCTGATTCTAGTGCAGGGATGAGTAATTTTTCGGTTTGTTTTTATAAGACATTTCTTCGTCTCCTCGTTTCTATGTCAGTCTGTGCATGCTCACACAGATGGGGATACGACAGGGAAAAAGTTTAAAAAATCCCACCCAGCAGCAGCAGCAGCCAATCAGGATGACCCCTGAGCTGAATGCGCGTTCGACAGCTCAGAGTGCGGAATCCTGGTGGCTGCTGCCTGATGATCGTTTGTGGGGCAGAAGCTGCGGTGGGCACGCTGAAACTGTGCACAAAAGGTCCCATTTTTCCCCCAAAACGGTTTGACTCTACTTCCATTTTTGAAGTGGGGAATTGACCAGATACTGCTTTTCTCTTTGGGAATTTCCCTTTCCTTCATTTATCCCCACGACATCCTTAGTCACCCTGTCAAACACTTGCTGACTGACCATAATGTTTCAATGTCCGCTCTACTTCTCCAATTTGAAACAGGGATAGCTCAAGTTGTCTGCCATTAAAACAGCCAAATTATCTCTTTTCTACTGGTCAAAAATATACTAGAGAACAAAATAGTTGACAGTTAGTTGCCTATTAATACAATATTCAGATCTGTTCCCCAGTGTGGGCCCTGTTTCTCTTCTTACTGCTAAGGCAGACGCTGGTTGGAAATATATTTCCTTTTCCACTGTAGTAAGAATACCATTTAGAGAGGCATAACATAACTTTTACAGAAGCCGTCTTTGCTAAGGCCAGCTGAGGGAAAAAAATCCTGACAGGTTTTATTGTTCTTTTTAATCATGGCACCTTGGGACCTTGCTTCTGAAACTTTTCACTCTGAAGATCTGCTAAGTGAAATAACCTCATGGTGGTTAGCTGGTTGACAAAAGGCAGAAGTTAAAGCCAGCCCAGGCTCTGTCCTGTACATCCTTTCAGACATTCTTCTGTATTTATTTCCACTTTTGTTTTGTTTATAAGGACTGTTCATGGCAGGCTATAAAACATGCTATAAAACCTTTTACAGGGGTTGTAAAAATCTTGGCTGGCAGCCAGAAGGACCCTGATGAAACTCACCTGGGCTGTACTGAACTGTACTGGAAGGTGAGCATGCTATTGGCGGGAGAGGAGAGCTCATGAGAATCAAGGACCCTGGGAAATAGCATACATGCTTTTCCATGTCACTGGATGCGGCCATAAATAGCACGCATGCTTTTTCATGCTGCAGGATGGCATGAGGACACAGGACGGTGTGAAGCATAAATAGCATCTGTGCTTTTGCATGTTGGGGGATGCTGTCATGACCACGAGCATAAATTGTATTTGTGCTTTTGCATGTCATGAAATGACGTGATGACTGCAAGCATAAATAGGCTCTGCGTGCCACATTTGTTTTTATGCAATAAATTATTTTTTTGAAGGGATTCAAAAAACCACAGAGGATGGCTGCATCTGTGGTAGAAAAAGCAGGAAAAAAACCCCCAGGGATTAAGCAAAATGTCCATAAGACTATTTACACAAAAATAAAGCAGCCAGAACAACAATACAGCCAGAACAACAACAAACATGCAATAATACGTATATAACAAATGCCACACAATACATATATTGTGTGGAAAAAACCCCCCAGGGATTAAGCAAAATGTCCATAAGACTATTTACACAAAAATAAAGCAGCCAGAACAACAACAATACAGCCAGAACAACAACGAACATGCAATAAAATATATAGAACAAACGCCACACAAATGTACTGTATCATTTTACCAGTTGTCAGTAAATCAGTTGTTGGAGACTCCAGAAAACTTCTTCAAAGTAGTTCATGGGGATTTCTTCTTAGGGCTCCCAAATTCTAATGTATTCATTGCTATTGGAGGCAACTGAATCTCAAGAAACGTCCTGTCCCTGCTGGCTGTTTCAACCCTTACAGTGAAAAAAAAATAGGGGAAACAATGTCATCAACACAGCAACTGGGTACAGTGTAAAAGATCCACAAAACCGAAAATCCACTATTCCCTTGGCTGCTGATATTATTAATTCACTAAACTCTAATTAGAATATTTATTAAAGTGCAAGTGCGACTTGTGTTGAAAAGTACAAGGTGCAAAACTTCTAATAACAAAATACAACGCTACTCAGTATAGCACTGAAGTGATGTAAGCAGTGGTGGGATTCAGCAGGTTCGCACCACTTTGGCAGAACTGGTTGTTAAAATGGTGCTTGTTAACAAACGGTTGTTAAATTATTTAAATCCCACCACCGGAGCCAGTTGTTAAATTATTTGAATCTCACCACTGGATGTAAGTCATAACCGGGAGACAGATAAACAGTTCATAACTTATGTATTGTTGAAGGTTTTCATGGCTGGACTCAACTAATTGTTGTGATCTTTCCAGGCTGTGTGGCCGTGGCTTGGTAGATCTTGTTCCTAACATTTTGCCAGCCGCAGATGCAGGCAAAACGTTAGGAACAAGATCTACCAGGCCACGGCCACACAGCCCAGAAAGACCACAACAACCAGTTCATAATCTGTCTGCAGATTGTCAAAATCTTGCCAACTTATATCAGGTTTATAAGGACATTTAGCTCATGCGTCCCCATTTTGTCAAGACCCCTATACCCCTTATATAAGTCAGCAAAACAAACACTAGCACCACTGAAGAAGACTATTGAAAACATGGTTTATCGTGGGCTACGTTCAGCTTGTGAACTTCGGTATTGTATATTCGTTGCCCTCATTCTGGGGGACTGGCTTAGTTGCCAACTGACCGGGACGCTGCCGTTTCAGAGATTTTTGTCTGCAAAGCCTGTTGTGGAGAACTGCTGGCAACGCCAGCCCCTTGTGGTGTATTTATGACTAAGGACTTAAGAGTCAGTTTAATATCTATTCCTGAATTAGGCACAATTCAAGACACTGAAATTCCAATCTGCAGACAGATTATGGACTGAATGTTTATCTGTCTCCCGGTTATGGTTTATATTGCTTCAGTGCTGTACTGAGTAGCATTGTATTTTTGTTATTAGATGTTTTGCAACTTGCTCTTTTCCACATTCCACATTAGTCACATTTGCACTTTAATAAATATTCTAATTAGAGTTTAGTGCTTTAATAGTATCAGCAGCCAAGGGTACAGTAGATTTTCTATTTTGTGGATTGACACAGCAATGTCACTGCCAATGGCTGCATCCTCAACGCTCTAGGAATTTTTCCAATCTCTATGGTCCTCTTGCCAACATTCCACCCTCCAAAAATTTCTTGGGGTTGCCAATTCAGGGCTGGCCACCCTACTTATAATTTTCTGCATGCAAAGCATGTACTTCACTAGTAAGTCACAGCGCCTCTCGAGTGACTGCAAAATATAAAATGCTTCATATATTATGCTGAAAAGAAATCTACCTAAAAAAAGCTCTTAAAATGCACTGCTTAACTTTTTTTTGGTGGGGGAGTAGTTCACTCTTGACTACATCCAAGCAAAGTCATAGTGAATCTTGGTTTGAATTTTGCTTTCTGACACACACACACCCACACCCAGTCAATAATCTCTTTGTACCTTTTTCCTACTATCTCCATGGGTGCACTGCCTATGAATCTGGCTTCGCTAAGAGCTTGAGAGTATCTTGAAAGCAAGGGTGAGAGGGAAGCCAGAATCTCCAGGTGTTTTTCTTACAGAAAGGGTAAATGGGATGTTTCATCAAATCATATTGGAGAGGTTCAGTCTTTTGGAAAGAAGTCACAAATTTACATGCAGTGGGTTCTATGCCTATTTCTCAGTCTGGTACCAGAAAACAGCATTTCAAAGGACAGTCTACAGTATCTTAACTCCTCTGTGTGTCTGTAGCACCCATCCCCCAAATAGAAGCAATGACTGCTTCCAGGAAATCCACCTGGAAGCAGTCACTTAGGATGTAACCCTAGTCAGACTCGGCCTCATCAACTTGATGCCCCAGCATCCCAATTTCCTGACATTGTAGCCTTGGCCTGTTCAGGGGAATCCTTTCTGTGTCTCCTGAACCTTAGCGTCATCTGGACTATCTGAGCTCAGGATCATACCTCAGACATTCTGCTGGCATTTCTCCTTCTGTCCCTGCAAGTAGGACCAGAAATGCTGCCGCCACCAGCCCTGTTCACAAGTTACAGTGAATGCATGTACAGTCTGTGCACAGTATACCTGTGATTGTTGCGAATAATTCTCAGGTTACATTCAATGCATGTGCAGCTGAATGTGTGATTGTAACTCTCTCCTCTTTACTCATATACTGCTCCACAGTTTCATTTGTAAAGCGAATGCACGTGTGTGAACATAGGGGACCTCAGTTGTACCGCACAACACAAAAATTAACAAGAGACCCAAATGCCAATGCTGAATCTTTGCAAATGGATTCTAAATCAGGGTGCAGGCTAGGATACAGGCTAGACCAGCTTAACCTGGTGTTTTTAGGGATATGAATTCTTTGCCAGTGGCTCAGTCTGGTACAGTAAGGGCTGTTGGCCAGTGGAATTTACTGCTTCAGAGTGTGGTGGAGTCTCCTTCTTTGGAGGTTTTTAAAGAGAGGCTGGATGGCCATCTGTCAGGACTACCTTGATCGTGTGTTCCTGCACTGCAGGTGGTTGGACTTGATGGCCCTTGGGGACTCTTCCAACTCTATGATTCTGTGATCCTATGAATAAGGCAACAAGACCGGAGTGCCACTGGGGGAGGGATTCAGCCCTCAAAATCATGCATGCCGTTCCTGGCTCCTGACCTTTCTCAAGTGCCGAGAGATGCTCAGGCTGCGGACATGAATATTCTGCCAGGATCGGCAGTCCTCCACACTGCCTGGAATTTCACCGAGAAGGACAAAGATGAGCAGCTGCGAGGACTTTTGTTACTAAAGAACTCAATTAATAAGCAATTTCTATTCACCTATCAAACCCAACACAAGGGCAAGTGGGCGATCTGCTCACTGGTGATTATGGCTTCATTTAAAATGCTCCTGCACAGTAGGTTTATGGGCACATTAGAGGGAGCCCCGAGGCTCCTGCTTGTTATGGATGTGGTCATCAATGTCACAAAACACGCATTCCCCGACTTTGCTATGGATCAGAGCAGGGATATGTGGTGGCCCTGGAGGGTCAAAAGGCCAAGGGTGGGAAATGAATAATTATTTATGCGAGGGTGGTCTTCCCTGATGATGGGCTTGCTACATGCTTGGGGGGTCACAGCTGATGTTTTGCTGGCTGCCTGTTGCCTACCGATGTTGAGCCAGCTGTTAGTGTTATACAGCCTCTATTCGGGTGTGTGGTCCAGTGCTGAGAGCCAGTGATTAAAGTGCTGGGCAAGGATCTGGGAGGCTGAAGTTTGAATCCCCGCTCTGCTGTGGAAGCTTGTTAGGTGACTTTGGGCCAGTCACTCTCAGCCTAACCTACCTCACAAGATCGTTGTGATGATAAAACAGAGAAAAGGACAGTAGAAGCTGTTTTGGTTCCCCACTGGAGAGAAAGGAAGGATTTAAATGAAGTACCGTAATTAAAAAATACAAAAATCACATCACACTGGACACATATGCAGATATGGCTCATGTGGAACTCGCAGCTAATGGGGTGGTAACCCACACTGGCACTGATAGCCCCATATGAATCAGGAAATACACCTTAGTGTTGCTTGTGGTGCACTGTTGCCAGCGTGGCGTAATAGTTAAGAGCAGGTGGATTCTAAGCTGGAGAACCTGGTTTGATTCCCCACTCCTCCATCTGAGTGGCAGAGGCTTATCTGGTGAACCATATGTGTTCCTGCACTCCTACATTCCTGCTGGGTGACCTTGGACTAGTCACAGTTCTTTGGAACTCTCTCAGCCCCACCCACCTCACAGGGTGTTTGTTGTGGGGAGTGGAAGGGAAAGGAGCTTGTAAGCCATCTTGAGTCTCCTTACAGGAGAGAAAGGTGGGGTATAAATCCAAACTCCTCCTCTTCTCTGCAAAATTTGACTCAGTTGCACAGATGAGTATTTTGTAAATGAAGTATCCACTGGAAACTGTCTCATAAGAGTGAGGCCCTTTCCCCACTCACTGTTTGCTGCGCGCTACTCTCACCGAGTAGCGCGGGGTCCAACTGCACTCCCCACTACAGCGGCAGGTACAACGCAGCCGCCCCGACTCTGCTGCTCTTGCGCCCCCTCAGCGGAGGTCATTCTGGCGCTGCTCAAAATGGCGCCTTTTGATGACCCCGCGCAGGGCGCGGGGCAGTGGGGAAGCCCGGGGAACACGACCCTTGCGCTAAAAAGGTCATGGACCAGACGAAACAGACGTCTTTTTAAAAGTGGGGAAACGGCCTGAGACTATTTATCCATAGTTCTCTGCTCATGATGCCCAGGTTAAAACAAATCTCTCCCATCCCAGCTACCAGAGAGGCTCAAACTGAAGATGCTAAAGGTTGGACTGGGGACCTTTTGAATACAATCATGTGCTGCGCCGCTGAGTTTGCTTCCCCTTCATTTGGCAGGAGCCACACTGCATTGCTAATGCATTAACGAGGTCATTATACATATAAGAATATTGTACATGCTCAAAAGAGAGTCTAGGTGGGTTAAAAAAGGTAAAGGTAGTCCCCTGTGCAAACACCGGGACATTACTGATCCACGAGGTGGCATCACATCGGGATGTTTACTGGCAGATTATGTCTACAGGGTGGTTTGTCATTGCCCTCCCCAGTTGACTACTCTTTACCCCCAGCAAGCTGGGCACTCATTTTCCCAACCTCGGAAGGCTGGAAGGCTGAGCCAACCTTGAGCCATCCACCTGAAACCAACTTCCACCAGGATGGAACTCAAGTCATGAGCAGAACTTTGACTGCAGTACTGCAGCTTACCGCTCTGCCCGAGAGGGTACTTTTATCCATACACTGGAAGGTGGAAACGGCCTCAGAAAGATGGCCTTTTGGTGTCAGCATCTGTTCCATGATTCTTTCTCTTGGTTTATTTTATCTCAAAATTCCCTACCATGCTCTGGACACCAGTTAGATTGGTAGCTCCCCAGATGGTTCTGTAGGTCATCTGAACTGGTTACCTGCCTCTGCCTTTAATTCTGTAAGCCTGTTACCATAAATCTGTTGAATGCAGACGACAAAATCCAGTGGAATACCTCTTTGATATGTTGGCTGATGGCCAGTTCAGGGGAAAATGGGGATGGACGTCCAGGTGCTAGACAAAAGTGGCAAAAGGAACTGGAAAACCAATCAGGGATCCTGGACCTGCAGGGAAAGAGAGTTCAAGAACATGTTTTTGCTACTAGAAACAGAAGGATGAATTGGGCCAAGTTCAAGTTTCTGTTTTAATGAAGTTGCTAATTAAGTTAATATTCTCTGGGATTTTTGCTCACTTTTCTCCGCTTCCTCTCTTTGGCTTGATGGATTGCTTCTCATTTTGTTCCAGCGCTCAAAAGAAAAGCCGGGAAAGCAAGAAAAGGAATTTTGCCTGCATTCTCTGTGTGATTTCACACTATATCACCGAGTGGAAGAGTTTCTGGAAGTGGTTCAAGGTATGTATCATCTGTGAAGCCGCCTGCCAAGACCTGCTCAAGGGTTTGCATCCCATTTTTGCTTTAAAAGGCTATTCTTTAAAGCCATTGCTGGCTTCCAAAGAGCTCTCAGACATATCACAGCAGCAGTCAATTTCGGACTCTTGCTGCAGCCACTAAAGAAAAGACAAGACAAGACCTAGCAAATTAAATAGTGGTTTTTGGAAAGTGGTCTTTTTTTGCAGGAGAGCAGTTGTGAGTTGGAGATGCATCACATCTCTCTGAAAGTGTCTTCGGTGGCAACTGCGCAGGCTGAGAAGTCATCACAGTGGAAAGCACAGGCAAGATGGCTCCAAATAGATTCAGTGCTGATGGAAGATTCCAGGAGGCTGAGGACTCTCGAAAGCTTTCATGGCTGGAATAAATGGGCAGTTCTGAGTTTTCTGGGCTGTGTGGCCATAGTCTCATCATTTTAGCTAGGCCAGCGTGGTGTAGTGGTTAAGAGCGGGGCGCTCTAATCTGGAGAACCAAATTTGATTCCCTTCTCTGCCACTTGAGCTGTGGAGGCTTATCAGACTAATCTGTGCACTCTCACACATGCCAGCTGGGTGACCTTGGGCTAGTCACAGTTCTTCAGAGCTTTCTCAGTCCCACCCACCTCACAGGGTGTTTGTTGTTGGGGGGCAGGGGAGGGAAAGAAGATTGTAAGCCCTTTTGAATCTCCTTACAGGAGAGAAAGGGGGATATAAATCCAAACTCCTCCTCCTCCTCCTCCTCCTCCTCCTCCTCCTCCTCCTCCTCCTCCTCCTCCTCCTCCTCCTCCTCCTCCTTCTTCTTCTTCTTCTTCTTCTTCTTCTTCTTCTTCTTCTTCTTCTTCTTCTTCTTCTTCTTCTTCTTCTTCTTCTTCTTCTTCTTCTTCTTCTTCTTCTTCTTCTTCTTCTTCTTCTTCTTCTTCTTCTTCTTCTTCTGTTTTGCCTGCATCTTACAACGACATTCCTCTGAAAATGCCAGCCATAGATGGGACTACCGGACCATGGCCACATAGCCCAGAAAACCTACAACAGCCACAAGTTGAGAATTCCTCCTTTTCCCACATTTTAGCTCTAAGCACAGGGTTTGCCATCGGTGCGGCTCTTTCCAAGAGAAAAATAAGCTTTAAGTTAAGATATATTGTAGGGGTGCAGGTAGGATGCTGGAATGCTCAGTATACAAAAGGAATGGCTGGTGAAGATTTTTATGGGACTAAAAAGTATTGGATGGATTTGACACAGGCCATTTATAACTGGTGTAGGATGTTATATAAACCACTTGTGGGGAGGGGACTCTGCAGGGGTCTTGTTCTGAAAATGAGTTTGGCCCATTCCCCTCAACCCAGGATTTTTGAAAATCACTAAACCAGTGGTCCATTTGCAAAATCCTGGGCTGGAGGTACTCCAGCATGAACACAACAAGCAGGAGACACTTCATTCCCCTCCCTTCCACCTGTTCACTTTAGGTTCCGTGCCATCCACTGTCAGGGAGAATCTACCCACCTGCCATTCTGTGCAGGTCACCCAGCACATTGTGGGCAGATTCTTTGAGCGCCTGACAGTGTACAGAGTCCCCCACGCACATCTTCTCCCCGTGGCAGAGAGTATGACTGCCATATAGATCTTTAGCAACACATTCATTGTTACACGACTGTACCTTTTCCTTTATTGCTTTTGTGTGTTGCACATACGCAGTTACGCAGGTGCAGCTGATCAGATTGTGAGGCAATCGGCATGGTTCCAGGGATTCAATTCTGTATGTCTGGGCAGCTATGCATGTGTTGCAGGAAATAAAACAAGAGGAGAGCCTCCATGCGAAGGCACAAAAGCAACCTGGATTGTTTCTGTGGGCTCCAATTGCTGCCTGAATGGGTGAAGGGCACACATGCGAATGGGAAAAAGGAAAATGGGTTCCTTCATAACAACTGCAACCTGTTATACATATGCTGTGTGCAACCCTCCTAGTGAAGCTTTTCAGAGAAGGAAATGATAATCATAGAATCATAGAGTTGGAAGGGACCCCAAGGGCCATCGTCCAACCCCCTGCCATGCGGGAACACACAATCAAAGCACTCCCGACATATATTCATCCAGTCTCTGTTTAAAAACCTCCAAAGAAGGAGACTCCACAACTCTGATTCAGTGAATTCCACTGTCGAACACCCTGATAGTCAGGAAGTTCTTCCTAATGTTTAGGTGGAATCTCTTTTCCTTCACCTTGAATCCATTACTCCGTGTCCTAGTCTCTGAGGCAGCAGAAAGCAAGCTTGTTCCCTCTTTGACATGGCATCCCTTCACATACTTAAACATAACTGTCGTGCCCCCTTAACCTCTGCTTCTCTAGACCTGCAACCTGCGGCTCTCCAAATGTTCATGAACTACAATTCCCATCAGCCCCTGCCAGCATGGCCAATCTTGCCTGTGCCAATTGGCCATGCTGGCAGGGGATGATGGGAATTGTAGTTCATGAACATCTGGAGAGCCGCAGGTTGCAGACCCCTGCTCCAGACTAACATCCCCAGCTCCCTAAGCCTCTCTTCATAGGGCATGGACTCCAGAACTTTTACCATTTTGGCTGCCCTCCTCTGGACACGTTCCTGTGATCCTGATATAATCTGTAATCCTATACACAGGTTTATGCTAATTAACTAAAATAATCACCCAGGGTGTTCCTGTGCATATTCATTATTGTGAGACCATGTGTGTGCCTCTTTCTAATAAAAGGCTCTCAGCAACCGGTGTTTGGGCTGCAGAAACTTTACACATTGTTAATCAACATGTCATTTATCAATTATGTTAAGTTGTATATATTCCGTTAAGCCAATGGGCTTTCTTCTGCTGTTTGTTGGTTGATCTCTTGCTCTGAAAGTTAATGTGGCCTGGCTCTTGAGTGATAAAGGTTGCTATCGCTGTCCCAGAGCCGTAGTGAGGGGGAACTGTACCTGGGACACGTGTGTGCCCTGCGCCCTGCTACGCCCCTGCCCGCCCCTGCCCCGCCCTGGAACGTGCCTGGAAGGCCCTGAAATGCCCCACCCTGCCCCCTGGGCACTATGCCACTGCTCTGTCCTATGTTGGCCAATGTTATGCAGATGGCCAATGTTATGCAGTCCCACAGCAGGTTCAGCAGGTTCAGTTTTCCTTTTGTGCAGATGGGGAAAACGCTGCCTGTTGAATTTCAGCATCTCTCACAGCTGCCAAAGTCAAAGAAACCCTGCCAGGAAAAGAAAGGGGAAGCAATCCTATGCCAGCATCCGGCACAAAGCTAATAATTTCTTCCCTTGCCCAAACTTTGTCACTGGTTTCTACTAGGAAAGGCCTATTCTTTCATGCAAGTAACTATCCAAATGTTAATTTCTGGGCCCACTCCACCCTGTAAATTTTCAGAGTTCCCACACTAGTCATGGTAAATGAACCGATCTGACAGTATGTAGAAAGAGGGTGTCTGGCTTTGTTTCGCTGGCAGAAGTACTTTCATGATTCCAACCTTACATGCTGGCATCGATTCCCTATGGAGGTAGCCACTAGAGGGCAACAGAGCTCACTCCTACCTTCAGATGCCTCCTAAAGCTGTTTTTGCAAACTTGTTCCTTTTATGGGAATCAGAACAGTTAGTGATCTGTGTCTCCTTGTCCTGAGCAACAGGGTCCTTCTTGATCAGACCTGCTGCTCGAGCAGCAACTTTGGCTCAGGGGTAGGACATCTGCTGGGCTTGCAGATGGTCTCAGATTAAATCCCCGGCATCTCCACTTAAACAGATCACGTAGTTGGTGACAGGGAAGACCTCTTCCTGCAATTCTGAAGGGCCGCTGTCAGAGCAGGCAATATTTACCTTGACGAACCAATAGTCTGATTCAGCATAAGGCAGCTCCATGTGTTCACTTGCTTTTAGGTAAGTGAATTGCTATAGACAGGTGCTATAGCAATTCATTTGCTATATTCTATAGTCCATTGCTATAGTCCATGGGGATGGGGAGGAGATGACCCCAGTCGCAGCGGCGGGGAGGGGGGGCAAAATCGCCCCCCCTCCTCCCCCATGCTGACCCGCTCGGAAGAGCCAGGTCAACATAGGGGAGGCGCCTAAGTGCTGCAGTGCCCATCTGAGGGGGGGGCAGCTCAGAGGGGTGGCTCAGAAGGGCAGCGCAGCAGCAGGCCAGCCCAGGAGCCGGCCTGCGGTGCCTGTCCGAGCCGCCCTTGCCCCCAAGCCCTGCCTCTGAACACAGGGGTGGGGGCAGGGGTAGGGGAGTGCCCGGAAAATGTGTTTTCCCCAGGTGCCATTCCCCCCCGATACACCTCTGGCTATAGAGTCATGGAGGAATGAATGGAGATATGTATTTCCCCAGATTGGTAGACCTTTTTTATTTTAATTGACCAATTGGGGTGTCATTTCTTGGAGAAACTCCTGGGCCTCCATCCATTCCTTCTGTCTTTGCTGTCATGGAGGAAATGATGCTTGTGGGCATAAAATGGATGGGGAGGAAATGAGCTGGAGAGATGCCAGAGGTCATTTGGCTGGGCCTGCCACCCCCCCCCCCTTAAAAACAAGCAGCCCAAAAGAATGTTTCCTCCCTCCCTCAGTTGAGTTAATGGAACAGCAATCACTTGTCCTTCAACGCAAGGTGATTGGCATCCTTTGGCACAATGAATCCCCCCCCCCCTTCCTTGCTAGACTCCCCCACAACAGGACATAATGAGCAGTAATTCCACACACATTCCCCTCACCCCCCAGCACACAAACTGCAAACAAAAGAGTAACCTTGAGTGGAGAAAATGTACATCTGTGGACATGCAGGCTACAAGTACAAAACCAGACTGCAAGGCCTTAGGCTGTTCAGCCAGTCTTGGCCATGCAGCTGCAAAGTCTGCTTTACTGGGAACTCCAACCTATTGACAATCTTGGATGAGAAGCGCTGGGGGGATAGTGTAAGCCATGCATCCTCCTCGTGGATTTGATGGGCACTACTGTCAACCCATTGTGGTGTGAAAGCCAGAGGCATGGCGGGGGTGGGGTGGGGTGGCGTATCAGGCAAACCTGCTCCAATTCCCCCCTCACTGCCCCCGTGTCTCACTGCCCCATGACCCACTTTCCTTATCTGGTGGGAGCCTGCCACAGGCCGCCACTCAGCCCAGCACCCGCCCCCCGGCTGCTCCTTCAGCCGGCAGAGGCTCTGCCGGCTGAAGGAGCAGCCTGGCAGGCCAGGCCAGGCAGAGGGGAGGGGTGTGAGGGGCAATTCTTTGCCCCCACATGACCAGCTGGCATGCGCCCGGGGACATGTGACCCCACATGTCCCTGTGAGTGCTCCGCCTCTGGTCAAAGCAGTCTTCACCACCTGCCCTCTTTCTCCAGGTGGCCCTGGCAGTGGTGGGGAGTTTATGACCTTTTTTTATTCTCGGGTGTGCTATTCTCTGGCTCTTCTGCTTTCTTGCCCTCTTTTACCAGATGTCAGCTAGTAGGCCAGTGAGGTTGCAGGCAAATTGTGGCCAGCAATTGCAGCTATTCTTGCTCTTTGCTGGTTGCCCAAGGAGAGGCCTGTGGAGTAAAAAAATGCCTTTTACTGAGCCTGATCCTTGGTCTGTCAGACTTGCAATCCTGAGGAAAGTTGCTGCAGTCTCAGCCCATTCATTTCAATGGGCTTAGACTGGAGTAACGTTGCATGGGATTGCACTGTTAGTGTTGTCTGCTTTGACTGACAGCAGCTTTATAGAGTCCCAGGTTCTGGTCTTTCATATTATATACTACTTGTCCTTTTAACTAGAGTTGATTGAACATGGGACCAGGGGCGTATCGCCCAGGGGGACATATGGGGTCAAATGTCTCTGGGCTACAGCCATTTAATCATGTGGAGGGGGCAGAAAATCACCCCCCCACACACACACCCCTCTCATCCTTCCCCCCAGGTCCATACACTGACTTCATGACCTAGTGCAAAAAAAATTGTTTGGTCATGGTGGGAGAGGCCAGCTGGCCGCCCATATGGGGTGTGTGTGTGTAAAACTCAGATTTTGCACCGGGCTACATGTTCCCTAGATACGCCTCTGCCTGGGACCTCCAGCATGCAAAAGACATGCTCTACCAGCAAGCTGAGCCCTCTCCCCAAATGCTGGGTCGACAGGAAGCTATCTTATACCAAATTAGACCCTTGGTCTTGCAAGGCATTGACCTGAATGGGCCAGGTGAGTTTCATTTTGTTAGGTCTTGGAAGCTATGTAGGGTTGGCGCTGGTTAGTACTTGGATGGGAGGCCACTGAGTAATTACAGGGTTGCCGTGCAGAGGCAGGCAATGGCAAATCGCCTCTGAACAGCTCTTGCCTTGAAAACCCCTTGAAGGGTTACCATAAGTCAGTTGTGACTTAATGGCCCCTGCCACCACCACTGCCAAGGTCAGACAGACTTCCCAGAATCTGAGGCTGATCTCTTTCACGTGACCTACTGCCTGGTTCTTTTAACTGAAGATGCCAGGAATTGAACCTGGGGGCTTCATCATAAAATGCAGAAGTTCTAGACTGTGGGAGAAAGGTTGATGAACATGCAGCTGCTGGCTGTCCATGTGAATGGCCCGGGGCTATGCCAAGTTTGTTTATCCCAGTGCAACACGCTCAGAATCTGCTGTGTGGAAAGGGCCTGGCTTCCTTGGTAGCACTTAATTGTTGTTGTTACAGTGCTAACTCCCACCTCACAGACTCTATGCTTTCATTAATTCATTTCATTGGTCATGCTGGCAGGGGCTGATGGGAACTGTAGTCCATGAACATCTAGAGCACCATAGGTTGGCCACCCCTGTCTTAGAGCATCCATCTGGAGGTTGTGGGGAGAACCCTCAAGTCTTAAAGCCAACTTTTAGAACCAGTGTTTCTATTCTGCCCCCTAAGATGGGGGTTGCCTTCCTGCCTTGCTTTCTAAAACATAACCAAGCACTCCTTTCCATAAATAAGGAGCAAGGATCACCTTTCTGCAGACATTGTGTACATATAGCAGATGATCAGGGCAACCTTGTCACTTGCGTTTTAGTGGCCAATAGCAATTCCTCTCTGCTTATCCACATGATGCTGTTGACATTTTGGAAGCAGGTTCTGTGGGCATAGCTAGAGGGCTCTGCAATTGGCTGTCGAGGAAAGAAAGAGTGGAGGTCCTGCCAGAGCTCTCTGATTGCTCAAGGATGTACTAACCCTTTTCTTATAAGCAGAACGTTTCAAGGGAGAGGGAAGCGGAGACAGGAGGAGGATGAGAAGGAAAGAGTCAGGGATATCCAAAAACCGTTCTGTGACTGCAGCAGTGCCTTGCTTTCTGGCAGCCTGGATTAAATTATTAATCCATCTTTTCCCGCACTGAGCCATGTGCCAGGAATCATCAGACGGCTGCTCCATCTGGCTTGTTTTTTCCCCATCGGAAGCAACCACTCAGGGCTGGTCCTACTGCTAGGCAGTGTGGGGTGGCTGCCTCAAACGGCACATTTCAAGAACAGTTGAAGGACTTCAAGCCTGTATTGTCTTGTCTAGGAATGAAGTGGTGTCACTGTTCCATTTTTCTGGCATCCAGAAGTCTTCGACTGGTCTTGGAGCCCTCAATGGTTGTGAATCAACGACAGATCTCACCTGCAGGGTGATTCTACACGGGCCAAGTGAAAGAGGCTGAGGGCCTTTTTAAAAAGTGTTTTTTGCGGGGGAGGGAGTTCCCACAGAACTCGCCCCCAAAACACTGCTGACCCATCTTAGTGGCCAGAACACGGGTTCAATGAAAATCGCAAATTTAGTGACCTTTCTCATTAACCCAGATTGCAAATGCTTCCTGCTTGCCTGTGCAAACTACTGCAAACTACTGTTAGGACTGAGATGAAGTAACTGACTCAGGGAACTTCATGGCTGAAACAGATTTGACTGCAGGTTTCTGCAGTCTTGTTTAACATTAACCGCTATGGTTCATGGGTTTTTAGGTGATGTGGAAGGGAGTGGTACCTCTGCTCCTTCTTTGTTGTAACTGTCAAGCTTCCAGATCTTGAAGGTTTTTGAAAAAGCCGCAAAACCTGCTTACTGAAGACAAAATGGGGGTAAGTGTACACCCGAGAGCAATTTTTTCCTTTGTAAACCCAATGTGAAAAAATAGCCTTTGTATGCCTCCAGCCAAAAATCTAGGGGAAAGGGTTTTTTTTAACAAGCCACCAAAAGATCGTCCATGTTGCATTGCTCTCTGCTCAGCTATCAGCATGTGCCCCCCACCCTAAGCATTGTGTATTTGCCAGGTTTTATTCCTCAATTCTCTTTTGCTTCTTACTTCTAGTGTCACTTCATACCTAAACAATCTTTTCCTTTCTTACTCTATACATTGATCACTGAGGTAACCCCCTTTTATTGATCACTGAGGTAATCCCCCCTTTTTTCCACTTCCTCTTCCTTTCTTCTCTTTAGACATGGCCTTATAAGCTAAGACTGCAATCCTATCAGCTCAATCCTATTGTGAGGGTGTCAAATTTCCGACACATTTGCTTCCTCCACCAATACAAGGGGCATCTCTGCTGATGGAGGAGGCAAAGGCTCCAGTGGCAGGGCACCCCTTAGCTCCTCAGTGGTGGAACTGATCCAATGCCTGCAAGTGTTCGTGTGTGTGGAAGGGTGGTGGTGGTGGTGGTTGGGGGCATCTCCAAATGCCTCAAGCCGAGGATTGGACTTTCAGTCTAGTAATGTGTCTTAAATTGGCCTAACTGTGCACAGGTTTGAGCTACATGAAGCTTTCTGAAGTATCAACTCTTTTTCTTACAATACCATAACCAACGGACAACTCCATAGATGGGAGAATGTGCTGTCCAGTGTGAGAACACGCTACTTGCTGTTGTGGAAGAAAAATTCCTATCAGAACCATGTAGGAGAAACGATCAGCTGAGAAGAACCCAGATGCTTTGAATCTGTATTTTTCTCCTGCACCGTTAAGGAATTTGAAGACACCACAGAGCTTTTAAGTGTAGTGTGATACCACCGGCCTTTTCAGATTCTGATGGATTTTCAGCTCCGTCTTGTGAATGGCTAGAGAATCCAATATTAGCCCCTACAAAGCTGTCACCTCACTCAATTGCTGGTAGCCTGACTACCTATTGCTTGCGCATAACAATTTGAACTAAGAATCATTTGGGACGGGATATTAGAGAAATCTTTGGGGCTTTTGTAAGTGAGGGGCAAAATGTGTTTCCTTTCATCCTGGGTTCTTTGTCTTTTCTAAATTCTGTCCTTTATTAACAGACAGGTTTGAGCCAGGAGTTTTCTATATACTCTCCCTCTTCACGACCACAGTCAGGTGAGGGAAATAGTCATCTCAGGGTAGAATGAAGTAAAACGTCTAAGTTCATAAAGGACCGGCAAATTAGTACCTGAGTCTAATTCTTCAGTGAGCAGAACCAGGTCCCTGACATGAATCAGGAAGTTACAGCAGTCGATCCACTATCTTTCCTGAAATTTATGGGAACAACATTGGTACAGTTCTTCAGTTCTGGACGATGTTACTCGTCTTCGGGGTTAACCAGTTTCCCTTCTTTTAAGGAACATTTTTCATTTGAAAGAGTCATCCTTTACAGCCAGGCATGCTGCTTTCACCGAGTGTAACGAATGTCCTTTATTTCCATGTTCTCTGCTTCTCTCAGAGTAAAGTGGACGTCCCTCATCTGAGACACTCCTTCTCCAAAGTGCCCCTTAGTTTAAAAATGCTGGTCTGTGCTCCTGTATTCATCTTCCTTCTCAGGTGAGGATTTACTGAGCAAAGCCAGAGGGTGGAGGAAAGGGCTGTGTAATTGTCATGACCCCTGCGCTGGTATAAATGCCACTCCACACAGTGCAAGTGATATCTCTTCTGGGGATGGAAGCCTTTATGCCAGCACTGGGAGCCACAGGGCTACGTGTCACCCAGGTGTGAATGCTGCTGCTGTGCTGTTGCTCCTCCAGGGCAGGAGCCCACACAAGAGCTGATGGGGGCGTTCCTGGGGGCACAGCCAACTTCAGTCAGTTCCTTGAGGACTTTCCTCTTTTTTTGCTCCCCACGCCTCCAGAAACCTCTACGGAGGTGGTGGAGCTACACTGTGCTTGGCTGCCACTCATCTTGGTGAAGAGAAGGTTAAGAGGTGACTTGATAGCCATGTTTAGATATTTGAAACGATGTCATGTTGGTGAGGGAGCAAGCTTGTTTTCTGCTGCTCCAGCGACTAGCACCAAGAGTCATGGGTTCAAGGTGAAGGAAAAGCGATTCCACCCAAACATCAGGAAAAAACTTCCTGACAGTAAGGGCTGTTCGACAGTGGAATGCACTACCTCGGAGTGTGGTGGAGTCTCCTTCTTGGGAGGTTTTTAAAGAGAGGCTGGATGGATGACCATCTGTCAGGAGTGCTTTGATTGTGTGTTCCTGCATTGCAGGGGGTTGGACTGGATGGCCCTCGGGGTCTCTTCCAACTGTATGATTCTATGACAGTGATGGCAAACCTTTTCGAGACCGAGTGCCCAAACTGCAACCCAAAACCCACTTATTTATCACAAAGTGCCAACAAGGCAATTTAACCTGAATACTGAGGTTTTAGTTTAGAAAAATGGTTGGCTCTGAGGCGTGTGTTACTCGGGAGTAAGCTTGGTGGTAGTTGTTGGCTTTGCTTTGAAGCAACCATGCAACTCTTCGAACGGGTGAATCATGACCATAGAAGGGTTTACTCAGAAGCAAGCCACATTGCCAGCAACTGAGCTTACTCCCAGGTAAAGATCGCACTTTAGTTCTTTGCATGAAAATCAGTGGAGTTTAACAGCGCTTAACAAAGTTACCTACACTGCTTCCCCAAAACTAGGCCTTAGGTTTAATGCTAATAATCGAGCCCAGCGGCCCAGGCCAGCCCAGATGTGTGTGGGGCGATCCCCCACCCCATGATGAACTCTGTTTGTGTGTGCCCACAGAGAGGGCTCTGAGTGCCCCCTCTGACACCCGTGCCATAGGTTCGCTGTCACTGTTCTATGATACCCACCCCTTCTCTGGTCTGGATTGACTGCCTGATTGAGTCTTGGGGAGGAACTTCTTTAGAAAAGTTTAGGTTGCTACAAACAGGAGAGAAACTACTTTTTTCTTTTTTGCAAAATTTTTGGGTCTTGGGGAATATATGTTTATTTACTTCATTTATTTGCTGACTTTCTCCCCAGTGGGGACTCAAAGCACCTGACATCGTTCTCCTCTCTTTTTTATTTTCACAGCCCTATGAGGGAGGTGGGGCTGAAAGTATATGACTTGGTCCAAGGTCACCAAGAGGTCTTCCGTGGCAGAGCAGGGATTTGAATCCAGGTCTCCTGGATCTTAGTCTTCAATTCTAACCATTACACCATGCAGGCTTGCAAACTTGGAATTCTCCTCTGCTGCCTCTAACTTTTAAGGTTATGGAAATCTTAATTTAAAAACATGTGGTTTCCTATAACGTAGAACACATTTAATAATATTTAACATTTATATAGCCTTGTCATGTGTCAAAACACTTTACAGACTTCTCAGTAATCTTCACAACAGTCTTGTAAAGAAGGCCACTGTCCATCACCAGCATTTCCATGTTGCATTAAGGAAGGCTGCAATCCAGAGGATACTTTCCTGGGAGTGAGCCCCGTTGAATAACACAGGACTTACCTCTGAGCAGACCTGCTCAGGATCATTTCCAAAGGCTGAGGGATGGCGGCTGCCTTGTGTTAAGTGATGCTTTAAATCAGAGACTTCCTCATTCATAACTCTGGCTCCTATCTATTATGCCATACTAGCTCTCTAGTGTATTTATACATTTCAATTTCAGAAATCTGTATATTTGTCAATGTGTCATATAAAACTAATTCCCAAATAGTAGCATGTTCAGAATTAATTCAGTGTATAATAGGGTTGATATAAGATGCAGCAACAAAGCAAAGAAGCAGATATTTCTAACCTTCCAAATCAAATATAGTTTAGTATTAGCTACAACTGCCTGCCCAGAGCTGGAGACAAACGTCCAGTTTATTAGGCACGTGAGTTAGCCCTGGATTGACCCCTCTTTAAAGGAGTCTCAGGTATGAAATGTACAGGCTTCCTTCCTTCCTCACAAAGGCTGAGGCAGGCCTCAGTTGAGGTGGATTGGCTGATATACGGGGCACTCCCCTCCCTCCTCTGGTGCCCTCTGCTGTAGCCAGTGAGTTTATCTGCTCCTGGATCTCTTGGAAGAAGGGAAGCCCTTTCAAGACCTTCTGCTCCAGAATAAATGGCTTGGTTGTGGCTGTCTGCCGGCGGCTAAGCCTGACTGGAATCCCAAGTATGCCATCCCTCCCTGGAAGATTTCCTTTCCAGATTTGGGCTCATATATAGATGCAGAGGATAGCTTCTTGGAGACTTGGAAATAACACTGTACAGCTATTGCTTTCTGCAGTCTCCTTGGCATGGTCTAAGGCCAACTAGTTTTGCAAATATAAAACACACTCCCAAGAGCACGACCCGCACTGTTGCAACAGATGCGCATGGCTTTTGCTGGGAATTCCTAATGGGTACTGATTACCCTAATACCTCCCTAGTACTTTGAAATACAGATATGAGATGTTGCAGGAAGATGAAATTGACCTGGCTTGGTTAACAGAAACATGGCGGGAAGAAAATGACATGGTGTGTCTCAACAGGCAGTCCCAGGTTACATGGTCCTCCATCAAACCTGCACAGCTGGCCAGGGGGGAGGTGTGGCTATTATCCTCCATGAGTCCTTCAATTTCTGCAGACTGTCAATGCAAACTGTAGCAGGCATTGACTGTATGCGCCTTACATTATTGACTAAGGATAGATTAGGCATTCTACTTGCCTAATGGGAACCTTGTTCCCTGGTGGACATCCTCCATGAGCTGGCAGAGGTGCTGTTGGATGTGTTGCTGGAGATTCCTAGACTGATTGTTCTGGGGCACTTCCACTGACAGTACCTTATACTGGCAGTACCTCATTAAGACCAACCCAGGAGTTTGTAGCTTTTTTGACCTCCTTGTATCTTTACCAAATTGTCACTGGCCCAACGCTAAAAAATGATCATAACCTGGACTTCATTTTTTTTGCACAGAACCTTTTAGGGAAGGTTTGATTTAGGGCTGGAGAGTCACCCTTCATTATGGTCTGACCACTACCTGCTTAAAGCCAAGGTGAATGTAGCCCCAACAGCAAAATGGTCCGCCCAGAATCCTACTGGGTTACAGAATGCCCTGGGGAATTTTAGAATCCCTAACATGTGTTCTGTGGGGCCGCAGTAGGAACAAGGAGCATAAAACTCCTTGAAGCAGTTGACAATGTGACATTTTGTCAACCTCACCTTCTTGTGCCACAAAACGCAGCCCTCTGGTTTACCACAGAGCTGGGCCCCTTCCGCACACGCAAAATAATGCGTTTTCAAACCACTTTCACAACTGTTTGCAAGTGGATTTTGCTATTCTGCACAACTTCAAAGAGCACTGAAAGCAGTTTGAAAGTGCATTATTCTGCATGTGCCGAATGAGCCCTGGATAATTTGAAAATGGTCAGGAAAGGGCTAGAATGGTGGCGGCGGAGATCTTGTACTGAATCTGTAGAGCTCATTGTAAGACCCACGAGGTGGCCGTGGCAGTGGCAAAGGAAGGTTACTTCTCGACTATTATTGCATCAGCTTGTTCACGTTCATCCCAGTTGTTCAAGGCAGCTTAGCATTTGCAGCTGCCTAAACCTGAGCCTCTAATGTCCCAGGAACAAACAATTGGCTGTTATGCTTTTGCCAAGTTTTTTGCTGATAAAATATTGAGAATATGCTCTAATCTAGATGAAAGGTTATAGCATAAGTATACCAAAAGGAAGACCTAATACACCACTGTGCCATTTTCATTCAGCTTCCATGATGGATGTGAACAAGCTCCTAGGCTTGCTGTGGCCGCAATGGTTAACTGTTTAAATGTGAACAAAATGAAACTAATGTCATGCTGGTTGGGAAGATGGAGGCCTTGAAGGACATGGTTCTTTCCACTTTTGATGGAGTTCTACTGACCCTTGTTGACTCAGTTAAAAGCCTTGCGGTTATATTGAACACAGCCTTATTACTGGAGAAGCAAGAATGCCACTGCAAAAAAGGCTAGGCTGAGTTAGGCTAGCCCAGCCCATAAGATGACCCCTCACCTTGATATGACTGACCTGACCATCTGGATCCATGCCAAAATAACATTGAGACTAGACTACTGTAATGCACTGAACATTGGTCTCCCCTCAAAATCTGCTTGGAAACTCTAACTGGTCCAGAATCATAGAATCATAGAGTTGGAAGAGACCACAAGGGCCAAGTCCAACCCCCTGCCATGCAGGAACATACAATCAAAGCACTCCTGACATAAGAGCATCCAGCTGTGTTCAAAAACCTCCAAAGAAGGAGACTCCACCACTCTCCGAGGAAGTGAATTCCACTGTCGAACAGCCCTGGCAGGAAGTTCTTCCTAATGTTTAGGTGGAATCTCTTTTCCTGCACCTTGAATCCATTACTCTCCTAGTCTCTGAGGCAGCAGAAAGCTGCCTCTTCGACATAACATCCCTTCAAATATTTAACCATAGCTATCATGTCCCCCCTTAACCTTCGCTTTTGCAGACTAGAATGCTATAGCTCAACTATTAGCAGGAACTAAATGGAGCATGCATATTACTCCCATTCTGCAGATCTTCCCATTGGCTGTCCATTTGTTACTGAGCACAGTCTAAGACACTGGCTATCACATATATGGTCCTTCATGATCTTGGGCCCTTTTATGTATGGGACTGCCCTTCTTTCCTGTGCTTTGCCACAGCAGTTTTACTCATGTCAGCACGGGTATCTGCAGAAGCCAACCTGCAAATGGGCAAAATCAACAGCCATCTGTACATGTGCTTTCTCTGCTGTGGCTCTTGCCTTGTGGAATGACCTGCCTGCCTGGGGAGATTGCTCCCACTTTCCTGGCCTTCTGAAAGCTACACAAAACTGAACTGTTCTGTGCAGGTAATAAGGTGGCACAGTTCAAAATGGTTTCACAGACTTCACTGGATAAACATTGGGGACTTGTGGTCTTTACTGCTGTATACAGCGTATTGTGAGTAGGAGTCTAAGATGTTTTTCTATACCACTTAATGCTGTGCGTCAGTTTCTTCTTGCTGGTTCCGGACTTCTAATATCCCAGTGCATTAGTTATTAAATGTCCCATTTTGTTGACCGTACTGACTCACCATGCGTAATCTGCTTTCAGTCCGTGTGAGGAAAATGGACAATAAATAATGCAAATTAAGATGAGCTATTGAAGCAATTGGGAGCTACATATTTTGAAATTTTGGATTCCAAATTATTTTAAAATGATTTTAAAAATAATGATGATTTTCAAAATAAAATGTAAGACTACAATAGGTTGGCTGCAACTCGATGGCACTTTTCACCACTAGGAGTGGGGAGGAGTACCAGGTTCAAATAATGACTCAGCCAGGCGGGTGTTCTTGTTCATAGAATCCCAGGCTCCAGATACCAGGGTCCAGCCTCCCATCAGTTTCACTCAGTTAATGCAGGCCTAAATTGGCCATGCTGACAGAGGCTGATGGGAATTGTAGTTCCTGAACATCTGGAGAGCCGCAGGTTCCCTACCCCTGCCTTAGTTAGACACCTGTTGTGAGGATCAAATACCATTGTCAGAAATAAACAACAACAAAACCTTTAGAGTTGCTGCCTTTCTTGGCAAGGATCCTGTGACTTTAATAGCTGGGTGACAGGCACACATCTAATGGGTAAAACGTCTACCATAGAAGCACAGTTCTGGAACAGTTTCACCTGTTGAATTTTTGCTTATCACACAGGGGATTTTAGCCTAAGCCACCGAGCCAATACTGTGCATATTCTTTTGCGTGGAATCTCAGACTCTGCCCTCCTCTCATAATAATACATAAAACCACTGACAATATTAATTTTCAACACAGTTGACAGCTTTTTAAAGGCTATATTAAAATAATAATAAAATTAGCACAGCAAAGAAGCCTTGTGTCTGAAAGCAGCAATCTGTAGAGCAGCTTAATTGTTTTTTTTTAGAAAAAACAGGAGATTAGGAAGGAACGCTGTGAAAACGGGTACACTCTGCACAAGTCTTGCTCACTGTTTGCTGCTAAGCACTTGAAACTACGTAATCTTACTGGGAAAGGAGAAAAATAAAAGCTCTTGATTGTCATTTTGCCACTGTCAGGTTCATTTGTAGTGGGTTTAAAATCTGAGCTCGTGGGTATAACTGAAATAGGCAGAACAAAGCACATAAACTCCATTATTCATCACCGAAGCAGGCTTGCCCCCCCGCCCCCCACATCCCATCAGGGTAGCTGAAACGTCATCCGCAGGTCAAAGGTCAAATATTTGTTTGTTTCTTCGCTGCTAGGAAGGTTCATGAACTCGTACCTATTCAGCAAGGCCTGCTGGGAAAGCACTGGCACAAAATCCCGGGCTCTGGCTGCTTGACAATGGAGAAGCCACGTCCTTGAAAATGGCTGCTTGTCCAGCCTGGCAAGCTAGGCCGGGTTGCTACGACAACAACCAGTTCCACAGACACTCATCTTCTCTCCTTCCCATCTCGCCATCAGTGGGAACATCCGGGCGATGACACCGAAGCAGCAGCTCAAAGCTGCCGCAGACTGGGAAGAGGCAGATACCCCAATTTGTCCTCCGGTTCTGAAGTAGGCATTATTGCTTAATCAATGGGCCTATCTTTAGGTACTGAAAGGGTTACACCCACCTTCCAAGAATGCACCCTTCTTGATTCCCTTTCTCCATCCTCCTGTATTCTTCCTAGCAATAAAGTCACTATCCCATCCTAGGAACACTTGATGCCGTCCTCCATGATCCATCCATCCCTTCCTCTCCTGCAGTGGGAATCATGTTTCCAGGTATAGTTGCCAACTTCGGCTCAGGAAATCCCTGGGGATTTGGGGGTTGAACCTAAGAATAGTGGGTTTGGGTAGTGGGTTTGAACCGGAGAGGGGGATTATAACTTACAGTCCACTCTCCAAAGCTGCCATTTTCTCCAGGTGAACTGATCTCTGTTGCCTGGAAATCAGTTGTAATTCCAGGAGTCCTCCAGGTCCCACCTGGGGTTTGGCAACTTTACCTGCCATTCTTTGCTGCTTGACTGGCCACTGATATTTCAGCAGATCCTCCAGAAAGCCTGGCCCAAATGTATCATTTGTTTGATAGTTGGGATGTCTCAGTAAGGTGCATGTAATGGAAGCTCATTCATGTTGGTGCTAGTCTTGGTAGTGGTGTGCAGATAAAAAGAAGGTTGGCCTTTTGTTCTGCTACTCTTGAGATTAAGAAACCTGTGAATATCTCGACACCATGGGATTGCAAACCACACTTTCATCCATTCCACTGAAGTGAGCTAGGTGGCCTGTGTGCGTTGGCAAGAGATGGGAGTTATCACCTTGTGTTTTAGTATACAAGAAGGATGTCAACATCCCTTTTATAGAAGTAGTTGATCTTCAGAAACCTTTTAGTCTAGTTTCTGCATTAGGGATTAGTTTCTTTAAGCCCTCCCACAAAATGAGGATTTCTGCTGCTACATGGTCTCCATCTAAGTCCAGTTGTACAACAGTCAATAGCCTCAGATATTTATTTATTCAGTAGATTTTGACCCTGACTCTCCTCCAAGGAGCTCAGAGTATCATACCTTTCTCTCCTTTATTTCTCCTGTGAGATAAGTCAGGCTGACAACAACCTCACAACAACCCTGTGAGATGTCAGGCTAAAAGAGAGTATGACTGGCCCAAAGTTATTCAGTAAATGTCATGGTAAGTAGCGATTTGAACCTTCCATTCATTCACACATTCATTCACTTAATTTATACACGCCTTTCTCCCCAAAGTGGACTCAAAGCGACTTACATTATTTCCTTTTCTTCCATTTAATCCTCACAACAACTCTGCGAGGTAGGCTAGGTTACGTGTGTGTAACTGGCCCAAGCTTTCATAGCAGAGTGTGGATTCAGACTTGGGTCTCCCAGCTCAACCAGACAACAGAGATCAGTTTCCATGGAGAAAAGGGCTGCTTTGGCTGGCGTTCTCTAGGTCATTGTAGCCTGTTGAGGTCCCTCCCCAGGCTCCACCCCCAATTCTCCAGGAATTTCCTAACCCAGAGTTGGCAACCCTACAAGATGGTGACCTGAAGCTGGGCTTTGCACTGTGAACAAAGATCTTTTCGGTTCTGTCTGAGACTAGTAGGGAAGCATGCCTCCCCCGGAGATGAAGAAAGGATCCCTTTTCCTCTCTGAGACATGCAGAGCATGCTGGAACTCACCAGAGAGGGCATGGGTGTGGAGAAAGATGCAAAATCTATTCTGCTAAGGGATGCATGTGAACCAAGCAGAGCAATTATGAAGAAGGATTTATGTTTGCCTGCCTTTAATCGGAAACTTGGTGTCAACAAGAAAAATCTCTGCTGTCCAGAGCCTCGGCTCCCTGCTTTATCATTATTATTGTACAGAAGGTTTATTTTGAAATTTAAGGCAAAGATGGCTTTTAAATTAAATTTAACATAGAATTTGCTACTTGGAACATGATGAGGGCGCGGTGTCCTTTGGAGTCTAATGACTCCTGGGACAGCACCCCCTCACCCAGCCAAATGCTGAACAGCTGGGACTGCCTACACCCCGCCTCCAGCACCCCCCCACCCCCGCCCTGTGAAAATCTTCCTGGCTCTCTGTGTCCAATCTTTGTGATGGAAGAAAACTACAAATGAGGTCTGTGTGTGTATGTGTGTGTGTGTCTGATTTGAAAGTCCTTTTCTTTTTTTCTGGCAACCAGTAACTATTTCTCTATACAGAAAACTGCTGCGGGAAATTACTTCTTTGATATAGCAAACCAGGAAGGAGGAAAATTGTTTTTGTTAGACTGAAAGGGGGGCGTATGAAAAGTAAAGGCTAATGTTTGATTTGCAACCCCCCCCCCCCCCCCCGCCCCCAATCTTCGATATGAGTTGACCATGTGAGTGGTAGACATTTTAGAGGTTTGCCAGATACATGCAGGGGACACTCAATACATGTTGGACCTGCAGGGGAAAGGCAGGTTAGTGACTAAAGACGAGACTTACTCAGTGGTGGCCCCTTGCCCTTGGAATATCCCCTTGGAGGCTTTTCTGGTGTCTGCCTTACTGTCCTTTTAAATCACATTTTTTTATCCATCTGATTTTTTAAATTATCTTGGTCTTTTATTTTTCACCCTCTGATGGTTTATACTTGTTTTTTTAGTGAAGAGTACACAGTTAAATGAACAGTTACTATTTGGAGGAAGCCACCATCTGCCTCCTGGCAGTTCAAAAGGAAGATACAGGAGTAGATATAAAGTGGCTGGTGGGATAACAGTTGGGTCTTGGGGCCTAACGTATGTAACAAGTATTAGCTCTTCTCAGTTATTACCCTCCTGGCTCCACCTTGGTGTAGTGATTAAGAGCAGGTGCACTCTAATCTGGAGAACCGAGTTTGATTCCCTGCTCTGCCACTTGAGCTGTGGAGGCTTATCTGGTGAAGAAGATTAGCTTGTGCACTCCAACACATGCCAGCTGGGTGACCTTGGGCTTGGGCTTGGCACAGTTCTTTGGAGCTCTCTCAGCCCTACCTACCTCACAGGGTGTTTGATGTGAGGGGGGAAAGGGAAAGGAGATTGTAAGCCCCTTTTTGAGTCTCCGTGCTGGAGAGAAAGGGGTGATATAAATCCTCCTCCTCCTCCTCCTCCTCCTCCTCCTCCTCCTCCTCCTCCTCCTCCTCCTCCTCCTCCTCCTCCTCCTCCTCCTCCTCCCTCCTCCCTCCTTCCTCCTCCTCCTCCTCTTCCTCTTCTTCTTCTTCTTCTTCTTCTTCTTCTTCTTCTTCTTCTTCTTCTTCTTCTTCTTCTTCTTCTTCTTCTTCTTCTTCTTCTTCTTCTTCTTCTTCTTCTTCTTCTTCTTCCATGGCTGTCTATTGGGGATGAATGGACTACTCACCATCCACTTCATGCGCATGATCACAGTTTCTTCTACAAGGGGCAATATGTGCATTGGCAGCCCTGGTACATGCATACCATGCAGTGGTATAGCGCCAGCGGGGCTGAGTCAGGCGCGATGGCCTGGGCGGAACCGCGGAGGGGTGTAGCTGGGCCACAGAGGGGGCGTGGCGTTCCGGGCACGGTGGGTCGGATGGCGCTGCAGCAGGGGCGCAGGGCACGCGTGTGCCTGGGGTACAGTTCCCCCTTGCTCCACCTCTGATACCATACCCCAGATTAATTGCAAATGGTTGGAAAGATGCAAACCTTCTACATGAATAACATTCACAAGACCATCTTCCATATCATATGACTGTCTTCATATGAGAACTGCAGAAATCTGTTCATTGAAGCTAAACGGCAGCTGAGGTGACTTTATTTCCCAGGGCCTCTTTTAAGCACCATAAACCTTGACAGGTATGGGAGCAGACACATTGTGGTATAATCTCATACACTGTGGTGCATGTGTGAATATTATGTCCTATAAATTCTGCACACTCAACTATCTCTCATCCTCTTGCCTCCGTCCATGCTTTTATGGATTTTGCAACAGTGTAGGAAGTCACTGCCCTTCAATTAAAGGTAGAAGAAGAGAAGACCTGGTTTTTCTAACCCATGGATTTTAGGTCGTTTTCCTACTCATACCATGATTTCCACCCTTTGCTGGGTGGCTACTCCTCAGTAAGCATCATTTCTGGCGTGTTCTCGGGTTTCCTAATCACTCCCCACGCCTGCACCAGGGTCATCAAAATAGCTCTCTGCCATGGAGGAGCTCTGCAGGAATGACATTTTGTGCTGAGGTGGGCGTGGAGAGCGGTAGCAGTGTGTTGGGCGTGCTGGCATGCTTGTCACCCCTGTAGTGGGGAGTGCCGGGGGACCCCGCGCTACTTGGCAACAGTAGCACGCAGCAGATGGTAAGTGGGAAAACGACCTTAAAGCAGACAATCATAGAGTTGGAAGAGACCACAAAGACCATGCAGGAACTATCAAAGTATCCCTGACAAATGACCATCCAGCTTCTGTTTAAAAACCTCCAAAGAAGGAGACTCCACTACACTCCAAGGAAGTGTATTCCACTGTCGAACAGCCCTTACTTTCAGAATTTTTTTTCCTGCTGCTTAGGTGGGATCTCTTTTCCTTCACCTTGAACCCATGACTCTTGGTCCTAGTCTCTGGAGCAGCAGAAAACAAGCTTGCTCCCTCACCAACATGACATCCCTTCAAATATTTAAACATGGCTATCATGTCCTCCCTTAACTTTCTCTTTGCCAAACTAAACATACCCAACTCCCTAAGTCTCTCCTCATAGGGCATGAATTCCAGACCTTTTACCATTTTGGTCACCCTCCTCTGGACCCATTCCAGCTTGTCCATATCCTTCTTGAATTGCGGTACCCAAAACTGAATACAGTATTCCAGGTGAGGTCTGACTAATGCAGAATAGAGAGGTACTATTAATTCCCTTGATCCAGGCACTGCATTCCTATTGTGAGGCCAGAACACTATTGATGCATCCCAGAATTGCATTGGCTTTCTTGGCTGCTGCATCACACTGCTGACTCATGTTCAGCTTGTGGTCTACTAAGACTCCCAGATCCCTTTCACATGTAGTGTTGTCAAGGCAGATGTCACCTATCCTATATTTGTGAATTTCATTTTTTCTGCCTAAGTGTAGTATCTTACATTTATCTCTGTTGAAGTTCATTTTGTTAGCTTTGACCCAGCTCTCTAACATGTCCAGGTTATTTTGAATCCTGAAAAGATTACAATCGCCTTCCCTTCTCCTCTGCACAGCAGACACCTTGTGAGTAGATGGAGCTGAGAGAGTTTGGAGAGAACTGTGACTAACTCAAGGTTACCCAGCAGCCTTCATGTGTAGAAGTGGGGAAACAAACCCAGTTTGCCAGATTAGAGTCTGCTACTCCTAACCACTATGCAGCACTGTCTGCTTAGGTATAAATGGAGGCATTGCTCCCTAGGTATAAATGAAGAAATTTATCTTTTAAAAAAATAGATTTGTCAAAGTTACTTTAAAAATGATCAAATGCATGTCCGTACTATTATCTAGAATAATAACAATAGAAGAGGGCAAGATAATGTTAATTCCTACATGCAAATGTTTAAAAAATTACTGTAAAGCATATGCAGTCTTAATTGTTATATTTATCTGAGCTAAGTATTGCAACATGAAGCCTAAAGCTTTACACATCAAGAAAAGAAATGACCAATCTAAAAATAAATACACTGGCTAAGGCTCATAACTCTACCTTCAAAAATTAAAAGGTGAGTGCCCTTCATCCAAAGAACACCTAAAGCACTGATTTTAGTGGGAGGGTTTCTCTTCTAAGTATTGGGTATACTGTGAGTCAGGTGAGAACGGAGATGTGAAAAATGTATCCGGGCTCCTCTTGAGGCCTTTTGCTGTGCTGTTACCATGGGAAGAAATGAGGCTTTTAGGCGAAAAATATCTTGGGCAAGCATCTACATAGCTGTGTTAGAAAAATCTCCCGCTTCCACTTCACGCCATCTTGCTAAAAGGAGAAGTACTGGAGAAATCAGCTAGGGAGAAGGGTGCTGCATGATGTAGACTTTACTGTCAGGATATTGAAAATTGCAAGGTGGTCATATGCTGGTCTAGAATGACTGGAATGTAACAGTCAGCAGAATTGTAAAGGTCGGAGCCTCTCTGTCTGGGTATGCAGTCTTCTTATATAGTTTTGTCCACCCCCCCCCCCCCCCCCCCCCCCCCCCCCCCCCCCCCCCCCCCCCCCTCCCCCCCCCCCCCCCCCCCCCCCCCCCCCCCCCCCCCCCCCCCCACCCCCCTCCCCCCCCCCCCCCCCCCCCCCCCCCCCCCCCCCCCCCCCCCCTACCCCCCTCCCCCCCCCCCCCCCCCCCCCCACCACCCCTTCACCCACCACTCCCCCCCCACCCCACCCCACCCCCCCCCACCGCCACCCCCCCCCCCCCCCACCCCCCCCCCCCCCCACCCCCCCCCCCCCCCACCCCCCCCCCCCCCCACCCCCCCCCCCCCCCACCCCCCCCCCCCCCCACCCCCCCCCCCCCCCACCCCCCCCCCCCCCCACCCCCCCCCCCCCCCACCCCCCCCCCCCCCCACCCCCCCCCCCCCCCACCCCCCCCCCCCCCCACCCCCCCCCCCCCCCACCCCCCCCCCCCCCCACCCCCCCCCCCCCCCACCCCCCCCCCCCCCCACCCCCCCCCCCCCCCACCCCCCCCCCCCCCCACCCCCCCCCCCCCCCACCCCCCCCCCCCCCCACCCCCCCCCCCCCCCACCCCCCCCCCCCCCCACCCCCCCCCCCCCCCACCCCCCCCCCCCCCCACCCCCCCCCCCCCCCACCCCCCCCCCCCCCCACCCCCCCCCCCCCCCACCCCCCCCCCCCCCCACCCCCCCCCCCCCCCACCCCCCCCCCCCCCCACCCCCCCCCCCCCCCACCCCCCCCCCCCCCCACCCCCCCCCCCCCCCACCCCCCCCCCCCCCCACCCCCCCCCCCCCCCACCCCCCCCCCCCCCCACCCCCCCCCCCCCCCACCCCCCCCCCCCCCCACCCCCCCCCCCCCCCACCCCCCCCCCCCCCCACCCCCCCCCCCCCCCACCCCCCCCCCCCCCCACCCCCCCCCCCCCCCACCCCCCCCCCCCCCCACCCCCCCCCCCCCCCACCCCCCCCCCCCCCCACCCCCCCCCCCCCCCACCCCCCCCCCCCCCCACCCCCCCCCCCCCCCACCCCCCCCCCCCCCCACCCCCCCCCCCCCCCACCCCCCCCCCCCCCCACCCCCCCCCCCCCCCACCCCCCCCCCCCCCCACCCCCCCCCCCCCCCACCCCCCCCCCCCCCCACCCCCCCCCCCCCCCACCCCCCCCCCCCCCCACCCCCCCCCCCCCCCACCCCCCCCCCCCCCCACCCCCCCCCCCCCCCACCCCCCCCCCCCCCCACCCCCCCCCCCCCCCACCCCCCCCCCCCCCCACCCCCCCCCCCCCCCACCCCCCCCCCCCCCCACCCCCCCCCCCCCCCACCCCCCCCCCCCCCCACCCCCCCCCCCCCCCACCCCCCCCCCCCCCCACCCCCCCCCCCCCCCACCCCCCCCCCCCCCCACCCCCCCCCCCCCCCACCCCCCCCCCCCCCCACCCCCCCCCCCCCCCACCCCCCCCCCCCCCCACCCCCCCCCCCCCCCACCCCCCCCCCCCCCCACCCCCCCCCCCCCCCACCCCCCCCCCCCCCCACCCCCCCCCCCCCCCACCCCCCCCCCCCCCCACCCCCCCCCCCCCCCACCCCCCCCCCCCCCCACCCCCCCCCCCCCCCACCCCCCCCCCCCCCCACCCCCCCCCCCCCCCACCCCCCCCCCCCCCCACCCCCCCCCCCCCCCACCCCCCCCCCCCCCCACCCCCCCCCCCCCCCACCCCCCCCCCCCCCCACCCCCCCCCCCCCCCACCCCCCCCCCCCCCCACCCCCCCCCCCCCCCACCCCCCCCCCCCCCCACCCCCCCCCCCCCCCACCCCCCCCCCCCCCCACCCCCCCCCCCCCCCACCCCCCCCCCCCCCCACCCCCCCCCCCCCCCACCCCCCCCCCCCCCCACCCCCCCCCCCCCCCACCCCCCCCCCCCCCCACCCCCCCCCCCCCCCACCCCCCCCCCCCCCCACCCCCCCCCCCCCCCACCCCCCCCCCCCCCCACCCCCCCCCCCCCCCACCCCCCCCCCCCCCCACCCCCCCCCCCCCCCACCCCCCCCCCCCCCCACCCCCCCCCCCCCCCACCCCCCCCCCCCCCCACCCCCCCCCCCCCCCACCCCCCCCCCCCCCCACCCCCCCCCCCCCCCACCCCCCCCCCCCCCCACCCCCCCCCCCCCCCACCCCCCCCCCCCCCCACCCCCCCCCCCCCCCACCCCCCCCCCCCCCCACCCCCCCCCCCCCCCACCCCCCCCCCCCCCCACCCCCCCCCCCCCCCACCCCCCCCCCCCCCCACCCCCCCCCCCCCCCACCCCCCCCCCCCCCCACCCCCCCCCCCCCCCACCCCCCCCCCCCCCCACCCCCCCCCCCCCCCACCCCCCCCCCCCCCCACCCCCCCCCCCCCCCACCCCCCCCCCCCCCCACCCCCCCCCCCCCCCACCCCCCCCCCCCCCCACCCCCCCCCCCCCCCACCCCCCCCCCCCCCCACCCCCCCCCCCCCCCACCCCCCCCCCCCCCCACCCCCCCCCCCCCCCACCCCCCCCCCCCCCCACCCCCCCCCCCCCCCACCCCCCCCCCCCCCCACCCCCCCCCCCCCCCACCCCCCCCCCCCCCCACCCCCCCCCCCCCCCACCCCCCCCCCCCCCCACCCCCCCCCCCCCCCACCCCCCCCCCCCCCCACCCCCCCCCCCCCCCACCCCCCCCCCCCCCCACCCCCCCCCCCCCCCACCCCCCCCCCCCCCCACCCCCCCCCCCCCCCACCCCCCCCCCCCCCCACCCCCCCCCCCCCCCACCCCCCCCCCCCCCCACCCCCCCCCCCCCCCACCCCCCCCCCCCCCCACCCCCCCCCCCCCCCACCCCCCCCCCCCCCCACCCCCCCCCCCCCCCACCCCCCCCCCCCCCCACCCCCCCCCCCCCCCACCCCCCCCCCCCCCCACCCCCCCCCCCCCCCACCCCCCCCCCCCCCCACCCCCCCCCCCCCCCACCCCCCCCCCCCCCCACCCCCCCCCCCCCCCACCCCCCCCCCCCCCCACCCCCCCCCCCCCCCACCCCCCCCCCCCCCCACCCCCCCCCCCCCCCACCCCCCCCCCCCCCCACCCCCCCCCCCCCCCACCCCCCCCCCCCCCCACCCCCCCCCCCCCCCACCCCCCCCCCCCCCCACCCCCCCCCCCCCCCACCCCCCCCCCCCCCCACCCCCCCCCCCCCCCACCCCCCCCCCCCCCCACCCCCCCCCCCCCCCACCCCCCCCCCCCCCCACCCCCCCCCCCCCCCACCCCCCCCCCCCCCCACCCCCCCCCCCCCCCACCCCCCCCCCCCCCCACCCCCCCCCCCCCCCACCCCCCCCCCCCCCCACCCCCCCCCCCCCCCACCCCCCCCCCCCCCCACCCCCCCCCCCCCCCACCCCCCCCCCCCCCCACCCCCCCCCCCCCCCACCCCCCCCCCCCCCCACCCCCCCCCCCCCCCACCCCCCCCCCCCCCCACCCCCCCCCCCCCCCACCCCCCCCCCCCCCCACCCCCCCCCCCCCCCACCCCCCCCCCCCCCCACCCCCCCCCCCCCCCACCCCCCCCCCCCCCCACCCCCCCCCCCCCCCACCCCCCCCCCCCCCCACCCCCCCCCCCCCCCACCCCCCCCCCCCCCCACCCCCCCCCCCCCCCACCCCCCCCCCCCCCCACCCCCCCCCCCCCCCACCCCCCCCCCCCCCCACCCCCCCCCCCCCCCACCCCCCCCCCCCCCCACCCCCCCCCCCCCCCACCCCCCCCCCCCCCCACCCCCCCCCCCCCCCACCCCCCCCCCCCCCCACCCCCCCCCCCCCCCACCCCCCCCCCCCCCCACCCCCCCCCCCCCCCACCCCCCCCCCCCCCCACCCCCCCCCCCCCCCACCCCCCCCCCCCCCCACCCCCCCCCCCCCCCACCCCCCCCCCCCCCCACCCCCCCCCCCCCCCACCCCCCCCCCCCCCCACCCCCCCCCCCCCCCACCCCCCCCCCCCCCCACCCCCCCCCCCCCCCACCCCCCCCCCCCCCCACCCCCCCCCCCCCCCACCCCCCCCCCCCCCCACCCCCCCCCCCCCCCACCCCCCCCCCCCCCCACCCCCCCCCCCCCCCACCCCCCCCCCCCCCCACCCCCCCCCCCCCCCACCCCCCCCCCCCCCCACCCCCCCCCCCCCCCACCCCCCCCCCCCCCCACCCCCCCCCCCCCCCACCCCCCCCCCCCCCCACCCCCCCCCCCCCCCACCCCCCCCCCCCCCCACCCCCCCCCCCCCCCACCCCCCCCCCCCCCCACCCCCCCCCCCCCCCACCCCCCCCCCCCCCCACCCCCCCCCCCCCCCACCCCCCCCCCCCCCCACCCCCCCCCCCCCCCACCCCCCCCCCCCCCCACCCCCCCCCCCCCCCACCCCCCCCCCCCCCCACCCCCCCCCCCCCCCACCCCCCCCCCCCCCCACCCCCCCCCCCCCCCACCCCCCCCCCCCCCCACCCCCCCCCCCCCCCACCCCCCCCCCCCCCCACCCCCCCCCCCCCCCACCCCCCCCCCCCCCCACCCCCCCCCCCCCCCACCCCCCCCCCCCCCCACCCCCCCCCCCCCCCACCCCCCCCCCCCCCCACCCCCCCCCCCCCCCACCCCCCCCCCCCCCCACCCCCCCCCCCCCCCACCCCCCCCCCCCCCCACCCCCCCCCCCCCCCACCCCCCCCCCCCCCCACCCCCCCCCCCCCCCACCCCCCCCCCCCCCCACCCCCCCCCCCCCCCACCCCCCCCCCCCCCCACCCCCCCCCCCCCCCACCCCCCCCCCCCCCCACCCCCCCCCCCCCCCACCCCCCCCCCCCCCCACCCCCCCCCCCCCCCACCCCCCCCCCCCCCCACCCCCCCCCCCCCCCACCCCCCCCCCCCCCCACCCCCCCCCCCCCCCACCCCCCCCCCCCCCCACCCCCCCCCCCCCCCACCCCCCCCCCCCCCCACCCCCCCCCCCCCCCCCCCCCCCCCCCCCCCACCTTTCCTCCCCCCCCGACCCCCCCCGCCCCCCCCCCCCCCCCCCCCCCACCCCCGCCCCCCCCCACCCCCCCATTTCCTAAAAGTAGAAGTGGAATGGGGTGCCACCCAGGAGGGGCTGCCCGCGAGGGCAGAGACACAGGGGAGGCGGGGTGCCATGGAAATCCCACTCTGGCCTAGCTGTGCCTCTGGGTATAGAACAGACTGAGTATGTGTGACTGTCCACCCAGTAAGCTTCCATAGGTGAGTTAAGATTTGAATCTGGATGTCTGAGATGACATGCTAATACTCTAGTCACTATACCAGGCTCGGATTTGGATACAGAGCTGGCCAACACAGGCCCAGAGAAGGCTGGCTTCCTCAGACCTACTTGAAACATGTATTCAAGAGGCGACAATTCACAGGGCACTCTGAAAAAGAAGACTCGTTTTAGACACAGTCTTTGAGGCCAACAACTCGGGCTTTTGATAAAGGGATTCCTCCCTTTTTTTGTCAATCGGTTGTAAGGTCCTATTCCAGGTGGCAGAAAGCTCATCTAAGGACCACGCCGGGGTGTAATCGACTCCCAAGTCCAAGCACTGCTTCTCTAAGATCCTTCCCATTGGAAAGTCAGTTGTTAGACCTCCTCAAGAACTTCAATGCTGCTCACTTGAGCTTAGATGTTTGCCAGAGCAATGTCTGTGTTTGCCTGGAGCTGTCCCAGTTCCTGCACAACCCATCTCCTGCCTACAATCTGTTGCTTGCTACCTGTTTCTGTTTTGTCTCTGCTGCTGTAGATCTGTCCTTACAAGGCCTGTATTGTCATACTGTGGATACAAACCAAAGTGTATACAAGTGGATACAAGTGGATACAAACTAAAGAGGTGCAGTCAATTTGGGTTCTCCATGGGGTGGCCAACGTGTGTTCTTCTATCAACAGAGTCCAGCATCCCTTCTTTATGTTTCTGGCAGTCACTGGTGTATGTGTGACTGAGATGTGAAACAGCCTTTGGATAGTTATCCATTTGTGACTTACTGCCTGACTTGGCAAGGAGCGTAACTCCTAGTTAGTGGGTGCTGTTCTAGTTCGAGTGAGCCCGCAGTAGCAGAAGGCTAAGTTCCAGTTAAGTACCTTATGGGATAAATACACCCGGCATTAAATGAAATCAAATTGGATAAAGCAGCAAAGGGAATGGACGCAGAGACACAGTGGGAAGCACAGGCAGACAGATTATTCCATGCCTCAAAGGCTGTGCATGCCATCTAAGTAACAAATATACTCTCCCATGGATGAACAGGGAAGTGAAAATATAGTAGGCCTGCTGGCCAGCTAGCCTGTTGAGAATGAAGATTGATATAGCCATTGTGAGATCAGCATGCTCCTCTGCTCTATGAATGAGGAGCTATTCAAGGACCATCTCTTACAGACTGAGGAGAGCTTCCTAGAAAGGCACAGAAAAGTCACCAGGAAGTGGCAGCGGGCCTCTCTTTGACCGTATATATGATCTTGAGTGGGCTGGGAGGCTGATCATCAACAGTGGGACAATTATATTTTCCATCCCTTGCACGGATGAATTGTGTTGCAGTGTTCCCCGCACCAGTATAGTGCAGTGGTCAGAATGTCAGTCTAGGTTCTGGGAGACCCAGGTTTGAATCCACACTTTGCTATGGAAACTTGCTGGGTGACCTTGGGGCCAGGTGCTTTTTCTCAACCAAGTCTAACTAGAGGGATTGTGAGGATGAAACAGAGGAGGTAATGTGCGGAGAGCAACAGTGGAGTAGTGGTTAAGAGCAGGGGCATTCTAATCTGGAGGAACCCCGGTTTGATTCCCCGCTCTGCTGCTTGAGCTGTGGAGGCTTATCTGGGGAATTCAGATTAGCCTGTACACTCCTACACATGCCAGCTGGGTGACCTGAGGCTAGTCACAATTCTTCAGAGCTCTCTCAGCCCCACCCACCTCACAGGGTGTTTGTGGTGAGGGGGGAAGGACAAGGAGATTGTCAGCCCCTTTGAGTCTCCTACAGGAGAGAAAGGGCGGTGGGGGGAGATATAAATCCAAACTCTTCTTCTCTTGGTCCTCATTGGAGAGAAAGGGAGGGTATGAATATCATACTAAGTCGGAGTTACGCTCATTGCCAAGTAAGGCAGTAAGTCACAAATGGATAGCTATCCAAAGGCTGGTTCACATCCAGAAACATAAAGAAGGGATGTCGGACTCTGTAGATAGCGGAACACACGTTGGCCACCCCATGGAGAATCCAAATTGATCGCACCTCTTTGGCTTGTATCCACGTGTGTCTGTCTTTAGACAGTCAATCTGACAATTTACCATGGTCTGCAAACAACCACTGGCTGCAAGCTCATGCAGATGGTCAAAGTTTTGTTATAATGTAATGAAAATGTGGAAAATGGCTCCTTGTCTGGAATTTCCAAATCATCCTGCTATGCTGGGAAAGGAATTTTTGAACGTTTTCTATACCAGTTCAGAATGTTGGAGAAACAGAAGATAAATAAATTAATTACGCCCTTTCTGTTCATCGTCTTGCAGACAAACCCTGACTATCAAGTGCTGAAATGCGTCCTATGAGACGTTAAGATCAGTGTAGATAAAGTGAAGATAAGAGGAGGATTTGGAATCATGCCAGGGGCCCTTGTCATCCTGGAAGCTTTGTTAAGGCAATTTCATTTGGGCGGGAGGGTGTCCAAGCCCTCTATCTCCGCCCCTTTAGATACCCCCCATCTTCAATGGCCTCAAATCATGAGTGGAGTGTGTGTGTGGGGGGGGGGGCGTATCCTCCTCCTCCTCTTCCTTTTGGCTCCCCTCCTGCCCAGTTGTTAGCTGTCTTCTGAAGACAGGACATGCACTACTAGCCACATCTGTTTCCTGGAGACTCCTGGCTAAGAGGTTTCCCCTCATGAGAGATCAGGTGTTATTCTGGCTGTTAGAGGAGTGCTGCCTGGCCTACTCATCTTGCTTGAGCTCTGCAACAACACTGCCAATCAAATGTCATTCCAATTGCACCTGTCCCTGAGACAGTTTAGAGTTGCCAACCTCCAAATGTGGTCTGGAGATCTTCTTGAATCACAACTGGTCTCAGACTACGGAGGCCAGTTCCCCCGGAGAAATGACTAAGACCTGTGAAGCATAGGTTAGAATCCCCAATCATACCATGAAAATTTGCTAGATGACTTTGGGCCAATCACACATTCAAGGAATACCAGGTCATGACATGAGCGCAAGCAATGGCAAACCACCTCCGAAGGTCTCTTGCCTTGAAAACCCTATGGCCGTGGTGGCGAACCTGTGGCACTCCAGATGTTCATGGACTACAAGTGGCCGTGCTGGCAGGGCTGATGGGAATTGTAATCCATGAACATCTGGAGTGCCATAGGTTCGCCACCACTGCCCTATGGGATTATCATAAGTCAGCTGTGACTTGATGGGAGGAAAAAAGACAACAGTTATGATCTGGACTTTCTTGATCACTGACATAGGTGTACTGTCATACATTCAACAGCTTCTTTCTTGAGATTCAGGGAAGGTAGCCCAACTTGCAGCTCATCGTGGTTAACTACCCCCTGCCAACTGTGTGATGTACTGCTATGTGCTTGGCAACCACCCTGCATTCACAGGCCCGACAAAATCATCAACGTTAGCAGGAACTGTATTGAGCCTCTGGTGGTCATTTTATTTGGCTAATGCAGTGCTCTTCAACCTTTCTAGGATCTTCTGAGCATGAGACCCATGGATTTTCAAGCATGTGGTAGGAAACCACGTGACATCAGAGTCAGGCAATATGAATACGTTATGACTTCGCTGGTGTCAAACTCAGGACTGTGGGCAGCGGACCAAAAGAACAGGAAACTCAAGGCATGCCAAAGTTCAGGGTATTGTTGTGAGGTCAGAGTCATGGAGGAGTCCTCTTGAAGTTGTTAGTTGTGGGCCAGGAAATTTCTGGAGGTTTGGAGGCGGAGCCTAGCGAGAGTAAGCCTCAGTGGGGCAAAATGTCATAGGTGGAGCCCACCCTTCAAAGCTGCTGTTTTAGTTTGAAGATCAGTTGTCGTTCTGCCTAACCCACGGCCTCCCCTAGATCTGCATCTGAGTTCTGGGATATCTCCAGGCCACAACTGAAGTTTGGCAACCTGCAGTGGCGTTCCTGCCAGGGGAACATGAGGTAATCATGTTCTCGGGTGCCACCTATCTGGTCACGTGGGCAAAATCACCCTCCACAGACCAAAACCTTTTGTGCACCCCTTGGTCCGGCTCCGCAAGAGGAAGAGGCCAAAGGTGAGTCAGCAGGGAAGCAGCCAACCACCTCCCTGCTGACTCGCCTTTGGCCTCTTCCTCTTGTGGGGCTGGGCTGAGGGGCACCTGGCAGGGCCTGGAAGGGCCGGTGGCACCCCCAGCCAGCAAAGCAAGTCTCCAATAGAGGTGTGGGGCCCCACAGCAGCCAGCATTGGGCTGGGAGGCTGTTGTGGGCAAGGTCTTGTATTTGAGCCCTCCCTCTATCGGAAGCCAGGGGGTGCGGGCAGTGGTGGGATCCAAAAATTTTAATAACTGGTTCTGATGGTGGTGGGATTCAAACAGTGGTGTCGCCGCACATACACACCTCCAGTCCCTATTGGGCAGAGAGGTTGCTTTAGTAACCCTTCTCGGTACTCAGAAAAAGTTAGTAACCACTTCTAGAGAAGTGGTGAGAACTGGTTGGATCCCACCTCTGGGTGCGGGGGTAAAAACAGGGCCTTGCCCCCCCCCAGGCGCCATTTTATGCCGGTACGCCTCTGGCAACCCTAAATACTCTCTTCCACCGAGTAACCTCACTTTTCTGTTGAGTTACTTTTTTCAGCCTCATGTCTATGCAACAAATAAACATATCTTGCCAAAAAAGGCAGCAAAAATATAGCCACTGTTTACAGGCTTGGTGATCCATCTGGGTGACCTGACCCATGGGGTGAAAGTCACCAGATTAGTAGGTGAATTTTGATGCTGTCGGTCATCAGTACGCATTTCTGTCTGGTTCCCCTGTCAATATGCACGCAGGCACACACCAGCAACCAATTCCCAGCTCTCATGTCTCTAGGCCCGAAGAATTTCCTTAATAAATTTACGGTGCTTAATTAGCTTGGCTTTTAATGAATCAGCTTCTTTACGGTAACGTGGTCATTAAACACAGTATGAGTTGGCAACCTGGCCATAGTTGCGTAGCTCTTCCAGGTATAGGATAGTGCGAACGAGGGTGGAGGGAAAAACGGGGTAAAATCTTAGTGACATGACATCATTTCTGCGATTAAAGGAAGAAATAGATCAGGTGCAGCAGCCCGTGCAAGACCTACTGTCTTATTCCAGGACATTGTAGATTTTAAGAACATAAGAACATAAGAACTACCCTGCTGGCTCAGACCAGAGTCCATCTAGTCCAGCACTCTGCTACTCGCAGTAGCCCACCAGGTGCCTTTGGGAGCTCACATGCAGGAGGTGAAAGCAATGGCCTGCTGCTGCTGCTGCTCCTGAGCACCTGGTCTGCTAAGGCATTTGCAATCTGAGATCAAGGAGGATCAAGATTGGTAGCCGTAGATCGACTTCTCCTCCATAAATCTGTCCAAGCCCTTTTTAAATTTAAAAATTTTCTTATCTTTGATATGAGAAATTGGGGTCCAATTGAGGCAAGTCCCCAGACAGTAGCCATCATGGACACAGGGGTACTGCTTGCCGGAGCTGCATCAGAATCTGGTGATGAGAATCATTAAGGCCCTTTCCACATGGGCCAATAAACGCGAGTGAAGAGCAGGATAAAACCCGTCTCGGGCGGGAACTTTGCACGGTTCTCACCCCCAACGCAGGTCTAACTTGCCCCTCACTTGTGCTATTGGCTGCAGGGCAGATTTTCTGACAATCGCATTTTCAGCAATTCTTTCATTTTAACAAACCTCACAGCTGTGGCTGAGTGGATGGCCATGGCTGTGAGGCGCATTCGGGGGCTGTGATCAAACTAGAGAATCGCAGTCCCTGGCTCCCACCTGTGCAGCCACGCAGGGGAAACGGGCCATAACCTGGCCCTGGAGGCGGTCCTGCCTCCCTGCAAAGGGCAGAGACCCAAAATGGCACTCGCCTCTGTGCGAAGGCGTGCACCCCATTTACATGGCTGGATGTCCATGCGAATGGCCCGGAGCGAGGATGGATTCATGTAACCTGCCTCTCACCTGGATTTATTGGTCCATGCGGAAAGGGCCTTTGGGCTGAATCAAACATGTGAGTTTTGAAAAAGTTGGGTCCAGGGTCCCTGGACCCAAATTGGATTCCCAGCTGTCCCAAACGAACTATGGGAATTTGGGAAGAGCCCAAATAGATTTGGAATGCTGCCATGTGGGAAGGAAGGCCCCCTGCCTTCCCCCAAGCTGTTTTCCCTTGCCAAACAAAATGGAGGGGGGAGTTATTTTTTTCCTCTTGCTGTTCTACAAGCACAGAATACTTTCCCTAGAACAGCAAAAATGGGGAAATGTTCCCCAACATTGTTAAGGTATGGAAAAACAGCTGGGGTGGTGGTGGAGAGCCAGCAGTCCTTCCTCTCCTCATGGTAGTGTTCCAAGCCTTGCCGAACCTTCCTCTATCATTTTAAAAAAACATTCTCCACATCTTCTGTAGGGTTTGGGGAGCCCCGGCCCAATTCTTTAAAAACTCGAGCATGGGGTTAGCTCAAAGAGGCTCAGTTGGAGGGGTCATCGCCTGCCATCTGACTGGGTTCATGAAGGGGGAGTCCGCACGGTGTAGTGGTTAAAAGCAGGTGCACTCTAATCTGGAGAACCAGGTTCGATTCCCGACTCCACCACTTGAGCAGTGGAGGCTTATCTGATGAACCCGATTAGCTTGTGCACTCCAAGACATGCATTTGGGCGACCTTGAGCTAGTCACAGTTCTTTGGAGCTCTCTCAACCCCATCCACCTCACAGGGTGTTGGGGGTGGGGGGAAGGAGAATATAAGTCCCTTTGAGTCTCCTTGCAGGAGAGAAAGGGGGATATAAATCTAAACTATTCTTCTTCTAAAGCAACAGTCGAGTCTGCGTTGCATCAATTCACATATATTCCCGGCTCTTTAAAGGTCCTCTGTGCTAGAGGAAGGAATGAACTTGCAGTCTTGGCTTACTTTTCTATTTTCTGGTAATGACTGCTTAAGTTGTTCTTTGAGGCATAACAGTTTCTATAGTGGGTCAGGCCTTGGGGCCACTGAAATTTGGGTTGCAGGTTGTAATGGCTGTTAATCTTCTGTCCAGATTCTCCTCGCAGTTCATAAAAACCTCAAACTGCCAGACAACTAGCCTAGCTCCTGAAAGCCTGAAGCAGACAGCTAAGCAAGTCAGAAATATTCATTCTGAGGTTGCTTTCTGGGATCAGTGAGAGATCATTTTATGGGGAACTAGATTAGCCTGTGCACTCCCACACACACCAGCTGGGTGACCTTGGGCTAGTCACAGCTTTTCGGAGCTCTCTCAGTCCCACCCACCTCACAGGGTGTTTGTTGTGAGGGGGGAAGGAGATTGTAAGCCCCTTTGAGTCTCCTACAGGAGAGAAAGGGGGGATACAAATCCAAACTCCTCCTCCTCCTCAAAACTCAACCAGGTGCTGTTAAAATGCTAACAAGTTAAATAATAAAATAATGTGTGTGTGTGTGTGTGTGAGAGAGAGAGAGAGAGAGAAAGAGAGAAAGAGAGAAAGAGAAAGAGAGAGAGATTTGGGGAGGTGGAGCATAAGGAGAGCAGAGTTTGGCAAGGGGAGGGACTTCAATGGGGTATAATGCCATACATTCCACCTTCCAAAGCGGCCATTTTCTCCAGGTGAACTGATCTCTGTCACCTGAAGATAGGGATGTACCAACTAGGGGGACAGATGGGGTCAAATGTCCCTGGCTGCAGCCATTTAGTCATGTGGGGGGGCATAAAATCACCCCCACACCCCTCCTCCTTCCCCCCAGGTCCATACACTGACTTCAAGACCTGGTGCAAAAAAAATTGTTTGATCATGGTGTGGGAGGGTGGCTGCCCATACGAGGGGGGGGGGGTGTCAGATTTTGTACCAGGCTACATTTTTCCCTAGATACACCTCTGCCTGAAGATCAGTAGTAATAGCAGGAGATTGCCAGCCACCACCAGGAGGTTGGCAGCCCACGCTTCGGCTTTTCCCATTGGCCCGGCTACTGCTGCTGTTGGCAAAGATAACTTTCTCCTGACCCTGACCTGGTCATTTAAGTTGAATGAATCCTCCTTGGCGCTTTCCACTCTCTCCTTTGTGTGGTTCATCTTCCGAAGCACACGGTTGGAAGATGTCCTATGGAAATCCCAGTGCACGAGGGCTCCTTGATTTAAGCCGGTTATGACATTTTTATGGTTCATCCTCAAGTGAGCTGAGACAGCCTCGGTAACTTTTTAGCATCACTTAAGTTCAGTCTGCAAGTTGCATTAGAACCCCGGGTCCCAGAGGCAAACGCTGCAATTGTGCAGAGTGCACTAAATCACGGTGCCACTCAGTAACTAAAAGTTCCTAATAAATAATTTTTACAGGGAATGCAGTCCATATATTACAGAGGGCTAGATGCCTACATATTTCAAGCCAATTGTCATATTTGACTAGCTCTCTTTCTGCGCAGCCCTGTCAAGACGCCAAATGACTGCTCAAATATGGGAGACCTTTTGGATTCGGCAATCATTAATTTCCCAGAGACTAAATAAGGTTGACTTTTAATGCAAAGCCGTTTGTAAGTGAACATGGCACTCCAGCTTGCTCGCAAAATAAACCAGCGTCCATCGTTTTTCTTGGCGGAGGAGAACGTTTGGCTGTTAGGGAATGCAAATTCCTGTGGTTAAGACACAAGTAGGCAGGTCCAACAAATCCTTCTTGTGGAACCATCATCTTCTTGAGATGCTCACTCTTGGTTTTTACGGTCATGCCTGGTTTAGGGCCTAATATGGGAAGCAGTACCATCAACTATTGTAAGCTGAGGGTATGTGTCTTAAGCCTGAACAATGTTTGGTCTGCCTTCTACAGAGCTCAGAAGGTCCTCAATTCAGTCCTCAACACCTTCAGGAAGCCACCTGTGGAGAAGAGATTTAGCCCATCAGAACAGACCAGGAGTAGGCAACCAGAGTGGTGTAGTGATTAAGAACAGGTGGATTCTAATCTGGAAAACTGGGTTTGATTCCCCACTCCTCCACCTGAGTGGCAGAGACTTATCTGGTGAACCAGAAGTGTTTCCGCACTCCTACCCTGTTTCCCCGAAATATAAGCTCTCCTCCAAAAATAAGCCCTTGTTACAGATTCCCCAGTGCAGCTGATCTGGTCACATGGGGGGGGGGGGCACAAAATCATGGGAAAAAATAAGACATCCCCTAAAAATAAGCCCTAACGCATCTTCTGGAGTAAAAATTAATATAAGACCCTGTCTTATTTTCAGGGAAACACAGTATACTCCTGCTGGGTGACTTTGGGCTAGTCACAGTTCTCTCAGAACTCTCTCAGCCCCACCTACCTCACAAGGTGTCTGTTGTGGGGAGAGAAAAATAAAGGAGCTTGAAGGCCACCTTACAGGAGAGAAAGGTGGGATATAAATCCAAACTCTTCTTCTTCTTCAGACCAGGAGTAGGCAACTTTTTTGGCATGAGTGCCTCCCCCCAAATGCACCATTTACCTGTAAAATACTAAGGTGCTTTGAAACAGGAAGCAGAGTGAGCTAATGAGTTTTATCCAGCACAAAATTTCCATTTGTGCTAGAGCTGTTGCTCATGTGGAAATGCAAGAAAAACACTGTGGTACCCTGTTTCCCCGAAAATAAGTCCTAGCATAATTTTTCAGGATTTTTGGAGGATGCTTGAAATATAAGCCCTACTCCAAAAATAAGCCTAGTTACAGACTCCCTGGCACAGCTGATCAGATCATGGGGGGCACAAAATCATGGGGGAAAAAAATAAGAGGTCCCCTGAAAATAAGCCCTATTTTTTGAAGCAAAAATTAATATAAAACCCTGTCTTGTTTTCAGGGAAACACGGTAGCTAGCTGTGCTAAGTGGAAGTTTTTGTATCCCCACTTGTGTTTCTGCAAAATCGTGTGCAACCCATTTCTGGACACTGAAACACTCCTAGGGTGGAAAACTCTAGGTGTTGCACATGACCTTATTCAAACAGAAGGTGCACCATGTCTATTTATGTTTCTGCTTGCACATCGCTGGGTCCAATGGTGGTTGCTCACCAAATATATTGGAACTAAGCTGAGCTCCAGTGGCTGTCGGTGCTCCATGGACTTGTGCCAGCTGGGTGGTGATGAGAGGTGGTGATGTCTGGGAGGTGGTGATGGGCATAGAGCCTGGCCAGTGGCTTCTCTCATATCACCACCCCAGTAGTATTGTCACTACTTCAAAGGCTCATCTCAATTGCTTGGGCACAGATCTGGCTCTCTGTACCAACGAAAAAGAGACTGGCATGCATGTTGGCTATTGCTTACTCTTTGATTAAATAGCACTAAGCTGGACCTCACCTGGCTGGCCCAGGCTAGCCTGATCTCATCAGATATTGGAAGCTAAGCCAGTGGCATAGTGCCAACATGGTGGGGGGACGCAACGCCCTGGGCGGAGCCACAGCAGAGGCGTGGCCGGGCTGTGGCATGACCGGGGTGTTCCGGGGCATTCCAGGGTGGAGCAAAGAGGGCGCCACTGTGACAGGGGCACAGGGCTTGCATACGTCTCTGGTGCAGTTTCCCCTTGCTCCACCCCTGAGCTAAGCTGAGATCGGTCCTGGTCAGTACTTGAATGGGAGACCAGTGTTGCTAGGCTGAGACAGAAAATGGTAAATAACCTCTTTTTATCTTTTGCCTTGAGATGGTGTAGCCATAAGTTGACTGTGACTTAGTAGCACTTCAATTACCATGCCAGATTCATAACTGGACATCATAGAAGGTGTCATATAAGTAATCCAGGTCAGAATCAACTTTCCTTTGTTAAAAAGCTGTTGTAACATATTTTCAAAAAAGAAGCAGCAGTGGCGTGGTGGCTAAGAGCAGGTGTACTCTAATCTGGAGGAACTGGGTTTGATTCCCCGTTCTGCTGCTTGAGCTGTGGAGGCTTATCTGGGGAATTCAGATTAGCCTGTGCACTCCTACACATGCCAGCTGGATGACCTTGGGCTAGTCACAATTCTTCAGAGCTCTCTCAGCCCCACCCACCTCACAGGGTGTTTGTTGTGAGGGGGAAAGGGTAAGGAGTTTGTAAGCCCCTTTGAGTCTCCTTGCAGGAGAGAAAGGGGGAATATAAATCCAACACTACTGCTGCTGCTGCTGCTGCTGCTGCTGCTGCTTCTTCTTCTTCTTCTTCTTCTTCTTCTTCTTCTTCTTCTTCTTCTTGTATTGTAGCATAGAATCTGAGAGTTGGAACTGGAAAGCTTCCCCACTTATCAGCCACATATTTTTCAGTCAGATGAGATCTGAATAAATGAGTGTTCGGTATACATATTTTAGCAGAGTAGAAGAAAGAGATTCTCGGTTGCTTTTTACTAACTATAAAGGGGAGGTAACATGGAGATAAAATAAGAAATCCTTTCCTGTTACACATCTACATTACCGTATATTTAATTACATATTGGTACCTATCGGCTGTCTCATGATCATGGTTGTGGTGGTGTGGGTGGTGGTGTGCTCAAACAAAGAAACAGAATTAACTTTAAAACTTCAGATGTCTGCGCTCACTAACATGTCAGCAATGGCTATCTCACTGAACAATAGCTAATCAATAGATCGTATCATAAACAGTGACTTCAGCAACTTCTTTACATACAAACAGTTAATCCTTTTATGACTGAGTTGTGACAGACTTGCAAAATCCCAGCAATGAGATAATATCATATTAGAAAAATGGACATAATTTTATCAGATTACTTTCATTGCGGATCAAGGTGTGGGATCCTTCTGAGAAAGGGCACAATTTTGTTTTATGAACAATGATGAGGATGTGTTAATAAACCCTATTGATATCTCTGGAACATCTTGTTTGGGGTGTGCTCTTTATCTATCTATCTGGAACTTTTCCTGCATACTTCCTTTAAAGTTTGTAAGAGGACAAAAAGAACATTGGGAGTGCCGATTATTTTAATGTGGTGCAAAGATACACTACAATGAAGACTTCCCAGCTGAAATTTAGACAGCATACTTTGAATCCCCGTTTCCTCCCCACAGCTTAACACATTTGGAGTCTCAGCATTCAGTGTGCAACTTGCAAATATCTGTGACCAAGTTCAAAGAACTGGGGTGGCAAAATCAAGCACAAAATGCTATTTGGCTGCAGACTAGTGAACATCCTGTTGGGTTTTTCATTTTGGCATGCAAGCACTGCACTGCATGCTGGGAGAATTTTCAGAGTGAACATTCTATCTGCGGCAGTTGTGGCAGGCTGCTGGCCCAGCACTGGCTTCTGCCAGCCTCCCCACCTCCCTTACAAAGTGGGTCGGGGGTGTGTGTGAAGCAGGTGTTGCCCCCCTCAATACGCCTCTGCCTTAAGTTCTCCACCTTCCCAGGGTTTAGTGTCAGTTAGTTCTTTTTTAGCCAGTTAATATGCATCCTAACCATTTCTGCACTTTCCATAAGATGCAAAGCCCCTACTGCATTATACTTTTTCAGTGTAATGGGAGAAATGCCATCTTAATGGAGCTTCCATGTTCAGAGACAATATATCAGATGCCAGGAAAAAAACTGTGAATGGATATTTTTGCCTCACTGTCTTTGTGAATGCCCATTTTTTTTTATTAGTGACATTTCTGGACTAGATAAATCTTGGTCCGATCTTCCAAGGCAGTTCTTAATGTTGTCCACTAAATGCATTAGTAGTTTAATGCAGAGCTTATGTCTTATTTTTAATAGCTTGCCCTCCCTTTTCAGGATCAAGCTTTGCCTTTGTGCCTCTTTCCCCCTCTGTTTTCCCTCTGTGCCTTGGTCTCTCCATCAGTACAGAGAAGCAGAAAGGTACCTTGCAGACATGTTACAACGGCTAATTTGTTATTCTCCATACAGAGCTTTGCAAATAAAGAGTGCCAAGCAGTATAACAAATTGGTGGCTACTTATGGACTGTAATCTTGCGTCTCAGGCACCAAGGGAACACTGGCTGCCGTCATAGCTGAAGATTTGCAGCGAAGGGTGCATGGAGAGGTCAGGCTCTATATTTCTCCAAAGGCATAAAATAATAATAAATATACATTGGTTCACACACACACAAAATCTACTTTTGGTTTGAGTTAAGGCCGTGATCTTTCCTTTCACTTTCCCGGTAAGAGAAAAGAAATGGAAGTTTCCTTTTGAATCTCAGTACACTTTCACTTGTGCTGTAATTCAAATTGTGGGCTGGGCTGTTTTAGGGGTGGCCCCCTGAAGGACAGGGTGAGAACTGCAAGAATGGCATCAAATTCTAAGGCACGTGAAGGAGCTCCATCACATAAGATGGGGGAAGCTTGAATGCTCCTTAGCAGAGCGCCCTCACTTTTCTCCATTGGATTTCCCCACTCCAGCCCACTGACTCACATATCTGTCTTTCCACATGGAAGCTGAGCTGCCTGCAATGATGTTATTGGGTGTCAAAGGGGAATGGAGGGCAATGTGGGATAACTTCTTGGCCTCAATGGCAGGATCCATGTGTTGAAACAGGCAATGCCTGGTGTACAAAGAACAGAAGATCCTGCTGGGAGCAGAAAGAAGTCAGTTAGATATGATAGGAAGGTCACCTTGTTATTCATACCTTAGAATCATAGAATCATAGAGTTGGAAGAGACCCCAAGGGCCATCAAGTCCAACCCCCTGTAGTGCAGAAACACACAATCAGAGCACTCCTGACAGATGGCCATCCAGCCTCTGTTTAAAAACCTCCAACGAAGGAGACTGCACAACTCTGATGCAGTGAATTCCACTGTTGAACACCCTGATGGTCAGGAAGTTCTTCCTAATGTTTAGTTGGAATCTCTTTTCCTGCACCTTGAATCCATTACTCCATGTCCTAGTCTCTGAGGCAGCAGAAAACAAGCTTGCTCCCTCTTCGACATGACATCCCTTCAAATATTTAAACATAGATATCATGTCCCCCCTTAACCTTCGCTTCTCCAGACTAAACATCCCCAGCTCCCTAAGCCTCTCTTCGTAGGGCATGGACTCCAGATCTTACCATGTCTGTCTCCAGATTGCTATTTTAGGGCATTATCCTTTTTCTTCTTGGAAGTGCCACTCCTGGCTTATATATCTCTCAGCTAGTGATGTAGTTGCGTAGGAGGAGAGTAACTATGACCGTGGAAACAGAAAAATGGGGAGGGGGGGAGCAGTGCAAATTGAAAACCCACACTGCAAGGCAAATATTGAGGACTGACTGCTTGTGAACTTTGAGGTAAGTAGTAGGTGCATAAATGTATATTGTATACTTATCTTATATCCATGTACAGAGTTTTTTGTTTGAGTTATATCATTGTAAGGGCATAAAATTATTGCTGTAGTAAAAATACCATTGTGAAGGTAGTGATACCTATGTGTTTGTTAAGCATTATTTAAGGAAACTGTGTTTCACAGTACTTGAGCCTTAAAGGTACAGAATATTATTTTTAAAGAAGCTCGAGTCAATGAAGAACTATGGGAGAAGAGGCTACAGAGAATGAACTTACTGCTGTTTGTGTGACAAAACTATGAAGAAGATGAAACGGGGGGAGGGAGAAAAGGGAGAAAATGTATTGTTTGAAAATGTATGAAGAAGGAATTATTATAAACTGTAAAACTCAAATGATACAATAATTTTTTTTTAAAAAAGAATATTATTTTTGATGGCTTCCAAGCTGAGACTTTGCATTGCCAACATGGTGCAGGAGACTGACTTATAAGGCCCCTTCTACCGGTACCCTTAAAGTTCAGTGATGAAGGACCACTTTGAAATGGGTGATTTTGAGCTAGATAGAGCTGTAGAAGATGAAGTTACATTCAAAATGTTTGAGAACTTTAAGCTTTATTGTCCTGAATGCTGATTCCTTTATTATGGCAGAAGAATGGAAATCCTTGCATGAAAATGAGTGACCAGCAAATTAGGATTTGAATCTTTTCCACTAGGGCAACGAGGCTTCTTGTGCAGGTGGTTCCTTATGCTGGCAAAAGAATCCTTGTATTGGTGGCTTTTTGTGTCAGCAAAAAAGCTCCTTGCTCCAGGAGCCCCTTGTGCTGGCAAAAGTCTTTGTGCCAGAGGCTCCTTGTGCTGGCAAAAGCCTCTTTTCTTAGAGTCATCTTGTGCGGGTGAAAGGTTGCCTGTGCCAAAGGCTTCTTGTAATGGCAAAAGCCTCCTTTTGCCAAAGACTGCTTGTGCTGTTAAATGGCTCCTTGCGCCAGAGGCTCCTGATGCTGGCAAAAGACCCCTTGTACCAAAGGCTCCTGGTGCAAACAAAAGGCTCTTTGTGCCAGAGGCAGCAGCTAGCAAAATGGCTTCCTAGGATCTTAAAGCTACAGTTTCAAGCTTTTGTTGACCTACACGATGGCTATTTTCAGAGCGTTTGCACCATTTTTGAGGCATTTTCATAATATTTATTTCTTTGCCCAATGGAAAACTGAGACCCTAGTAATCATCTCATGCCTGGTTCCCAGCAACAAATGGCAAAGGTCCAAATTATCTTCTCAGGGTCACAGAACTGGCAGCAGCATTGTCTGAAAGTTGCATTTGATCCCATATGATCTAAAGCTTCCCGAGGCGAGCCAGTGGGGAAGTTAGCACGAATAGAACGACCCAGTCTAGAATGGCCATCTCTGTGAGCCAATGATACAATGAGGTCATTGTTGTCTGCTCTTCAGCTTAAGTTCCAAAGCAGTACCTTAAGTTTCATCCAAGCCCTGGTACTTTTACTTGAATTATGGTGATTACCCTCCTGCTACAGCTGTATAAACACTCCAGGGATGTTTATCCAGTACTACAGGTGTGCTTCTGTAACCGAAAGTTCTGTGCAAGTGCCCTGGGAAGGTAATCTGAACCTGGTGTTACCTGATGCGGAGAGAGACTCTAGACAGACTTGTACAGATTTAAAGGCCACTGTCCAAGATATACAAACTTAAGCACCATAGAATTCAGTGGAAGACAATGGTGCATGACTGCGCGTGGAATTGTGACTGTAACAATTAACCAAAGATTCCTGGTCAAGCCACTGTCATCACGGAAGACAGGTCGGCAGCATTCAGAAAACATGATAAACTGGGGTTTAATCCACGTGACTTGGTTTGGAATCATTTGTTAACCACCCTGGCCACAATCCAGTGTGGAATTATGCACCTTGAGAACCTTTGAAAGTTATGGTGTCCCAGTTCATGCTATCCAATAAGGCTTTGTTTGTGGGTAGGTGCTAAGCCACTTTACAAGCTGGCTTGTAAACCACAGTAAGTTAATAGCGCACTCTCTCAGTCGCGTAACTACAATGGGGCGGGGGGTGGGGAGCGCTGCACCACGGGCATGCACCATCAGGGTCACATGGGGGGTGGAAAATTGCCCCATCCCTCCCCCTTCCCCCTCGCCCTACTCTGCCCCACCAGCCAGGCCCCGTGGCCCGGAGCAGACTGCTTTTTCAGCCGGTTGCTCTTTGCAGCCAGCTGAATTAAGGTAAGTGGGCGGGGGGCGTGGTGCCACAGAGGGCGGGGCTCCATGGGGGTGCCAGGGCCCGTGGGTGGGGCAGGACCTTAATGCCATTTTGCCCCACTGCCATTTCCCCCCGATGCCCCTGCACTCTCTTTTCACACCCTTCTCTATGTATCCCTCCATTTCCACATGAGACCTTCCTACACTCGGTGATTTATCATTTTAGCACAATATTGGCAGTGCTAGAGAAAAAAAAACCCTCAGAAAAACACCTAGGAGGCCATGCTGCAGAGACGTAAAGGCTTGGGCTTGGAGCCAGCGATGCACAAACAGAAACATCGATGGACTTAGCACAGCTCAGCTTGCTCAATACACTTCCCTCCCTATATATTAGAATGCCCAGATGGGTTGCACAAGATTCTGCGCAAAAGCAACACCAGTGGGAATACAATAAGTCTGATGTGCACAAGTGGCTGCACAGATGCATTGCTGCATGCACAAGAGTTGTAGCACAAGGGACTTTTCATACTGGAGCCAATCCTAGGATTCTGCCTGAAATCCCAGCTCTCAGTGGAACATGCCTTCACTGCTTCCCAATCACGCTGCAGCCCACAATGCCCCCTGAAATGCTGGGGGATAGGGGTCTTCAGGAACTGCACGAGGAGGAAGCCGAAGGTCTACTCTGGGAGGGGGGAAACCAGCAAAAGTCAAATTTCCCTTCAATAAGCAGGAAGGGTCAGTGCATTCAAAAAGAAACACCAGAGCTTAGGAATATAACAAACATTTACAGTGCTAGGCCAGCATTATACTTAACACCTCCTATTTATATTAAAATTTGATCCCCAAGCCCTGAAGATAGATCCATACACTGATCTGTTAGCATTGAATCATAAGACTACTCAAAATTAAGATCTCAGAGTAGAATCAGCTTCAGAGTTTTCCTCCCTTGCTAATCAGGGGAATCCAATAAAACTGATCCTGTTAAAGACCTAATGTAAACAATCTGATTTTTTTTTAAATAGCTGGCAAACTGCGCCGGTAACTATCTGACATTATCATGAGACTGAAGTTATTGGGTGTTATCTGCCTTCTTTTATTGAGTGCCTTGGGAGAAAAATGGGGTCGTAACTGAACAGAAGAGTTGTTAACGTTTCATTTAATCAGCTTCCCCCCCATAATACTTGCTCACATCTTTTTAAAAACAGCCTTTAGCATACAGCTTGGCCAATATTACCATATAGATGTTCTAAACAAGAGTATCTCAGTTTAAGCAAAAAACAAAACAAAACGCTATGAGAACCAGCATGGTGTGGTGGTTAAGAGCAGTGGACTCTTATCTGGTGAACTAGATTTGTTTCTCTGCTCCTAGAATTGAAACCTGCTGGGTGACTTTGGGCTAGTCACGGTTCTTTCAGAACTCTCTCAACTCCCCCCCCCCCCAAGATGCCTGTTGTGGGGAGAAGGTGGGAATGATTTTGTAAGCTGCTAGAGACTCCTTACAGGAGAGAAAGGTGGAGTGTCGATCCAAACTTCTCTTCAGACTCTTCTATTCTGACTTGCTTTTTCGGTTAAAGAAAAACTGCCACATTTTCTCCCAAAGAATGCTGTTGCTTACCTTTTGCACTTTCTGGTACTCCCCCAAATGAAACTGAAATGATGAATAAACAGGGAAAGAGCAAGGGAATGCCTTTTATCCCACCACCCCACTGAACAAAGGTCAAAGCCTTCCTTCAGCCTAGGGATACTTCTCCCAGCTCTTCTTCTGATGGATGAGCCAATTACATTGGAAGACTTCTGTTTGGAGCAAGGGAGTGCAGGTACCACTGATTGTATCAGAGGGCCATGCAATTTGAACTTATGTGACTGATGAATATGAATCATCAGCCAAATTTTCGCTCGCTCCAGATAAGGAGTAAACATGAGATCGCCTACACGGACCGCGATATGAGACAACCAAGCGAACCCTAGTTTCCAGTGTGTGTATCTCGCTTGTGGTTAAGGAGAAGAAAGAACAGATAAGTACAGCAGTCTTTGTTGACATCAGATATAGTTCTCAGTTCAGATGAGTAGCCATGTTAGTCTGCAGCAGTGGTAATCCAATAGCACCTTAAAGGCCAAGAGGGTTTTTCATGTTATATTGAATTTTTTCCATCTCCTGATCTTAGCTAAACTGATTAAATTTCTATATCCTGGTTCCAACTGGTCCTTGTTTGCAACATCCCTCCCACTATCTAACCTAGAGATAAGGACAGATGGTCTGGTGTGTACCTGGTGAAGTGCTTTCACTCACAGAAGCATATGTGCTAGGAAAATATTGTTGGTCTTCTATGGGTCTTTCCATTTTTTTGTTGTGCTACTGGGCTTGGATTTAGCTCCTATCTATCACGCAAACCAGATCGTTCCACAACTGTGAGGGGGAAACAGTAAACACGCATGGGTGGTCTCAGCCACACTACGTTTGTTATCACTTGAGTGTGTTCAGAACTGGCAGGGATAACCCAGGTTTACCTGATCTTGTCAGACCTTGGAAGCTAAGCAGGGTTGTCTCTGGTTTATACTTGGATGGGAGAACACCAAGGAATTCTAGGTCATGATGTGGAAGCAGGCAATGGCAAACCAGCTCTGAACATTTCTTGCCTTGAAAACTACGGGGTTGCCAGAAGTCAGATGTAACTTTAGGGCACTTTCCACCACAATGTTTAGCAATGGGGAGGGAGTGGTTCTAGCAAACTGTGATCATGTGGAGTTGCTGACTGTGTGATCTGACTTCTTCATGCGGGAGGTGTCTCTGTTTCTGCAATCTACATACTTGGGGCTGGCAGCGCAACAAAGAACCGCTATTCAGGCACATCACAGCATTCAGACTTCCACTCTCCATCTGAAGGAGCTGCAAGTTTGCAGGAATGATGCCTCCACATGATCCTGTCCAGGAAGTAAACTAACTGGTGGGTCTATGTGTCCGCATGAGCAACTGCATAGGGCTCCTGGGCATCAGACCAGAATACAAAGTCTGTAACCCCAAGAGACCAGGTACCTTCAGGGAAACCTTTTGTGAACTTTCAGCTTTCATTTAAAATGAAGAGCAAGAGAGACTTCCTTCTACTACCTTTTATGCATGAAGACACAAGGCAATGGAGTGGCGTAACTCCAAGGGGATGGGAGGACGTGACGCACCAGGTGCATGTCCCTGTGGGGGTGTGGCAGGGGCGTTCTGGGGCGTGGCAGGGTGTTTCTGGGTGTGGCGGGGGTGTGGCGGGGCGGGGCGGGGCGGGGGCAGAGGGCGCACCGGTTCACTGGGCGCTTTCTAATCGACGGAAGGATACTACAACCTTTTGCTTGGTGTATTTCAGGCCCTGAGAGGCAGCATGGTGGTCAACATGTTGGACTAGGAGCTGGGAAACCCAAGTTTGAATCCCTACTCTGCCATGGAAGCTTGCTGGGTGACCTTGGACCAGTCACACTCTGTGCCTCGACCCTGGCAAGTATTTGGATGGGAGACATCCAAGGAATACCGGTGTCATGATGTGGAGGCAGGCAATGGCAAACCTCCTCTGAAAATCTCTCGCCTTGAAAACCCAATGAGTTTGCCATAAGTCAGCTGTGACTAGACAGCAAAAAAAAAAATTCTTTCCAGCTCAGAGTCCCAGTCCCTGTTCTCGCAATTAACTAGAACAGAAATTGAACTGAGAGGTGTGGAGAAGGAGGAGTCCGGACTTTCACTGTTGTGCTGACTCCACAAAGTCACTTCAGTGCAAACCATTGGGTGTGACACTCTAGGATTCACCTGAAATGCTGTAGCTTTACCATGTTGCCCTGAAATGGTGATATAACTCCAGGGGTGGTCAGAAGTGGCACTGTGGTGTTGGCATGTAATGCCACACTCTGGTGTGGTTGTACAGCGATGAACTCTAAGCTGGAGAAACAGGTTTGATTCCCCACTACTCCACATGAAGCCTGCTGTGTGACCTTGGGCCAGTCACAGTTCTCTCAGAACTCTCTCAGCCCTCACCTACCTCACTTGGTGCCTGTTGTGGAGAAAAGAAGAAAATGTGATTGTAAGCTACACAGAGACTCCTTACGGTAGAGAAAAGCTGGGTATAAATCCAAACTCTTCTTGTTTTCATAGTTTCCCTCCAGCTGTTCCATTGAGCAGCAGCAGGAGTCCAGGGGACCAGATCAGAAGGCCTCCTGGCAAAATGGGAAACCTTGTACCACTACCTAGAAATCATTCCAATCCAGATTCAGGTATGGCTGTCCATGACCTCAAACATATCCTGATGACCTGAATGTGCAATAGTGTGCCATGGAAACTTCTCTCTTCCTTTCTTGGTTAATAAAAGCTCATCTCTGCTTTGGAATTCACAGATTTTGGTTTCCAAAGAGAAATTATGAAGATAGCTGGAAGCCTAGGGTACTGCCCTAGACGTTCAAAGATACACTGGCACACATGACAGTGGACCTCATTTATGTCACATTGGGGGCACCTCTGTCCAAGCATCTGCAGCTTCTGACTGGAGTGCATTAACAGGAGGCAACAGCATGTCCTGTACTTTCCAGGAAACAACTTCCCTGGAGAGGAGGTCAAATGACAAATAGTAACCAGGGACCTGCCACATTCCAGGTGTTGGTAGCAGGGCAAAGAGGCTTGAATTTCATCAGGAAAGAATGTGTAAATGGCTTTGCAGCATGGCAGGAGGATTAAAGAAGTGTCCAGAGATTGCTTTCAGTAAGGTGATCTGAGGGACTGTGGTATGCTTTGATAAACCATCAGTGGGGCCTACGTAATCGAAGGGCAGCAGGAGAAGGGAAACGAAATCCATTCACGACTTCAAGGGCCAAAGAGGTCTTTTTATAATAATCCCCTTTTCTCTGTGTGAACAATATCCACCGAAAGGCTGCGGCATGAGGCTGAACATCTGTGGGGGAAAAGCTCATTGTACCGATCAGAAGGACTTTGAACAAAGCCCTTCCACACCACAGCTTGTTAGAAAGCAATTCTGCCAAATACTTACTTTGAGGGGGCTCCTTTTGGAGGACGGTTTCTTAGGCTAGAAGGTTTCAGACTTTGCTTGGAGGAGGAGTAGGTTACAGGCCGATGATTCATAATTAAATATGCTGCTGTTATGCTGCGTGTGCAGTGCCATTGAGTCACTTCTGACTTATGGTGACCCTATGAATTCATGCCCTCCAAAACACCCTATTGTTAAAAGTCTTGCTCAGGACTTGCAAGCTGAAGGCTTTGATTATGTGTTCCTGCATTGCAGAGGGGTTGGACTTGATTGCCCTTGGGGTCTCTTCCAACTCTATAATTCTAAGGCTGTAGCTTATAGAAGAAGAAGAAGAAGAAGAAGAAGAAGAAGAAGAAGAAGAAGAAGAAGAAGAAGAAGAAGAAGAAGAAGAAGAAGAAGAAGAAGAAGAAGAAGAAGAAGAAGAAGAAGAAGAAAGTTTGGATTTATATCCCCCCTTTCTCTCCTGCAGGAGACTCAAAGGGGCTTACAATCTCCTTGCCCTTCCCCCCTCACAACAAACACCCTGTGAGGTAGGTGGGGCTGAGAGAGCTCTGAAAAGCTGTGACTAGCCCAAGGTCACCCAGCTGGCGTGTGTGGGAGTGTACAGGCTAATCTGAATTCCCCAGATAAGCCTCCACAGCTCTGGCGGCAGAGCTGGGAATCAAACCTGGTTCCTCCAGATTAGATACACAAGCTCTTAACCTCCTATGCCACTGTTGCTCCTTAGGATGAGGTTAGGATGAGGGATGTGACTGGCCCAAGGTCACCCAGTGAACTTCCATTGCACAAGAGGGGATTCAGTTCTGGGACTGCCAGATTCTAGCCTCTTGACCACTCCACCCCACTGGCTCTCAATCTGGGTGCATGATGGGTACCTGCCAAGGCTCGCATCCTGGCAAAAAGGCCTGCCCCATACTGGAGACACTAGGTTGATCTCTCAGATCTCAGAGGAAGAAATGCTGGGTTAGGACTGGGAAAGACTAGGGCCATTTCTGCATGGCACAATTATACCGGGTTTCAATCGATATCTTACAATCTGGGTCTATTTTATCCCTGTTTCTCCCTTCGCATGGCTGCCCATTTCTGTGAAGGAATCGAGTGAACACCAGGAGGAAATACGGTACTCCAGTTTGTTTTGCACGAGCCCGGGTCTTTTGTATTTACACCGTGAGCATATCCGTGCATGCGCAAATATCCCTGGTGTCCCGCATTCTGATTGACTGACATTTTGGGGCAGCAGCAAGGGAAAAGGAAGCCGCCCCTTTTCCAGTTCTGGAACCTTTTCGGGTTTCAGTTGGCTTTAGATCAATTTTGGTTTCTGGTCTGTTGCGATAAAAATCTTGTTTGCTAAAATTATGCTTGTGTTACATGTCAGGGAGGCAAACACACATTTAGACCAATGGGGGAAAGAAAGAACAGTTTTGCTTGAGTGGGATTTACGTCAGGAGAGGGGTGAGAAGGAGAAGGGCTGCTTCTCTATTCCGAATTGTCCCCTTCTAACACTACCTTGTGGCATAAAGGCAAGATCTCTTTTTTTAATCACATGAAGTTGCACATAATATTAAGTCAGATTAGTAGCCACTTTGCTACACTGCATAAACTGGTCTCATCAAACACCCTCCTACAGATGGCTACGAGTGCTGTGTACATTACTGGAATAGTTCAAGACAAAAGAGTTTTGCCTGAATTTAGCAACTTAAAAGAATTAAGGGTACAAATCTGGATTTCTCCCAGGCTTGTTAGCTCCTCGCTGGGATGTGTTTACAATAATGTTGATGACTCCCATTGTAGCACCAACCTGTATCCAGAAACCCGGAGTCCCTTTTCTTCTGGAGTTAGGCCAGAAACAGCAGTTTTGATCTTTGATCTATAAAACATCTAGGAAATGTTTTCACATGTTCTTGTATATACCAAATGTTCTTATATATATACTAGCAGGGTGCCTGGGCTTTGCTATGTGGAGTTGAGAAAAGCAGAACACAGAAATGCAAATACTCCACCCATACAAAATGCAAAGAACTCCACCCATAAGACGGTTGTGGCCAGTAATATCTTGGAGCGTCCTATTTAGGGCCTTGATACCTCCTGTGTGAGCCATGGTGCAGTCATGGTGCTGGAGTCCTGGTTTGAGGCTTCCTGTCCTGTGGTAGACCTGTCCGTGCACTTTGAATGTTGGCATGGAATTGCTCTCTTTCACTTGTCTGTTGTCCTGAGGGTGACATTCAGCATGCTCCTGCACAGGCTGTGTGTGAATTTCGGGGTGACAGTACACATGCTTCAGCACAGCCTATTTGTTGAGGAGTGCTGTGTTAGAAGGCAGGTGGCGCAGCAGTGGAGCATGTTCTCCCTTTAGCGGTTTCAGCAGAAGGAACAGGTTCCTACATGCTGAGGAGCGCAGTGTTAGACAGGGCCCCTTTGAATCTCTACATGTTGGTGATCACAGCGTCTGCATAAATTTGTTGAGTCCCCCTGTAGTGGTTGCAGCAGAAGGAACAGGTTGCTGTTGGATAGCAGGGCACCCGTGGTTCGCTACGTGTTGGTGAGAGTGGTGTCTCTGTGAATTTCAGGGTGATAGTCAGCATAGTTCTGTACAGAGTGTTTGTGAACTGAGGGGTGACATGTAGCTTGTTTCTTCACAGCGTGCCTATGGAGTGGTGGGGTGGGTTTTGCATATTTTCTGGCACTGTCTGTGTGTAATGCAATGTGTGCTGTGTGTATTTAAGGCATCGCACCAGTGGATCAAGCGTGCCTGTTGTTTGGTGGGCAGTACCACAGCTGGTCAATGGGGATAGTGGAGTTAGAGCAGCAACGTGGCCATCACTGAAAAGTCCTGTGATAGGAAGCTGTAGATGCAAATGCGGAGTACCAAACACTGTTAGTGTGAGTGACTCATCAGAGGAACTGGGAAGCCAGCTGAAGTGCCTTGGTGCTCAACTGTCGCCCATGGAATGTTCAGGCAGATAGGCAAAGATGAATAGGAAAAACAGTAAATAGCTAATATCTCGAGTTGAATTCAATATTTTTGGAAATCCTTTCTTATTGAGCGCCTTGGGCACATGAGGAGCCGGCGTGCCAAATTTCAAGTGCATAGGTTCAGCGGTTTTTTAGTTCCGTTGGCGAGTGAGTTAGTGAGTGGAATTCGCTTATACATATAGATAGATACATTTGGAGGAGAAGTTCACTCCAGACAGAAGGTCCTGAAGGAAGTGTGTGTCTTTGTCTAACACACCATCATCCTTTGGACAAAACACTCAAATTGGTGTACATAATTGGGTTGCGTTGATAGTGGAGAGTTGAGAAAGTTGTGTTCTGTATGATCCTTCCATCTGCAGAAATATTCTGTTGGATCCAAGCCATGGGATCCTACGGTTATACAAAACCCAAGCTTTTGGGGACAGACAGGTGTTTTCTATACCATTCTGGCCAACTCTGGTCCCTAACAAAGTCTTTCTTAGCTTTTTAGGTAGTGTAGGATCCCATGGCTTGGATCCAACATTTGTGCTGATGGAAGGATCATACGTAACACAGCTTTCTCAACTCTCCACTACCAACCCAACCCAAAATGCACCCTAACCTGCTGTCACCTGGTAGGATTACTAACTTGAGGCTGGGAAATTCCTGGGTATTTGGAAGTGGAGCCTTGAGAGGTCAGGGTTTGGGAAGGTACGTCAGCAGTGTCTAATGCCAGAGACTCCACCTTCCTTGCAGCCATTTCCTCCAGGGAAACTGCTCTCTTGTCATCCGGAAATTACTTGGAAGAACTGATCTTCAGGCCTCACTTGGAGCTTGGCAGCCCTAAGTCTGATAGGTTTTCATGCATTTACAGGAAGAATCCCAAAACAATGTCCTCACCTACTACGTTACAATCAAGGGTGTACGAATGTATTCCTTGTTGTCCCTTTTCTCACACCAAAGCCCCCAGCATCAGGCCAAGCTCCTCTCTCCTGCCCATAATAATCTTTGTGGAGTGAGCCAACAGAGATCGTTTGAAGAACTGCTGATCTCGGCTCTTTCTCTGGCGTGTTTATTTTGCACAGAACTGCTGATTCTGTCAAGCTGTCCAGGAACATCTGGGCTCTGGGGGGAGATAGAAATATGACGTTGTCAGGGGTTTTCCAGTCACGCTTTGGAAACAGGCCTTTGCCCTTTTCTTCCTGGAGGCATCTTTTCTTCCTAGGGTTTTTTGTCTTTGTTGTTATTTTATATCATGCAAGTTTCTCCTTGAACCAGCTGAGACCAAGAAGCCATTCTGTCTGGGCTGAGCGCACAAAGAAGAGGAGAAACACAGAGAAGGCGGCAATAAAAGTGAAAGTCTAGGTGTGAGAAACGTTTGGGTCTTTTTATTAACACTGCAGGGATGTGAAAGGGTGTAGTATAGCCCAGTCTTGTCAGACCTTAGAAGCTAAGCAGGGTTAGTACTTGGAAGGGAGCCTTCCAAGGAAGATTCTGCAGAGGAAGGTAATAGCAAACCAACTCTTCTTAATTAGTTGTCTTGAAAACTCTAGCAGGGATCCAGTGGCATATCTGCCAGAGGGACATGGGGGGTCAACTGACTCTGGACGCCACCCATTAGATCACGTGGGGGCGCCCGGTGGGCCCGTGGCAGGCTCCCGGCTCGGCTGGGGAGCCTGCCACGGGCCCACTGGGCACCCCTTGGCCCAACCCCGCCAGGCTGCCAGGGACTGCCACTGCCCTCTTTCATTGGCTAAGGTAAGTGGGGAACGGGGGGTGGGGGATGGGGGTGGGGGCGCCCTGAGCAGTTCTTGCCCCAGGCGCCATTTTTCCCGGTATGCCTTTGGGGATCACTATGTCACCTGCAACTTGATGGCACATACACACATATTACATTGCAGGACTGTCAAGCCACAAGGTACCTACGGGCCAGCAAGGGTTGCCAGCATTTTGATGGGACCTAGAGATCTCCAGACTACAGGTATCAGTTTTCCCCACATGAAATGGCAGTTTTGGAGGATGGGCTCCCTGGCATTATATTCTGCTGAGGTCCCTTCCCTCCCATGCTCCAGAAATTTCCCAACCTGGAAATGACAACCAGAAGGCATTTAAAGTATATATCCTCACAAGCGTGATGTCATGTGGAGCAGTCATTCGGCCACCTCAGATGGATACCATTTCGTTCCCATTTCATTCTGTTTCATGTGTGGACAGGGACGTAGGTATAGATTTTTCATGGGAGGATGTTCAGGGGTGGGGCCCCGCCTCCCCAAGCCCCGCCCCAGGCCTCCCCAAGCCCCGCCCCATCTTCTATTAGCTCCCATTGGAAACAATGGGGGATGGGGGCACCCACTTTGGGAGTCCATAACTTTGGACTCCCAGAACCAAACTTCACCAAACCTGGGTAGTATCATCAGAAGAGTCTCCCAACAAATCCCTGAAATTTTGGTGTTGCTATCCTAAAAAATGTGCCCCCTGCAGGCCAAAAATAAAAAACACTAAAAAATACAAAAAAACCACAAACGGGGGGCGGAGATTCGGACATGTAATGTGGGGGTTTGAACCTGAGGACCCCTCCCCTTACCTATGTCCTTGTGGACTAGGGCTAGCTGTACATGTGCACCACAACGCTGTAAAAGAATGGCCTATCCCACTTCAGACACAAGATAATGGTCATACTTTTCAAATGCTTTGTAAAGAGACAATTAGCAGAGGTGAGACGGATTTGGACTTCTCTCCCCAGCTTGCTTGCGTCCTGTTGCATGACATTGAGAACACAGGAGCCTCGCCTTCCTATGGTCTGGAGTGGTACAATTTATCCTACTACCTGAGCATTTTATCACCTCATTTGTTTGAATGTGGAAAGTAGACTAGGCCTAGAACTACCAGTCAGTTTCTGGGGGCAGGATTAGGCATCGCATGATACCACATAATGCCCCTTATAGTTGCATAAACTGGAAATGCTGTCACACATTGCCTGGGGTGCTCTAGCAATTCTCCAAAGCTCTATTGTCAGGATGTGGTGAGTGTGTGGTCTGTCCTTGGGAGGTGGCTACCAGCTGCTTCTGGCTTTCTGCCTGGGATGGGGATTTTCACTTGTAGGTTATCTCTACTTGCCTGTGGGAAACGATGCTTTGTTTATTCTGTATTGCTTTGAGTATTGGCTTTGTTTATTCTGTATTGCCGGGAATGTGATATGCCACTGTGTAAAATCTTCTATCAGAGGTCTGAGGCTCTCAGAACTTGCATTGCCTGTATCCGACTATGATTGCTGGCACAATAAAGAACTGAGAACGCTTACTTTGGCCTGGACTTTGCTAGTTTGTTACATCTATTGTTTTACCATAGAGATTTGGTGGGATTGCTAGAGCATCTTGGCAACATGTGGCATCACTTCCTGTTATACAGCTGGAAGCGATATCATGGCATAAATGCAATCACTATTTTGGCCTCAAATTTTCCTGCTGCTGCTGAACTAGCCAGCAGTACTTGAGTAGGGATGGAGACCAGAGACGTGGGCCTCCTACACCTAGTCTATCCACTTCCTGTTATCTCCCTGCCTCATGTCTCAAGTGGGAGGATTGATTTATGTCAGCCACATCAGATGACTCAAAAGGCAAACTTGGGATGCTGCTAGATCTATTTATGTATCTAAATATGTATTGGTCCAAGCATTTATATGTCACTTTTCTTTCCAGTGTGGATGAGAAGCAGCTTATAATACATAAATACAATGTAAAGAAATGGGAGAAGAAGCGAAAAGGGGGTGAGTCTGATGGAGCCTTCCAAGCAACAGCTTCTTTGTCAGAGTCAGGATTGGACAGTCAAATTGGCCCTTAACTCAATAGTCCCCCCCCCCCACATTCCTCCAGTGCACTGCTTTACTTTTCGTCATGGGGCAAGGATAGAAACACAATTAAGATGGAGATTAACCTTTGCTGAATATGAAAAGCCTCTGGCAATACAGTGTTAAAGGTATTTCAGTTTTCAAACAGTTGTCAAAAATCGAAAGGAACTAAATAATTGGGGGTGGGTGGGTCCCATAACTTTCTCCCACTGAAATCAATAGGATCGAAGGGCAATTTCTTTTTTTCTGGGTTGCATCCATAGCAACAATTCAACGGTTTTAGCAACAATTCAAATGGCAAATTGTTTTTGCTTGCCATTTTTCTTAAACAGTATCTTCATTATTTCTTCCTCTCAGCATGGAGAGCCAGAGAGAGAGACAGAGATGGAGAAAGAACGTTACCCCAACAAAGGACTGTAGTTACTTGCTGTTTAGCTATTACCGTATATACTCGCGTATAAGTTGACTTTTTCAGCACGTCTTTCCCCACAGGCTCTGCAGGCTTGGTTTCAGGGAAGCTGCCGCTCCAGGCAGTCTGTCTCTATCTTTCTTAAAAGGTCAATGCTCCAAAGATGAAGCATTGCCCCTTTAAGAAAGATAAGAGACAGGCTGCCTGGAGCGGCAGCTTCCCTGAAACCAAGCCTGCGGGGAAAGAAAAAGATGGCTGACTAAGTGAGGGAGACGATGGGCGGTGACGGCAGTGGGGGTGTTGGGGCGGTGGGCAGCAGCCTGCTGGGCACCCCACAGGCGTGCGCCTGGCATCATGGGTGGCCCCGGCTCTTCCCTGCCCTCGCCTGCTCTGGCATTTCCTTGCTTGCAGGCAAGGAAATGCCAGACAGAGCTTTTTGGGTTTCCTTGATTGAAAGCTTGCAAGCAAGAAAACGCCAGAGCAGCCAAGGGCTGTGGCTGCTATGGGGATCCAGGAGGCGGCCAGGGGCGGGGGAGTGATCCGGTAGGGAGCGGGCACCCTTGCTCTTCCCTGCCCCCGCCTGCTTTGGAGTTACCACCCTAGACTTATACATGAGTCAATAAGTTTTCCCAGTTTTTGGTGATAAAATTAGGTGCCTCGACTTATACATGGGTCGACTTATACACGAGTATATACGGTACATTTAAACCATGCCCTTTTACCAAAGTGTCCAGAGGACCTAGAACCTTCTTCTAATGAAGAACTAGACTAGACCATTTCCAGCCAGTACTAAATGCGAGTAGGCCTGGGTTAATTATTAGACCACAGTCTCAAGCATCTTTCATGACTTCAGATTTAGATTTTTTTTCACAACTGTAATAGAAGCTATGTTACAAAAAAAGAGAGAATCATACATATGACCAACTACTCTGGGTTGCGCACTCTCCCACGTCAGTTTCAGATGTGTGGTTGAGTTGTCACCTAGTTTGGTGGAGTCAACTGCTATGCCTTCCCTGCTTGCAGCAGAAACCCACTTGAATGTGATATAGGAAGATGTCTGAGCAAGAGATACATTGATCTGATGCCACCTCTGAGGCCTGTCAACTTGTCTTCATATTTGATCTCCAGTGAAATATAAACAGCCTGCCAGCCTCCATTTCCTCTCTCCCAATTACTCAGCTGCAGTCAGTTCCTTATCTGGGCTCAGGAGGAAACCATGCAAATATAAATGACTATGGGAAGTGGCTCTGGGCCTTGGGAAGGAACATTCCAGAAAATGTTGAGGGCTCCCACAACAGTTTCTTCAGGGCAGAGAGCCAACAAACTGAAGTGTACTGTGGGAACTCGAGAGGTTAAAGTTTAGTTGCATATCAAATTCTGTTCATGTGCAGCGATGCTATGAATGGCTGGGCGCATGTACTGATTATAATGGCTACAGAAAGTAACGTTATACAACCTAGGCACGTGGTAGTAGTGAGCAAAACCATGACAAATGAATTCTCCGTAGGACCTACAGCCAATCTGATGTTCCCTTTTTATACTGCACGGGGTCTACGCAATCCAAGAGCAAGATTAGTTAGAGTGATCTTCTGTGGGGTGGAGATTCCATTTGTTTTGCCCTTTGTGCTGGACTGAGTTTGTGTTTGAAATGCCCTGTAACCAAAAAGAGACTTACTCATTGGTCCAATGTGATAAGGAAATTATTCAGATATTGAGTGGAGGAAACACTTACGGTCCTTTGCGCTGTGCACCATAGTCCTACTGATCAGAATTAGGTGTGTAATGGCCAACTGTTGCCAAAGCTGGTTGATTACATCATAATGCCTAATACTATAACAGCCAATGACAGCCTTTTGAGCCATGCTGCTTTTTTTCTATGTTCATGAACCACTCTGAAAGTTTTTTTCCAAGTACCTCATCATTCTTAATTGAAGAAGAAGAGTGTAGATTTATATCCCCCCTTTCTCTCCTGTAAGGAGACTCAAAGGGACTTATAATCTCCTTTCCCTTCCCACCCCCCACAACAAACACCCTGTGAGGTGGGTGAGGCTGAGAGAGCTCCAAAGAACTGTGACTAGCCCAAGGTCACCCAGCTGGCATGTATTGGAGTGGACAAGCTAATCTGGTTCCCCAGATAAGCCTCCACACAGTGGCGTATTTGCCTAGGGACAGGGGGTACCCTCTGCCCCCGGGCGCCATTTCCCCCAGTATGCCTCTGCTTCCACAGCTCAAGTGGCAGAGCAGGGAATCAAACCCGGTTCTCCAGATTAGAGTGCACCTGCTCTTAGCCACTACACCACGCTGGCTCACCACGAGCAGGACATTTCCTAATGTCTGTAGAGCAAAGTCTCTTCCAATCAAGAAGGAAGATTTTAGGGATGCCAGGTCTGGCCTGGCAACCAGTGGGAGATGGGGCACAGGGACATGGTGACAGTATGACATCACTTCCTGGAAAACCCCCAATGTGATATCATGCCTCTTTAGGAATCAGTTCTTATAGAAGCATATAGTCAATTTCCCACCATGTCCCCCCCACCCCGCCAGCCTTCTGATGGTTGCTTGTCCCTGCAACCCTAGAAGAGAATGATAATAGGGATCAGGCTCTTAATGCTAGAAAAGGGGGTGGGTCACTTCTTTTCCCTTCTCTATTTCATTGATCAAAAATAACTTCTCTGTGCTGTAGGAGAGAAAACAGTAAGCATGGTATGATACTTTTTTCACTACTGTGTTAAAAATGAAGACATTTTCAGCTGGGGATATGTCACATGAGGGAAGAATTAACCCACCCCTTTCCCTGCACAACAGACCCAATCTGTACTTGGAGGCCTCATAACTATATTTATGGCCAAAATTCAACTGCGAATTCTAGTCACAGAAATTCAATATCATGTGTAGTTGGTGTGACCTTACGTTTTGAAGCCAGAGTTTCTGTTTAAAAGGGAGTTCAGAACGCCGCCCTTTGACTACTGTGTTTATGGCTAAAGGTCAACTGTTGCAACGGAATTCATGGCCTTCTGGCAATTTTTGCGTAATGCAAAAGGACAAGTGTTGACATCTCCCCAAATGGAATTTCTATCTTGGGATTTTCTTCTATTCAGAATTCATTTTCGAGTCTGAGGGCATTTAATTTAGGGAAATCATCAGAGTCTAAATGTGTGCCATGTCTTAATTTTAGCACTTCTAATGAATACAATGAGTTTGACTGTGAGGAGAATGATGGAGCTCTCCCCACGCACCCACCCGGTTTTTACTTTTCCAACTCTTAGAGAATTTCCTGATATGGGAGTGGGGGGGGGGGGGAGCTTGCCTCTGTTGGTTTTCTCCCCACATTTCCATGCCTTTCCATTCCTTCTTATCCTGACAAAGATGTGATTGTGCTGTGTTATAAACAGAATTCTCAACAGAACCCATTTGCAAGGAGAAAATGATCGAGGCGAGCAATAATTTGTAAAACAACTTGTCGCTTCAGAACCTGTGTGCACCTTGACTAATTTTGTTTTCCCTAGCTCATTTACCACTGTGTAACACTGCACAAAGATTGCATAGGCTGCTGTGCATCTGACCTGTGTGACTCTTGAGTGCCTGTGAGGAGACTTTTTAAAGCATTTTGCACATCTAATAATCTGCATATTTATCCACTTATCAATGGGATTTGTACAGCTTATGTTTGCATAATACTTAGGCCGATTATACCCAGGTGCTCTGTCCCACAGGAGCCTATGGTTCCTGTGGGGCAGAGATTCTTGTACTAACGTAATTAAAGTTGCATTTCTGGAGTTCCCTGACACCCTGCAGTTTGCAAGAGTGGGGAAACTGTGAGGTTTCCCCAGTGGTGGGATCCAAAAATTTTAATAACAAGTTCTGATGGTGGTGGGATTCAAACAGTGGTGTTGCCGCACACACGCACCTCCAGTCCCTATCGGGCAGGGAGGTTGCTTTAGTAACCCCTTCTCGGCACTCAGAAAAAATTAGTAACCACTCTTAGAGAAGTGGTGAGAACTGGTTGGATCCCACCTCTGGGTTTCCCTCTTTGCAGGGCTTCCCTCCTTCCAGGTGGTTCTGGAAGGCAAGAGTGAAGGTTGGTTGCTTGGTGGTATAGTGGTTAAGAGCAGGTGCACTCTAATCTGGAGAACTGGGTTTGATTCCCCCACTTGAGCTGTGGAGGCTTATCTGGTGAACTAGATTAGCTTGTGCACTCCAATACATGCCAGCTAGGTGAGCTTGGGCTAGACACAGTTCTTTGGAGCTCTTTCAGCCCCACCTACCTCACAGGGTATTTGTTTGGGGCGGGGGGGGGGGGAAGGAGATTGTAAGCCCTTTGAGTCTCCTTATAGGAGAGAAAGGCGGGATAGAAATCCAACTTTTCTTCTTTTTCTTCTTTTTCTTCTTCTTCTGTAATATTGATATTGTTTATATTGATATTGTGGAGGCTGCTTTCGTGGCTTTTGCGTTTTAAGTGGAAAGCCTGCCATCCAGCTCTGAGAGCAGGGGGAACCTTCCCCTCCCTCAGGGATCAGTGGCAGGCTTTTCCCTTAAAACACAAAAGCAGCCTCCACAATCTTGATATAAGCAATATCAATATTACCTTTAATATCAATCTTTCCTCGATCTTTCCCTTTCCCTTGATCTTCCCTTTGAGCAATGTGCAGAGCAGGCGATTGCGAGCCATGCGGCACACAGTGGGGCAGCTCCTCACATGCAAACAAGAAATGTGTGGAGAGCCCCCTGGGAGGGACTGTAGGGCTTTATGCATAATGGGCCTTCAACAATGCAAAATGTATTTTTTAACCTTTGTTATCCATGCCAGGGCCCCACTGATTCCTTTACTCACACCTGCCAAGTGGGCATGGCCTGGAGAGGGTTTTGCCCAGCAGGGTTTCTGATAGCCATTGGAGATATAATTGGTTGTGCAGATTTCTTTTTTTAAAAAAATTGGTTCAGCATTAGCTGCATCTTTACTGCACAACTGAAGCAGGTATGTCAGAAACTGTTTTAAAATAATATGGTTTATTGTTGTCGAGGACCATACAAACACATGATAAATGAAATGATAAATAATATAGTCGCTTGAAAAGGCATCCTGTTCAACAGAAATTCTGTCTGAAACATTGAAGAGTTACTACTGGAGTTAGGCGTGGCCTCACTTCCTGACATTTTCTGTTTGGCCCTGCCTTGTGGCAGCCACTGTGTGGCAGGCTCCACTTCCTGTGACAGCCATTTTGTTCTTGTGGCCACCAGAATTCCAAAGGAGCCTGCAGGCTCAAAAAAGTAGGGGACCACATGCCAAATTATTCTAAAGATTCACACACAAGAGAGGTGGGGGGGCACCTCTAGAGAGAGGTGGGGGGCACAGGGCAAGCAAGGGGCAGGAGGGAGGACATTGGGGGGCGCGCGGCTAGAGCAGGTGTTGCCCTGGATGCCATTTCCTCCCCCCACACCTTTGCCTCTACTGCTGTCCCAACTCTACATTGGTAGAGGAGGTGGATCAGTTAAAACAGTCAACAATGGATAGGTGTGTCAATGAAACCCATGGCATTCCTTTGAAAAATAAAGCAAAATATACAGCCAGTGTATATCTCTCGAAGAAAAAGATTTGCACCAGCTTTTCTAGAAAGCGCAACGGGAAGTGAAGAGCAATTGCAAGCTAGTTACAAGTAATTTTGGAGCCAAAGGAAATTTAGTAGGACTGGAAGTGAGCCAAACACAGGGGTTAATAGCCATACCATTGTACTGTTTCATTTTCCCCCCTCTCTTTTTTGCTGTCTTACCGTTATTAAATCTATGCAGTGTTGCAGTTTTGGATGACAAAGAGTTGCCAGTCTGTGCCCAGCAGTGCCATAGAATGTGCAGCAATCCCTTGTCCGAAGGTTAGATGTTTAATTAAAACTTCAAGTATTCAACAGGAAGTCTGAACTAATGGCTCTGTCTCTAAAGGGAATCTATTCCTACCAGGAGCTACCTTTTATGTTCAAAACATAGATGTTGGCGAGGGGAAGGAATCAATGGGAGGGGGGGCTTTGTCCCTTTTTTCCAAAGGGGTATTTTATTACACTGCCTTCATTTTATGGGTATAGTAAGACATTTCCAATGCATTAAACGCTGACAAGGTCAAGAGGACACTCGGTAATGTCGGTCCCCCGAGTGAAATATTTTGTACTTTTTTTTGTTTTTAAAACCCAATACAAACAATTATAAATTTTTAAAAAAGAGTTGCCAGTCAAACTGTTCCTTAAGCTGTTTTTGCTGAATGGATTGGTCCCTCCCCCCCGCCCCCCCCCCAAAATTAGCATTTATTTATCAATGGCCCATAGAGATGTTTCTTACGAGGCCACGGAATTGCAGGGTGGAGTGGGATGCAGAAGCGATTTCTTTCGCCCTAGGAGTTGTGAAACAGTGCACAGGTGCCAGACAGTACGCCTTGCCCATGATCGCCAGCCTGCAAATCCGTACCAAAACAGGCAGCAGCAGTGGTCTCTTTGCTTATTCACTGCAATCGGTGTAGAAAGATACACTGCAGACAGCACACTTGGGATTTAGCGGCAGGGGAAACTGAGAGTGGAAATACTGATGCCCTATGGCAAGATGGGGAAGGAAGGAAGCCCAGCAGCCTTTCAAACTGCTTATGTGTTCCTGATGACTTTTTATTTTATTGGATTTATATCTCGCCCCTTCCCAACCATATATTTTCAACCCATTATTTCTCCTGAAAACAGAAGAAGTTTGGATTTATACCCCACCTTTCTCTCCTGTAAGGAGACTCAAGGTGGCTTACAAACTCCTTTCCCTTCCTCTCTCCACAGAAGACACCTTGTGAGGTAGGTGGGGCTGAGTTCCGAAGAACTGTGACTCGCCCAAGGTCACCCAGCAGGGATGTAGGAGTGCGGAAACACATCTGGTTCACCCGATAAGCCTTTGGGCCATCCAGGTCAGGGCAAAACAATTTTTTCCATCAAGCCACATCTCACTTATGGCGACCCCTAGTGGGGTTTTAAGGCAAGAGATCTTCAGTGGTGGTTTGCCATTGCCTGCATTCGCATCAGGACCTTGGTATTCCATGGAGGTCTCCCATCCAAATATTAACCAGGGCTGACCCTGAGATCATCTGACAAGATAAGGCTAGCTTGGGCCATCCAGTCAGGGCTCCAGAGTTATACCCTACTAAATTAATTGCAATTAATGGGCTTGGATGGGTTAGACTGATGTAACTATCAAGCGATTTAACAATTTTTAATGATTATTTAGTGAATTGATAATTTTTGTTCTAGATCAGCCTGTAGGGAAACAGGGCTTGCAGGCATTCCTTTTTGCCTAGTGAGGTATTGAGGAAGTTATGCAGCCACCCTGTGTCTCCTGCCCAGCAAGACTTCTCTTCCCTCACTGCTTAATTCTGGACCACTCTGGCTACACAGGGAAGCCATTGAAATCCACAAGCACATGAACAAATTCAACGAAGAGGAAGAAACTATGAAAATGAACAAAATTTGGCTACCAGTCCTTAAAAACACTAGAGTCAAGACAATAGTTAGTGAACACCACCCAGACACAGGATGTCTCTCTGCAGGAAGCAATTAAATGGATTAAAATGCCAGGCAACTGCTTTGCAGATGCCCTCACTAATTGATTATGCAACTTCAGTGTTACATACATATGCTGAAATGGGTGGATTCCACTCAACACATGCAAATTACACTTGCAAATTGCACCCTTAGCACTTTTAACCAATGCAAATGGTTCTTTCTCCCACCCTGGACATTCCACAGGTATATATACTCCACTTGCTTTGCTACCATCAGATCCTCTTAAGATGCCAGTCACAGATGCAGGGGAAACGTCAGGAGAAAATGGTACTGGAACACGGCCATATAACCCGGAAAACCCCCAACACCCTAGTGCAGTGATGGCGAACCTTTTTGAGACCGAGTGCCCAAACTGCAACCCAAAACCCACTTATTTATCGCAAAGTGCCAATACGGCACTTTAACCTGAATACTGAGGTTTTAGTTTAGAAAAAATGGTTGGCTCTGAGGCGTGCGTTACTTGGAAGTAAGCTTGGTGGTAGTTGGTGGCTTTGCTTTGAAGCAACCATGCAACTCTTCCAACGGGTGAATCACGACCTTAGGAGGGTTTACTCAGAAGCAAGCCCCATTGCCAGCAACCGAGCTTACTCCCAGGTAAAGGATCACGCTTTAGTTTTTTGCATGAAAATCAGTGGGGTTTAACAGCGCTTAACAGGGTTACCTACACTGCTTTCCCAAAACAAGGTCTTAGGTATAATGCTAATAATCGAGCCCAGCGGCCCAGGCCAGCCTAGATGTGTGTGTGTGGGGGGGCGATTTCCCCCACACACAGATGATGAACTCTGTGTGTGCGTGCCCACAGAGAGGGCTCTGAGTGCCACCTCTGGCACCCGTGCCATAGGTTCGCCATCACTGCCCTAGTGATTCTGGCCATGAAAGCCTTCAACATATATTGGACATCTCTATGGGGAGATTGGAAAAACTATGGATCAGGAAAGCACACCTACTCTGTTCTCTAACCTTTCTTTTACACTGCAGCAGTGGTGTGAGGGAAGCAAATGGCATCCGGGGCAAAATGGACCCACCCCCTGCAGCCCCACCCCCATGGGGCCCCACCCACCCATTTACCTTAAGCTGCTCCAGGCTTCTGCTAGGCCTGGGGGGTGGGGAAGGGGAAGGGGAGGGGTCTGTGGGCTCCGCCCTGTCTCCACCCCTCACTTACCTTAGTTCAGCAAAGAGCAGCTGTCTGAAAAAGCAGCCTGGCTGGGCCCGCCAGGCTGCTCTGGGCTTCTGCTGGGTCTGGGGGGGGGCAAGGAGAGGTGTGTGGGGGCAATTTTCTGACCCCCACATGGTGCCAATGGTTCTTGCCCTGGGCAGGGCACCCCCCTGGTCCCGTGTTAGCTACGCGACTGCTTCAGAGACACAAGAACTATTCCATCATTTCTCACAGCCAAAAGGACTTTCAAACTCTCTCACTCTCTGTGACATATTTTCTCAAAATATTTAAACTGCAGGCTCATGAAGCGCAGGCCATCCCCACCACTTAAATGGCAGTCCTCACAACACAAAGGGAGTTTGCAGCTTCGTTTTGTTTGCCTGGTGGGGAGGGAGGTGTTGGCTTGAAACTCTTTTGCTCCATCACTAAAAGAAAGAAAGAGGAGCAGAAGGGTGCTCACCAGAAGTGGACGGAGCATCGCTTTCCCTCCCAACCCCACTGTTACACCATCCCCTCTACTGTGCCACTGACCTTCCCGTACTCACAGACATCATGAGGAGCAGCCTAAGGATGGAGAAAGGGAAAGGGAGGAATGTGAAAGGCAACAAACGAACAGAGGAAATGGAGTTCATTGGAACTGAACACTTGAGGAAGACAAAGAAATGAAAGAAACTTGACATTTGACCCGATAGGAGTGTGGATGGCGTCATAAAGCAGGACAGCAGGACACAGATCACTGTGTATGTGTGTGTCTGTAAAATGATGTCAAGTCATAGCCAACTTTATGGTGACTGCAGCAACGGGCTTTCAAATCAGCTGAGAAGCAGAGGTGGTTTGCCATTGCCTTTCTCTGCAGAGCCTTCTTTGGTGGTCCCCCTTTCAAGTACGGACCCTGCTTGGCTTCTGAGTGCTTGTGCTACCCCATGCCACCTTTCCTCCCCACTATATATGTAAATGCCATCAAAGTGCAGTTGACTTATGGTGTCCCCAGCAAGGGGCTTGCAGGGCAAGTGAGTAGCAGAAGTGTTTGGTCATTGCCTTCCCCAGCAGTGTAAAATGTGTCTGATGATGGGATACTCAGGTGCAGGGAACCTAGGCCTAGCTCTGGGTTGTTGTTTTTTTATCATCTTGTGGTGTTTAGCTACAGATCGGTTATAAGTGCTGCTCCCCTTCCTGGAGAACAGACAGTGGTGAACGTTTTATGAAGCTTGTGATGAAGAGCTAAGTGAATCAAGACTCCGCTATTGCAATTTGACGGCCCCGGGTGTGGAAATTTGAAAAGACTTTAAGCCCAGGCTGCCATTTGGAAATGTGTTGATGATTTAATATAGCCAAGTCAAACAGGGCAGAATGGCCTATTTTGGAAATCCACAACTGTGGAACATCTGGCTGGAAGAATATGCAAAGAAGATATACGCCACACAAGTGCTTTTAATGATCCCATTTCCTTACTGGAGCAACAGATTAACAGGGCCCATTGCTTTCAAATGGCAGCTAAATGTTCAGAATATTCATCAATTCTGGGATCTGTGTTTTAGGATTGGGGAGGGGTAGGTGGGGAGGGTGCCAGATGTCACATGAGGAGGGTGGGATTGATTAGGTGCTGGGAAGAAATAATTTAGCACTGGATTTTAGAAGAAAGCGAGGCAGCCACAAGAAGGTTTTGATGTGGGGGTTTTTTTGGCTGTGACAGGTGGGAAACGTGATGCATTTGGGTTCTGATGGAGACATAAAGGAAGGCTTATGCGCAGGCATACAAGTGAGGTTTTAGCAGGCAGATCACTACGCATTAAGAGTCAATCCTCCTTTGACATGAAAAAGTGACCAGACACCAAGAAGAAAAAAATTCCGGCCAGATGCAGATCTCCCTTCCACACATACCCTTCATTTTTTCCTCCATAAAAATATCATGTCACATGTAAATGACTCCAGTCGGGGTTTTTTTTTTAAAAAAAAAACCCAACAAGATTATCTATTCCCTGATTTGTTTCTTTTAAGCAGTATCAGCTTCTCCCTCTTAAAATCCGGTGAAAAGAAAAACCGTCTTCTCAGCACAGCGTTAAAACCATTACACTCACTAAACACACCGGCGTTTAGAGATGAAAAGTCTTTTAAAAATTAAAGGAAACAAGTCTTTAAAATAATTTAATAAAAATTGACAAACTGCAACATAGGGGGGAGAAAAGAAAGTGAAATAAACCCAATTTTGGTATAATAACAGCAAAGTCCGGAAGGGCTGTCTAGTAGTTTATAAAGGGAAACCACTTTTTTGCACATTCAGTAGAACCGAGGGGTTCCTATTCATTCTGAAATGCATTCCAACGGTATACCTGTTCATGTCTTTCAAGTCCAAAACTTTATACAGGTATTTCTGAGTTATCAGAACTGGTGTCTTCTTGCATAATCAAGCCCATATCATACCATGACCTGGATAGTCCAGGCTAGCTTTATCTCATCAGTTCTTGGAAGCTACACAGGTCAACCCTGGTTTGTACTTGGATGACAGACCACCAAGAAAGTCCATGGTTACTAATGCAGAGGCAGGCAAAGGTAAACCACCTCTGTTTGTCTCTTACCTATGGGCTCAGCTGAGTCATGATTGCACTGTCCTCCACTACCAGTCCATATGAATCTGACTTCAACCCAAAGCTGAACAACTAGACATGTCAAAGTGTTATAGAACTTATAACAGAGGGGGAAATTGCACAGTTCATTTAAGCTCCACTTTTCTGCCCCAAGCATCTTACACCATAAGAACATAAGAACTAGCCTGCTGGATCAGACCAGAGTCCTGTCAGAACATGTGTTTAGATGGACAAAATCTAGATGACAGGTGGACCCTCCTGCACTGGTGACAGTGTGTCTTTCAGTTCTTGCTTGCATTGCATCCTGCAAGGTGGTCTACTCATGAGTAAGCCGCTGCTTCAACAAGTCCATCAAGTCCAGCACTCTGCTACTCGCAGTGGCCCACCAGGTGCCTTTGGGAGCTCACATGCAGGAGGTGAAAGCAATGGCCTTCTGCTGCTGCTGCTCCTGAGTACCTGGTCTGCTAAGGCATTTGCAATCTGAGATCAAGGAGGATCAAGATTGGTAGCCATAGATCGACTTCTCCTCCATAAATCTGTCCAAGCCCTTTTTAAAGCTATCCAGGTTAGTGGCCATCACCACCTCCTGTGGCAGAATATTCCAAACACCAATCACACGTGTGAGGAAGTGTTTCCTTTTATTAGTCCTAATTCTTCCCCCCACCATTCTCCTCTCCTCCATTTTCTCCTCACGACAACCCTGCAAGGTAGGTTAGGCAATGTGTGTGTGGCAGAATGAGTGTCTTTGGTACAGTGAGGGTTTGAACCTGGGTCTCCAACATTTTAACCGCCACACCACACTGGCTATGGACATGGTGGGCCTTCAGTTGTCACAAGAAGACCTAAGTCTCTTCTCATATTGCAGGGCACACATGCTGTGTCCAGGGTTCCTGACCTGTGTCTTAAGTAACATCCACACATAACTCCCAGGTTCTCCTCAGTTCTCATGCTTGTGTTGTCCAATTCAAATTGTAGTTGTGGTATGAGTGGGGAAGGGGATTCAGTCCCCCATTTTTCTGCAATGACCTGGGAAGGGGTTGCTGTTGGGAAACCCATAAATGTAGATATGGATTTCCTCAAAAGGACCATTGACATTTAGGAAAATGACACAGGGTGGATGTTTGAAACCCTTTCCCTACATGTGCCACTGTTGCAGTGCAAACCAGGTACCACATGCACAGGATCTGAGGAGAACCTACAAGTCATGGTTGACTGCAGGACCCAAGATGGGGACCCAGAACCCAATCTCTACTTGTGCTCTACTTATATATCTATGTTGTACACCGCCCTGAGCCCTTTGGGAGGCCGGTATAGAAGCTTAAATAATAATAATAATAATAATAATAATAATAATAATAATAATAATAATAATAATAATAATAATAATAATAATAATAATAATAATTAAGGGCATAGAGATGCCTAATGGAAAAACCATACAGTGCAATCAACCTGAATCCTATAAATACCTGGGAATACTACAGCTGGACAACATCAAGCATGGACATGTGAAAAATGTGGTCAGCAGAGAATATGTCCAAAGGGTCAGAAAAATTTTGAAGAGCAAATTAAATGGTGGGAATACGATCAAGGCTATCAACACCTGGGCCATACCCGTCATCAGATACACTGCTGGAATTGTGTACTGGACGCAAGCAGAGCTGGATGATCTGGACAGAAAAACAAGAAAACTGATGACAATCCACTACTCATTACACCCGCGTAGTGATGTTGACAGACTTTACCTACCCAGAAAATCAGGAGGTAGAGAACTTCTGCAAGTGAAACAAACGGTGGAAGAAGAGAAACATGCACTGGCAGATTATGTGAAAAACAGTGAAGAACCAACATTGATGGAAGTCAACAGCAGAAAACTGCTCAAAGTGCAAAAGACAAAGAGTGAGTACCGTAAAAATACACTGCAAAGCAGAAGAGAAAACTGGCAAAAGAAGGCTCTCCATGGACAGTTCCTAGAAAAAATTGAGGACAAAATTGACAAGGAAAAAACCTGGTTGTGGCTCACAAATGGAACTTTGAAAAAGGAGACTGAGAGCTTGATTCTTGCAGCCCAAGAACAAGCAATTCGAACAAACGCCATCAAAGCCAGAATTGAAAAGTCAACCACAGATCCCAAGTGCAGACTCTGCAAGGAAGCAGACGAAACAATAGATCACATACTTAGCTGCTGCAAGAAGATCGCGCAGACGGACTACAAGCAGAGGCATAATACTGTTGCTCAGATGATTCACTGGAACTTGTGCCACAATTCCCATCAGCCTCTGTCCCAGCACTGGTGGAATCACAAACCTGAAAAGGTCACTGAAAATGAACACGTAAAACTACTCTGGGACTTCCGAATTGGCCATGCTGGTAGAAACTTTTGGAATAGAATGCTGGACCTGAGCTCACGTATCGTGGAAAACATGAAAGTGTGTCTAGTTAATGTTACACCTCCTGAGCCCAGCCGAGGAGGGTGTGTATAAAGCTTTTGAATAATAGTGAGTAATAATAATAATGATGATGATGATGATGATGATGATGATGATGATGATGATGATGATGATGATGATAATAATAATAATAATAATAATAATAATATCTGCGTATTCTGCAACATGAGAAGAGTGATTACCATTGGCAGGATTCAGTCAAAGTTAAATCTCATTGATTTCAGTGGAAGAACTAAGTTCACAGCTGACTTAAGGTAACCCTATGGGCTTTTTCAAGGCAAGGAACGTTTAGAGGTTGTTTGCCATTGTCTGCCTCCTCATGAGTTGAGAATGTGCTGGGACTGGGTCAAGGTCACCCATCAAGAAGAATAAGAAGAGAAGGAGGAGGAGGAGTTTGGATTTATACCTCACCTTTCTCTCTTGCAAGGAGACTCAAGGTTGCTTACAAGCTCATTTCCCTTCCTCTCCTCATAACAGACACTTTGTGAGGGCTGAGAGAGTGAGCTGTGACTAGCCCAAGGTCACCCAGCAGGAATGTAGGAGTGTGGAAACGCATCTGGTTCGCCAGTTAAGCCTCCGCCACTCAGGTGGAGGAGTGGGGAATCAACTCTGGTTCTCCAGATTAGAATCCACCTGCTCCTAACTACCATACCACACAAGCTTTATGTGCATACTTAAAATTAATTATGGAGGCTACTACGAGTTCTGGGTGTTGTACCCTGGTTGTACCCCAGTTGTCTGGGACCAAAGGCTGACCTGAACTGGATCCAGGTCAGGGCTTTTCAAGTCTCCAGAAGGCTCATTTTATTTATTTATTTATTTATTTATTTATTTATTTATTTATTTATTGTTTCGATTTATAAACCGCCCCATCCCCTGGGGGCTTTTGCATCACTTCCTGGTATTGTCCCCACTAATGAAATGTGGGATACAATTATTCACCAATGAGAAGTCCTCATTTGGACCCGGTTCACAATCCAATTGATTTCTGGAAGCGGAGAGGATAGCCAGGGAATTAATCTAGATACTCCTGATTCTTTTTGAAGCAGGCTGGTGGTGATCGATATACCTGTATCTCTTATTGAAATCAGCCGCTCTAACTCTGGACAGCATTGTTCTCCATAGATTTACTCCTCGTTCACTGTGGTGTAAACAAGGAAAGAAATGTGGTATTCCTTTGAACAGTTATATTAAAAAAGGAGGTGTGTGTGTGTGTGTGTGTGTGTGTGTAGGATAAACCTTCCAAGTAAAAGTTGGCAAGACATTTATTTCTCCCTCTATTTTTACATCTCTGTTAATTAGATAATTAATCTTTATTGGTTCCTTTTCTTCTTTATTGCATGCCTCCCACACCATCCTGTTCATCGCTTCCCGCTTCCCCCACCACCGGTGTATGCGTCCCACAGCTGCGAAGGCGATATTTTTCTAATAGAGTGTTTAAAGAGGAGATGGGAATGCGAAAGGAAGGGGGGGGGGGAGAGGGAAGAGGCGGGAGACACAAGGCAGAAGGCGTCGCTGAAAAATAATTTTGCTTCTGTTACCAGCAAAAATAAAGCTGCTCGCAGGTAATAAAGAAAAGGAAAATTGCACAATACAAGAGACAATAAAGTCATCTTTTACAATAAAAAATCTCATTCTCTTTCCCCCTCCTGGTCTTCCTCCAGCCGGCGTGTTTCTTGAGCTGCTCCTGTTCAGTCAATGTTGCCTTTCAGGAAAGGCAGAAGGAGGAAATGGAAGCAAGGAATGAGTATGGCCTCTTGTTGTTGTTTTTTAAGCTTCTAAAATGGAACCATTACTATTCTCAATGGCATTGCCTCTGCTAATTAGTAACCCCTGGTTCTTATGTGGTATTGGAGAAGTGCATTTGAATACATTAGAGATATTTGTGTGGTTAATCCTTGGCATGATTCAATGCTGTTTACCTTCCACTGGAGGGATTAGAGACCTGTTTGAATTGGTAAACTAGAAGAAGCTTCTGGATGTGGCCTGTCCCCCCCCCATCTCCCCCGCCCGCCCCAAGCTTAGCAAGGAACGGCAAGAGTGCTGAGCTTGCATTTGCAGGGTGATAGAAACATGTCTCCAATCTGTCTCATTCTATTGATCCCCACCTTGCAATGCGCTGAACCAAAGCACTTTCGCTCTGCACACACCCCTCCCGCAGAGCAAAACTATGAATAGAAATATGCAGGCCAACTCTTGTTGGGCTTCCTGAGCCGAGATGTTATTTACAGCGGTGAAAGAACACACTGTGCGACTCCGAAATTTGATGGATCTGACAGTTTTAAGTTCGGCATGAAAGAACGGGCATGGCGGACCTTTGGTCCCAAGGACATGAAGAACTGAAAAACTGGATCAAATGTACACTCAGCCCCAGAGGCGTATCTTGGGAAAATGTAGCCTGGTGCAAAATCTGAGCTTTCCGCATGGGCGGCCACCCTCCCCCACCACGACCAAACAACATTTTTGCACCAGGTCTTGAAGTCAGTGTATGGACCCAAGGGGGAAGAAGGAGGGGTGTGGGGATGATATTCCATCCCCCCATGTGACTAAATGGCTGCAGCCCAGGGATATTGGACCCCATATGTCCCCCTGGGTGGTACGCCCCTGCTCAGCATTGCCTTAGCACACACAATAACCTTTATTGGCATCAGGTATCAGACAGTGGTTATACACTATTATTAAATTATTAGATTTAAAATCATATGTAACATCTATGGATTTTGCCCTCCAACTTGACAGTTCATTAGTAAAAATATAAAATGGATTAAAAGGGTTTAGCCATTCAGTGCAAAGACAAATTTGTAAAACAGATACCATTTGACTATATTTAAGATCCAACGCCAGGAAATGTCTGGCACTTCCCGATTTGGTTCTATTAGCTAAAAGGACATATCCACTCCTCGAAGGCTCTGGAGAATTACTAAGGTAAAACAACCAGGACAATTAAATTTTTCCCTGAATATTAAAATAAGTAAATAAATAACATTGAGCCTAATAGCATATGCATTTTATAATAACTCGATGTGCCATGGCTGGAGAATATTACTCACTTATATACAGTTTATATTTACTGTGACATTGATTTCATTCAACTTTGCATTCAGTATCTTTGGCTGAAATATTTTTCATTTTGAATTTCAAAGCAAAAGTTACATTCATACAGTTACACATCTCTTAGGTACATGACCTTTAACAAGTAGCTAGCTAATCTCCCAAGCATATATCAGGATCATTACTATTTAGTAATTTTACCATTGATATTTTGGACGGTTTTACCACTTATCGATGGTAATAGGAGCTTCTCTCTCTGTACAGGTTTGTATTTTGGACAATAGTATAAAATGTGATCCAATGTTTCAACTATGGTGAGACAGAATGGACATACTCTATGTGTTAGGGGCAGCTTCTCAAACCGACCTTGCAAGAGAGCAGGTGAAAAAACATTACATCTGGCTCCTGGTCGAGGTATCCATCGTTAAGTTTAGGATCAGGGATTAGTAATAAGTAGCTGGCCATCTTACCAGGTTCCAGAGTTATACCAAAATACAGTGGGGAGCATGTGGTTGTTGCTTTATTAATTAAGTGTTGAAGCTCCTGATCATATAATCTGAGTTTAATTAGACTATATATTTGTTGGTGGTCCTTCATCGCCAGCTCTTCCAAAGAAAAGCCCAATTGGGTAAGTTTACCATTAATTGTGTTCCACCAAGCATTGCCTTAGCTTTAAGACCAAGTATATGTGGACAGTCAGTCTGATTCCAATAATGAACACATGGAGGAGAAATCAGCTTTCTCCACATCCTTCCCCATGGGTAGCACCCATTTAGTTTGTCACCTAAGGATATGAACAATAATAGTTGCCAATGTGAGCCCTAAAACCACCTCGACTCTTGTCAGTCCATGCTGTTGAGTGTGAAGTAGAAGGGAGTGGTGGTGATTCGAGTGGCTCTGAGTCACGAATGCCTCATTGAGAGAGGAATTAGTTCTGTAGCTCTTGAGGAAAGTGTGGTATGACAATGCTGAAAACTTGCATGACGTTGATTTAAACCATCTTAAGTCAGTCTGCATACTATATGTAGACAAGGTGGTTGAATGGGTGGTGTCTTCTCAGCTCCAGCTTTTCTTAATGAATTGGGTTGTCCAGATTCCCACCAGTTTGGTTTCTAGCCTGATCAGAATTGGCATGGCCGTTACAGGTTTTGGGACCTTTCGGCATGAGAGCAGCAGTGGCGTAGTGGTTAAGAGCAGGTGTACTCTAATCTGGAGAACTGGGTTTGATTCCCTGCTCTGCCACTTGAGCTGTGGAGGCTTATCTGGGGAATTCAGATTAGCTTGTGCACTTCCACACATGCCAGCTGGGTGACCGTGGGCTAGTCACAATTCTTCTGAGCTCTCTCAGCCCCACCCACCACACAGGGTGTTTGTTATGAGGAGGAAGGGAAAGGAGTTTGTAAGCCCCTTTGAGTTTCCTTGGAAGAGAGAAAGGGGGGATATAAATCCAACTCTTCTTCTTCTTTCCTTTCCCTTCCCTTCCCTTCTCTTCCTTTCCCTTTCCTGATGATTTAGGGCTGTTCATCCCAGATTGATCTCATTCTCCAGTGACCTGGGATTTGCAATTATTATCTCATCAAAAGTCTCAACAGTTTTAGTAAAACCTGTTTATTACTAATGCTTTAAAGGTATTACCATGGAGGGAAGGCAGAATGGGGCATTCTAATCTTGTCAGATTAGAAGCTAAGTAGGGTCCGTACTTGGATAGGAGACCACCAAGGAAGACTCTGGAGAGAAAGGCAATGGCTTCTTGACTTGCAAGCCCCTTGCTGGGGTCACCATAAGTTAGTTTCCACTTGACAGCGCTTATGTAAGTAGAGGTGTTAACATGTAATTTTCTTGATCGGATCTGAATTTTACCTAATTACATTTTGCCTTGTACTTCTTGCATTTCACGGCCACTTGACTCTGCTCTTTGTAAAAAAAATACCCATACATAAAAGTGTACAGTGAGCATTCAGTCACAGCATCTGAAGAAGTCAGACCTAGTCCATGAAAGCTTATGCTGCCATAAAGATTTAGTATTGTTTTCTTTTATTTATTTACAGTTTGCTTTTCTCACTGGGACAGAAGGCCGATAACACAGCCAATTCAATCAACAAGATGGGTCATGGAATCATAGAGCTGGTAAAGACCCCAAGGGCCATCAAGTCCAACCCCCTGCAATACAGGAACACACAATCAAAGCACTCCCGACATATGTTCATCCAGCCTCTGTTTAAAAACCTCCACTCAATAAACAATCAGAGGCGTAGCAAGAGAGAAAAGCACCTGGTACACTGGTGTGTCCTCCGTCCCCGCCCTGCCCCGCCCCGCCCCAGAATGCTCCGCCCCACCCTGAAATGTCTCTGCCCTGCTTTCAGAACTCCATCACTACACCCCCACAGGAGTGTGCGCCCGGTGTGGTGCACACACCCCGGCCCCCTAGGAGCTACGCCTCTGTATACAATAAACAATGAAATCATTCAATAAACAATGAAACAGGGCTAGGGGTTCAGATCCAACCAGAAGCCCAAAAACAGAATTGAAGCAAAGCATAAGTATCAACATGACATATTACATGATGCAAAATTACACAACAGGAGCCAACACAGGACAGACCACAGTCCTCAGTAATGTACCCAAATAGGTTTGTAAAGTCTCTAAAATGCCACAAGACTCCTGTTTGCTTGTTGTTGTTTTGCTGTCAAGTCATTTATGATTTATGGTGACTTCAGGTGGGGTTTTGAAGGCCAGAGATGTTCAGGGGTGTTTTGCCATTGTCTGCCACTGCATAGCGACCCTGTTATTCCATCCAGATGCTGACCAGGACTGACCATGCTTAGCTTCCCAGATCTGCCTAGCCTTGTCAGTTTATTGGCTCACATGTGACTGGCCTGTTGCAGTCTCGTGAGCCGCTTTGAGCATATTACATCTTTCTTAATCGAGGTTTTGTGACTTGCAGTTAATTTCTGAGTCTTGTTCAAAGTGCTGTTTCTGATCTTTAAAGCTTTACACAATTGGATACCAGAAGACATGAAGGACTGCCTTCTGCAACTTGAAACTATTGTACATTCTGAGTGTCTCGAAAGGCTCTGGTCCTTTTCTACATAACACCCAAAGACACTGAATAAAGTTAATTCAGGATGGACAAAAGGAAGGACTTCTTCACCCAATGAGTTATTAAAACTATGGAATTCACTGCCTGTGGGTATTGTGGTGGACATGAACATAGATGGCTTGAAAATGGGTTAGACCGATGCATGGAGAAACGAGTCTATCAGTACCTGCTAACAATGTTGATTAAAGGGAACTCCATATTCAGAGGCAGTAAAATATTTATAACCTGCATTTCTTCTTGGCTCCAAGTGATTTAATGATATCACCAGTGTGAATTTCTCTACATACGTGCTAAGTGTGTTTTTATCTTAGCCTGTTCCCTTTACACACATAATTCAAGGTAGAGATGTACTGTCAAAGGCCTTCACGGCCGGATTCAACTGGTTGTGGTGGGTTTTCCGTGCTGTGTGGCCGTGGTCTGGTGGATCTCGTTCCTAACGTTTCGCCTGCATCTGTGGCTGGCATCTTCAGAGGTGTATCATGGAGAAAAGTCTGTTTCAGACTAGACACAACTAAACACAGTGTGAAACAGACTTCCCTCTGTGATACACCTCTGAAGATGCCAGCCACAGATGCAGGCGAAACGTTAGGAACAAGATCCTCCAGACCATGGTCACACAGCCCGGAAAACCCACCACAATCAAGGTAGAGAGTTTCACAATTCTAACTCAAGGGTGCACCTGAGGCCAGAGTAATTTCAGAAGAGCTCAAGGCAACATACCTGGCTGTCCCCTACATTTTATCTTCACAACTGTTCCTGCTTGTTTGCAGATTTCTGCAATCCAAACCTTATTGCTTTGTTTACTGGGTGTCCCATCCCGATGACTGTGCTTGACTTATACTGTGTCATTTCATCTTCAGTCTCAGCAAGAAAGGCGGACTACTCTTTTCGATCAGGGCACGTTATGGAGCTGGAGGAGACTTCTCTTGCAAAAATGGCCCTAAACTTTGACCCTGGAGACAACCGTCCACGTGGAAGACCAAAGAAATAATGGATGGACAGCATTGCTGAAGACATGTGTGCTATCAACCTTACCCCTGAAAATGCCCCAAATCGAGCTATTTGGTGAAGAAAATGTCAGTGCTAACCCCCTTAAGGGAAATATAGCCCAAGAACCAGGAGAAGAAGAAGAAATAAACAACCATATGACATAGGTTAGCCTGAGAAAGAATTAAGTAGTCCAAGGACACCCAATGAGCTCCTGACTGGCTGCGTAGAAAATTGAACCCCAGATTTCTCAGTTGGACATTGTAACCACCAACCAACGCTGATGGCTCTCCACTAAGAACTTACCCTCTTTGTCTGTCACTGTGCCAGTTTGAGTAGAGCCCCTGGGTGTATCCTGTTCGTTCCAAATAGCAGAACTGTTTTCTTCTTCACCTTGAAGTCTTGATGGAGACCGTATGCCTGACCTCAGTGGGGGATTGTAATGTGCTATTTATAGATCCATTTCTCTGCTCATAATGTGCATGAATAATAGAACTGTTCCAAAGAGTCTTTCTGGCTTCTTGGTATTTTTTAAAAAATCTAGCTATTGAAATGTGTCAGTCTGTGTTCCGTGGAGGCCATTTACTGGGGGTAGTAAAAGAATTCACACACACAGTTCACCCAGGCAGAGATGGTGAGGGTTCACAAACTGTGTACTTTTTTTTTTGAAGGGGAAAGGTTTGCTTTATGTGTGGATTAAACAACCAAGGTCACTTACAGAATATTTGTAAAACTGAAAAGGATATTTAGGATGCATCAGAAGTCTCTAAGAGACAAGTGTGTGGGTGAGTGGGATGAGTGCTTGAGATTTCAGATTGTTTTAGGGTTTTTAGGATGCGGTTTTATTGTGAGATTTTGTATGGTCTTTATTGTAACCGGCCCTGAGACTGTGATAAAGAGTGGGGAATAGATGTAAATAAATACAACCTGTGCATAGTTCCATATCTCAGCGCTCAGTAGCTAAATAGGAGGATGGCTTCCATTTTTTAAGTGCTGAAAGTAATGGAGAAGTTCTGGTGATATATGACTCTCTGTCCTTTTCAAAACTATTTAATTTTTACAAAAATTGTTTACAAAATGTATACCCTGCTTTCCTGCCTGGAAAATGACTAACAAATTACAAACATAATTTAAAAATATATAATAAAAAGATGTCTTCAAAACCATTAAGCTCTGGCCTGGATAGGTCACGCTGGACTAATCTTAGAAGCTAAGTAGGGCTGATCCTGGCAAATAGGAGGAGGAGGAGGAGGAGGAGGAGGAGGAGGAGGAGGAGGAGGAGGAGAAGAAGAAGAAGAAGAAGAAGAAGAAGAAGAAGAAGAAGAAGAAGAAGAAGAAGATTTGTTGTTGTTTGGATTTATACCCCCCTTCTCTCCTGTAAGGAGACTCAAGGTGGCCTACAAGCTCCTTTCCCTTCCTCATCCCACAACAGACATCTTGTGAGGTAGGTGGGGCTGAGAGAGCTCCGAAGAACTGTGACTAGCCCAAGGTCACCCAGCAGGAATGTAGGAGTGCGGAAACACATCTGGTTCACCAGATAAGCCTCCACCACTCAGGTGGAGGCGTGGGGAATCAAACCCCGTTCTCCAGATTGGAATCCACAGATTAGATTAGATAGGTTAGATTGGATTGGATAAGTTAGGCTGTTCATGGGTATCTCTCCCAAAGTTATCTCTGCTTCTAGAGTGTGTCTGGAGAGCTTGGATCTGGCAACTCTAGAATGCCATTTCAGTGTCCCACACAGCTGAGATGTGCACAATAGTTGCCAGTCAGCACAGTCTGGTCAGTGTGAATGAAGACAGATGAGCCTCTTTTGTTATGGCCCACTGTGAATGCTGGAAACAGCAGTTAGTAAATCTTGGTCGTAAGATAAACATCTGGCAAAATCTGAGATTACAAATTGACTTTAAAAAACATTTTCTCTTTCCCATTTCCCTTTCCAAAATTTACTTTGAGGGTGCTTTTAGAAAAATGCCTTGGGGAATATATGGCCTATAACCTTATGAATCCAACTGGAGGATGTACTTCCTGCCTAAATAGCCTTCTTCTGATCAAAGCAGACCTTTCCCCCCCAATCTCAGGGATATAGGCCACTACCTTTACACCAGATGCTACCCCCATACCCTCTTATTTAAACAGTACCTATAATGAGAAAATGTTGGAAAATATTAATTTAGAATATAGATGTAAATGAGAGCCAGCATGGTGTAGTGGCTAAGAGCAGGTGCACTCTAATCGGGAGAACCGGGTTTGATTCCCTGTTCTGCCACTTGAGCTGTGGAGGCTTATCTGGGGAACCAGATTAGCTTGTGCACTCCAACGCATGCCAGCTGGGTGACCTTGGGCTAGTCACAATTCTTTGGAGATTTCTGAGCCCCACCCACTTCACAGGGTGTTTGTTGTGGGTGGGGGGGGGGAGGAAAAGGGAAAGGAGATTGTAAGCCCCTTACAGGAGAGAAAGCGGGGCTATCAATCCAAACTCTTCTTCTTCTAAACGTTGGCAATCAGTCCAGTTATGACCTTTGGCTCGATAGCTTCTCCAAATTCATCTCTTCTCTAGTAGAGGTGTATCTGTGTTACAGTTGCCAATTCTGGGATGGGAAATACCTGGGTGGAACCCCAGGAGGTCAGGGTTTGGGGAAGGGAGGGACTTCATTGGGGTCAGATGCCATGGAGTCCACCCTCCAAATCAGCCATTTTGCCGTTTTCTCCAGGGGAAATAAATGATCTCTATACTTTGGAGGTTGGTTCATATGTGTATAAGGTAGCTGAGGTGCTTATTTGCCTTCTTAACGTACCTGACTACTATTGGTGGGTCAAAATGCTGACCTGGACTGATACAGGGTTTGATTCAGTATGTATGTATGTATGTATGTATGTATGTATGTATGTATGTATGTATGTATGTATGTATGTATGTATGTATTTATTTATTTATTTATTTATTTATTAAATTTATATACCGCCCGATCCCCGAAGGGCTCCGTATGCCATTTCTTCCATTCCTGGCCCCCTAATAAGTAGAATTATGCTGGGTTCTGATCAACATAAAAGAGGAAATCTCATGATGAATAATTTTTGGAGTGTTACATTTCTATCTACTAACTGTGGATTACATGACTGAATGGACTGCTGTATACCTAACTCACTGCGTAACAAAAAAACCTAGACTACATGTGTCGTTTAAACCTTTCTTCCAAAGGTATTGTTTTAGATCTGAAAAGCTATTTTTTTCCCATGGGGGAATATTCAAACTTGCAGTATTTCCAGGGATACCAGGTTCCTGCCAGGAGCAAGGATCCACCCCCAATGATATTTCCCATTTATTCCTGTTTACTTGGCCATTAATTTTACTTGGCCATTACTTGGCCATTAATTTTACAACTTACTTGCCTCCCTGCCCCCATTTTTAGGATTGCAGACAGGGTTGCCAACTGCCGGGTCGTGGCTGGAGAACTCCTGAGATTATGACTCACTTCCAGGTGACAGAAATCTGTTAACTTGGAGAAAATGGCCCCTTTGGAAGGTGGACTCTGGCATTATATCCCAGGGAAATCTCTCCCATCCCTAAACCCTCCCTCCTCAGGTTTCACTGTCTAAAGCACAGGTGTCAAACTTGCAACCCTCCAGATGTTCATGAACTACAATTCCCATCAGCCTTTGCCAATGCTCCTATTGGGATAGACTGATGGGAATTGTAGTTCCTGAACATCTGGAGGGCCGTGGGTTTAGACCCCTGGTCTAAAATATCTAGATATTTCCCAACCCCTGGGTTGGCAACACTACTTGCCAACGGGTCTGAAAAAAATATCCTGTCTCTTTAACAGAGGCTTGATGTATTAAAATAGCCAGCTGAAACTTTTCATGGCAGGGTGTGAGGGCATGTTTAAGCAAGTGGGGATCAAAGTGCTGCCTGGGGATTTTTTCCCCCAGCAATGCTAGAGAGGTTGGGTGCGCATCTGACACCTGCGGCTATAGAATTTTGCTGTGCCAGTTTTGTGTGCTGGCCTTGCCCCTAAGCCTGTTGACAAAACAAATACAATTTTCTTCCCAACTTCCCTTCCAGCTCTGGGGCATTTCGCAGCAATAAACTGAAAGTGTGCCTTTGACAGGAACCCCTGCCTTTAGTCCCAACTTCCTCCTGAGAGAGCCAGCGTGGTGTAAGGGTGAAGAGCAGGTAGATTATAATCTGGAGAACTAGGTTTGATTCCCCACTCCTCCACCTGAGTGATGGAGGCTTATCTGGTGAACCAGATGTGTTTCCGCACTCCTACATTCCTGCTGGGTGACCTTGGACTAGTCACAGTTTTTTGGAACTTTCTCAGCCCCACCTACCTCACAAGGTGTCTGTTGTGGGGAGAGGAAGGGAAAGGAGTTTGTAAGCCACCTTAAGTCTCCTTACAGGAGAGAAAGGTGGGATATAAGTCTAAACAACAACAACAAAAGCAAACTCCTCCTCCTCCTCCTCCTCCTCCTCCTCCTCCTCCTCCTCCTCCTCCTCCTCCTCCTTCCTCCTCCTCCTCTTCTTCTTCTTCTTCTTCTTCTTCTTCTTCTTCTTCTTCTTCTTCTTCTTCTTCTTCTTCTTCTTCTTCTTCTTCTTCTTCTTCTTCTTCTTCTCCTTCTTCTTCTTCTTCTTCTTCTTCTTCTTCTTCTTCTTCTTCTTCTTCTTCTTCTTCTTCTTCTTCTCCTTCTTCTCCTTCTTCTCCTTCTCCTTCTCCTTCTCCTCCTCCTCCTTCTCCTTCTCCTCCTCTCCTCCTCCTCCTCCTCCTCCACCTCTTCTTCTTCTTCTTCTTCTTCTTCTTCTTCTTCTTCTTCTTCTTCTTCTTCTTCTTCTTCTTCTTCTTCTTCTTCTTCTTCTTCTTCTTCTTCTTCTTCTTCTTCTTCTTCTTCAAATTGTGCATGGAACAGGGGTTGGAAGGAAATGGCAAACTGTCCCAGGGTCCCACGTATACCTACTTCTCTGCATCATAAGCATAGGACATATTGCCGTGCTGGCACACCCTTCTCTCTAGGGTTGTCTGCTTTGGTTTGGGAAATCCCTGCAGATTTGGAACTTGCTGCAGCACCTGCATCCTACCTACATTTCAAGGGTACACACAAAAGCTTTTTATTTGGTACACCAGAATATTGGGATGGATCACATTACCTTTACGGCATTTGGGTAAAATTAGTCTCAGGGGCTGGGTAGCCAACTTGGGTTCAGGTATTCATTTCATGTAAACAGTTTTAAAGGCAGGGAAAAGAGATTGCTTCAAGGTCACATGGCCTGGATCATGGCGGAGTGAGCATTTGAACCCAGATTTCCCCATTGTTTGGTCGAATCCCCACTACTGTCTTAGCCAGGTTTCAGAACACAAACTAACCAGGTTTGAGGGACGACCTCCGCATTGCTTGTGTGGCAGATTCCATTTCTGGCGCTCGTTCTCCCCGTTAATCCGTGTTCCGGCAGGACCTGGTTGCAAGTGGCACAGACCCCATTAACACTGTTCAGAGCTGATCCGAGGGGAGGGATGAGGGTTGAAACCCTGACTTGTTTCCCGCCCTGGAGTGTGACGTGGAATTTGGGAACCAATCAGCACTGCGATGCACGTGCAGCCTTTCCTTGGCTTCGTTTCCGCTTTTGCCATCGGCCAGCAGAAGGGGACGCAAACATTAAACAGTCAAACGTGTAACTTTGAATCGTTCATGGTTTACACAGGTAACGATTAACTGTTTGCACAGTTAAACAGTTAAATGTTAAACTTTTACACTGGTTTTTTTTATCAAGCCCCTACAATGTACGTTTCCGCAGTGGGAAAAGGTCCCGCCCCATCAAGGCACGCCAGCCAATCAGGGGAGACCGGTGAAGCGAGCTCGCCTGGTAGTGGGGATTGCTAAGAGTTCTGCAACCTGGTGTGTCTGCTGTGTGCTCGCTGCGGTGGGGAGGGAGAAACTCCGATGAAGAGGACACGGTTTCACAACAAACAGGTTTGGATCTGCGTGCAAATTTCAAGTGGGGATTCGACCTTTGAAATATTACATGACGCCGATCTAAATTCCTTTTCTTCCTGGGGTCAGCAGCACAGATGCAGAGATATCCCGTGGCAGCCACACTTGAGGAGTAGAATGCCGCTGAAATAATGCATTTTACAGGTGCTTTGCTATCACCGTGCCTGGAGTGATTTAGGACAAAGAAGAAAATGGCTTGCAAAAGAGATAAAAATCCCAGCTATTAGTCAATAAGTAAAAATTTGCAAGTGGGTCCTTTTTTTTTTAAAGGATAGCATGCAAAGATTCTGGCACAATTGGCTGAAGAGGTGGGCCAGGCCGATGGAGGGTTGACTGATACCTCTTAGCTTCTGGAGCTGTTCTACCACCACTCAATTACCTCACCCAGAAACGAAAGATTTGAGATTGGGTGGTAATTGGCCAGATCCACTGGATTTAAAGATCGTCTTTTTAAGAGCGAGTGCACTATTGCCTATTTCAGTCCTCTGGGAAATAGTCCTTGCTGCAGGGCAGTGGTTCTCAACCTTCCTAATGCCGCGACCCTCTAATACAGTTCCTCATGTTGTGGTGACCCCCAACCATAAAATTGGTATATATAAAATATAAGAAGGCCATTTTCCAGTGGTCTTTGGCGACCCCTGTAAAAGGGTCATTTGACCCCAAAAGGGGTTGCGACCCACAGGTTGAGAACCGCTGCTGTAGGGAGTGGTTGTCAATCGTCAACAGGTGGCCTCGTAGCTCCTCACCACTGGTTTTCACCAGCCATGAGGGGCACAGACCAAGAAGGGAAGTAGTAGATATTACTGCCGCAAGTAAGGGTGGAGTGGTCCAATATAGGATCAGAAGATGTCCAAGGGGCCTCCAGTTCCCTTACTATATCAATCGTAGCAGGGAGATCATGGCGGAGCGACAAGATTTTTTCTGCAAAAAAGCTTGCATAAACCTCACAGCTAATCGCCAATTCCTTCGCTTTGGATCCCATTTGTAGGGATGTCAGTGACCAAATTACCCTAAATAGTAGGGCTGGGTGGGAGCTAGCAGATGTGATAGAGGAGGCAAAGAAAGTTTTCTTTGCCCTCTTCGTGGCCATCCCATAGTCTCTCATAAACTTCCTATACGATGCTCTTGCAGCTTTGTTGTGCGTACGCCGCCACACTTGCCCTAGCTGTCTAAACTTCTACTTCATCAGCCATAGCAACTTGGTATACCCAGGTGCCAAGCTGGCAGGAGAATGAAGAGGGCACTGGGGTGTGATGAACTCAATGGCTTCAGAGAGAAGGCTATTCTAGTCATCCATCAGCTCATCAAGAGAACTGCAGGGCATTCTGGAAACCGATTGGATCCATAAGTCTCTGCAGGTGAGCATAAATAAGCCCATCACCTAGACAGGGAGGTGCAGCAACACCCACCCGGGTCTTCAGAGCAAAGGGGTCAGACCATGGCACTCTCTCAGTAGAGGTTGAGGTCAAATCAACCCCCATCCCAAAGATCAGATCCAGCATGTGGCCCATGTGGTAAGTAGGTTCTGTATTAACCACGGGTACTCCCAGTGCAGCCATGGAAGACACCAGGTCCACTGCCTGTGATAATGAGGCCACATGTACATGGATGTTGAAGTCTCCCCAAACAAGAAGCCTGGGGTAACTCAAGGCAGGGGCAGTACCACCCACAGGGACATTTGGTGGGAAATGTCCCAAGGAGCAACCATTTGGTCAAGTGGGGGTGGAAAATGGCCCCCCACACCCCTCCTCCACCTTGCCGCCACCACCCAGTACCATTTCCCATGCTTCGGGAAAGAATATTTCTCAGCAGGGGCATACCACCCAGAGGGACATATGGGGGCCTGGGATAGAGAGGTAAAGCTGGAATTGTATAGAGCAGTGGTTCTCAACCTGTGGGTCAGGACCCCTTTGGGGGTCGAACGACCCTTTCACAGGGATCGCCTCTCTGCATCAGTGTTCTCCATCTGTAAAATGGATAAATGTGAGGGTTGGGGGTCACCACAACACGATGAACTGTATTAAAGGGTCACGGCATTAGGAAGGTTGAGTACCACTGGTATAGAGTGTGAGAAGGTGAGAGAGGGTGGTCGCCAGGGGGGGACAGGCGGAAAACTCAGTTCTTACCCCAGGCTCTGTTTTCTGTCAATACAGCACTGCCTCAAGGTCCACTCCAGCACAGCCTCTAACAGTCTGGACATAATATCTGCTGGCGCGCTACATGCACTAGGCACACCAGCAGAATTGCCACGCTCTCCACGAATTCCCACACTAGGCCTACACAGTCAATGCCAGTGATCACTGGGGTGGGGACTGCCCCAAAGCCTCCTGGGTAAGTATTGCCCCACCCCCACCTCCTGGCCCTTAGTCCAAGACTGGTGGATGACCAAGAAATCTGGAGAGGGAAGTTCTTTCAGAGTGACTGTTTTGCCCTCTCTCACCCAGATCTCAGTCATGCACACCAAGTCTGCATTTTCCCTTCATGCTTTCAGAGAAAAACCTGCAAATGACAAGAAAGGGAATAGAAGAAGAAGAAGAGGAGTTTGGATTTATACCCCACCTTTCTCTCCTGTAAGGAGACTTAAGGTGCTTACAAGCTCCTTTCCCTTCCTCTCCCCGCAACAAACACCTTGTGAGGTAGGTGGAGCTGAGAGAGTTCAGAGAGAACTGTGACTAGCCAAAGGTCACCCAGCAGGAATGTAGGACTGCAAAAACACATCTGGTTCACCAGCTAAGCCTCTGCCACTCAGGTGGAGGAGGGGGAATCAAGCCCTGTTCTCCAGATTAGAATCCACCTGCTCTTCACCACTGCACCACGCTGGGTCTCAGAAATGAAGCTCCCTCTTTCCTTAGTAAGGATCCCAGCCTCTCCACGTGCCCTTCTCAAAGTTCCTCTTCTTGACTCATGGCTAAAAAATAGGCCCTCAGATCCAAATTCTGCTAAACAGTTTAAAAGGGTTGACCTCCAAATGTATCCTGCAAACCGAAGATCTCACCGGGTACATGCTGGGCTAATTGATTCCAGTCTTGGAACTGGGGATTATTAGTGCAGAATCTCAAACATCCTGGAAATACATGTGCAGATAGAGAGACAGGTAGGTGGATAGGTAGGTTGATGATGGATGGCCGAAGAAAGGAGGATAAAGATTAGCTTTCAGTTTGGTATGGGCAGCTGTGGTAATGACTATTAATGCATTCCAGTTAGTGGCTACTACATCTCTCTCTCTCTCTCTCTCTCTCTCTCTCTCTCTCTCTCTCTCTCTCATACATACACACTCACACACACAGACACACCAGTTAGTTTTCATAGCCTGTTTGTCTTCAAGGTGCCAGTCCCCCCTCCACATTTAAAATAAGGATAATCAGATACAGGTGTTTAAATTTCTGCATAGTTTTGAGCGGGAGAGGTGTGGAGAAGCACAAGCTGATTTATAGGAAGAATCCTCCCTCATAAATCTTAAGGAAATATAAGTGTATCCGTGTGTGTTTTTTTCAGTGGGAGCCAGAACGCAGCTTGTCCGCAAACTTTTCTCCCATTCTTTTCCAGGCGTTGGGAGCACTAGAATATAATTAAGGGCATGGAATCCTTGTGAAATGGAGAGATTTGGGGAGGGGTCTAAGCTGAGGTGGCCGAGAGGCAAGGATCTGGGATTCGTTCCGTTGATCTCAGGGGAACTGGGCTCAAGGAATGCTAAGATCGTGTCGACTTGCGAGCCCTGCAGATTTAGGGGTGGTGCTTGCGGAGGGCGGAGTTTGAGAAGGGGAGGGAGGTCAGTGAAGATCTGATGCTGCAGAGCTCACCTTTCAAAGCTGTCATTTCCTCTGGGAGAACTGATGTCTGTAGACCAGAGGTAATTCTAGGAGAACTCCAGTCCCCATTATGAGGTTGGGAACCCAAATGTGATGACATCTACAGCCATGCCAGGTTTCAGAGCAGAGGCGTTGGGGGGGGGATGGCACCCAGGGCAACGCTTGCTCAGGGCACCCCCTCAGTTCCCCCTACTCCCCCCCCCCATGCCCCACTTACCTTAGCTGGTGGGAGCAGCCTGGACGAAGGAGCAGCCTGGCAGGGCAGGGCTGAGGGCCCCAGCAGCGGCCCACTCAGGCTGCTCCTTTGGCTGGCTGAGGCTCCACTGGCTGGTGGGGTGGGGCCAAGGGGAGGGGGTGTGGGCGGCAATTCTCAGCCCCTCACGTGACCAGCTGGCGTGTGCCCGGGGACATTTGACCTCACATGTCCCCATGAGCGCTCCACCTCGGCTTCAGAGTGATATAAGTGAGCAAACAGAATAGGGTCCTTGTTGTGGGGAGCTTACAGTCTAATTATGGGTTGTGTGTTTTGTACTGGTTTTATTTTGTACTAGCGAGGCCTGGCCCCGTGTTGCTGTGGCAATTGTCCTTCTCATTACAGTCCGCAACCCACACAGATGTCCATGCAGGTCCAATGATCCACAGCATAGCCTTTTGGGGTGGTCAAATGAAATCCCTCTTTCCCTTTTCAATTCACATTGTTATATGGTGGTGTCTTGTTTTTTAAATATAATGTAACCCTTTCCATTCCACAGTGGAACTGTCCAGAGTGTGAAACCTGCTGTCCATGAGGCTGGTTGACACGCACAGTCCTGGCTTGGGCTATCCCAGTCAGGCAGCAGAGGCAAGGTGGTGAGGTGCTCAGATTGAGGCCAGCTCTCTGGGTTCTTAAAGGGCCATGTGCAAAAGAAGCGGAGCCAGTAGTGTTGGTTCGCCCCCACCCTGCGGATTTTCTTAGAAGAAAAAAGGCAAACTCCAGCTCGCTTTTAGTAAAAGAGAGCTGTGGCGAATATGGGTGAGGAAGTGGGTAAGTGGTGGTTGGATGTGAGGGAGGGCAGAGTGAGGTGTGTGAGGATGAGCTGGTATTGTGTGGTAGCAGTGGGTGAGGCACAGAGAGTGAAAGTTACCTGCGTGTGTGGGGTGGGAACCCCACCTGATGTCTCACATGGCAAAGTGTGTATGTGTTTCACTTCCACTCGTATTACCTAACAGTATTACCTATTTACTGTTTCCACTGCTCATCTCTGCCCATCTGCATGAACATTCTAAGCCCTCCGGCCACAGACAGACAGGCTGCACGAACATTCTAAGGGTGACAGTTAAACAGAGCCAGCTTCATAGCCTGTTGCGCCAGGAAAAAGATGTTTTACCTGGCTCAGGTATGGAATTTCAGTGATTTGAAGGTCTGATTACCTGCCCAGAACAGGGAGGGATGTCATGTGAAAATTTGGGGGCGATCCGTCCAGCCATTTCGGCGTTAGGGCATGACTAGCAAAGTCACTGTTAGCTTTTTATATATATAGATTGGTTATTGTGTTGGTATTCTTTTGTACACCGCCCAGAGCTCTTCAGGGGTGGGCCGTATACCAAATTTAATAATAATAATAATAATGATGATGATGATGATGATGATAGATAGATAGATAGATAGATAGATAGATAGATAGATAGATAGATAGATAGATAGATAGATAGATAGATAGATAGATAGATAGATAGATAGATAGATAGATAGATAGATAGATAGATAGATAGATAGATAGATAGTCACACAAAATTATTGAACGTGTGAAGCTTCCTTATCCTAAATGAGCCCATCAGTCCATCAAAGTCAGTACTGATAGGAATATATATGTGTGTGTGTGTTAAGGCAAGCCATTTTATTATGTGTATTGTTATGGGTATTTGAGAAATGTAAGATTTAAGCACGACACTAGCTCTTGCAAGAAGCTGTAAATTCACTGATGTAGCTAAGGGTAAAAGAATGCAAAAATTGGAACCAAGAGAGATAATGGGGAGAAAAACAGGCTTGGCTGATATAGCAACCAAAATCCTGGTATGGGGCAAGAGGAGGTATGACATACAGAGTATACCCAAATATGGGAGAAGGTAAAAGTAAGAAAGGGGGGGGGGATGTCAGGAGCGGCCCAGCCAATGAGTAAAGAAACAGGGTGTGTATGCTCAGGAAGGGTATAAGTAATGTTTGCAAACAATAGAGGTCTGAGACTTCTCCCTGAAGCTCACAGGAGATCTCCCCAAACTGCAGTTTTGAACTAATAAAACTTTGAAACAGAGGAATCTTTTTGGAACTGGTTTATTTAAACCTGACAGAGCTCTGCTTTGGGCAGAGCTTCTGCTCTGTGTCTATCAGTCCTGTCTACTCAGACTGGCTGCTGCTCTCTAGGGTCACAGGCAAAGGTCTTTCACATCACCTGTAGCCTGAGATTTTCAGTTGGAGATGCTGGGGATTGAACCTGGAATCTTCTGCGTACCAAGCAGATGCTCTATTACTGAGCCACAGTCTCTCCTCTATTACAATTGCCTCCCATCTTTAATTTACATGTACTAGACTGCCCAACAGACAAATCAGTTGGTTCTAGATCAAATCAAGCCTGAATTGTCCCTAGAAGCTGAAATGACTAAACTGAGTCTGTCATAACTTTGGTCTTATCATGAGAAGATAAGATTCCATGGCATCACATCCTGCTGAGGTTCCTGCCCTTGCTCTACCCCTCCCCCTCTCCCATCTCCAGGAATTTCTGAGCCCAAAGTTGGGAACCCAAGTTCAGGACTAGTATCTCAACCAGTCAAAGCCCTGACCTGGATAACCCCAAGCTAGCCTGACTGACCTCATCAGATCTCAGAAGCTAAACAGGCTCAACCCTGGCTAGTATTTGGATGGGAGACCTGCAAGGAATACCAAGGTCCTGACATGGCGACAGGCAATGGCAAACCACCTTTGTTAGCTTCTTGCCTGGAAAATCCTTCCAGGTTGCAATAAGTTAGCTGTGTCTTAATTGCATTAAAAATAAATCCTCAACCAAATGTGTACACACAACGCAACTTCCTTAATCCTCTTCTGCAATGTTTGGGGTGTGCATTTGTGTGCCCGTGACATATTGGATATGACAGAAATGGAGAACTGAATGGTGGCAACAATAAGCTAAAAAAGGGAGGGGGGGGGAGGCGGGAAAATCAGAAGAAAAGAAGACAATGAAATGATCAATATAGGCAGGGGGGAGAGGAATGGGAAACGACCGAAAGAGACACCGTGATGAAGGTTATGAAAGAAGGACAAAGGAAAAGAAAAATGAGAGAAGGAGGGGATGAAAAGAAAGAGCAGACAATGGGATTCAGGGGGCGAGGGAGATGGTGAGCTCCGTCAAGACAGAGGTGAGATCCCCGCCCGCACCCCCTTCTAGCACAAGGATCTTCCCGTAGCTTCCTTCTCCCGCAGAAAATTGGGGATTCTCCCTCCCATCCTCGTTCATTTGCTCTTTGATATCTGAATAATTAAGTCATCTGAATTCCTATGATTTACCATTTCCTGTGATAAATAGTCATTGCAGGACTTAGCCCAGTCGGCAGATCTTTAGCTTGAAGTTATAATTTGTCAAGCTGCCACTAGATTCATGTTTTATGCTAATGAAGGCAGACTTATTGACTCAGGGTTAGGCAGTGACCGGGTCACCGCTGCCCTGAGGCAAGACAGAGGTCAAGAGGTCAGAGGTGAAAGGAAGAGTGGGCCTGTATGGATTTTCGGTAAGGCCCTTGCAATTTTTGTAAGGACGTCGGGCCAGAGGATAGTGCAGCAGGGCAAATGTTCCAGAGGTTTTGTGGTTTCGAACAGACCAGAGACGACATTTAGATGCAGATTGCTGATAGTTCCAGGCTGCTAGACTCACTGTACGCTTGCTTGAAAATAGCTTGAATTGAAGCAGGCTGCTGTTGAACCTTTAATTTTAATCCAGCTGTTATGGGAAATCCTTTGTGAAAACCACAGTGTTGCAGCCAATGGGGCCTTCCTCCAGCCTATGCGTTTACATCCCATTTTACTCCCCAGTTGGGACTCAAAGTATCTTAGGACATCATTCTTTCCTCCTCCACTTTCCACAAAAACAAGCTTGCAAGGTAGGCCAAGCTGAGAGTTTATAAGAGGCCAAAGATCACCCAGTCTGCTTCTATGGTAGAAGCAGGGATTCAAATCCAGGATCCCAGTCCAACATTGTACTCCTGTGCCATGTTGGTGTCACCCTTCTGCCCATGGGAAGGGGACTGTAGTGTCTCTTAGTCACAGCAATCCTCAGACATGCTCATAGGACAGCAGCAGAGTTTAACAAAGGGAGAAGCCTGGAGACACAAAGTCTCTGAACGTAGACAGAGAACAAGAACTACAAGAGAGCAACTATTGGCTCATGATAAAACTCCAGGCTTAATAAACATCAGGTGTGCCAGGGGAACAATCCAACATAAAGGAACATATATCACAGGGACTCAATGCAGCTTGTATTGTTCTCTCATTTTAACTTCATAAAAACCATGTTGAAGGCTGAGAGCATATACTGACCACTGGTTTACCATTGAGCTTCCATGACAGAGCGAGCATTTGAACCTGGCTCTTTCAGACCATAGGCCGACACTCTAACCACTACACTGCACTCAAGTTACAAGAAAGTTCCAAGGACTACAGGAAAGCTTCACAGCTTTCTTGGGTGGAATAATAAGGTACAGACCAATATGTGTGCATATGTACACATGGCAATTTTGTTTGACAGCTGATGTGACATATTAGCTAAGGAGGCCAATTAGGAAGTTGCTGGTTCAAATATCACTGTAGCCACAAATTCACTGCTGGGTAAACTCTTACGGTATCAGCTTCCACCTCCTATCAGTGCATAAGGGAAGAATCATACAGATGCACTCCACAGTGCTTTTATAAGGATCCCTAACATAATCAATAGGAAGAGTTTTTGAAAACTGCTATATGAAAGCACATTCTTAATGCCTTCCAGCGTCATTATTCTGCATGTGTGGAAGGGGCCTATGAGAAACAATAAATATTGAGAAAAATTAAGACTAGGCATGGAATGAAGGGGAACCTTTCAAGAAACCATTCCTTTTTTATTTTATTTTTTAAATGATCTTGGCAGGGGAGACACCTTGATCAAGAAACCATTCCTGACACAACAGTGTGTATTGAATGTGTCCTATAAATTCTAGACTATGAATGCAATCTTGTGCTCTTGAAGACCGTTTGGGATTTTTAAAGTGTATCCCTCTGTTTTTGTTTGTTTGTTTGTTTTTAAACTGGCCATGCTGAATGAAGCCTAAGGAGCTCATTTTGTATAAATTACAGATAAATGAGCCGTTATGCGTTTTTCACTTAGAATGGCACTGTTTGGACATTCCATAATGTACTTGTTTAGGAATCATTGGATGGCATTTATGGACTTGGATCATCAAGGAGGCCTGAAAAGAATGGCTTTCTGGTCATCGACATGCCTAAATGTCAACAGTCTTGTGAACAGGAGGGTCAGTAAAAGAAGACCACCACCCCTCTCCAAGTGAACAGATACAACGACAAACAATCAAAAATTGCCCTGTTTTGGATCTATAAAGAACATCATATGATCACTGCCTCTTGAAAGACTTCTATGTGTATCATTTATTCTGTACAAGAATGTTCATGACTGAAAATTAGTTGCCTATTATCTGATCTCTCTTCTCTCCACCCCAGCCAAAAGCAAAGTCTTTCTTGCCTTGAACAATCATAATACACAGTTATTATATAGGCACAGTGTGGACATGGGGAAGTGTGAGGCATCAGTTACAATACGATGGACCCTTGTTTTTCATCTAGTAAGAACAGATTTGTAACGTGAAAGTGTGGACCTTTCACACTTACTGAAGAGGTATACTTTGCATACTTGGGTAGAAGGATGACTTCATGTCTATCAGATAATACGATGCTTTAAATTTTGTTTTTAAAGGCCCCAACATATTTAATCTTTGTGGTCACACCCCAAGCGTGGAAATATTTCGAAAGCATCTGGTGGAAGCTCAAGAAAAAGGAGAGTGTTTCTGATCGTGGCTTTCAGAAGTCAGGACTGGTTTCTTGATCAAGGCGTCTCCCCTGCCAAGATCATTTTAAAAAATAAATAAAAAAGGAATGGTTTCTTGAAAGGTTCCCCTTCATTCCATGCCTAGTCTTCATTTTTCTCAGTATTTATTGTTTCTCATAGGCCCCTTCCGCACATGCAGAATAATGCACTTTTGCAGCTGTGCGGAATAGCAAAATCCACTTGCAAACAATTGTGAAAGTGGATTGAAAGTGCATTAATGCGGGGTAGTCTTAGCTTATTGTTAATGCTTTAGTTGTACTGTTTAATGTATTCCTTTGTTGTTTAAATTGTTTATTGTTTAATATATTGCTATGGAGCTAATGTATTGATGCATTGGGAATGCATGGTTGTTAAATGTATCGACACATTCCTATTTGATATTGTTCTATATTGGTGTTCTGATATGATACATTGTTGGATTACTGCTATATTGCCATGTACTATTGTTAATATATTAATTATTAATGTATTGGATGTAGCATGGATTTAGTTTGTGGTATGATGATATACTGATAGTACCGCTGTTATTGTCCTTAGAAATTGTCTGGTTCACAGTGTTTTAAGTCTCCATCTGAAACCTGATTCTATTTTAGTCTTATGTATTTTATTAGTGTTATTTTGCTGTAATGTACTTGTTTTATTATGTTGTTAGCCACCCTGAGCCCTTCGGGGATAGGGCGGGGTACAAATGAAAATGAAATGAAAATGAAATTATTGTGCATGTGCTGAAGGGGCCATAGTTCCTCTTTTTTTTAAAAAAAATGCATCTACATCTTGCTGCTGATAAGACCAATAAAAGAGCCATGGCTCAGTGACAGAGCGTCTTCTGGGTATACAGATGTCCCAGGTTAATTCCTCAGCACCTCCAGTTAAGACTATCAAGTAGGAGATGACTGAAGAACTTCCACTAATCTCAGCAGTCAAGTCAACAATCACCTTGGGCTTCAAGCGAACTGCTATATTTAATTCTTCTCTTACTTACTGAGGCCGACAAGAGGGCAGCATGATTCTAATGGCTACAACTGAGTCATTCCCTTAATATCTGGAGAGCTGCTTAAACAGTAAGCATTTCATGGATTGAAACTTTTATGTTTATCTTGTGGGTGGGCAAATGATGCCACTATTTCAATTGGTTTCTCATTCTACAGCCTCTATTGTAATGGGCTGGATTCTAATGGCCTCACGATAACAGTTCTACTTGATGAAGCTAAGCCACGTAAAATGCCTGGGTGAGGAGCTGATAGATAAGCTATTGTGAAATAAATAACAAGAGAGAGTACCAGTCAAAGCAAGATTTTAATTTGCTCAACGGCATCCATATTTTTCCAATCGTGTGCTTATGTAAATCAAACAGAATGCACACACACACACACAATAAATACATCAACCCGTATCATTCTTCTGATAGTCCAGGGAAATTAGAGGTAGATATTTTACATTAGCTTTCTTAAGACCTGTTAACCACATGAACATAAAGCTTTCCATTTCCATAACTAACCCCAAGCAGCCCTTTGAGTCTTCTAGCCTGTAGGCATAAACATTAGGTCGGTTCTGCTCATTCTGTGCCTATCTAGACCAGGGGTCTGCAACCTGCTGCTCTCCAGATGTCCATGGACTACAAATCCCACCAGCCCCTGCCAGCATGGCCAATTGATGGGAATTGTAGTCCATGAACATCTGGAGAGCCGCAGGTTGCAGACCCCTGATCTAGACCGAGGGAGAAGATGTAGCTCAGGGTCCAGGATTTAACCCCTGGCATCTCAAGTTCAGAGGAACTCAGTTAAAAAGACTGGGGAAAAGTTACTGTGAGCCATACCCAAATACATATAATCATGTGCAAATAATGACAGGGTTCCACCAGCACAGACAGGACTTTTGCTGTTCTTGCAACTTGCATGTCAATTTGCACCCAGTTGTCTCTTGGTCAAGATTTCCTGAAAACAATTCAAATAATCTGCTGTCTCTCTGAGCACGGGTAATTCTCAAATCCCTTCTGAGCACTGAGCCCTAATCCCATCTCCTTTGTATTCATTAGTGATTGGTGGTAGAAAGTACCATCAAGTCACAGCTGAGTTATGGCCGCCTCATAGAAATTTGAAGGCAAGAGACGTTCAGAGGTGCTTTCCCATTGCTTGCTTCTGAGTGGGTCGAGAGAACCGGGACTGGCCCAAGGTCACCTAACAGGCTTCATGTGGAGGAACAGAGAATCGAACCTGGTTCACCAGATCAGAGTCTGCCCCTCTTAACTACTGCTACACCATGCTGGTTCAGCAGTGGTTTTCTCTTGGTTGTTTGTCAAGGTTTACAACATCAACTTGCACGATTGAAAATGTTGTTTGTACCATGCAGGCTTTGTGGGTTATTCCTTATTGTCTAATCTTGATAGGGGCAGCATCATATATCCATACACCTACCTGCTAGGGCCGTGGTGGCGAACCTATGGCACTCCAGATGTTCGTGGACACTCCAGATGTTCAATTGGCCATGCTGGCAGGGGCTGATGGGAAGTGTAGTCCATGAACATCTGGAGCGTCATAGGTTCGCCACCACTGTGCTAGGGCATCACCATTTCGTTGGAGAGTGCTGCTCCCGGAGCATCTCTTTGCCCCAGGGAGCTGTCCAACCATATGCCCACACTGCATTCTGGGTAGAAACAAAAGTCACTCATTAGCCATCAGGTTATGTTGTGCTGGATTCCTTCGTTACATTATAGCCCTAACCAGAGTTACGCCCTCTGAGCTCCATTGAAGTCAATGGGCTGAAAAGGATGTAACCCTGTTCCGGACTGCGCTGGAAAAGGAAGTCACTTCTGTAGCTGTTGCATGTGCAGAAATGGCTCTCTCCAGTGTTTTTACTTGAAACTGTTAGCATCCAGGTAAAGCAGAAATTCTCCCTTCTGCTGTTTCCCCCTCACCTCATTCCTTAGGGTCCCATATCCCCCTGGAGTCACATTTTGTGGAGACTGGTGGGCTGCAGTGGCAGAGGGTGGAGGCAGGAAAGATTCATTCCACCAATGAAAAATTTAGTCTTGATCCTACCCATGATTCTATCAGCCAATCCAAATGAATCAGAAACAGGCAGCTGTTGGTTTCAATTGGGCTTTCTTAGGAAATGTTCCAAGAGAGCTGTGAGGATCTCGTCGTTTTTTTTAAAAACACACATATTCAGTGGTGGGATCCAAAAAATTTTAGTAACAGGTTCCCATGGTGGTGGGATTCAAACTGTGGCATAGCACCAATGGGGCTGGGCGGGGCACAATGGGGGTGTGACCGGGCATTCCAGGGGCGGGGCATTCCTGGGCAGGGCTGTGGCAAGGACGCAGCCACTGCGCCGGTCCTTGGGCGGTAAATGAATGCACGCAGGCACAGGCTGCCACGCACGCCAGTGCACCTCCTGCTAGACTGCTTCAAGTTCTGCGTGCTACTGCTGAGAGGAGGGCGTAACTAGGGCAAAAATCACGTGGCAAAATCACCAATTAGTAACCCCCTCTCGGCACACAAATAATTAGTAACCTACTCTTGGGAACCTGTGAGAACCTGCTGGATCCCACCTCTGCACATATTGTTTTGCTAGTGGCCTTCTTTATCTATGTGCTTCAGGCAGCAGGTTGAGCCTTCCTTTGCTCAGAGTGCATACCTCTTTCTCTCCCCTCCATGCCCTTCATCACACACCTGCCTTAAAATGGCAGAAACACAACCCATTGCAGACAAATTCATATCCAGCAGATTGACTGTTTGTGTCTGGAAGTCAGGGCTGATCCCCCTGAAGCACATTTTCTGAAGCTCCACTGCGGACAATCCCCTAAGACAGCGTACTAAGGCCATACACACATCATACATTGGACAATTCTAGCCCATGAACGTTTATACTACAATAACTTCATAGGGTACCCCAAGACTCTTCTTTGGTTTTGCCACAATACTTATGTCTATTGCACATTGACAACAGACTGTAAACATTTCCTCTCCTCTGTCTAGTGTGAGGAAATGGAAAAGGAGGCAGAGATGGAGAACACCCCACCCCAATCTTGCTTTGAGTCTGGCTTCAGCCAGAGAGGGTGGGATATTCAATCAAATAAAATATTAATAAAAGGTGGTTGTTTTTTAATCTAGTCTAAGATCTTTGTTGGACAGTGATGGCACTGATTGAGCAAGAAACTGCTGGCGACTTTGCCAGATATTCCAATGAAGTTTCAAAGCAGTAATACATGTCCTGATTTTCTGAGTTCCCCACATGACTGTTGCAGGTTCTGACGGAATTACAAGAAGCACCAAGGTTTTCACTTCTGGGTCAGTTCCATGAAAAGAAGCATTAACTCGAAAGAGAGCGGTAATGGTTCTCTGTGGGTTCTGCCTCCATGAAGAGCTCCTTGCATACCAAAGCTACACAATCAGCATTGTGTCATTCAATGGCTGTATGCTGGAGAAGCATACAATATTTTATTATGTTGCAGCTAGAATTTTTATTCATAAATACACCACCCATAATATATTTGCTCAGGAGTTGTCCTGTTGGTCCTTTCTGCGCAGCAGAAATAAAATGTCCTGCAAATGTTTTACAAAGATCTGTTTCGGCTTTTTGTGTCCCCATAGCACGGAGAACACAAGTCTTGCCAGCCAAAATGGTTCTTTTTTCCAGCCTGCTGGCCGACGAAGCTCCAGTCAATTTCAGAGTTGCTCCCACCATTTTGTGTGCCGCTGCACAGATTCTCCTGCCTCTGCCATTTGGTGAAGGTTTTACATAGAGATTTCCTCTGCTTGCAGTTCATCCACATGCTATTTCGCTGTAAAAAGTAGATGAACAAAGCTTGTCTTGCCTCACAGTCCCATTCACATGCCTTTCCCCCCTTTTTTTGTTTGAGGGGTATGTCTACAAAGCTATGGCTGACTCAAATATGTTCATATTGCTGCTTCTCTAATTTTGACATTGTAGCTTGGCAGACATACCCCTCAGAACAACGGCAAAAGGAAAAACGACACATGTGCATGATCACTAGGCAAAACAAATTGTTTTGCATGTTTTGCACAGAAATTGTGCATGGATGAGCTGCAAGCAGAGGAAACCTCTGTGGGGAATCTTCACGGAGAATCTCCACTGCAGCAGACAAAATGGTGGGCACAAACAATTAAAGTGAAATTAAGAAGTCTGAATGGGAGAAATAAAGCATCCCCTGCCTGCTTCTGTTCATTCAACAGGCAGGAAATGTTGTCAACCTGGATGGGGGGCGGCGGGATTGCTAGTTTAGCCATTTTTGAAAAGCCCAGGTTGAGAGAAATAAAACGTTTTGAAGACATTTGAGGGAGAAAGCTGTGCGAACTTCTCCCCCAAAATGGTTTTTCAAATGTCCCCAAGATGTTTTATTTCTGCTGTGCAGAAATCACTATTGATTTCCGTGTGGCTGACTTCAAAGTATTGCAGGATTGCAGCTATCATAATTTATAAGAAGCTGTTATGAGAAAGAGATCAGAGCGGAAATCTGCAAAGCCCTCATTTCTTTTAGAAGACCAGGATGCTATCAAGAGATGTAGAAGAAACTGCCTGACTTTCTCAAGCTAAGTAGTTCACATGTGGCTGGGGTCATGGGAATCCCAATGCATGAGCTTCAACATTCTTTGCAAAGTGAAATATGGCAAGCCAAGTTAATGTGGGGCATGGAAGAAGGCAACATCCACTGTTGGAAGTTTTCGATGAATACTGGGTTCCCAGTGTGGTTCAACCTGGGTTCCCTGCATGGCAGCACATGGGTACCACCCCATGGGGAGAATTTTCCATTTCTCAGAGCACCCCAGTGCTTTGAGCCTCTATCATGCCATTTCAGTGTGGTTTTTTTAAAAATAGACAATGGGGTAAGTATATATAGTTACGTGTCAAAGGGACAATTCAGTACAGCCTTTGAAAAATGGTCACTTCCACCCTCTCAGAAATTTCCCCTTAAAATGTTTCTTCTGGGGACCATTATCTTTGCCGGAAACCTCTTAGGGCTTTCATGGGAATGCAAAGGCTATGCCTCTTCAGTCACAGGGGTGGAGTGGTACCTTCATTGCCTCTGCTGGGGGAGGACGTTGGGGAGACTAGATCGGATTTGCCTGAAGATAAAGCTCGCCCATTGCTACCGACTGCTGGTCCCCATGAGGGTCTTTCTTTCTCTTGTTTCTTTTGCTTCATCCGGTGGTTCTGGAACCAGATCTTCACCTGGGCCTCGTTGAGCTGCAAAGCAGAGGCTATCTCCACCCGCTGGGCTCGGCTCAGGTATTTGTTGAAGTGGAATTCCTTCTCTAGCTCCGTCAGCTGCTTGGTGGTGAAGTTTGTTCTGGGAGAGGCCGGCGTTATCACCTTGGCTGAAGCGCTGTGGCATTTCACTAAGGACGGGGAAAGAGAAGGGAGCATCAGTTAAAAGGGGACTTTTGTAGATTCAATACCTTCCCCTGAATCCTCATTAAAGGCGAGGGAGACAAATTCATGGACGAACCCGCCCACCCAAAACATCAGTCCAGCCAGGTTGTCGATCAGCCTGGATGTGAAGAATGTAATGTTCTGTTTGTTTTTGTTCAGATTAGACAGAGTGAGAAGATTTTCAAGGACTGCAATTACTAATTGGGACACTTTGCTCTGTCAGCAAGCCTATGCTAGTTTTGCCTTAGCTACAGCGTGGTGTCGTGGTTAAAAGCAGTAAAGTCTAATCTGGAGTTTGGTTCCCTGCTCCTCCTCATGAGTGGCAGACTCTAATCTGGTGAATCTGGTGTGATTCCCCACTCCTCCACATAAAGGCTGCTGGGTGATCTTGGGCCTGTCACAGTTATCTCAAAACTCTTTCAGCCTCCCAAGGTGTCTGTTGTGGGTAGGGGAAGGGAAGGAGTTTATAAGCCACTTTGAAGCTCCTTGCAGGAGAGAAAAGAGGGGGATAAAAACCAACTTTTCTTCATCTTCCACACAATTTCCACATCTTCCCCAAACTTCTTTTTGGGCCACCCCAAGTCAGGCAGCCTCTGACTAAGCAGAGGAAATGAGCATGATGAATGTGTGTGTGTGTGTGTAAGGTTTTTTGCTTCCTCTTATTCTTCTTATAGGCCAGGATTGATGTCCTAACAGGAGTAATTGACATCTTGGTCATCCCATCATTGGCAATTGCTCCAAGGAATCCTCTATACCTAGTTCCTAGTGCACCGAAGTATTTGGGGGGCGGGGAGAGCTCCTCTGCTACCTTCAGCAGAAGATGGAGGACTGTTTGGGCTGGAGATGTCAACTGACCGCTGTCCACGACTGGCAATGGTAATTTAGGAAAGGAGCATCAGCTTTGCTAGCTGGGGCAGAGCTGAGTATGTGGAGAATCCTTTTTTAAAATCACCTTGAAGTGAACACAAAATCTCTTCTGCTCCCCTGCCCCCAATATTTTTGTGAATGGTAAACCGCTGGGCCCTTTCTTGCTTTTAAAATCTATTTTCTGCCACCCTGCGTCAAATCACTGTGCCGTTTCCAAAAGAGACTTCATATTTTTCGTTTTGTAAAATCGAAAAGACCACACTTCACCTCTCCTCTTCCTTGCCATGTTTGTATTGTCTCCAAAGACTTTCTTTCCCCCTATACTCCACCCACCATTCAGGAAATAGCTCCATTTCTCAGGGTTGAAAACAACTAAAGGAGGACAAGGTAATTTTTCATAACTATCTTCACCCAAACCTCAACCTACAGAAGCAGAAGATCTCCTTAAAAAGCTGTCGACCCTCCCCCTTCAATGTTCAACACCGAACAATGGAGACAAGTGATGCTATAGTGAAACCTAAAGGAAAAGATGGAGCTTTTTAAAAACACACATGAGTATCACAGCTATACACGTGCCACAACTCTATTGTGCTGGAAATGGTGTGTGCGCGTGCATGTGATTACTACTACTAGGAATGATTCCAGAGGGGTCATAGGGTTAGTCTGTTGCATCCTGTCCCCCCCCCCCCCAAATCTTATCACAGTTTTAAAATGAGCAGATTGCTTGGGCCAGAAGTTTTCCTGGACTAAAACAGTGGCCTTCTCCAAGAAATCTGGAAGGTGCCACGAAGTCTCTTCTTTTATTTATTTGTTTTAAACTTGGAAACGATGGTGCTGTCTGTAAGGTCAGGATTCAAGGAGAATGAATCTTTCCAGCAGAGACATTTCATCTGGAGTGACAGGGAGTGACCAGTGAGAGAAAACCCTCCTCCCGCAACCCGAGAAAACCTATTTGTTGCCACGTTTGTTGGGTTTGAAAATCCCAAGAATTCCTGCGGCTCCCTTCATTTAAACTCTGAAGAAGACTGGGGAACGCAGTCCTGCGCTTTCGCTGAGAAACATCACATGGAAGAGGTGGGATCCTAATTATTGTTACCTCTCAAAAAAAGCATCGGCAAATTGAAACAGATGTTTATATATATATAGATGTAGTTAGATAGATGCGTGTGTGTATGTATATGTGTGTGTATGCACGTGCACACATATATGAGATATATATATACACACAAACGTATATATGTATGCCTGTATGTACATTCATACGCCACCATCTTTGAACAAAAACTGGATTAAGGGGGAAAATTCAAGACATTTCCCCAAGTTATTGCTGTTTTCTTAATTCATCCTCACTGCAGTTTTACAAGCGAGAGGGAAAAAAATAAGAAAAGAGGAGCAATTTAGAGACCTCTAGGAGGGGAAATACCCGCTGGCAGCTACGAAGCAACCTAATTCTGCGCAGAAGAGAAGCAAACAAAAGGGTGTCTAATAAATTGCATCGTAGGAAATTCTGTCTGACATGAAATGTGCCATATTGTTGACATGCACCGTTGCACGTTATGAGTGAACACCAGGAACAGGGTCTCTCACCAAAATATTTCTGGCTGCAGCCCATTCAAGCCAAGGGACCCGGAATGGATCGGGGCCGCCCCCTTCAGATTTTCGTTAGGGCGCGGGAGAGAGATGCCCAAACGCATTCAGTTCCCCCCAGTGAATCCAGCCCTGGGAAAGTTTTACCCGCGTTGCAAGGTAGAAGTCCCCTGACTGGAATGCACCTGGCCTGGCTTTTACTGGAAATGGGGAGGGGGTAGGTCCTGTATCTAGTAGGAATTATTCCAGAGGAGGGGTCGCAGGGTTAGTCTGTTTCACCTCTCCCCCCCAAGCCCCCCCCCCATCTTGTAGCGGTTTAAAACGAGCTGGTTGCTCGGGCCAGAAGTTTTCCTGGGCTAAAACCGCGGCCGCATTGTCCGCTTCGGTTAATGATTCTTTAATCCCTGCCGCACGCTCGATCAAGTCCCAATTCGGGCAGATGGCATCTAACACGGCGAAATGGCGCTCGGAGGACCGGAATGAGTTTTGTATTAAACCCCCTCCTCGGAAAAAAAAAAGGTTCTGTTCTCTCCAAAGGCAAAAACTTTGCCGAAAAGATAAAACCATCGAATAATTATTATTAATAATAATAGTAATACTAATAGTAATAATTTAAAAATCAGGATTCCTAGGGAAACTCCAAGGCCTCATCTCGACGAGTTCCCCCGTTCCCGGACAGTTTCAGAGAGTGACCGTCCCGAAGGAAAAAACCAAGACATTCTCGATTCGACCCGACCTGTCGAGGAAAGTTCAGAGCAAACTTTGTCAGAGTTCCCACGCCCCAAATCGGGCGTGTCCTGACATCTCGCAGGCAGACAGGCGCTTGCAAAGAAATCCAGATTTGGAGTCGTCACAATTCTCACATGCCAAAACGGGGGGGGGGGGGGGACTCTAGAACTCGCATCGCGTCGTCGAGCTACCCCCTCCAGCTTGCCTCCAAACTGCTTTCTAGGCACGGGACCGGGACTATTGAAACGGGTGTCCACAAGGAAACAGATCACTCCCGGGAATGTCTGGCCAAGCCTCCTTATAACCCCAAGGAACGCTACTCCAAGGGGTGAGTGACCATCCCATCCAAACACGTGTTTACTTAGAAGTAAGCTCCCTCGTTTCTGTTCTGCCTGGGTTTGTTTTGACCCGCCGATTTCAAGACCGGGTTTGTCCCACCGGCCTGGAGAATCGGCCTTTAATCCAAAGGCGTGGGAAAACAAAGAGGAGTTTGGTTCTGGTGGGTTTTCCGGGCTGCGTGGCCGTGGTCTGGTAGATCTTGTTCCTAACGTTTCGCCTGCATCTGTGGCTGGCATCTTCAGAGGTGTATCACAGAGAGAAGTCTGTTACACACTGAAATTGACAACTTTCTTTTAGTGTGAAACGGACTTCTCTCTGTGATACACCTCTGAAGAATCCAGCCACAGATGCAGGCGAAACGTTAGGAACAAGATCCACCAGACCACGGTCACGCAGCCCGGAAAACCCACCAGATCCAGTTGAATCCGGCCGTGAAAGCCTTCGACAATACAAAGAGGAGTTTGCCGAAGTTACAACCTCTTCCCCAGTGAAGATCAACAGTGGCCGCGGCTATGGGTGAGATTTTTAATTTTGATTTTTTTAAAATACACCCTACTTCATTCAAAGAAGAAGCATGCATACTAGAAACAGAAGTAGGATTGAGGATCCCAGGAACAGAAATCACAGTCACGATTTTGAAACGGTTACACACACACACACACACACACACACACACCCCAAAGGTTTGCGCCACCTATCAGGGTTGGAAAAATAACTGTGAAACCCGTCAGTGCATTGGAAAAGGGGCAATTTTTTTTAAAAAAACCCGCAGAGTTCATGTTTAGGGAAAGCAAAACCAACCGCACCATATTTACTTCGCATTTAAAAAGCGCTCTCTTGTCTGTAAATCCCCGCTGCGTTGTATTAGCATCGGAGGTTATTAGGATTCCAGACAGGGATTGCTGAGAAAGGACCCACCCAACGGGACAGCGAGCTGGACAATGATGAATGAGCTTCTATTACCTGCTGGCGGTACCTGGCGTCTCCGGTGCCGCTGATTGCGCGCGCCTCCACCAATGAGATCGCCCCGCGCGGCCCGCGACCGGCACTCACCTGTTCTGCGGGGCGGGTTCCTGCGAACTTTCATCCATTCAAAAGTTTCCGCCGTACCGTAAACCGCCCGAGGCGGGCCTCTTCTCTCCTCCGGGCCGAGCAGGGGGGCCCTGAAGCTCTCGGGCGGAGCAGTGCGGAATAGATCCTCCGGGCTGCACGGGTAGGGGAGGTCCATCGGCCGAGCTCCGAAAGGTTGCCCGGGGAGACCGGCTGGGCACGAGGAGGAAGAGGAGGACGAGGAGGAAGAGGCCGGGCAATCTGCGTCCCCATAAATCGGAGGGTACAGAGCGAGGTAGTCGGGGCTGCAGCCCGAGGCGGGGAAAGTAACTCCGGGTTTACCCAGAGGGGGGCTGGGCCCCGCAGAGGGATCAGGGGTTGGGGGAGAGAGGCGAAGATGCAGGGGAGGGCGCTGGGCTTGGGCTGCCCCGCGGCGGTCCCGCCCCATCTTATAGCCCAGGCTGCTCTGCCTCTCCGGAGGCGACTGCCCTCCCGAGAGGGTCCCTGCCCGCTGTCCCCTGCCCCACGCCTCGAAGAGGGGACGGTCGCTCATCCTGTCCGCATGGCCGTCCTGCCCCCTGCGCCCAGCTCCGCGTCCCCCACCTTGGCCCTTGCTTGCACCATGTCAAATTGGACATCCCCCCCCCTTCATGGAGGAGGCAGAAGTGGAGGGGGGAGACCTGTAGAGGGGGGTGGAGAAAGCCTGTAGAAATTCGATACACTGGCAAAGGAGAGCAGAGCCACGTGACGGGCGCTTGGCCAATGGCCAGGGTTCGGTAGGGGTGGGGGGAGAGGAAAGGGGGGACCGTCTGATGAGCTAAAGGCAGCGATTTGTAACTTTCAGTCTCTCTGGGCAAACACACAAGAGGGATGGGAGAGAGGGGGTCTTTCGCAAGCCGTCTCTCTCGGGGAGGCGAGGAAGGGGCACAGGCAGCCCCCCCCCCCCAGTTCTCCCACCGCCCAGACCCTCCTGGAATATCCATTGGGAAGCGAAAGGTGAGTTCATTTCGATGCTGCCGGCATCTTTGGATCAGATAACGCCCCCTCCCCCGCACTCCCACCTGACGCCTTTCCCTCCCCCCTCCACCGCTCGGCTCATCCCCTCCCCGAAACGAAATCCGGGTGCCATTAAATATCCAGCCGTAATACACCGTTTCATCTTAATTTAAGCTGATGAAGTTTGCAATTACTTTTGCAATGAGGATGAATGCCCAGGCTTGGGGATTTGTCTCTTTTGCCTCCCTCCCTCCCTCCCTCTCTCTTCCGCTCTTTGTGAGGGGGTGGGAGCACGCGAGACCACAAACTTTGCAACATTTTCTCCGTATTGGGGTGGGAAGGCTGCTGGCTACCCCAACGCCGCCGCCCCCCTCCTGCAAATAGCCCTGTCGACCGAGCGATTCTCTGAGAGCAACTTAAAACAAGGAACCCCCCCCCTCCCCGCGCGCAACCCATTAAAACGGCAAAAACGGGGTTGCAAATAGTCGAACAAGAACCCCTCCCCACACATCTATGCAACCCACTTCCCAAAGGGTCTGCTTTAGGGTTTCACCCTATTTGATTTTAGAGTTTCAGTTAGACGTTTCCAACTGTGGCATGATGTTTGAGCGATTGCCTATATTTTGCGATGCTGGAGGGTGGGGGTGGGGTATTTACAAGCAATATTTGAAGGAGGGGGTTAGATTTGGAGGGAGGCTGACGGGGCGAAGGTGGTTCGGGTTGGCTCACGCTTGTCAGATTGGGATCCTTGTACGATCGATCGGCAGGCGGACCCCTAAAGGAAAGTTGTCAATTTCAGCAGGGGGAAAGCGCTACATCACAACAACGGGAATTGACACAGCCTTCGTTTCAAAGTCAAAAAACTGGTGTTGTGTTTTTGCATTTCTCTGTTCCAGGCATGTTTCCCGGAGCCTGCCGTTTCTTACTTCCGAGAGGTATTAATCTAATTTACTATTAATAAGGGACAGCGGCAAGTTAACTGGCATTAAAATAATTCATTTCCATGTGTTAATATTACATGAACCCCTAGAGGGCTGGCTTAAAGCCACATCATGTAGGGTTGCATTTATTGGGAGAGGGATGGTCTGAAGGGTACTGGGGCCATACGGGTCAGGTGTGTGCCTCCCTTCTCACATGTGTGGGTCATCACTAGGTGGCTAAAATAGCATGGGACAACTTGGTGGTGTTACAACATGGGAAATGTCTAATCAGCAGGAATTCTTGTACACTCCACATTTTAAGGAATGCATGAATGTTTCTATTCCCCATCCATCCAGAAATTTAAGAAGAGTTTAGATTTATAGCCCCCCCTTTCTCTCCTGTAAGGAGACTCAAAGGGGTTTACAATCTCCTTTTCCTCCCCCCCAACAACAAACACCCTGTGAGGTGGGTGGGGCTGAGAGATCTCCAAAGAACTGTGACTAGCCCAAGGTCACCCAGCTGGTGTGTGTTCGAGTGCACAGGCTAATCTGGTTCACCAGATAAGCCTCCACCGCTCAAGTGGCACAGCGGGTAGTCAAATCCAGTTCTCCAGATTAGAGTGTACCTTAGAGTGCTCTTAACTACTACACCATGCTGGTTTGAAAGTGTTAGTAATATTCTGTCCACTGGAAAACTATGGCTGATTCACATGTTTGACCTTATCTAATGATAGTTGATGGATTACAGTTGTAGATGGTTTTCATTAGAATTTATTTTTTGAAGCTGACATAAAATCTCACTCTGGTGTTTGATCTGGGGGATCCCCATGCACAACTTCACCAACCGTTGCTGACATCCAGTGATGGACATCTCCATGTGTGAAACACAGCCTAAATGTGATGTAGAGGCAACTTGGTGCAGTGGTTAAGAGCAATGGACTCTAACCTGGAGGGAACTCTCAAAACTCTGTATTGTTGAAGGCTTTCACGGCTGGATTCAACTGGTTCTGGTGGGTTTTCCAGGCTGTGCAGCCGTGGTCTGGTGGATCAGTGTGTAACAGACTCCCCTCTGTGATACACTTCTGAAGATGCCAGCCACAGATGCAGGCGAAACATTAGGAACAAGATCCACCAGACCACGGCCATGCAGCCCGGGAAACCCTCTCAGAACTCTCTCAGCCGCTCCTGCCTTACAAGGTGTCTGTTATGGAGAGAGGAAGGGAATATTGATTGTAAGCCACTTCGAAACTCCATATGGTTGAGAACAGTGGGATGGGGGTATGAATGTATGATACTGCCCCAATCAAGATTAGATAGTAAGGAATAACAAGCAAAGCCTCTATGGTATAAATAACATTTTCAGCAGTGCAAATGGATGCTGTACATATGACAAATAACCAAAAGTTAATTACCAATGAGCCAACATGGTGTAGTGGTTAAGAGTAGTGGACTCTAGTCTGGAGAATTGGGTTTGATTCCTTGCTGCTCCACATGAGTAATCTGGATTAGATTCCCCACTCCTCCACATGAAACCTGCTGGGTGATGTTGGGCTAGTCACAGTTCTCTCAGAATTCTCTCAGCCCCACCTGCCTCACAAGTGTCTATTGTGGAGAGAGGAAAGGAATATTGTATTGTCGAAGGCTTTCGCGACCTGATTCAACAGGTTGTTGTGGATTTTCTGGGCTGTGTGGCCATGGTCTGGTGGATCGTGTTCCTAACGTTTCGCCTGCATCTAAGGAATATTGATTGTAAGCCACTTTGACACACCATATGGTAGAGAAAAGTGGGGTATAAAAACCAGCTCTTAAGATATGGCCACCATGTGGAAGCGACCAGGAATTCCACCATGGGCCAGTTTAACATGAATGTTCATAACATCAACAGCAGCATGAAATGCTGGTTTGCATGTTTGAATGAGTCACAGACAGAACTTTCATATTACCTTACACATTTTTAAAGGGTTCAGTTAATAATCTGAGTAACTGAGAAATCACCTTTGGTGGTGGATGCTCCATATGACAAACCCATATGGTGTTCCAGCTCTCCACACTCCTGCAAAGAACAGCAAATAGGGATGTGCATTTGGATATACATTAATAATAGCTGAAGAGTTTGGATTTTTATCCCCCCTTTCTCTACTGTAAGAGGCTTGCAAACTCCTTTCGCAGTGGTGTAGGAGCAGTGGCGTAGGAGCAGCAATGGCGTAGTGGCTAAGAGCAGGTACACTCTGGCCTGGAGGAACCAGGTTTGATTCTCAGATCTGCCGCTTGAGTTGTGGAGGCTTATCTGGGGAATTCAGATTAGCCTGTGCACTCCCACACATGCCAGCTGGGTGACCTTGGGCTAGTCACAGCTTTTTGGAGCTCTCTCAGCCCCACCCACCTCACAGGGTGTTTGTTGTGAGGGAGGAAGGGCAAGGAGATTGTAAGCCCTTTTGAGTCTCCTACAGGAGAGAAAGGGGGGATATACATCCAAACTCCTCCCCCTCCTCCTCCTTCTTCTTCCTCCCCCCCAGTGGTGTAGCACCCATCGGGTGGGGTGGGGGCCGTGATGCCCCGGGCACACCCCAGTGTGGAGGTGTGGTGGGGGTGTTCCGGGATGGGGGCAGATGGCACCGAGGCAGGGGTGCAGGGCGTGCATGCACCCCGGGCGCAGTTTCCCCTTGCTCTGCCCCTGCCTCCCCCCCACAACAAACACCCTGTGAGGTGGATGGGGCTGAGAGAACTCCAAAGAACTGTGACTTGCCCAAGGTCACCCAGCTGGCATGTGTTGGAATGCACAAACTAATCTGGTTCACCAGATAAGCCTCGACAGCTCAACTGGTAGAGAGGGGGATCAAATGCAGTTCTCCAGATTAGAGTTCACCTGCTCTTAACCACTACACCACACTGGCTCTAATAAGTCACATGAAGTCACAACTGACTTATGGTTACCCCAGGAACTTCCCACCTTGAGGTACTTCCGAGGTAAGAGAAATTCAATAGGCTGCCATTGCCTTCCTCTGCATAGCAGCCCTATATTTTTCCTTGCTGGTCTCCAGTCCAATTACTGGCCAACTCTACTTATCTTCTGAGCGCTAATGAACTAGGGCAAGTCTGAGCTAAGGCTGCTATACAAATAGAAATGTGAGTCCAGTCCTGTTCTTTAATATTTTTAATAGAGCAGTTCAATTTGCTGAAAATAATGATGGAAATCTCTGGAAATCCCCAGGGATGACCGTTACATTAACACCTTGCAATTGGCTTTACATGGTGGCGTAAGGCAGGCACAGCAAGAAGGGCAGGAGAGGGTGATTCAGCAGGTATCTCACCAGATATTCTAAGCAACATAGGGGCATCTTCCAACCAGAAGAGTTAGCAGTTCTTCCTGCTGTAGAGGATCATCCTCATAGGCCTTGCTGTACACACTTTTCACTAATCAACATGCCCCATCTGCCTTGGGGAGTGCTTTCCTGATTCCATATAAATATCCTGTTTCCTTGCTATTCAATGTTCGCCTTGGTGGCTGCAGTGCCATAGGAAGGGAAAATGGGGCCGGGGGCGAAATGGCGCCCCCCCACCCCCGCAAAACACCCCTCACCTACATTTTTAAAGCTAAAAAAGCAGCCTGCTCCAGTCCTTGGGGGCTGCTGCAGGTGCAGAGGCAACTGGAGGGGTGGGGAAGTGATTCTCCACTCCCCCGCCCCCGCACCCTGGGTGTTTGTCCCTCCCCCCTGCCACCTATGTGTGACTGTATCTGCCTGCCTGTCTGCACATGGACAAACATTTTGTTTGTGTCCTCTGGAAAGTAGGCACTGCAGAGTTCAGGGAAAACAGAAGATGGAGCGAATTTCCTCCTACCTTGTGACAAGCAATAGAACTTCAGGGGAAAGAAGCAAAAATGTTGCTTGAGTCTCTGGAAAAAAGCAGATAGGTATATTGCTTGCCCTGGACAGTGAAAGGCAGGGCTGAATCAGGTAAGATGCAATTCAAAATCATACAACTTCAACATGGGTTCATTGTGACCATGATGAAGCCCCTTTGGGGAAGACAGTGTCCTGACAATCTATTGTATGGAAAAGACAGATCAACTATCTGTTACTTATAAAAGAGTAGATTGGTTTCTCCTCAGCAGGGAAGTCCTCAACATTTTCTGGGCCTGAGGATCCCAACCTCACATTATTTATTTATTTATTTCCTTAAGCTTTTATACCGCCCCATCCCCGAGGGGCTCTGGGCGGTGTACAACATAGGAATAACAATGTAGGATAATTAAAACATTTTAAAAGCAGCGATAAAACCATAAAACTATTTCTAATAGATATACCATAAACCCAATAAAGTAGATGGCGTTCAACAGTCTATTTTAAAAGCTCCCTCCCCTCCCGTAAAGGGGAGGGGTGGCGTCCAGCATTCTGATTATAAGTTCCCTCCCCGCCCAAAAGGGAGGAATGGCGAGTCTCATTAGATGGCAGTTGGCCCAGATGTCAAGGGCCAAAGAAGGGGGGCACCATCAGCGGCTGGATCCTCCGAAGGCCCGGTGGAACAGCTCTGTCTTACAGGCCCTGCGGAACTCACTAAGGTCCCGCAGGGCCCGGACAGTTGGAGGAAGAGCGTTCCACCAGGCCGGGGCCAGAGCCGTAAAGGCCCTGGCCCGTGTGGAGGCCAGCCGCATCGCCGAGGGGCCAGGGACCACCAGTAAATTGGCCTCAACTGATCGAAGAGGCCGTGTAGGGACGTTGTGAGGAGTGTACTGGAGATGGACCAGCCTCTCATTGCAAGATTCCAAATAGCATTCCATCTTCAGGATCTTTTACATCTGCATGTTAATCAGTTGCAGTGGAATCCCAAACACTCACACATTTTATGCAACTGGCAGAGAGTTGTGAGTTTATGAAAGTTGTGCACAACCAATTAGTTCATCTTTATGATATCACAAAACTGTCATTTTACCTGCATCAGATGAACATGATTAACCCCCTGGAATTTGTTTTCAGGAACCAACACAAACGTGGAAGCATGGAGAATGCACTGAATTTAGTTTAGGGGATGTGGGCTCCAGTTGTTATTCAGCCATGAACCAGCAGTTGTTTCTCTATCTTGAACCCAACTCCAAAACCATCAGGACAAACATTTGGTACTTAATGGAACTGGTGAACTGTAGTGATACCTCTCTAATTCCAACATGGGGTTTACTCGGTGCCCTTGAACTAATTTTAGAACTCTGGTCCCCATTTCTTAATTTGCTTATAGTTTTTTTCCAAACTGCTGGCACGTCTGACGAAATACGGAAACCCTTTAACCTAGTACTGATCTTGTGTTCAACAAAATGTTTCAGCTGGTGGAATTCATTAGGTCTTGGCTATTCCGACTATTCAATTAGATTGGGGAGGTATCCCATTTCCCATCTGCTTATCTCCCGCAGAGCCAAACAAGGTGTATGTGGGATTGTGAGGAGGGAGCTTGGGTTTTTCGATTAGAGAGCAGAATTGGATGAGTATTAATCTGTGTAGCTCTTTCCCTGTTAACAGAAATTTGGATGAAGATAGGACCTGAAACGTCTGCAGTAAGGGACGAAGGAAGAACCCGGTGGCAAACATATCCGTAAACTAAAATTAGTCAACATGTGCTTCAGCCTGTGCCCTTCCAAAAATACAATCAGAGATTATAGGCCAGTCCTTTGCCAGCACACCTGCTCTCTTGCACTGGTTCATGACTTTAGGATGTCACCCCTGGAAGCAGGTGGCAACTGCATTCTCCTACCTAAGAAGAATATATCAGAGACCTACAACAGTTCTCTGAGACCTGGACACAGCCTGTCAGCCACTGCTGTGACTCTTTTCTCCTCTTTTAATGAAAATAAAGGGTGATTTAAAAATGGATTGGGATTTGATTTATTGCTAGCATGTGTAAGATGGGAGGGAAGGGGAGAAAGGAATTATCCATGATAAGGAGATATAATTACCCAATAATCTTAGTCAAATGCCAATTAAAAAAAAACCAGATACAACCTTTTCCGCAGCTAGGACGTGGATACGTGGCTCTGAATACATAGGGAGGGAAGTGTTTTCTTAGCCAAATAGTTTTGGGGTCTTTTCAAACCACTGATACAACAAAGAGCCTGTTCACATATTATATAACTACTAGCGGGCCCAGCCATGCGTTGCTGTGGCATTTGTCCTTCTCATCACAGTCCGCAACCCACACAGATGTCCATGCAGGTCCAATGATCCCCAGCATAGCCTTTTGGGGTGATCAAATGGAATCCCTCTTTCCCTTTTCAATACACATCGTTATATGGTGCTGTCTTGCTTTTTTAGTATAAGGCAGGGGTCCCCAAACTTTTTAAACAGGGGGCCAGTTTACTGTCCCTCAGACTGTTGGAGGGCCGGACTAAAAAAAACTATGAACAAATTCCTATGCACAAATGATTGTAAAATGTTTGATTTCACCTTTCAGCCTTTCTGTCATGGTCTATTTTTAGAACAGTGACCAAAGTATGTCAAGTACAGGGTGGGCTCCAAATATTGTTGGGGAGGCTGTGGAATACCTTCCCCTGTAAAAAAAGCAGAACTTTCCCAATGAAGCATTCCATCTAACCCAGGATCAGGTATCTTCCTGGGTTCTTTCCTCCCTAGCAGCCAGCGAGCGATTCGCCAGCCTGGCTGATGCCAATGGGAGTGAGACGGAACAGAAAGCCTGAGAGCAACACATGGAGTAGCCAAGAGGGAAGGGCGGAGCAGGCGTTGCCACATGTAAGGTTTCCAACTCTGGGTCAGAAAATGCATGGAGATTTGGGGGTGCCATCATGTAACTGCAATCAACAGCCATTGGGGCCGGTTCCTCCTCTCCCTCGAGCCCCCACTGCACATGAATGGAGCCATCGCTGCCATGCCTGGCGGGCCGGATAAATGCCTTCAGGGGGCCACATTTGGCCCCCGGGCCGTAGTTTGGGGACCCCTGGTATAAGGTAACCCTTTCCATTCCACAACGGAACTGTCCAGAGTGTGAATCCCGCTGTCCATGAGGCTGGTTGACACGCACAGTCCTGGCTTGGGTAAGGCAGAACTGGGGCAAGCAGGCTATCCCAGTCAGGCAGCAGAGGCAGGATGGTGAGGCGCTCAGATCGAGGCCAGCTCCCTGGGTTCTTAAAGGGCCATGTGCAAAAGAAGCGGAGCAGGCAGTATTGGTTCGCCCCCACCCTGCGAATTTTCTTAGAAGAAAAAGGCAAACTCCAACTCGCTTTTAGTAAAAGAGAGCTGTGGCGAATATGGGTGAGGAAGTGGGTAAGTGGTGTTTGGATGTGAGGGAGGGCAGAGTGAGGTGTGTGAGGATGAGCTGGATGTGTGTTGTGTGGTAGCAGTGGGTGAGGCACAGAGAGTGAAAGTTACCTGCGTGTGAGGGGGGGGGGGAGAACCCCACCTGATGTCTCACATGGCAAAGTGTGTATGTGTTTCACTTCCACTCGTATTACCTAACAGTATTACCTATTTACTGTTTCCACTGCTCATCTCTGCCCATCTGCAAAAACATTCTAAGCCCTCATACCAAGCCCTCAGGCCACAGACATGCTGCACGAACATTCTAAGGGTGACAGTTAAACAGAGGCAGCTTCATGGCCTGGTGCGCCAGGAAAAAGATGTTTTACCTGGCTCAGGTATGGACTTTTGATGGTTTGAAGGTCCGAGTACCTGCCAGCAACAGGGAGGGACGTCATGTGAAAATTTGGGGGCGATCCATCCAGCAGTTTCTGAGGGAGACCATCAGGGACAAACACACTGTTAGATTTTTATATATAGAGATGAGCCCAGAGTTGCCGCTGCGGGCAGTGTTTATTTTACTTATTTAGGTATTTCTGTCTGGCTGTTCTCTGCACTAAAGGCTCAAAGTAGGTTTCAAAGAAACAGAAAATATCCTTGAGACGCCCCCCCCCCCCAACTCCAAAGGAAGAAATATACAACACAACTCCAAGGCCCCTTCTGCACATGCAGAATAATGCACTTTCAATCCACTTTCACAATTGTTTGCAAGTTGATTTGGCTATTCTGCAAAGTGGATTGAAAGTGCATTATTCTGCATTTGTGGAAGGGGCCCAAGTCCTGTTTTAGCCTGGGATACAGCTCATTTAAGATCATAGGCTTCAAGCCAAGGGCCACTAGCTGTTGAGCTGTTGCCCTTTGGCCTGTGCCCTTTGGCCCATGAACTTCTGGCCCCATCCAGACTGAATACCTGTAAAACAGGAGGGATGGAGACTCAAGGTTGATCCCGTTCAGCTGGCAGTAAAAAGTTCCCAAACTTCTTCCCATGCTTGTGGTTCAACATGGAACGCAAGCCAGCCTTCATGTTCTGGTCAGCGTGCTTGAATGATGCACATGTTTCCAAGCCGCCATTCCATGTTGCTTAGTAACCTTTTAGAAACCTTAGGTTTGACTGGACAGCTCTTGCAATGCATGTATATTATCAGTTTACATTGGTTTAACTGTCCTGCCCTCTCATGAGAAAACCATGGAAATAGTAGTTTATGGGGACTGTCACCCAAGAATCACAAACGGAAGAATTTTTACCATCTTAAACTACAATTGGCAGGATTTGGGGGCGGGGGGGAGAAAGACATAGTGGTATAAAATGGATTTTTTTTTGTAGCTCTCCAGAAAAAAAGCTCTCTGCCAACATGATTTTTTCCCCCTGAAATTCATCATGGCTTTCAGGGGATCATCATATTATACCCACAGAAGGGGTTCTATGGGCTGTTTCACACTGTGCTAGGTTGGTCAACTTTCAGGTGGTGCCCCTGGGATCTCCTAGAATTTCAATTGATTTCCAGATGACAGAGATCTGTTCCACTGGATAAAATAGCTGCTTTAAAGGGTGGACTTTATGGCATTATAGCCCACCATGATCCTTCCCTTCCTCAGACCCCACCTTCCATATTCCTCACTCCCAAATCTTCAGGAATTTCCCAACCCAAGAGCTGGCAACTCTACATTACCCAGCAATGAACCTACAGGGTATACACTCAGCAAGAAATCCTCTGACAATTCTCTCTTGGATCAATATAATAATAATAAGAGTTTGGATTTATATCCCCCTTTCTCTCCTGTAAGGAGACTTAAAGGGGTTTACGATCTCCTTTCCCTTCCCATCCCCCCCAACAACAAACACCCTGTGAAGTGGGTGGGGCTGAGAGCGCTCCGAAGAACTGTGACTAGCTCAAGGTCACCTAGCTGGCATGTGTTGGAGTGCGCAAGCTAATCTGGTTCCCCAGATAAGCCTCCACAGCTCAGGTGGCAGAGCGGGGAATCAAACCTGGTTCTCCAGATTAGAGTTCACCTACTCTTAACTACTACACCATGCTGGCTCTCTCGTATGTTTAAAAATGCTTGTTAGTTTCATTCACTCTGTGCATTTTTGGGAGTGTTTTTAGATATCTGAGACACGTATCTAAAGAATTTGAGATGTGACATACCTAGAGTGCCATTCTCATGACATGCAATTGAAAACACTGATAAGATTTATGACCCCGTTAACTTTTGAGAACAGGTTATGGGCTTGATCTTAAAGAAAAAAACCCACAAGAAGCGATGAAGATGCCTTAATCACATCTATGTAGTAATATTCGTTCATAGCTTCCAATATTTCATAGATGAAAATAACATTTCTATACTTGTGCATTTAGAACATTTATGAATCATTCACACATCTATTACACAGCAGTCTGGTGGTTTACTTTTTGCGAACTTTGACACACACAAGTGAAAAATCCCTGATAGTGGGTCTGCTTGCATTTCATGGTAACTCAACCCCACTCAGCATCATTTACAATGACAGGATATGAAATCAAAGGGAGAATTGTGTGTGTGTGTGTGTGTGTGTGTGTGTGCATTCTAGTGCTCATGATATTTTTTAAAAAGGCATTTCCCAAATTTCCACTGGAGACAAAAAGGGGCAGGTATTGATTAGGGACTCTGCAGAGGAAGGCAATGGCAAACCATCTCCCCCCGCCTCTCTCTCTCTCTCTCTCTCACACACACACACACACACACACACACACTCTCTCTCTCTCTCTCTCTCTTACTTACTTATCAGGGACAGAATCCAGAAAGTAGGGTCTAACCCTGTTAGACAAGAATCACTACACATGCAGCCTGGGTACATATGGGATTTCATCATATATTTAAATATTTAGCATAATATTTATTAAAAGGTGGTGGTGGCAGATAGGAGAAAGGTCAGCTCAGGAAAACTGATGTTTTCCAATATCAGAGAATGTTAGCAAGATATTTTCGGCAGACAGCTGCTTGTCAGCTAGCTACAGAAGTAGATTGTGATGTACAGGATAAGGCCTTTTTAATAAAGGGAAACAGACTGGTTTGCTCACTGAGCCTTTCTTCCTATGATGTGTGACCACAGGCTGGTTACAAGTGGATATTTGTTTTTCTTTATTTACTTAACTGTGCATTTATAGCCCGCCTTTGCCGCTGAGATTACAGACGGATTGCAGAATAAAAATCATGCATTCATACAGCATACAGGGCCCAATAAGCAATACATTAGGACTTAGATTGTGGAATTAGAAAACAATGCAAACAACAAACAGCCTAAGGCAAGGAAGACAATAAACCAGGTAGTTTGTGGTGTTATTATTGAATATAATTTATATTGGATTTTATATTTTGGATTTTTGTACGAATGGAATGCTATGTGCTTATATATATTCTGACTTTAAATTATTGGCTGGCCGAAAGGCCGTAATAATAAACTGACTGACTAACTATTTTGGCAAGACTGACTTTTAGAGCAAAATCAAACCAGCATGGCCAACCACGATCTAGGAGACCTGGTTCAAATCTGCATACCATGACAAAACTTGCTGGGTACCCTGGGGCTAGCCATACTCTCTCAGTCTCTCCTACCGCACAGGTAGGTTGTTGCAAGCATTGAATGGGAAAGAGAGAACCATATAAGCTGCCCTGAGGTCTTGGAAGAAGGTTGGGATAAAACATTGAATGAGGATTTAAAGTAGGGGTGGCCAATTGGCCATGCTGGTAGGGGCTGATGGGAATTGTAGTCCATGAACATCTGGATTAGGTAGGTTGGCCACCCCTAATCTAAAGCCATTCACAGCGTCATTTTTTCCTTCATTTCATCTTCACAGCAACTCTGTGTGGTAGGTTAGTTTGAAAGAGAAAGACTGGCCCCAGATCCTCCAGTGAGTTTCCATGGCACATTGGGGATTTAAACCTATCATTCAGTACTTTTATTATTGCATCATGCTTGCTTTAGATACATTTATGTGGTCACTGGTCTGCCTAAACTAAGTAGTACTGTCATGCCAGATGCAAATGCTTCTCTTGAAATCAGTTTTGAAATGGAAATCAAGAACTCCAGCCTTGGAATCTTTAGACGCATTTCCCTTTAAGGGAGATTTGAAGACAGCACGAATTAAGGGTTTTATTTCTGTTCCTGTCTATCCTCAATGTGTGCCAGAGGGCTGCTATGCATAGATTTAACTTGCCGTATATACTCGTATATAAGTCGCATTTTTCAGCACATTTTTTGTGCTGAAAAAGCCCCCCTTGACTTATACACGAGTCAGCTGTATTTTAAAAAATATTTTAGGGTTTTTACTTTGTCAGCTGCCAGGGGGTGCAGTTTTTAGGCTAGTAGCACCAAAATTTCAGGATATCATCAGGTGACACTCCTGATGATACCAGCCAAGTTTGGTAAAGTTTGGTTCAGGGGGTCCAATGTTATGGACCCCCAAAGGGGGTGCCCCCATTCCCCATTGTTTCCAATGGGAGCTAATAGTAGATGGGGCTACCATTTTGAGGGTCCATAACTTTGGACCCCTTGAACCAAACTACACTAAACCTGGGTGGTAACATTAAGATACTCTCTTGCTGATACCAGCCAGGCTTGGTGATGTTTGGCTCAGGGGGTCCAAAGTTCTGGATCCCCAAAGGGGGTGCTCCCATCCCCCATTGTTTCCAATGGAAGCTAATAATAGATGGGGCTACCCTTTTGAGGGTCCATAACTTTGGACCCCCTAAACCAAACTTCACCAAACCTGGGTGGTATCATCAGGAGGGTCTCCTAAAGATACTCTGAAATGTTGGTATTGCTAACATAAACATTACTCCCCTGACAGGTTGTGTGAATGCCCCTTCTAAAATGACACCTGCAATTTTAACAATATGCACACTAAAATAATGAACTATTCTTTTAAAAAGCAGGGTAGTTTTGAGTCACAGTGAACAGGCATGTTCATTCCAGTTTTTATGGTAAGATCCATTGTTTAAAACCCTTCCTTACAAAAAAGCTAAGGTTTTTTTGTACTTTTAAAGTTATTGTTGATACCATATTGTTCTTGTTGACCCTCTTTTCCACTTGCAGAGCTAGTTTACTGTTTTTCTTTGAAATAAATATTCAAAAACTTTTAACCTAGTGATGCCTCAATTAATGTAATTGTATTGGTATCTATTTTTATTTTTGTAATTTACCAGTAGCTGCTGCATTTCCCACCTCTCTACCTCTTATATGCAGTCAAAAAGTTTTCCCAGTTTTTTGTGGTAAAATTAGGTGCCTCGACTTATATGCGGGTCAGCTTTATAGAAGAAAGAAGAAGAAGAAGTAGTAGAAGCAGAAGAAGAAGCTAGCTATGAGCCAGCTAGGCTAAAAGGCATGAAGGAAGAAGAAGAAGAAGAAGAAGAAGAAGAAGAAGAAGAAGAAGAAGAAGAAGAAGAAAGTTTGGATTTATATCCCCTCTCCTGCATACAAGAGCACCTTCCCTGTCTCTTCCCCTCACAACAAACACCCTGTGTGGGCTGAGAGAGCTTCGAGAAGCTAAACCAGCCCAAGGTCACCCAGTTGGCGCAGTGGGAGGCACAGGGCGCACCTGAATTCCCGAGATAAGCCTCCACAGCTCAGGCGGCAGAGCTGGGAATCAAACCCGGTTCCTCCAGATTAGATACACGAGCTCTTAACCTCCTACGCCACTGCTGCTCCTAGCACTGCTACCACCTACTTAACTTATACACGAGTATATACGGTATATGGAGGTTTCCCTTGATATTGTTCTGTAGCATAGTAAGGGTAGGTTGATGAAACAGATGTTCTGTGCCATGCTGCCATTTCAAAACCAGTATATGGGTTTGAGCATGAACTATACCAAGAGGAAGTGGCCTAATAAGCAGTGAGTTGATGTTACAAGTTCCCCCAAGAGAATTCTAGCAATATCTGGATATCTGACATTATAACAGTGTGCAAAACTAAGACAGACTCTCTCCAAATATAATTAGAAGTGTAAATATTGTCTGGGTGGAGACATAAGCCTGAGTCTGAGCCCAGACAGGGTACCTGAACCTCCAGCATGATATGCAGGAGGCTGATGTGAAAAGAAATATTTTTTAGCATCATCGAGCCTACTATGAACTACCACAAGGGTCCAAGCAAATTCTCCTTCTCAGCAAATCCACACACCACCAAGACCCAGAGCAAACATCTCTTGAAAACCAATTATATGACTTGCCTGGCTCCATTGACTGTCACGTCCAGAACAACCTGGCTCCCACTCCTGCCCCTCAGCACTGCTACCACCTACTTAACTTGGGTGCTGGCTCCCCCTCCTTTTTGCCGCCCCCAAATAGTGCTCAAGAACTCATGATGTTGCATCATGAAACGTTGCCCTCCCCACTTTAGAAAATGATTATTTCTTTTGGTGATGTTTGTGCAAACTTGGAGGCTGATAGTGTTTTGTGCAAACATCCCCCCTATTCTGTACTTGACCCTCATGTGTGGATGTAATTATCCATTTGCTGAGATCTCAGGTCAGAATTAGACACAGGATATAGCAGAAGTGAAGGGAAACAGCCTGATTCTGGAAGAGGGGGTGGCAGAGATTTACCAGTGGAATGTGGAGAGGAAAATGATGGACTGTCAGCCTTGTCTCTTGAGCACCTGGTAGATGTGAGGACTGGCAGACCCCCTCTTTGGCAGCATCACAGGATATTCTGCTCTGAAGGATCTGTCCTCACTTAATTTGGCAACATTTGTAATCCTGTCATGCAACGAAAGTCTCTTTGAACTAAAATGATCACAGTAATGCTCAAATTACATTATTAAAGAAACATTTTCTTACCTCGGGGCAAGACACCAGGGGAGAATAGAACCAAATAAGACTGCCTGGAAACTTCCTTTGTGGCTATCCCACCTTTCTCCTTGTGTAACTTGGAGCAGCATATGTCTTCCTCTACATTTATCCTCATTACAGCCATGTGAGGTAGGTTAGAGTCAGAGAGAGAGAGAGAGAGAGAGAGAGAAAGAGAGAGAGAGGCCAAGGTCAACTTGCAAACTTCTTGGAAAATGAGAATTTGAACCCAAGTCCCGATTGGATTCCTTCCTTCCTTCCTGTTTCTAAAAATGATCATATAAACATTTCAATTCAACAAAATAAAACCATAATAAAATGGCCTTGGGCAGGTTTCCCTAGGAAATGTGGTGTAACAATTCCTTAATAAAATGTCATTAAATTAAAACATTAAAACAAACAGTGACCTAGTGAAACAACAAAACACAGGTACAAGTAAATAATTCTTGATCAACAGATTCAAACCACTGTACCATCAGGACTGTAAGGGGTCTTTCCCTTTTTTCTAAAAAGCCTGTTGTTGGAGAGTTACACAGAACATCTTCAGACGGTTGTTTCAAAGGGATGATGCTACTATAGAAAAGGCTGAGGATTTAGTGATTGTAATTCTGAAACTGGGGCAGCAGAACTTATGATAAGTACCTATGGGTCTGTGTTTAAGTTTTGTGTTGTGTTTCTCTGCACTGGGACCACGGGGCACCAAAGCAGCCGATAAATGCTGAATGATGTTATTGTCACCTATTTCACACAGTGATGCAGTTTACAGTCTCCACACCTGTATTTCTCAGAATGCCTCCAAAGTTATTAGTCCAGCATAAGATCTGAAATTATTTCACTTAAAATTCTTAAATCCTGGCTAGCATCAAGGTACCAGTCTGTCCATCGTCTCTGTCTGTCTGTCTGTCTGTCTGTCTGTCTGTCTGTCTGTCTGTCTGTCTGTCTGTCTGTCTGTGTAAAAAGTAAAGAAAATCTGCAGCCCCCCTGTCCTTTTGACTCAGAATGGTATTGCAGCAGGAGAACTGAAGGCGAGAGAAGGACAACAGGGATATAAAGGTATGAAAATACCTTTGGAGGACTGGAAAGTGCAGCCATATAAGGCAGATGCACCACCCATCAGCGACAAAGCCTTTAACAAACATCTGCATGAGCCAGGGACTGTCCAACACGCCTAAATCCCATTGAAAACACCTGCGTGTTTTTAAATTTTCAATTTTGATCCCGCCCTCCATCACAAAGTGGGACTCAAAGTGGCTAACAACAATTGATAAAATACCTTTCGGTTTACAATTAAAATTACAATAAATACAAAAAGGTCAATTTAAAAACACTGTGCATAAATATAATAAAATACAATGTAAAACTTTATCAAGCCAGGAACATGGCAGCCACCCAACACAGCCGGGTGAAAGGAGTGAGAGGGGCCAAGACAGGAAAGGCAGTGTCTGTGCTGACTGTGCTGGTGACCAACCAGTCCCACATTATACACATAGATGGAATATAACCGTTGCTGCCTTCTTCCAGGTGTCTGGTCAACAACTCTGCATTAAGGGCCCTGTGGAATTGGGAGAGATCCCACAGGGCCCTGGTCTCCACAGGCAGAGTGTTCCACCAGGTAGAGGCATGGCTCAGAAGGCCTTGGTCTGGCTGATGATAGCCAGACTAGATTTGAGCCAAGGACTACCAGGAAATAGGGCTGCCAGCTCCGGGTTGTAAAATATTGAGAGATTTTAGGGGTGGGGCCTAAAAGGGTGGGGTTTGGGGAAGAAATGGACTTCGTTGGAGTATAATGCCATAGAGTCCACCTTTCAAAGGAGCCATTTTCTCCTGTGAACTGATCTGTGATGCCTAGAGATCATTGTAATCCCAGGAGATCTCCAGCCACCATCTGGGATTTGCCAACCCTACCGGGAGGCTTTGTACACTATAATGGAGAGTCCTTGGGAAAACATAATAGGAGAGGTAGTCATGAAGGTATGAGGGCCCCAGACAATTTAGGGTTCACCCCAGCACCTTAAATTTAATCCAAAAGCCAATCTGGAGCCAGTGCACCACACCAGTGCTCACTCAATTGTGAAAATTTCACCGATTTCAGTGACTGTACAGGTATATATAAGCTTCCTCATTTTCTCCCATGTCCCTCAGTCAGGGCTGGCTCCAGGATTTTGGGCAGGGCCTGGACAAGGTGCTCTCCAGTGCTACCTCCGAATAAGTATGCTGCCCTTATGCACACATTCCTAAAAGGAGGAGTTCAGTGTGCCCTTTCTGCACTCCTTTAAGCCCAGTTGGCAGCAGCAGGGCCAAAATGAACATATAAGAATTGTACTCTACTTCCATCAGGCACCCCTCTCAGCATAAAGAGGGAGTTTGGCCATGAGGATTCTGGGACATGTTGGGGACCACTAGATGATTTTCCCTTCCTGAAAGAAGCCGCTGGACTAAGCATCTCTGGTTGTTGGTGGCTGCTCTGCCAGGCCCTGGTTCTCAGTAAATGTACCACCACCTTAACATCAGCCATGTCTACAATTATGAGGGGTAGAAACTAGCTATTTAAATGAAACAATGCCATTTTCCACATATATGCACACACACAGCAGAGATATAGGTATAGGATCAGATCCATCCAGCTTTCCTATTCAGTCATGCTTGACATTTAGATGTTTGAAGGGATGTCATGTTGGTGAGGGAGCAAGCTTGTTTTCTGCGGCTCCAGAGACTAGGACCAGGAGTAATGGGTTCAAGGTGAAGGAAAAGAGATTCCACCTAAACATCAGGAAAAAAAAACCCCTTCCTGACAGTAAGGGCTGTTCGACAGTGGAATGCACTACTTTGGAGTGTGGTAAAGTCTTCTTCTTTGGAGGTCTTAAAACACAGACTAGATGACCATCTGTCAGGAGTGCTTTAATTATGCGTTCTTGCATTGCAGGGGGGTTCTCTTCCAACTACAATTCTAAGATTCCATTTCTTACTAAAATCTCAGTCTGATATGAGTTTTGTCTGTGCAGGTCCCATGGTCCCCAATATTCCCTTTGGGAGGTCAAAATGTACCCCAGCTTCTCATTTATATAAGTAGATAAAGTGTTTGGATACAACTCAATAAACAGAGATATAAATATCGGGATGTAAAACTTACTCTCTAATCCTTCCTCGGTGCTGTGCAGAAGTTCCAAAACACTGTGAGGAACTGATTCACCCAGGGGAGCTCCACCTGCTGGATGGCCTCTTATTTGCGAGCACCAATATGGTGGTCAGACAGCCGCCAAGCATTTACCTAGGAAGCTTACAGGGAACATTGGGGATGTAGTGGCACTGCTCTGGTTCCAATTTCCATGCATGATCAAGACCAATCTCATCCCACCAGTTTCTTTGCTTGATTTCCTGTTTACATTTGATTCTTTTATAGTTATTTTTAGGTCCCTCCTACCTCATGGATACATCAAACACCATTTTTATGCCATTTCGATTCAATGATTACACAAAAAGGGGAGTGCCCTGGTTTGATGGGAATGTTTCTGTTGAAATTTGTGAGAATGATCAGAAAAAGAGATGGAATTTCATCCCAGATTGGCAGAAAACCTGAACTCTTGAATTGAACCAGTATCTTCTCATCGGTGATTGTTTCAGTCCTGCCCCCAATTAAGAGGGCTAGAAACTTGCCTTAAGAAATTTAAATATGCTTGGGTTTGTGCATGGGCTTGCTTGGGCTTGCACTGCTGTATAGGCAGTGGTGGGATCCAAAAATTTTAGTAACAGGTTCCCAGGTGGTGAGATTCAAACTGTGGCATAGCACCAATGGGCTAAGGGCAATACGGGGGGTGTGGCCAGGCATTCCAAGCGGGCATTCCTGGGCACAGGCAAGTGACAGCCACTGCTGGTCCTTGCTGGAAATCCACGCATGCAGGCGCAGGCTGCCAATGCCACGGGTGCACTCCTGCTAGACTTCTTCTGCGTTCTGGCGCGACTACTGTTGAGAGGAGGGCATAACTACAAAAAAATCACGCAGCATCACCAATTAGTAACCCCCTCTCAGCACACACAAATAATTAGTAACCTACTCTCGGGAACCTGTAAGAACCTGCTGGATCCCACCTCTGTGTATAGGCATCAAACATAGATGTAAAAGTAGACACGTTTGCTTTCAGTTGTCACGCACCAGTGGGGATATTTAGTGAACCTTCAGAAACAGAAAAGATTTAAATATCCAGAGTTCATCTGGCAAATATTCACAATTAAAGTCGACAGAGGGTAATATTGAAGGGTTTCTACTCCACCTCACCCCAACCACGATGACAAGCAACAAGCCCCTTGCAGCTGCCTCCTTTCCATTTGCAGCTTCAAAAGAAAGGCAACCGTTTCCTTGTGTGGTTCATAAACGACGTACGACTGATTTTCTACCTTGACCATCTTTTTTAGTCAACCTCAATTTTCATCAAGGCCCTTCTCGTTCCTCTGCAGGGGAAAGTACAACATGATTTGAGATTTGCCCGAGCAGAGAAGGAGACGCTGGGTGAATTCTGCCATTCCCCCAGTGCTTTGGAAGAAAGAGGGCAACACATTGTCTGAAAAGCTGCTCTCATTACCTGGCCAGGGCACGGAGGCCTCCACAGGAACAGGAAGCAAATGCAATAAGAGACCGGCAAAGTACCTGTTGTTTTCTTTACCGTGTCTCTGTCTCATGCTTATAAACGATTCTGCATGGAGGAAATTGGCCTAACTGGCGACACTATTAGTACAAATATTGTTCAGAGTTTCTGTCATTTCCTTTCAACGCTGTTCTGCTGCAAATTGAGCTTCCCGTTTTAAAGGAAGAGGCAACGGGAGATTAAAATGATAGATGCTACTTAGAGTTAGGCGTAAATGCTTTGCCTACCTGCAATTCTTCTCTCTGTCTGTAAGGCGGAGCCTTCAGGTAATATAAAGTGCTCGAATAAAAACTTCTCATAAATGCAAAATGTGGCCAGTCTCACCAATCAGGGTGAGAATCATAGTAAATGTGAGCCCTTGATTATTCCGTAGTGCTTTGAAAAGCCTTGCGTTTTGTTAGCAGAGTAGAACAGAAGAGACAAATTCTCAGTTGCTTTTTTAATATATGAGTTGAGGAGTTCCGGTTCCGGCAGCTGTGAGTAACACGCGTCTGTAAAAGCTCTTGCCGCCTTCCTTATCTACTGTTTTAATGATGACATTTTAATGGAGACAAATTAGAAGAGGAGGACTTTGAGGATTTAAGAAGGAAGTTAAAATAAATTTTATTACTTTTATTACTCCAACTTTTTAACTACAGAAGTTTCAGTTACAAACTCTCCTTCATTTGGCAATGTTTTTAACAATCCTTACAACTCCAAACTACAGATATTTATTCATCTTGACCTTGAAAATTGGAAAACATAGTGATAGCAAATGGGAATTAAAATGACACAGCACCGCCTCCAACCTATCTCTTCACCAGTCAAAAGCTTCTAAACAAACCAAGTTGGATCATTATTGGGCTGGACAAATCATTAGAAAACAGCCTCCCTAGACAATATACCTTAGGTAAATAGATATGAGGCCCTCGCTCTGACTGAATCCAAACGAGATGTCTACAGCTGAGCCCTTGGCGGAGCAAACAAACTAGCCATTTGGTTGTAAACACAACACGCTTCAAGGCTCCTCTGAATCTCAGTCAAGTGTCAGAAAGGAAACTCAGATGAAAGTGAATTATTCCAGCCAAGCCTCTAGATGTGGGAGAAACTGACAAACTTCTTCCTTGCTGAAACTATGGCAGAAGAGGCTCTCTTTCTAAGTCCTAAACCTCATATTAAAAAAAAATCTTAACGCGACACAGACTATAACTGTTTAGCCTCCTCTTGAAATGATAAAACGAAGTTTTAAAGGGAAACCACCCCTTCAAAGAGATATGTCTTTTAGTACTCAAAAGACCCAAATAGGCAATCCTGGATAGGAAAACACAGACATAATTACAATAAATGGTCAAATTTATGGCAAATAAAGACTTATTAGCGCCTGCTGCATATTCCTAAGCAAGCTGTGCCAGTTTTTTGAATACAATTTTCCCTGACTGCAAACACTATCGCCGCTTAGTAGTAAAGTTCACAACACAGGAGATACCAACTCTATTGCTGCAGAAATCAGGTATTCTGAAATGAAAATATGATCTTTGTTTTACTAGAGTTTTAAGGACATTCATAGGAATGTACTGATTTGAAGGCTGCAAGTACTAATGTCAACCTTGCTCAAACAAGAAACAAACGCTCAAGTGCTAAAAGAAATTCAGAAATTAATCATAAATTGGAAGCAGATGGAGGAAGGAGTAATAGAATTTTTAGAGTCACCAAGAGCAAACAGATTAAAGAACCGCAATAACTCATGGAAACATAAAGTCTAACAGGCTAATAGATCAAAATGTCCACCATCATATGGGAAAGATGGGAGAAAGGGCAATTAAAGAGAGTTTGATTATTAAACATACTCAAGACACCCTTTGGTAAGTGCTATGGACTGTAGGCTTACTCCAACTCTATGAGGACTGTAGGCACACTCTTCTGATCAATACGTGGAGTGAAACTAACCTGATATAATTGGAAACACCCGCACAGGAGGTTGAGATGGACTGGCGATAACAAAGGTATTAGAGGGTCAATGCCCTAATGACCCTGGCAAATCTGGGCCAAAGAATTGAAGAAGTGGTCCGCTTCATCTACAGCTCCTGCTAAAAAATCCAATGTTTCAGAAGTACCAAACGATGACACCCACCATCTCTCTTAAGAAATGATTTATTAGAGGGTTCTAATTCTTTTCATGATGAATGATCATACAAAAGTGTATTAAAAGATCCCAGCAGTTCACTATAAAACCATCTTAAAACTCATGGATCTACAAGGCAACCCAACGGACTATTACGTAAGTAATGTAGACTTTATTCCTGCCGCCACATTCCATCCATTATCCTTCATTCGCTGACAATGCCAACAACTTGCGAAGAACAGCCATATCTATATCACCCTAGAACCTGCTCCCCAATGTTCAGATTTAGACTTGGTTGGAAACAATACTAAAGACCTTATCTGTGGAACTACTAGGAAGCAGCAAATGGATGTTGAAAAATCTTGAAATGAATATTGAAACAATGCCAGTAGAGGACTGATGATAATTCCCACCCGCAAAGATGATTTCTTGAATATTGCTGGGTGGGATAAGAAGGAACATTGCCAGTTTTGAAAGATTACTTGAAAGACGGTAGTTATTTAATTCAGGAGTCTTGTGTTCACAGATGATTCATTTTCCAGATACAAGGCCTTTGCCTTCCAGCCACAAGGGACAAAAAAACTTTTGGCCGCTTTTCAGGAGGCTTACTTACCCTGATCTCCCCAATCTGGTAACCTAAAGCTCTTAATAGCTGTCCCTCATTAGTTCAGGCAACTTTGGGTTAAATTTGGGTCATCTTATGTGATAGTGAATATATATCTACTCTTTCCTACCAACAAAACAACCTTGGACAAAAAAACTGGGGTAGATTGATTGACTATTTACAGAATCTGAAAGAAACTTCCCAGATACTAATATACTTGGCTGCAGGATGCAATGCAAGAGGGCATCAATTTTCCCAACAGTTATTAATGGAAGGATTCGATCAAGAACTTATCCAAACGCTACTTACTCCCCATCTGAGAAACTCCTTGAGGGATAAGATTACAAACCTAGCTGGTATCCATCTAGCAAAAAATTTTTGTAACAAATACCAAAATATGGTTAAATGGACTAAACAAATTTAAAATGCCACGGACTTTAAGATTTGTCTTCAAACAAGGGTGCAGTGTAATTGATTATTTTTTTTGATCCCCCCCCCAGGTTTACCTATTGAGGATTTCGCTGAATTATTTCTAAGTGACCATCTCCCTATTATCCTTACTTTAACTATTCTCCCTTGCCGGAGATAAATTTGAATAGTCAAGGATTCCATAGGAAAATAACTTGGTCAAGCATATTGATCATGAAAATGACAATTTTTCTGCACTCCCCTACAATACAAGCAAATAAACAGATGATTATGAATGCTAAATCACCCTCTGAGGGGTAAACTTATATAACCAAATACAACAGGAAGCATTAATCATTTTGCATATTTATCAGTAGTAGTAACATCTCCTCAAACAGACCAAGAACCTGGTTTGATAAAGAATCTATAGAAATAAATAAACAAAATAAGGTTACTTTATAACCTATTCCACAGAATAGGGACCCCAGGTTATACAATCATTTAACATCCTTGAAAAAAAAACAATCTAAATAACTTGATAAAGATAAAAAATCACAACAAAAATCTAGAGTATGAATGGGAACGCCTATTTCGGCCTTGAATTCCAAAGACCCTAAACAATTTTGAGATGTGTTAATAACCTCTTGTTGAAACAGGCCCTCAATATTGTATCTCTCCGAAACATGGTTTGCCTACTTTAACCAAGTATTTAATGATAGCAGCATACCAACGAGTGCAAACATCAATCTAGAAAAACATCCCACACTGGCCTCTGTATCTCCCTCAAGAGATAAATTTCCTAATAAAAGATCTGAAATATGTAGCAAATCTCCAGGCCCTGATTTAATTACTTCTGAACTGATTAAATCCAACATAAGCTGGTGGTCACAACTCCTGTCTTCTGTTTTACCCAGGTAAATTCAACAGGAAAAATACCAAAACATGGCTCGGGTTTACACAGTTCCAATCTATAAACAAGGTGACTATCAGGACTTGTTAACTATCTACTTCCATCACCAAGTTGTCTGTAGTGGGCAAATTATATGCCAGGTTTCTCCACCTTAAACTAAACAGGTGGATTCAAGAGCAAGAGGCCTAGGACACTTAACAAATAGGTTTTTCCAAAGGAAAATCTACTTACACCACGCTAATAGTCCTGGCCCACCTTGCCCAAAAAACAGTTAAACAACTATCAGGCAAGCTCTGTGTTAAGCTTTTTAGACTTTTAAAAAAAGCTTTGATCACTATCTAGAGACTTGTTATGGAAGAAAATGGAGGATCTTGGAACAAACATCGACCCCAGACTGCTTTTAATCAGCAATTACACACCAACACCTCTGTCGGGTAAAATGCACTCAGGAGGGGCATTGACCAATAATATCTTTAAGCAACAAAGGTGAACAGGGTGTATAATTGTTCTAATCTTGTTTAACATATACTTAAGGACTACCACTGAACTTGGGGATATTGATGGACACAGCCCCAACCAGAAATACATTTATCGCTTCTTTATGCAGATGATACTATTATAATGTCAATAATTAGGTAGGCCTGTTTCACGCTCAATGAACAGATGCTACAGTTACTGTAAATTAAACAAGTTGAACTTAACTTTGATAAATCAAAAGTTATGGTGTTTACAGATCAAGGAAAACAACCCTGGAAAGTACACAAAAGAAATTGAACAAGTCAAGAAATACAAATACTTAGGGTATTTTGTTCACTTCATAATCTTTTCTGACAGCCTATGTCAAACGCATCAGTAAAGTTTCACTCCAACTGTAAACGCTTTAGTGAATTTCCCTTTTTTTACACCAAAGGACACCAATACATTCCAGCAGTAATCAAGGCATTCAATGCAGTCTCAGCTATCATTTCCAGTCCTTTCTAGCCCAAACACCAGTCTAAACATCTCCCACACTCTAAATTTCTGCATAGGATTATGGGTTTCCCCTAACTGCGTGTCTTATGCAGCCTTATGCATTGAACTAGGCCTATGTTCCTAACTACCTTGGTTTTGGATTAGAGCAACTATATACTGGTTGTAATCCACCATCATTCCAAGCCAGGCAGTTTCACATGCTACTGCTCTGAACTTAACACTTCAAACTGGCATGATAAAATAGTTGATAAGATACAGAAATTGGCATATCTGGTGGATGAAATATCAATGTTATCTTATTTAGAGGCAAAAAATTGTTAAAAGAAAATTCCTTTGAATGGGATTATCAAAGATCTTTAATTCAACTTGCTCACCTCTAAATCAATCACTAGTTGAAGCAAAGGGTTGTGGCGTCTCTATTATTTACTTTATATGAGTAATTTTAGCTTGAGACGTGCATTCTCTTTGGCAGGCTTCAATGTTTTGCCATCTGCCTTCCTCGAGGGTCGATTCCAAAAAAAATACCAAAGACCTAAAGATTATGCCCTGCAACAGCATACAAGCAGGTCAATTAGAGCATCATGCTCACCGTCCAAATAGGGGAATGCTTAAGGCATAAGACGACCATTGCTTACATCTTTTAATGTAGATAAGGACAGGATGATCAAAGGATAAAGCATTCTGGATGGATCAAATCAGGATTTTTTCTGAATTAGTTGCCAAGTTTCTGTTGGATATTATTGGCACATCTGCTAAGGGAGATTTTTATATTAAATGATGGTTATTTGAGTTGTAACTATGTTATTCTGGTTGTAAAACGTTTTTGGTTACAAATTGTTTTACTGTATGATGCCAATAAAGGCTTTGTGTGTGTGTGTGTGTGAATATATGAGTTTACTAACTATAAGGGAGGGTTACTTGGAGATACAATAAGAAATCCTTTCTTTCCTGTTACTCATCTACATTACTGTATGTTTAGTTACATCTTGCTACCTGTTTGCTGTCTCACATGAGGTCGTACGCCTCGTGTCTCCTTTCTGGTGTCCTGTTGTGTCTGCTCAAACAAAGAAACAGAATTAACTTTATAACTTCAGATGTCGGTGCTCACTAACAGGTAAGCAATGGCTGTCTGACTGACCAATAGCTAATCAATAGATCAGGTCATAAACAGTGACTTCAGCAACTTGTTTACATACAAACAGTTAACCCTTTTATAAGTGAGTTGTGACAGACACTTGCAAAATCCCAACAATTTGTTTATAGTGCGCATCTGTGGACATTGTATAGCTGTATCCCCACGTGACATTTTAAAGTGGAGTAACCTACATATTAATACTCACTTTTAAGGAGAAGAAGAAAAGAAGAGTTTGGATTTATACCCCACCTTTCTCCCCATTTAGGAGACTCCGGGTGGCTTACAAGCTCGTCTCCCTTCCTCTCCCCACCACAGACACCTTGTGAGGTAGGTGGGGCTGAGAGAGCTCCGAAGAACTGTGACTAGCCCAAGATCACCCAGCAGGAATGTAGGCGTGGGGAAACACATCTGGTTCACCAGATAAGCCTCTGCCACTCAGGTGGAGGAGAGGGGAATCAAACCCAGTTCTCCAGATTAGAATCCACCTGCTCTTAACTGCTGCACCATGCTGGCTCTCTGTCTACATCTAGCATGCTTATTTGGAAGGAAGCCCTACTAACATCAGCGACACTTGGGCTTGGCTATACACACATATTGGTTATACACACAACCTTTCATATTCAGGGGTGAGCACCAATACATTTTAGGTTCAAATTTTAAAACCTGGAAATTTTTTTGGTAAAGCCAAATAAAGCGGATACCCACGAGGTCCTTGAGGGAAGAGGACTGTTTTCCCCCTTTTTCACCTATGAAGCACTGCAACGGAGCAGCTCACAGACAAAGTATGGATCTCTACATAGTTTTTGCTGGCATACAGAAAAATATGACTTTGTAAATTAACCAAAAAACCCCACTCCTCTCTAAAACTGCCAGGTAACTCTGAAAATGCTTCAAAAGGAACAGAATGTTGACAGCAGCTGAGAGCTGAATAAAGGAGGTGGGGCAGGAAGGATGGGGAGTTTACTTGTTTAAGCGACTGAGAGAATCCTGTAGGGTCAGCCATGAAGCCTAGACAAAAATGTCCTGCCTGTTAACGGGTGGCTTAATGCATGGAAATGGGCTGTTGAAGCTTTTTCTAGCATGGAGGTAAATATCACCACCTGGTCAGTAACATCCCAACAAACTTTTATTAAACAGACAGGACATTTTTCTCCTGGCCTATTTGTACCCCTACTGTGAGATTTTGAGAGGCGGGGTTTCCAAACGGTCTCCCCCACCCCTCCTGCAGTTCCGGGCCTTGTATCTGCAGTTCCAGCCGAGGAAGTGACACTGTCTTGGAAAAAGAAAGGCAATTCCACAGAAAGCAAAGCCAATTGTCCTAATTGCCTGGTCCTAAAGCTAAATTCAGTGTCACAGGGAGCCCTCGCTGAAGCATATTCTGAAGTGCCGAAATGTGCGGAGGCCTGCAAAGCTGCTATCTCATTTGCAAGGTACTGTGTGTGTGAACTGGGCCATTAGTGGATAGCATTCGCTTGGCAACCATCTATGGCCCAGGCGAATGACTTGCTGGCACGCTGCCTCTGCATGCTAATGGCCTGTCCAAATAGGGACACAGAAAGCAAAGCCAATTGTCCTAATTGCCTGGTCCTAAAGCTAAATTCAGTGTCACAGGGAGCCCTCGCTGAAGCATATTCTGAAGTGCCGAAATGTGCGGAGGCCCGCAAAGCTGCTATCTCATTTGCAAGGTACTGTGTGTGTGAACTGGGCCATTAGTGGATAGCATTCGCTTGGCAACCATCTATGGCCCAGGCGAATGACTTGCTGGCACGCTGCCTCTGCATGCTAATGGCCTGGCACATGCAGTAAGTACCTTTAAAATGAGATGGCATTCTCGTGAAAGACCTTTGTGGGTAAAGATTTTTCTCCGAAGTAGCATTGCCGCGTCTCAATTAGGCCCGATGCGTTGCCATCTTTCCTTTGCCTGGATTCACAGAGAAGTGGGAAGTGCCTTGCCACGCCAGTACAATAGTCAACAAAAAAGTTTTCAATAATTAATTCACATTTTAATTAATGAGGGTTAGTCTGTGGAGCGGAGCATTTATGGGTGTACCGTTTTTTTAGAATAATTGGGTTGTGGAATATTACTGCAATCAGGAATGGAAAAAATAGATATCATTTCCTTCTAAAGCTGATATGTAGCTGTTGAAGGTTAAATTCAGAGTAGAGGCATACTGCCCAGGGGGACATATGGGGTCAAATGTCCCTGGGCTATGGCCATTTAGTCATGTGGGGGACAGAAAATCACCCCCCACAACTTTTGTTGTTTGGTCATGGTGGGGGACGGTGGCTGCCCATGGGGGGGGGGGACTCAGATTTTGCACCGACCTGGCTACATTTTCCTAGATACACCTCTGATTCAGAATGAGCTCAAATGTCTCTCTCTCTTCCCCCCCCCCCCCCCATATATCAAGGCTTTGTAATGTACAGGCTGCCAGAGGCAGATAAGTAAGGAAAGTTTTCTTCTCTGTATTTTGAGGATCTGGCCTTATCTTTGATGCTGTCTAGATGCTTCTGAGGCCCCTACTCTTACCATCTTCAGCTCATATTTCCCATCCTGCCCTTCTGCTTCCTTCCCAATCTAGTGTTGGTCTCTTGTGCAGCATCTTCATCTGAGCTCTGCACCCATTTCCCTGGAACTTGTATTTAGCACGCCCTGCAATCATGGCTGCCCACATTTTAATAGTATCATGGGCTTATCAAATGTACAAAGGGGCAGGGTGGTTAATTGGCTAAAAATCCTTCGATCTGTAGTCGGAACTACAGACTTTGAAACCATGAGAAGGGAGCTATTGTGTGACAAAGCATACCTCTTCAACATGTCAGTGTGAAGAAGGGATGGTTTAATTTGAAGGGACTTTAGCTGATGATGAATAGTTCAAGAGATAATATCTCGGAGACGAGGCTGTGCCGAGGAAGTGTCATAACAGTGGGTTTCCTCACTCCAGTACCTCAAACCCCTTGCTTAGAGAAGATAAAGCGCAACCTGTGCCTCTCTCCAACACGTACAACCGTGAGTAGCACCGGCAGGTGTGTGTAGCCTGGAGATTTGTGGTCTTTAGGCTTCACGGAGGCAGAAACCTGCTTGCCCTGAGATTACTGTTTGAGGAGGACCAGCTGCTCTGCAGCTTAGCACGGAGTGGAGAGTACCCGGGCAGAAACTTTCGGCATGTCAGCTCAGGCTGATGATGGATTGCTCGGTGTGAGCTGGAGAGAAGTTGTTCAGCTGTGGGAATATGCATGGGAAGATGTAACCCAATCCTCTTGTATTGTCAAGGGGCTGTTTAGAAATCAGTGGCTGATGAGGTGAAGCTAGTCCACTATGAGGAACCTTCACAGAAGGGGGAGCGTGGTAGGCAAGGCAGCCTGGTTAAGAGGAACACATCAGGAGGTTTGGAACATGGAGAGGAAAAGACAACTCGTCTAGGTGGATAGAAAAGAAGTGTCTGTGCTGCTATGGTTTGGCATGTGCACAAGAGCCACTGTGGTTCTAGAGGTTAATGTTAGTTTTTTTCTTTGCAAAGAGAGATATACTTAGCTAGCAGATTTAAGAGAATAATGAACTGAGATGCATGAGTTGCAGCGTTATATTAAGTTTACTATCCATCTAAATAGATAGAAAAAATAACTTTGAGAAAATACTAATTTGCCATGTTATACATCTTGGTATCTAGCTGCACACTTAACACTACATCTTTCTTTACGCATTTCTTAGAAGGAACAGACCCAGAAGAAAAGGGAACATAGGCCCCTTCCGCACATGCAGAACAACTCACTTTCAATCCACTTTCACAATTGTTTGCAAGTGGATTTTGCTCTTCCGCACAGTAAAATCCTGCTGCAAAGTGCACTGAAAGTGGATTGAAAGTGCATTATTCTGCATGTGCAGAAGGGGCCATAGAGTTACTTTTTAACCACTCAGGACATGTGACCTGTTGCATGTAAGCAATGGAGATTTAACTAAACAAGAGCTCATCAACAGCTCAGTTCATCACAATGTGATATCAGCAAGTTGTTCACATACAAACAACATTTAACTCCTTCAGGACTGGAGTGGCATACACTTGTAATATACCAACAGTTAAGAGCAGTGGATTTTAATCTGGAGAACTTGGTTTAATTCCCTACTCCTCCATATGAGTGAGGGACTCTAATCTGGGGGACCAGGTTCGATTTCCTCATTCTTCCTCATGAAACCTGCTGAGTGACCTTGGTCCAGTTCTCTCTGAACTCTCTCAGTCCCACCTACCTCACAAGTTGCCTGCTGTGGGGGTAAGAAGAAGAAGACGAGAAGGAGGAGGAGGAGGAGGAGGAGTTTGAATTATATCCCCCCTTTCTCTCCTGCAGGAGACTCAAAGGAGCTTACAATCTACTTGCCCTTCCCCCCGCACAACAAACAGCCTGTGAGGTGGGTGGGGCTGAGAGAACTTCAAGAAAAAAGCTGTGACTAGCTCCAAGGTCCACCCAGCTGGCGTGTGTGTGTGGGAGTGCACAGGCTAATCTGAATTCCCCAGATAAGCCTCCACAGCTCAGGCGGCAGAGCGGGGAATCAAACCCGGTTCCTCCAGATTAGAATGCACCTGCTCTTAACCACTATGCCACTGCTGGGATTGTGGGATTGTGATTGTAAATTGCTTTGAGAGCCTTAAGGTAGAGAAGAGCAGGGTATAAATCCAAACTCTTCTTCTGAAAGGACAAAATTGCCTTATGCTGAGTCAGACCAATGGCCGTGTCAGAATTCCAAATGTGTTAGCAAGCTCAAAATGGTTGGGGATCCCTGGTTTAGACTGTCCACTGACTCAATCCACTGCACCCATTGCAAAGGTCATCATCAGTCATGAAGGGGGCTCTCCCTCCAGGCATCTTACCCCTTGGTGGTTCCACCCAAACACCTCCACGACCCACAAAGTTGCAGGAGCAAGGTTTTAGTTAAGAATACCGGCATTTCAGCTTTATGATTCTTGCTTGCCTTGGAAATCTGTATCTCAACACCCTTCCCAGGGGAGGAATTCATTCAGCAAGCCCTTCTGCCCCTTCCATTCCTCCTTTTTTGCATAATGCTTAATTAATCTGGTGATGGGCCCTTTAAGGAAAGAATTATATGGCCAGGAACAATAAAAAAGAGACATCGGAAAGTCTCTGACAAGCTGCTTAAATCCATTTTATGAGGCGATTAGAGCCAGAGACATCATTGTTCTGAGTGCTTTATTTTTATCCTTCCTCTGCTCCTGCAAACATGTTCTTACCCCTTCCTGTCCTCATTAACAGCTGAGCAAGCGTTAGATAGAGTTACAGTTTTAATGGTCCACATTGACTTTAGTCCCCCACAATGAGCACTCTCTTCCCAACCCCTAACTGTTTTGCTTCCCATGTTATGAGCCTCAGGCTGGCCAGTTGTCTGTCTTACGGTCACTGGAGTGTGCTAACAGATTGGAGGCACAGCAAATAAAGCGAGCAGAAATGGAAATGGCTTGCAGCAGGAAAGGGGTCCTTATAGGCCCCCCGGGCAAAGCGGTGCACGGGCCCCCCTATCTACACAACCACTCATAGGAACAAAAATGTAAATGGTCGATAAATTCATAATCTCTAACAACCAATGGCACATAACATAGAGCCAATATCATTGATATTAACTGTCAAGTAAGCTGAAATGACATTCACATATACGCTTTGATGTTATGTAGTGGATACGATGATATCTTCTGTGATCATATTCAACCTGTGTTGCGCCAGCTGCATTGGCTCCCAGTGGAATTCCGAATCATCTTCAAGGTGTGGGTTTTAACCTTGCCCCAAGGCCTTACGCTTGGCCTGGGACCCTCGTATCTGAGGAGACGCGTGATACCCCCCATAGCCCCTTACCGGCCTCTGCACGTCCAGCAGAGGCCAATTTGCTGGTGGTTCCTGGCCCCTCGATGATGCAAGGCTGGCCTCCACACATGGAGCCAGGACCTTCACGGCCCTGGCCCCAGCCCAGTGGAACACTCTTCCTCCAGCTGTCCAGGCCCCTGAGGGACAGCTTGTGACCTGCACTTGGGAGCCTGTGGGTGTCCGAAGTTGTTCCATGGACCTTTGGAGTGTCCAGTTAAGCTGAGTGCAGCTTCCCCTTCCTCTCCCTCCTTCTTCCTCCCCTGCTTTTTTGCACATACCATCTGATGCACTTTACCACCTTATTATCCTCACAGAGAGGAACCTGGCCCCTCCCTTTTCTTTTTACTGGGGTGATCTTTAACTTTAGAATTGGACATGAAGCACCTTTATGGTGATATTAACCGCTGTTTTAAGTAGTTTTTAATGGATTTTAGTATTATATTTATTTGTTATCGACGAATCTAATTGTATATGTAGATGTGATTGTACACCTTCCAGAGACTCTGGGGGGGATAGGGCGGTTTATAAATCGAAACAATAAATAAATAAATAAATAAAATATGTACACATACATGCAGATGTGGTTGCAGAGGTGACTGATACTAAACCAGAGGTGAACACCAGTGTCCATTTGCGATCATAAAAATTAGCATTAATATTGTTCATTATCGTTAGTCAAAACATGCTAAATATACATTTTCCAATGACAAATAATTATTTACTACCATCAGATGCCAGCTGAAAGTTTTATCGTTTTGTAAAGCCCCCATACGCACACACACCTTTACCTGTACAAACTTTGTCGGGGATCAGAGTTCCTCTCCACAGCTATTATGTGGAGAGGGTCAGCACAAAGGAACTCTGATCCTCACAACAAAGCGTGTACAGGTGAAGGTGTGTGTGTGGAGGGGGGGAGGCTTTACAAAACAATAAAACTTTCACCTGGCATCTTTCCGCCCAGTTTTTGGTTTGCTGCAAGTTTTGCAGGACACTCCAACAGTGTAATACATGCACTATGTTACACTATTTCTACTTCATTGTTCTTTAATTTGCATAATCCAGTTTTAGTGCATTGTTTATTGTATGCGGTATACTGGTTTTGGCAATGGCCCTTTCTGCACAAACCTTTAAAAACGTTTTGAGGCAGGAAGTATTTTTTATGGAGCTCCACTTTGTTTTTACCCCAAAATGTTTTCTTTGCAGCCCCCAAGTGTTTTAAATGAATCCCTTTTAAAATGATTCTCCGGTTGAAATGTTTTGAAAATGTCTTCAGCTGCTATGCGATCTACTGACTATGTTTCCCATTGTTCTGTGCTTCCCTGAACTGCCTCCTCAGCACCATTTTCCGAGCTCTCTCCGTTCCTCATCGTCTGTTTATTTGCAGCATTATTGCTTTTTTTATTTGGGGGGGGGCAATTTTCAAAGCATGGAGTATATAAGGAGTAGAGGATCACAGTGTGAGGTTTTGAAGTACTGAAGCATTGTTTCAACACACAACTCCAAAAAAAGAGAGAGGGAAACGATCACAAAATGGCAGCCATGAATCATTTTGAGGGGGTGAGTGTGGACATACATTGTTGTAAAGTGGGGCGGGGACTGAAAACATTTTAGCAACATTTTAGGTGATTTGTGTGTGAAAAAGACCAGTATCTCTTATAACTGTTTAATCCATACTGCGTCTCAATAAGAAAGACGGATGAGGAATGAAACAAACCTCTTTCCAAGTGGATCAGAGACTATGGTCTCTTCCACACATGCAGAATAATGCACTTTCAATCCACGTTCAATGCACTTTGAAGCTGGATTTTACTGTGCGGAATAGCTTTCAAACAATTGTGAAGATGGACTGAATGTGCATTATGCTGCATGCTTTAAATTGCACAAAATTCCATAGGAAGGGAAACCCAATAACAAGAAGTAGCTTGAGTATTTTCACTGTGAAGTCATAATTGGCTTTTGGTGAGGTTTCTAAGTCAAGAGATGGTTGGAAGTGGTTTACCATTGCCTGCCTCAGCAACACCATCCTGGTATTCCCTGGAAGTCCCCCATCCAAATCCTTGCCAGGGTCGAGGCTGAGTGCATGTGACTGGCCCAAGGTCATCCAATCAAGAGATCAATCTCAAAACACTCTCAGAGAGAGATTGCCAGCGCGGTTCACTTATACTCCTTACTGGACTGACATGCTCAGTAACATATACAATTACGCAAAGTCAAAGAGAAGTAATGAGATTCTATGCAAGAAGGAAATACGGTATACAGAAATACAAGCCATTCCCACATCTCCTGGGATTTATGCTGTATAAAATGAAGCATTGCAGATCGTCTTATTAACGTGGAATCTCTTTCCTCTGTGTACATGTCAAACATAACATTGGTATCATCTTTGCCTATATCAGTGATGGCGAACCTATGGCACGGGTGCCAGAGGTGGCACTCAGAGCCCTCTCTGTGGGCACGCACCAGCAGAGTTCATCATGGGAGGGAACGCCTTCCATCTAGGCTGGCCTGGGTCGCTGGGCCTCGATTATTAGCATTAAACCCTAAGACCCATCTAGTTTTGGGGAAGCAGCATAGAGTAACCCTGTTAAAGGCTGTTAAGAAACCCCACTGGATTTTCATGCAAAACCTAAAAGCTGCGATCCTTTACTACTGGGAGTAAGAAAAACAGGTTGCTGGCAATGGGAGGCTTGCTTCTGAGCAAACCCTCCTAGGGTCGTGATTCAATCGTTGGAAGAGAGTTTGCTTACGGTTGCTTCCAAACCACAAAGCCAACAACTACCACCAAGCTTACTCCCCAAGCAACTCCACCTCAAGAGGCAACCATTTTTTTCTCCTAAACTAAAGACCTCAGTATTCAGGTTAAATTGCCGTGTTGGCACTTTGGATAAATAAGTGGGTTTTGGGTTGCAGTTTGGGCACTCGGCCTGGAAAAGGTTCACCATCACTGGCCTATATCATGTCACAGTGGTTTTTCCTAATGGTGTGGATTGTGTGCTATTTTCTCACCCAATGACCAGGAAGAAAATGCTCAAGAAAACCAACAGATTTACTTGGAGAAGCAACCTTTCAAATCCAGTTCAAATTGTAAATGTGATTCCTACTTAAGCTCAAACAAATTTGGCCTCAGAAATTCTTCTCCGAATCTTCCCCTGTTAATGACAATTTCAGGTATTTGCCCTCAGATAATCTCTGAATAGTCTAACCTTTGCCAAACATTCATATACTGTCGACTAGGGTTGGAGATTCGGACAGTCCAAATCCGAATTTTTACCGAATTCGCATCGTGGATTCGGATCAGTTCTGACGAGCAGGAGCCGAATCTGAGCTGTCCAGATCTCTAACAGATCCGAATCCATGGGATTCGTTTCCAGCCTAATGCATGTTTTATTTTTTGGTGTTTTTTTCACATTTCGGCCTGCAGGGGAGACATTTTAAACATATCCATGACCACTTTTCCAGGGGTAATATCAGGAGACTCTCCTGATGATACTCCTCAAGACTAGTGCATTTTGGTGCATGGGGGCCAAAGTTACGGACCCCCCCAGTTGCGGTGTCCCCTATCCCCCATTCTTTCCAATGGAAGCCTACAAGGAGATGAGGGTTACCCTTTTCCAGGGTCCATAACTTTGGCCCCCTGAACCAAACTGCACCAGTCTTGGAGGGTATCATCAAGGCCAGTCTCCCTGATGATACACTGAAATATTGGCACCGATACACCTACAAATGCACCCCCCCGCAGGCACCCCCCAGAAATTTGCACAAGATTCTTTTGCTCTGCAGTGACTTAGCTGCATTTGCTCGTCAATAGGAATTTCTGAGGGGGGGGCTGTGGAGGCACATTTTCATGGTAAACCCACAAAACTTTCCAGGGCATCTTCAGGAGAGTCTCTGGATGACACCATCCAGGTTTGGGAACTTTACTTCCAGGTGGAAAGGGAGATAAGGCCCTACCCTTTTGGGTCCCATAGAATTAAAACCCCTGAACAAAATTCCCCAAACCTGGATGGGTGTCATCCAGGAGACTCCTCCTGAAGATGCAACCTGCTTCGTAATCATGTTCTTCAGAAATGTGCACCTCACACAGCCCTCTTACCAGAAATTCCCCATTGACATAATATTAGCTCAGAATGCTGCAGAACAAAGAATCTTGGGCAGAATTTCTGGGGGTGCCTGCAGGAGACGCATTTTGAGGTATTTATCGGCACCAAATTATCAGAGTATCATCAGGTGACTGTCCTGATGCTGCACTAAAGTTTGGTGCAGTGCTTGGTTCAGGTATGGACCCACTCCAAAGGTGCATCCATCCCCATTGACAATGAATATGGAGCTGATAGATGGGGCTACACCTTGAGAGTCTCATAACTTTGGCTCCTGAATTAAACTGCAATTAAACTTTGGGGGTATCATCAGACAGTCTCCTGGATGTTACCCTGAAAGTTTGTCACTAGCTTTAAAAAAATGGCTGGAGAGGGTGAAATTTCAATCGGCCAATTCACTCCAGCAGGCTTCATGTGCAGAGCCGTGAAACATGAAAACCGGAATTTTGAAGTTAGTGGCACACTAGTTCTCAGGTTATCAGAGATCGTTCCATGACACTGGTAGTTTGTTTCAGCCAGGACCTCAAAGGGGCCTCTATCCCCATTGTTTCCAATGACAGCTAAGGAGATGGTGGCTACCATTTTGAGTGGGTCCATAACTTTGGCCCCTAAAACCGAAACTGCACCAAGACAGGGGTGTCACTGCACAGTCTCCGATGATACCAATGATATTTTGGTGCTGATATGTCTAAAAATGAGCCCCCGCAGGCACCCCAAAAAGTTGCCTGGGTATCTTTTTTTTCTGCAGTGACTTCTGCATTGCTGTCACTGTGGGATTCTGGTGGAGGGAGCAGTGGTGCACATTAGGTTTTTCAGGAATGCCGACGACACCATCCAGGTTTGAGGAACTTTTGCTTATGGGGGGCAGTGGGAGATGGACCCCTACCCATAACATTGAACCCCTTGAAGCAACGTCACCAAACCTGGATGGTGTCATGAAGAGACTCTCCTGAAGACACCCTGGAAGTTTTGTGGGTTTTACCATGAGAATGTGCACTCCACAGCCCCTCCTCCCACAGAAATTTCCTATTGGCTGCAATGGAGCCAGCCAGCCACTACAGAGCACAGAATCTGGGGAAATTTCTTTTGGGTGACTGTGAGGGGTGCAGTTTTAGAGTTATTGTCACCAAGGAATTTCGGGGTATCATAAAATGTACTGTCCTTTCATGATACTCCCCTTAAGCTTGAGTGAAGTTTGGTTCAGGGGTTCAACGTTATGGACCTTCAAAGAGTGTAGCCCCATCTCCTGTTAGCTTCCATTGGAGAACAATGGGGATGGGGGCACCCTTTGAGTGTCAATAACTTTGCCCCTGAACCAAACTGCACCAACTTCTGGGGAGAATCATCAGGACGAGTTCCAGATGATATCCTGAAATTCTTGGTGCCGCTAGCTTTTAAAATTGCGTCCCCTGCAGGCCAAAACGTGTAAAACACCCAAAATTCAAAAAAAAATAATAAACGGACTCAATTTTTTCGATTTTACCCGGAATTCGCAATTTATATCCGGAGAATTGGCTATGATTCGGATTCGGGCATACAAATCATTTTATGCCCCAAAATACCCAAATCCGAATTTTACCGAATTTTTTTTAGTATTGACCAACCCTACAGTGTCGACAGATTTCAGTGGTGCCAACAAATTCCAATAAGCTCACCCTTCCTCCAGTACAATATGCATGATTCTCTCTAGTCCCTACCTCCAACTTAATCCCCAACACAGTTCTTTTTGTGTTAGGTAAATCTAAGGAATAGTGACTGGCACAGAATTATCCTGTGACCAAGTTTTGCAAGGACCCACTAACCCACACTAGTTATTCTAAACAGTTTGACTATTTATAAAAATTCCTCTCTGCACTTGCCTTGGATTCTATGCCTATTTCTTTGCAAGGCACAAATTAAGCCTTGCCTACAATTTTTTTTTCATACATAAGGAAAGATGCATCCTTTGGCTCTCACTCACACGAGCAGCTCCTTAGTTATGGCTGGATCATGGTGGGGCTCAACAGCCCCTTTGTGGCCTGCCCGGAATCACTCCGCAGCCCTTGTGCGAGGGCAGGAGCGACTTCATTATTACCAAGCCATCCTTGACAGATGGGTCTCTAGCCTTGAGTATCTCCATTCCAGAGAGCCACACGGCCTCTTTTGGCAGCCGGGCTCCATTGTCCAAACTGTTCTAAGAGTGATAAAGTTTCTCCTAACGTGCCGTTTAATGTTTCCCCGCTGCAGCATCAGCCGGCTCCTCGCTCTCTTCTCATTTACTAATGAGAATAATTGGTCCTCCTACCTCTTTTTACCACATCCCTTTACATATTTTCAGGCAGCAATCATGTCTCCCATATGTCATCTTTGCTCTGGTCTGAACATGCCGGGCTCTCTCGGACGTTGTCTCCTAGGTCCTGTTTTGCAAGCCTTTCATCATTTTTGTTTCTCTCCTCTGAACTCCCTCCAGAATGTCTGCGGAGGGGGGTGGGGGTGGGGGACTGGCACCAGGCATTGCATATGCAATGGGACAAATCTGGCACAAGGGACAGCAGGCTAAGCTATCAGGTCATGTACAATAGTACACCCCCCTTACTATTGTTAGATTTCGTTTAGAGTCATGGATATGCCCAGTAGTGTGTGTGAATGCAGTTTGTAGAAACTTCTCCAGAGACATAAATGTAAAAGGTAAAGAAACTTTTACATTTATTCAAGTCATCTTCTAGTTCACAACTTTGTTCCGAAAAAAAGAGTAAACAGAAAGAACCCTAGACTAAAGAGATTACTTTCCCTATGACAGAAGTGGGCACAACTAACGCTACCATCACGTGTGTGTGGAGGTGAGAGGGATGCTGCAGTGGCAAGGAGCCCCACTGGAGCAGGAGCCGCCATTGACCATCTTTGGCCTTTCGGTCCAAAGGCTAGAGCAGAAGAGAAGCTAGCATGGGAAGGAAGTTAGGTGGGCGGTCTCCTGGCCCAGACAAGGAGAGCAAACAAGAGAGGCAACATCACAGCATAGGAATGATATACAGCACCCCCTGTGTTTCCAGGCATGCAGAAGTCGCTTATTCCAACACTCCCTCCTCAACACTGCATGCTTTCCAGGTATACCTGACGTTCAGTTTGTCACCAGGACTTTGGAACTTGTCTCTTTGGCAGTGTGGTTTGGTCAAGATGTCTGCTGTCATCATATCAGCAGGACAGCTGTGCCTTCATAGTTCCTTCTGCCTGTAAAAGAGTCTTACATATTGATCCTTAACTCCAATGTGTTTCTAGTGCACTGCACTGTTCTTATCTGAAGAGAGAAAGAGCTATACAACGCACTGGTTATCTTCATAGCATTTGTACAGGTAAAGGCTCATCCAATAACAAAATCTTCTAACAACGCATTAAAAGCCACATATTGTAATTCTCTACATGCCCTTTAGAAACTGATACTAATTCTGATTCCAGTAGATGAGTGAGCAACAACCACTTGTTTACGGCTTGCCCAACTTAGCAGCACTTTCCCTCTATGAAAAAACACATAGCCACTGGTAGATCTTAGATCCTGTTCTTTTCTCCAGCCCAATCTGCATCAGCATATCCCAATAGTGTGGGATCTTTTAGTTGCCTGGTAGTTTCAGCTTGAAGTCTAAAAGAGGTACCTCCTTAGAAGTACCTCACCACTCGTTCTTTAACAGCAGTCCAGTCTCTTTGTGGTGGGTGTGCTAACTCTTCTGGACAATATACTCACACAGCTGTAGCAATGTATCAGGTCTGGTTGTCAGTTGCTAGGCACAAAAGCTTCGCCTATTGCAGTCCTGTGTAATCATTGTTGTCAGGGTAGCAAGTCATCAGGTGAGTACTTGTCTGTAGAAATCCAAACTCATTAGTGGGTAGGCATTGGATTGACACCTTCCAGGTTCACAGACTCTGTAGCAGTTCCAATATTTTCTGCTTCTTGGCTGTAAGAAGCAAGATAGCTTCCGATCTGGTTCATCGCTCATTTGGATCCCCAAGTAGAAGCTGGCATCTCCCAGGTGCTTGACTTCTACTTCCTTGTTGAGTTGGGATATAATCTCAGCTAACAGTCAGTTTCCCATTTTCATGGCAAATAATCAGGTCATCAACATATGTCAGGGTATAAAATGTCCATCTCCCACATTTCTGTGCCTGCTATAAAGAGACAGGGGTCTGCATTGCCTTGTTTGAAGTCCTGACTTGAAGTAGCATCTTGGCTAGGCTTATCTGGACCAAGCTTTAGCTGCTTGTTTCAATCCATAAAGTCCCTTCTTCTGGAAGTTTACAGACTAAATGTTTATTCTTTTTATCTATGAACCCTGGTGGTTGCTCTCATATAAAGTTTCCTCTTGTTCAATTTCGGCCATGCAAAATCGCGGGTTTTAACGTCCCAAATGCTCAGCCTTCATTTTTTCTAGATGCAGCAATGCTTAAGAGCATTCTAATTGTAGAATATTTTACAACAGGTGCAAGGAAGTCTGATCATAATTCCTGTTCCATAGATCTTTGAGAGAATCCTTTAGCAACAAGTCTGGCCTTATATCTCTGCCAATCCTGACCTTCTGCATCTTGTTTTAGCTTTAAAAACCCATTTACAACCCTAGGATAACGCTCTTACCTCTTACCGGTAGTTCTGTGAGAGTCCATGTTTGGTTTTTTATGTAGTGCAGCAATTTCTTCTTGTGCTGCCTCTTTCCACTTCTTTGCTTCTGGTTCAGGCATTCGCTTCTGGTTCAGGCATTCGCTGGTTCAGGCATTCGCTGAAGCTGGTTCATGCAATGATGGCGCCCTTGCAAGGTAGGTAAGTTTCTCAGCTGGAACTCCCTTGTTAGGTCCGTGGATGAGCGCCATGAGGGACCCAAGTTGCTGTCTGTTCGCCTCCCGGGCAGTGCAGTCTGTATGACTCCTCTGCCTCAACCTGTCAGGTCCTGGGGATTTCACCGGCTGTTCTCTTTCAGATTGGCATTTGCTGGCATCTGCACGGTGATGTCATCCACCTGGGACTCTGGGCTGCATGTAGGATCAGCTGGTCGCTATCGCCATCTCCCCTCTGAATGGTCATCCATCACGGCAGGGCTTGCACCATCTCTGGAGTCAAGCCATCAAACTGCACAACTCTGCATATAGTAATTTTGGTTAGTTTCTGGATCAAAAAATCCTGTATCCTTTTACTTTCTGGAGAATAGCCCAAAGAAGAAATATACCTTCCGCTTGGCGTAGTATTGGGGTCTAGCTTGGATCTCTCTTTTTCTTTTGGTATGTGAGCATAAGCTTTACATCCAAAGACTCTGATGTGTTCTGGCATTTGGTTTCCTGCCACATTGCCATAACTCATATGGAGTTTTAGCTTCTGTGGCTTTTGTATGGTTGGCAATCTATTTTGTAGGTAAACTGCAGTCATTGCTGCCTCCTCTCCCCAGTGCTTATGGGAAGGGGCCTGAATCAATGAGCATGCACTGCCTAATCATGTCCATTATATAATCAGATTTCTTCTTTCAGAAATTGCCATTTTGTTCTGGCTTAATGGGCTACAGTAAGTCTGTGTTGGATCCCACATGTTCCCTCAAGAAATTGTTTATAGATATGGAATTGTATTCACCTCCCATGTCCGCTTAGAAAACAGCTTGGGTTTCCTATTAAACTTATTAGATACCATAGCAACATAGTCTCTTAATTCCTGTCTTCAGTCTAGAGACTTTTCTTTTAGCAAATAACACACAGTGTATCTCGAAGTAGTCATCAATAAAAGACAACAGATGGGTGTTATTGCCACCAGTTGATGCTGGTTTTGATTGGTCCACATAGACTCAGAGTGAATTAAGTCAAAGAGGTTGCTTAGAGCATCTTTTTTGGCTTTGCTTTGAGGAATGAAGGCCTAGTTCCCTTTCCTCTTAAACAACAATCACACCTGATTGGTTATCATTTAGGACAGTCTTTTTATAGGAAATAACCTGTTACCAAGTCCCTTGCTTTTCAGCTTCAGGATGGCTCTCTTTATCACGGGTGGGCAGAACCTCCTATGCCAGAGCTCCAAAGACTGCTTTTCGGGTAGAAGTTACCTTGGCTGTGCAGGCTTGTGGTTCCCTCACAGTCCAGTTCAAAGACTCCATTTCTTAGGGTACCTGTAGGAATATAGCTCACCATCCCGCCGAGATGAGTAAAACACATTATTCTCAAGAGTGAACAGGCAAATCCTTTTTCTGATAGATTGTGGGGACGCTTGATCAGATTTTCAGTCACAGGGTCTGCAAATGTACAGGACATTTTTTCAGCCACAATCTCAGTTCCTAATTACCATCCAGTTGGCAATGTAAAGTAACTTTGCCCTTTCCATTCACTGGAATCCTGTTTTTCCACATTGGCTAAATACACATTGCATCCAGCATCTCTGTCTAATTCATTGAACAAAGGAAACAACATCCCACCTGAAGCCATGTGCCTAGAAGCACTGCCGCTATCAATAATCCAAGGCTTATATTTTTCTATTAGTTTGTATCATGTGGGTTGTGCAAAGAGTTGAACTAATTTTCTTAGGAGTAAAATCCCTTTGTCTGTGTTGAATAAGCAGTGTAGAGATGGCTTGCTGCCAGTCTCAGCATTCTTATTAAGGCGTCGAAGTACCACTCCTCTGGAGGTGACCAGGTTTGGTCATTACACACTTTAAACAGAGATGGGTGGGCTTCTCCTTCCTTCCCTGTGGGATTTGGATTTTCTTGTATCCAAATGATTTAGTCTCACCTTGCTTCTGGCTTGGGCAATGTAAATCCTGAGCCATTCTTCCCCTCTGCTCTCAGAGAGATTCTTGCTGCTTGCTTGAGAATTCCAGACCCTAGTTAGTCCTAGAATTTCCCTCAGAGTATGTGCAGTCTTTGCCATTTACAGTAGACAACACAAAAGCTGAATATTTCTCAGGCAAATGAGCTTAAAAGCAGTCCACTTTTCAGTTCTTCCTCCAGAACTGCTTCAGTGGATTTTGCTAACTTATCAATCAGGATTCCAGCAATTTCTCTATATGGCAATCAAGCATCTCCATTTTTTCTTGTAATTCTGATTGAAAAAATAGTTGTTTTGAATAAACTCACTTTGCTATTTCTGTCTTGCTCTCCAAAGAGACCCTTTTTTTAGTATGCTTCTAGCATGTCTTTGGCAGAATCTTGTCCTTTGAACATACACCAGTTGTGAAGAGTTTAGAGAGTACTCAACAATTACATTCATGGCCTTTTTTTGTCTGCTCTTTGCCATCTAGTCTCTTTCATTTCCACTGTTTGGTTTTTTGAATTGTAGTTAAAAACAAAAACCCTAAGTGCCCTCTTTCCTTTAACTTGGGATTGAATCCCATAGAGCCATGAGCTGTAAATTCAGGCTTGTAAGCTTCTCAAGAATTGCATTACGCTGAGCTATTTTAATGCAAAAGTCTTTCTCTGCAATCTCAATGAGTCCCACACACACAAGAGAAAGAGGAAGCAAGCTTTCCAGGCTATGCAACCTTTTGTTACTCGCTGGCCTGTTATTTGCCAGGTGAGCAAGAGAAAACATTAAGAACCAAGGCAATGGCTGCTAAGCCATGCGAAGGGAAAAAAAAAACCGTCTTAACTTTTTAAAATATCTCCTCCGGGCTTCAAAAAATAACCATCAATCTCTGCTACCATGTTAGATTTCATGAGTCATGGATATGCCTGTAGTGTGTGTGTGAATGCAGTTTGTAGAAACTTTCTTCCGTAGACTTATAAAATGTAAAGGTAAACTTTACATTTATTCAAGTCATCTTCTTCAGTTCACAACTTTGTTCCAAGAAAGGTAAGGTATAGAAAGAACCCTAGACTAAAGAGAGATTACTTTCCCTATGACAAAGTGGAGGCACAACTAACACGCCCATCAACGCGGTGTGTGGAGGGTGGGAAGGATGTTGCAGAAAAGCAAAGGCCCCCCACTGAGAGCAGGTGGTTTTTTTCGCCCATTGACCATGCCGGGTTCAAAGGCTAGGAGCAGAAGAGAAGCTAGCATGGGGAAGAAAAGGAAGTTAGTGGGCGGTCTCCTGGCCCAGACAAGGAGGGAGCAAACAAGAGAGGCAACATCACAGTTAGAATGATATACAGCACCCCCCAGTTTCCAGGCATGCAGAAGTCGCTTATTCCAACAACTATTGTGTTAATAGTCTTCAGTTTTTAGATCTGATCCAATAGCAATGGCTGGATGTTTAAGATAACAAGCTTTAAAAATACACCAGTGTTTATAAACAGAATAAAATTCGGCCAAAATTGGTACCCATACACTTAATTTACCTGCTTTATTCATCCAACGCTAATTGCTCAGGTTTTTGTTTGGCTGAGTTCAAAACTGCTGGTTATGTTATCTTTCGGCAAAGAATGAGAAAGGAGACATGGGTTTCAGAGAATATTGGAGGTGATGGTAAATGATTTGTGTGTTGCTTATGAGGGAAGTCTCTTATTTAAAACTGCATGCATTGTTCACAAGGACAGTGTTGAGGAATCAGAGGTACCATTTTGCAAGGGAGCCACATCTGAAGGGATTTCCTGTACCCAGAGGTTTGAAGCCACCATATTCCTTGCAAACCATGTGCAGGATCCTGGAGAGGGTTTTAGTTCTGGTACCAAGTGGTACTGAAGACCTCCTGTGGCATAGGGGTTAGTGCAGGGAATATCTAGGGGAAATGTAGCCCGGTGCAAAATCTGAGTCACCCCGCATGGGCAGCCACCCACCCCCACCACGACCAAACAATGGGTTTTTTTGCACCAGGTCTTGGAGTCAGTGTATGGATCTGGGGGAAAGGAGAAGGGGTGTGTGTGTGTGTGGGGGGGTGATTTTCCGGGGACATTTGCAGCCCAGCTAATACACATGTGCTTGTCAGTGTGGGAGAAGTGCAGGTTGTGCTACAGTGTGTGTATGTGCACGCACAAAACTTTCAGTAATTAAAGTAGTATCTTGTATATGATTGCTGAATGCATGAAAGCAACTATACATGAATTGAATGGATAGTAAACAGGTAGCTTTCCAGAAGTAAAAAGCATATTCTGACTAGGTCATCACTGAACCCCAACAGAGATGGATCATTGCAAGGGCCAGATGCAATACTTTACCATCTGCCATTACCCTCTCCAGGACTGGGTTTGTCCATACTGTAAAAATCAAGTGGAGACTCCTGCTCACATTGTACTCGACTGTCCGAGATATGTGGGTATCAGGAATTTCTCTCCTTGGCTGGCCCTAGACAAATCTGTAAGAGACTGACTATTTTATTGTGGGGCTTCTGTTAAAACAGACGTCATGCTCTTGGAAAAAGTAGCAAAATTTCTCCTAGGCTACAAGTGACAGAACTCTGTAAGTTACATCTAATGTTCATGTTTCGATCTTACTCTTGCTTTGTACATTACAAATGTCTGGTAACATATTAAAGCCTATTTCATATGCCTAATAAAGGTTATTGTTGTAGGTCATCACTGGGATTATGGAAGCAGAAATTGTGTTGGATAAACATACTATGCTCAACAGCCGTGACAAGTCAGGTGCTGAATCTTTGCTTTCAAACTAATGCTGTCTTCAACATCTCTTGCAATATACCCTCCATGTTACCATTGGTACTGAGATACTGCCTCAGCCTCTCTCATTCATAAAATGTGATAATGCTGTCTAGTGGAGGAGGCAGGACATGGGAAGTAACTTATTTTTATGTTGACAAATTATTTCAAGTCATGCTGGGATACCAGCTTTTGCTGGCGGACTGGAATTTTGGCACTATTTCTGTGATGGTTGAAGCCACGTGGAAGTCTCACAGAGGAATCTAACTTTGTCACTGTGGTGACTGTGCAATCATGGATTAATATAATATATATAGATGGATGGATGGAGAGACAAACAGACAGGTGAAGCTACACACAGAGAGAAAGGGGGACCCGTATATATAAAGCGTATCAATAGCTACCGGTATGTTCTAATTTCACATGCTTAAGTGATTAGTGAAGGCTTGCGTAACTCTGAATGAGATTTTCTAAAGATATTTGCTGACATTTTTAGACTGAAGCACTTTTAAAATTGTTCAAGCTTTGGATAATAAATCAGTGTGGTTTCCCTCAGGAAAACTCCCTGCGTATTTTTGTGGCCTAGCTTCTAAAGGTGGAGTTATCTGAGCCAATGCAGCCACATTGAACTCCCTCTTTGTCTCTGATTCTATATGTGCATCAAGTTATTCTGAGGTATTCTGTTCTGTCATTCCTAGATTCGGAGTTTTATGGATGAAATGACCAGCAAAATAGCTTCTCATTTTCAATTGTTTCAGCGTTTGTTGGGAAACAGCTGTTCCTCACAAAATGTTATACATCTGAAGCAATTTATTAGTACAGTTACCAACTCCAGTTTGAAAAATTCCTAACAATTTTTTTGTTGGGGGGCGGGGGGCAGGATATAATGCCATAGAATCCACCCTCCAAAGCAGCCATTTTCTCCAGGAGAACTGATCTGTGTCATTTGGAGATCAGTTCTAATACTGGGAGATATTCAAAACTATGGAAACTCAAAATGAGTGCATATGTGGCAATTCTTGTGCCCATTCTCTGTGGCTTTGAAGCTGCCTCCCTGAAAATACAAAAAGGGAAAGCAACAGATTGGCAGGCTGAAATTGGCAGGCAAAGCTGAATTGATTCGTGTACTTAAATCAGTGAAAGGTCACCTAGCAAAGATCCCGGCAGAGGAAATGTCTCCGGAGAAAACTGTGCAAATGGAGGTCGGCACAGAGAATCACGTGGCACAAAATGGCGGGTGTAACAAAACGAAAGTGAGAGCTCTTTCAAATAAAGCATTTTCTGCTCCGCACACAGCAAGCAGTCACTTGTTTAACAAAAAGTCACTAGTTTAACATTTTCAAAATAAACTGTTTTGAGGAAAAATAAAACGTTTTCCAAACGTTTTGAGCAAACAGCTATGCAGACAACCTGCAGGAAACATTCTGTTTTCAGCCTTTGAAACATTTTATCTGTGTTGTCCAGAATGTACCTCTGTTGGGATCCAATAGCCCCCAGCCCCATGTGCTTCTCTGTTGTGGAAAAAAATATTCACTTCCAAATGTTCCTGTTGCATGTGAGAAAGATTTTTGAAAATTACTGGGAGACTTTTCAAGCTTTTTCTGTTCTGCAGTCCAGGCGCTTCATAGTTCCTCCTCACAAAATAACAGCAGTGAGGGAGGAAAATTGCCATAAATTTCTATTATTTATACAAGAAGATGGAGCGTGCTGCAGGCTCTAAAGCGCACAGTAATACTTTTTACATAGTGGAATAATAATATCCCTTTTGTGGCTGGAAGCCTCTCTCCTGCAATCCAGAATCCCCTTGGGGTGCTCCGGCAGCTTCCTTTTCTTATGTATTTATTTTGTGTAAAGTTCAGAATGACAAACTATGAAATATTCTGGATCCATCAAAAGTCTAACATACTTTCTCCCTTGTTTGTATTTTATTGCCATAGCAGTTCTCAAGAAAATAAAAAAATGGAACTTGGGGAAGCATAAATGCGCCTGTAACTTCCCCCCTTTCCTTTTAAAAGAAATAAAGCAAAGCCCTAGATTTCCCCTGCCTATAAGGTGTCCATTTGTAAGACACAACAGCTACACGTTTCAGCGTGAAATCTGTGTTCCTATCCCAGTGTACCTTGAAAGCCAGAGTAATGCTTTGCTCTGTATGCAAACTCTCATCATTATGATTGTATTGATTTGCATTATTGGCGATCAGAGGCTGAAGACAGAGAGGCAGGAAAGAGGTGAGCTTCCCAAGGTCACATTACAAGTGTTCATTAGCCAAGAACAAATTTCTTAATGTTTTAATGCCAGTCAGGTGTTGCCTGGAAAGCAACTAGGCACCCGGCGCACTGAAAAGCTTGCAGCCAAGGCTGCAGGCATTTGGCACTACGCAAAAATTCTGTGTCCAGGCAATTGAAATTCTGGGTCAAGAAAGGGGAAACAATTCTGTGACCTGCATATATTTGCATAATTTCTTTTTAACAAATAACTTATTCTTTTTTTAGGGTGTTGTGGGTTTTCCGGGTTGTATGGTTGTGTTCCAGTAGCATTTTCTCCTGACATTTTGCCTGCATCTGTGGCTGGCATCTTCAGAGGATCTGAAGGTGCCAGCCACAGATGCAGGCGAAACATCAGGAGAAAAATGCTGCTGTAACACGGCCATACAACCCGGAAAACCCACAACACCCTAATGTTTCCGGCTATGAAAGCCTTCGACAATACATATTCTTTTTGTTTGTTTGCAAGTAAGTATTTAGGGCCCTTGTTTATACAAGTGCAATGGATTTAGAAGGGTGCAGGTCTGCACTGTAAATCTTCTGCCCGCTCGTGGTCACCCAAAGCTATGGCAAGGGTTTGGCTGTGCAATTTGCAGAATTGCTCCAATCCAAGGCCTTCAAATCAAGAGTAACTCTGCATGGGATTGATGTTATGTCCTAAGTGACAGCATATTTATTTTGTCTCATAGATTTCTGTGGGAGGGTCTCAGAACTGAACCAGTAAAGACTTCCATCTCCATATTGCTATCCTGGGTTTCATTCCTTGGCATGACAGAAGAGGGTAACAGAATGGTGGGAGCTAGCCTTTTGGTATACTGGACAAATCTAGAAAAAGTTACAAAATGTGTGGCAAACTACAGGAGGCCTTTTTGGTTCTGTGTTGCTACAAATGGTTGCATGAGAGCCACTATGACCCAGGGGCTTCAAATTTGCACCTAGAATGTGTTCTAGGCTGCCTCCCAGTTTCTAGGCAATTAACAACCTTGTAATGGCAGTGGGAAGCTGTACTGGCCAGTCTTTCTCCATGGTGGTATTTTTTCAGTGCAGGATTTTTTTGGACTTTGGGGCAACCCATGAATCATGTAACTCTGTTGTGTAGGTTGACAAAGTTTGGTTTGGAATGGATACAGCATAGCTTAATGTGTGGGATATACTGGTGGAAGAGCTGGATTTCCTAACAGACTTCTTCAATATGAGAGAAGGACCCACAATATGAGAGAAGGACCCACAATATGAGAGAAGGACCCACAACAGGCAAAAAGTGTGGCCTGGTCTAAAAGCACAATGGAATAAGGGGGCAGAGTGGGCTGTACCACTTCAGCTGGTAGGTGGATTGGCGTTATGCATGGATTTTAAATAAGTTTTATTGTTATAGTGTGATAGATTGTAATTGTTTTTAGGTGGATCAACATTTTACGACTTTTATGTTGTGTTGTAACCTGCCCTGAGACCTTTGGGTATAGGGTGGGGTAAAAATTCAGATAGATAGATAGATAGATAGACAGACAGACAGACAGACAGACAGACAGACAGGCTGTGTTTTCAATCATCCAGTTCATAGAGAAGTTGGATTATACCTGAAGAAGGATTTTACCTGAAACAGAAAAAACGCAAATTTCTGTCTGCTTACTAACATTGTTTTTCCTTTATATCAGAACTGCTGTTAACTCTTAATTTCTGTGGAAAGGTGGTGTAGCAGAACTATACAGATTTGGAATTCATATGTTATGAAATGTGCAGTGAACCATTATACATAATTTGAATCGGAACAGTGACTGAGCAATATCGTGTACAAGTTTGTGGTGCCTGATAATGGTATGGAGACTGATAATATAGTATTGTGTACTGAAGTAACTTGTACATCCCTGCACTTACCATGGAGGCACATGTACAACAAGTGAGTTTAGTACATATTGTGTTCTTAAGCCTCAACATGGGGGGTGGGGGTGGGTGGGTTGGTTGTTTCTTGATTGGCAGTGAGCATCTATGGCAGAATTCAGGGATGGAGGTCCTATCTGCAGATTCCAGAATTCATTGCCATTGTCTCCCTGCCTTTGTACATTCAGGAAAGGGAGATGTGATGCTGGAGAGGGCTCCCAGAAATTGCTGGGGGGCTGGCTTTAAAAAATAAACCTACTAATTCCCACCCCACCCCCAATTTGGAATTTACCCTATCACTAGTGTTCAAGTCATGTTGGAGAGTGTACATAACTGGACAGAGGTGTAGCTCCAAGGGGACGGGGGGCATGATGCACCGGGGGCGCACCCTGTGGGGGTGTGGTGAGGGCATTCTGGGAGTATGGCAGGGGAGTTCTGGGGCATTCCGGGGGCAGAGGATGCACCAGTGCACCGGGCACTTTTCCCCCTTGCTACGCCTCTGTACAATATCAGTTGGGTACTGGCTAGTCCTAATGCAGTTGGGTGCTCTACAGATTGTCCATTCAGTGGGCAATGGTAAGGAGAGAGAGTGTGCATTAAGCAAGTGTTACACAAAGAACCCCATTCAAAGAATGGGGCACCAAAAGGGCTTGTGGGAGAAGCACACCCTTGTGCTGGCGTGTTTGCGCTCCCTGGGCCACTTATCCTGGTGGAGGGGGAGGTGCGCCAGCAACTGACTTTCCCACAGCTTCAGAACCCAGATGTCCAAACTGTGGTAAGGATGTGCTGGTGTCCCTCTTAAATGCCAACATGGGAGGGGGTGGGCCAGGGCGTTCCCAGGAGTGGAGCTGACTTTAGTTGATGCTCTCCCAGGATTGAGGGCCAGTAATGCAGCATGCTGGTCCTTGGCCATATGTCACCCTTTCTGTGGCATACTTCCTTTCAGCCCTATAGGGCTTTATGGCAGTCGGCAATCCTAAAGGCGCATTCCTGGGTGTAAGCCCCACTGACTATCATGGAACTTTCATCTGGCTTGCTTCCTTAATATTATATTCTCTGATATTCACAGTGATTATCCTGTGTTGGCCAGGCATGTGCAAATCCCCCATCCTGAATACATACTGGAATTCTGATTTATGCATTGGATTTATTCTCATTTAGGAACGATCCAGCCAGATTTAAGCACTTTTCATTTCTGTTTATTTTAATAAGAGAGATTTTATGCGATCACCCACAGAAGTCAATAGAGTTCTTAGTTTTCGTTGGATCGCTTGCCTTTAAAAATTGTCTTGAAAAATGCTGTTGGGAAAAAATGAAGAAATGTTCTGCATTAAACCTTTGGATGTGTAGATTAGACTTGCATGTGCCAGCATACATTATATGGAAAGAAAAAACCAACAGAGACGATTACAATCATCAGTCAAATGTTACTGACAAGAGCAGAACAGGGAATCATAGCTTTCTGAGGAACATGCTTTTTAAAAAAGCACATTTCAGAAAGGAAGCCGCAGAACTTGGAGAAAGGAAAGGAGAAAGAACTTGGAGAATGAACTTGGAGAAAGGAAAGGGCATTAAGGTTTGCAGGGGGGAAAGCACGAAGCAAAATGCATGAAGCACGAAGCAAAATTCTAAGAACTTCCAAAACAATGGACAGGCTGTAGAAAATGAAGGCAGATGCTTTCCTTTGATTTATGGTAGAAATAGTTTAAGTAGCCCTCTGCTAACTGTATACATGATCATGGCTGGGTTATCTTTATAAAACAGTCAAGAGAATGTTTTGTGGATTGGTCATGTGGCTGGGTAAAGTCACAGGTTTTCCTGTCCAACTGTGGTGGCTATGTGACCTGGATTAGAAGAAGAGTTTGGATTTATACCCCACCTTTCTCTCCTGTAAGGAGACTCAAGGTGACTTACAAGCTCCTTTCCCTTCCTCTCCCCTCAACAGACACCTTGTGTGGTAGGTGGGACTGAGAGAGTTCTGAAGAACTGTGACTAGCCCAAGGTCACCCAGCAGGAATGTAGGAGTGCAGAAACACATCTGGTTCACCAGATAACCCTCAGCCACTCAGGTGGAGGAGTGGGGAATCAAACCCGGTTCTCCAGATTAGAATCCACCTGCTCTTAACCACTATACCACGCTGATGCTTCAGTCTACATTGATGATTACTACTAGCAGTATTCCTCCTCCTAGTTCTTCTCCTCTTAGTACTACTATTTCTGGTAGTAGCAGTAGTAGCAGTAGTAAACACAGCTTCAATGTTTAGAATTTCCAGGGTAGTCTTCACAGGTTTGTGACTTTGTGTATTAGAAAAAGGATTATTATTTTCATGCATTTACTGCACCACCAACAGAAAAGTTTGCGGTAGGGATATTTGCTGAGCCAGCCTTTCCCTGAAGCTCCCCTACACCCCTCCCCAAAACTGCTTCAAGGGGTCAGGGCATCAGCATGGAATGGTGCATGAGGGGAACTGTAGTGAGAAGAGAAAACTTCTGGATATATTCCCTCACCACCAAATGTGCAAGCTGCTAAGAAGCCAGAGAGCAGGGAAATGCAATGTTCCCCCTTGCCACTGCATCAGGGGCAGAGCATGCGCCCTGCACCCCTGCCATGCCCCTGTCTGCCCCTGCCCTGCCTCGTCCCGGGACACCCCCACCCCGCCTCCTCCATGCCCTCACCACACCCCTGCAGGCCTGGTGTGTCATCCCCCTTGGCGCTACGCCACTGCACTGGATTCTCTGCTGTGTGTCATTTCGTGCTGTTCAAACAGGTCCCCACCCCTTTGAATCAGCTTTTAGGTGGTCGAGAAGGTTGCAGTTGGAAGTGAGGAATCGGCAAAAAACCCTTCCAGGAATCATAAGAACATAAGAACATAAGAACAAGCCAGCTGGATCAGACCAGAGTCCATCTGGTCCAGTACTCTGCTACTCACAGTAGCCCACCAGGTGCCTTTGGGAGCTCACATGCAGGATGTGAAAGCAATGGCCTTCTGCTGCTGCTGCTCCTGAGTACCTGGTCTGCTAAGGCATTTGCAATCTCAGATCAAGGAGGATCAAGATTGGTAGCCATAAATTGACTTCTCCTCCATAAATCTGTCCAAGCCCTTTTTAAAGCTATCCAGGTTAGTGGCCATCCCCACCTCCTGTGGCAGCAGATTCCAAACACCAATTACATGTTGTGTGAAAAAATGTTTCCTTTTATTAGTCCTAATTCTTCCCCCTAGCACTTTCAATGTATGCCCCTTGGTTCTAGCATTGTGAATCCCCTTCCGTTAGATCCAAACTGGTATGACTCTTCCAGAGTTAAGCCCTTTGAAACCCCACTGATTTCGATGACAGAGATTTGACCACATGCTTCACTGAAACATAGGAAAAAGTGCGATGAAACTAAATAAGATGTTTTCAGCACCTGAGAGAACAGGATATATTCTAGTGCGTGCTTTCATGGACGTGAGCCCATTTCTTTAGATTCCACATTGGCCCAGCTGGGCTCTGGCCCCGCCAGTGCTTACGCTGTTCATCTTGCAAATGCCCCTTTCTACACAGCACAAATAGAATATCTTGACTATGAAGGAAAAACTTATTTTGGGGAAGGACTCCACACAGCTTTTTCCGCAATGTGTCAGGACATTTTATTTGTGCTCAACCCAGGATTTTCAGAAACCCTAAATTAGCAATTCTTTTCCCCCAAGATTGAGTGAAGGCATTTTCTCTGTTCAGAACAAGAAATGTAGTTTTCCCAACCAAATTTAAATACAGTGGAACCTCGGTTTTCATTACCTTCGGTTTTCATTGGTTTCGGTTTTCATTGCATTTTTCAGTGAAAAATTTGTCTCGGTTTTCATCGATTTGCCTCGGTTTTCATCGATTTGCAGTAAAGTGCAGGGGTTTGTGGAGAAAAATCATCCAGACAAAGCTGTTGCAGGCCATGCCTGCAACTTGTTTAATGACAATGTCTTGCCCCATTTCAGACAAATCTTAAAGAGGCATCAGAAACAGACCTCTTTGGATAGCTTTCTGGTGTGACATTGGGTGTTTCCCCACTCTCCACGATTCCCCCTATGCCGCACGCTGCTCTCAGCGCGCAGCATCCCTGGCGCGCGCCCGGGCATCCCCACAACCCTGCGCGGGGTCATCAAAAGGCACCGTTTACAAGAGTGCCAGGGATGCCGCCCCTGTCATGGGGAGTGCCTGGGGACCCCGCGCTACTTGAGGAGAGTAGCGCGGGGCTTAAGGTAAGTGGGGAAAGGCCCATTGGTCCACTGGCTTTGAAGCTGGTCCTAGTGTTATTGTTTGTTACTGTTTTCAGCATTAAACACTATGTTTATTCACCAAAATTGTGTTTTTGGTATGTTTTTTGGAGTGCCTAGAACGGATTAATTGGATTTACATTGATTCCTATGGAAAAGTTTGCCTCGGTTTTCATTGGTTTCGGTTTTCATCGATTCTTTTCGGACGGATTACCAACGAAAACCGAGGTTCCACTGTAGCTCTCACTTTCGGTATCTCCGCAGCTTGTGCCAGCCATTTTCTTCCTTCTTCAGAGGCTCTGTGCTGCCACCATTTGCAGAATGTCCCCACAAAGTTTTCTCTACTTGCAACTCATTTGCACATCCTTTCAGTGTATAAAGTGCATTAATAAAATTAGTTTAAAGCATATAAAGTGCATTAATAAAGTTAGTTTTTCCTGGCAATCTTTGTGTGTGTGTGTTAAATGAGATATCTTCGAAGCTACAACGTCACAATATGAGAATTGCAGCCAAAAGTGGGAGCTGGGGGCCGGGAGATGCGGGAAAAATAAACCGCTTTCCCTGCTGACACATTATTTGTCCACACTATGTGGACAAGAAGAGCCAAAAAGAGCCAAAATACAGAAAGGGCCACTGTCACAGGACTCCTGTTTACCTTTGCTACAAGTCAGTCACATGACTTCCCCTCTGGACTGGAAAGTACATCCCACGAATCGGGCTCCTGCCTATTATTATGAGCAGTCGTCATAATGTTATGATGACTTTCTTCCAAACCGTTGCTTCTCCTTATCCACCTAATCTGAATTCAAAGCTGGGGCAATCTATCAAAAGCCTTCCCGGTGATTTGTGCAAGGAAGAGTGCTGCCTGCTCCTATGAATGTTTACACTGAGGTAAGCCCTACTGAGTTCTGTGGGGCTTACTCCCAAGTAAGTGTGCAGAAAGGTGCCACTCGCTGCAACCTTATGCACACTTTTCTGAAAATATTCCCAGTTGTTCTCAGAATCGCTTCCCCTTGGAAGAAAATGCCTGAGATGGGGGGTGTTTTTCTTGCACTTCGGCCTCAGCTTGACTCGACAGTGTTGTCTTTTTTTCTTTTCTTAAGGTGCACTTTGACCCAAAGTTTGTTGATGTATCTCACCTGTTTCTTCCCCCATTTCCAGCCATCACTCCCTCAAGATGAAATACATTCTGCAGGACACTAATGCCCGAAACGCCTTGCTTCTACATAGCAATTTATGAACATGTGAATTTATTGGGTGATGAAATTTATAGCCAAAACTATTAAAAAGTGAACTTCCAGGCTCTGTAGAGAGAGGGTTTAAATCTTCAGGCCAGCCACGGAATGCTTTGGATGCCGGCACGTGCCATTGGAAATAGTAAACCGGTCCAATTCCTGCTTCTACTTCCTCATTGGCAGTCAAACATTTCTTGGTAGAAACAAGAGGATGGGGGAATGCATATGTGAACATGCATGGTGTTCTGGAGGGATTGAAACAAGTGAACTGTGTGCGGGTTTGCAACCGGGCAGGGAAAAAGAGGCAACCGCTTCTACTGGAAGAAAATGCTCCACTAATCTAGCAACGGCCAAGTGACAGGAAGTCAAAAGAAAACGAGCTCAGCTCAGAATTATGCAGTGAGATGGAGGGGACCGAATGAGTGTATTTATGACTTTAGGCAGCCCATTTGTCTGGGAAAGACTTTATTTCTAGTGATCATCTACAAGCACCGTTACTTGTTAATGCTTATTAGTTGTGATGGTTAGATTTATGTCCCGGTTCCTTTTTGGGGATTGTTAAAAACTATGACCAAGGCTGATTCCGCATGGGCCCAAAACAGCAGTGTGAAAATGGTGTGAAAATGGTGTAAACTCTTTTACACCATTTTAAACCCTTTTGCACTGTTTTCACACTGTTTTCACACCACTGTTTTGGGCCCATGCAGAATCAGCCCAAGAGAAGCTCAGGTCGATTTCTCACTGGAAAAATGAAAGTGGATACAAACCGGTTTGGTTTGATTTGGGACCTTTTCAGCACGGTTTCATGTTCCCGCTGCAGCCTGTGGCCCCCAAATGACCCCTGCTCCAGGCGACGCAGCAGCCAGGCAGAATTCTCCACTGTTTGCGGATCTGCTGCGCGATCCGCTCAGGGGCTTCCTGATTGGCTGCTGTGTTGTGCTGGGGTGGGATTTTTTTTATTTTTTTACACTTCGGATGCACATCTGTGTGAACATGCGCAGAAGTACTGCACGCAGAAACAGGGAAATGGGGAAACAGGCGTTTAAAGCAGTGCCCCGTTTCTGTGCTGCTTTGTCTCCTCATATCTCCTCATACAGATGAAATGTAAAATAAATAGAAGTGTTAAGTTGATTAATTATAGGCAAAATCAATATATAAGATTGGATATACAGGCAGAGTGCAACATGTGTATCTCTTTGTTTATTTAGGCTAGAGTGGCCACACTTTGCCATCCTGGTGCATAATTTCAGTGTGTATGCAAAGAGAGGCAGAGAATCATGGCATTCTAGCAACAGGTCCAAGAGGTTGCAGCTCTAAAGGGTTTTGTAACTTGTTGGTAGGACTCTGCAATCCCCCCAGGGGTTCCAACCAGTGGGCTGAAGATCCCATCCCAGTGTGCCTGTATATCAGAGTCACCTGCCGACCATTCTGCTGCAGCGCTGCCTACAATCTGTCTCTGGTGGTGTTCACTGTGCTTTGATATCTGATTACAGCTAAGTCAGTTCTGGCTGCCATCCAAGTATTTCTCATCATTGCTCATCAGCAAGAACAGCAACAACAAAGGCTTTTGCATCCTGCATGGCTCCATCATGTCCTTCCCTGATGTCAATCCCCCTGTTCAAATATTCCTATGAGGCTTGCCAGATCCAGAAGTAGAGATCTTGCCTGCACCTCTAAGGTGAAGAAGAAGAAGAAGAAGAAGAAGAAGAAGAAGAAGAAGAAGAAGAAGAAGAAGAAGAAGAAGAAGAAGAAGAAGAAGAAGAAGAAGAAGAAGAAGAAGAAGAAGAAGAAGAAGAAGAGCAGGAGCAGGAGCAGGAGCAGGAGCAGGACCTTGCGATAATCACAGAACTCTCTCAGCCCCACCTACTTCACAAGGTGCCTGTTGTGGGAGGGGGGGGGAGGGAAAATGGAAACTGCTTTGAGACTCCTTTCAGTAATGAAAAACGGGGTACAAAAAGCCACCTCTTCTTTTTAATTTCTTGTAAGCATTTCTCTTCTGTCCCTCAGAATCTGAATTAGGTTTGCAGGATGTGAACATCTTACCACATATGATATATAATCTTATCCCATTTTATACAGAAGTGACAGGTAACTAGCAGTTCTGTCCTTTCAAGGAAATGGTGTTGCATTTCCCCTTCCTTTCCTTGTTTTATCCTCCCTCTTTCTCTCGTCTTCCCTTGTTCGGCATGGAGAGCAGATCTGGTGATGATTTTTATGAATGTCATGCTGCAGGAGCAGCTAGTGAAGCATTTCAAAATATAATTAGAAATCTAAATATGAGACCGCTGTTACGCTCAGAGATCTCATGTCATAAAACACCGGGGCTGTGATTTGTGCCAGACTGCCCCATATCATGTCCCATCGTGTCTACGTGTGCATATGGGTGTGTGTGTATATAAAATCTATGCACACATGCATGCCAGCTTCTGTAAGCGCATGATTGCTTAAAGATTGCCCATGAGTTTTCAATTACCTCCCATTAATGTATTTACTCTTTTGTATCTTTCATCAAGCTAAGGGGGGACGGCTTTCCTTCTTTGTTTGTTTGTTCGATGCCGCCGCCGCCGCTTCACCGAGGATGGCTCAAATTTAGCAAATGGCACATATTTCAGCATTAAAGCTGCTTGCGATCATCACAAGCATGAAAGATGCCTCAAATAAAGTCTTGCTCCACATGCAGCCGTTCCTGTCTGCACGCGGGCAGTATATCTCCTGTATTTTAATTAAGTGGGTGCTCTCTCTTTCTCTCTCTCACGTGCACCCAGTGTGTCGTACATTACTGGCGGTCATCTCATATGTCACCAAAGCTCAGCCACTCCTGAGAGAGCCTAAATCTTTCTCACAAGCCCTGTGCCAAGGAGGAAGAACTCTGGTCCCTTCCGCACATGCAGAGTGATGCATTTTCAATCCACTTTCAGAATTGTTTGCAAGGGGATTTTGCTATTCCGCACAGCTGCAAAGTACATTGAAAGGGGACTGAATGTGCATTATTCTGCATGTGTGGAAGGGACCAGTATCTTGTTACTTTGGAAGGGGAGATGTCCTCTGTATCACTAGCAATCCTCCTCTCCAGCGACAGGTCAGTTTACCATGGGTGCAGTTGCCCACAGGTGGAAGGATTTCCGCAGGGCATAGCAATGCCCAGTTTTCCCTCTCACTTGAGTTATCCATCAGCTACATGGTCACTCTGTGGCACTCCATGTTCTTGTCCAGCCCAGGTAGAAAGAACAGTTTGGATAGGACTCTGGGAGATGTGCATAGGTCTTCTCTTCCTCGTAGCAGCCCGATGTGCACACACTGGAGGGTTGAATGGGGGAAAAGGACTCTAGTATGACTTATGGCAGTGATCTTCAACATGGTGTCAGGACTGCAACTCCCAGCATGCACCGGCTCCCGCCTTTTTCCAAAAAAGGCAGGAAAACAAACTCAGAAGCTACATCCCACTGGAGCTTCAGAACCAGTGAGAGGCCAGGAGCTGGGGGGAGGGGAAAAGTTGATTGGTTGCTGCCTGTTTTTGTAAATAGAATAAATACTGGAACTGAGGACAAGAATCCTCAGTTCCAGCACCCTGTAGCTAGGGCGACCTAGTTCAATAAAGTTCGTTCCTTTTTATTAAGCCGACTTTGTTTGAGTGTGTTCAGCCTTACACATGGTACTTACCAGCGTAATCTTGGGCTGTCTTTGCTACTTGGATTTTGGGGATGAAATCCAAATGGTTTGGAAGAGAGCTGAAAAACCAGAGAGCTTCCAATCACTCAGTGATACACTATTAACTGGCAAAACATGGGAATGTATTCCGGGCAAATGCTTCGCAGTTGTATACTCTTCACTTGACCAAAGATACAGTGTGGTGCAGGAGGTAAAATAGCAGGCGCCTATCTGGGAAACCCAGGTTTGAATTCCTGCTTTGCCATGGAATCTTGATTGGTATCTTGAATGAGCCACTTCCTCTCAGCCTTACCTCCCTCACAGGTCTGATATGGGGGTGGTGGGGGGTGGGGTGGGGGGGAAGAGAGAATGATGTAAACTGCTTTGGGTCCCCAGGAGGCGAATGGTGGGTATAAACAGGGAGTTCAGGACCACTCTGTCGTCTTCAGCATGGGCTAACTGGCCATGCCAGGAATGACAACTGTAGTTTCTGAACATCTGGAGAGCCAACGAGGCCCCTCACCCCATCTAAATCCGGAATTGCAGAACCTCGCGGCTCTCAGATGTTCAGGAACTACAATTCCCATCAGCCCCTTTCGGCATGGCCAATTGGCCATGCTGGCGAAACTGATGGGAATGTAGTTCTAATTTTATCTGGAAAACACAGGATAATCTAAAATAAACTAATAGGTCAATTATCCATATGGCCATGCTGAGAGCAACCAGTTCTCTTCCTTCAGAAACTAAAAGCAACCCTGATGTTCCTCCACTGCCTTGGAGCAGGAAATGCTTCAGCAAGCACCATGAAGCATCCCTTTGCATCAGGTTGCCAATCTCCAGGTGGTGACTGGGGATCTCCCAGAATTTTACTTGATTTCCAGACAACAGAGTTCAGTCCCCTTGGAGAAAATGGCTGCTATGGAGGTGGACTGCAGGGCACCATACCCAGCTGAGGTGCTTCCCCTCCCATATCCCTCCCTGCACGGGCACCTCTGGTTTGGTTGCATTTTCCAAAACTTCCAGTTGGCCCAAATATTTGCACTCTTAATAAGCTGAACAGACTTTCCAGTTCTTGTTTTTCAAAACACACCACAAGTGTCGTAGCATCACAGGGGGTTGGAATTGATGGCCCTTCTGGTCTCTTCCAACTCTATGATTCTATGATTCTACTTCCCGGGAGTGCCTGTTTGCCACTTGCTCCTAGGCTTGGCTCTCACCCTCAATGGGAAGTGCAAAGCTTGGTTGATTTAGCCCACAAATAACTGCCTGGTATCTTTAATTGGGCTGCTCACGGCTTTGTTGTTAGGAAGTTAAGTCAGGTTCTTTGGAAATAGACTAAACATGTGGTTTTGTCGTGTGGACAAATACTTAATTAGCAGAGTTAATGTAATAATGAGGCAGACACAGTTGCTTTCCTGAAATGTATATAGTTTACTTACTTACTTACAGGGAAAAGGGTAACTTGGAAGAAAACAAGAAACATCTTTCTAACTAGCTAGCACCAACAGCCAGCTTGCTGCTTAGACTATTACATGGCTACTACTGAGCAACAGACCGACTGAACTGACCACGTGCAGAGTGCAAAAAAGAACATATATCTAGAGCCTACGTGCAGACCTGCATGCAGCCCACCCAACCAATAGGGTAATCGAATTACAGCCTACCTGAAGTCTACTTTGACTTCCTGACCTCACACAATTAACCACTGATTAGCATGCGAAAGCAAATTCTCCTCCTTCATTGCTGGATTGTGTGACTGGCGCTTGCTAAATCCCATCAGGTTTGAATAGCCCATTGCTGTGCATTGGCAAAGAAGCCAACCCTTTTCTTTCTTGTATGACTTGTAATATCAGAATTGGCTGATAAGTGTATTGATATTGTGCCTCATTTAAAAGAATTGAAAAATTATGAAGAAATTACAATAAAATGTTGTAGTTGATGTTTAAATGTTTATTGATGGGCAAAGCTTCAGAATATATATGATACATTAGTACTGACAGCATATTGGTGCAGAGTGGATTTATTGGGTAACTTACAGGTGCACTTCCTCCCAGAGCATCTATGGTGGATGCAACTGGGGGCTGGCAGCCCTACTTCGCCTTGTTCCAGGCCACACCTTGCTGGGAGTAAAGTGTAGATCAGTGATTCCCAATCCTGAGGTGCTGTGAGCATGTCCCAGAGGTACCGCGGTAATGCTACCAGTCCCCCTCACTTTTGCGGTGTCTTCCGCCGGTGCCAGCAAGGATATGGAGCTGGCCTAGGGGGTAGGACCTGCCGCAAAGTCAGCAGCCAATTCACGCCCCAAAGTGCTTCCCTTCACCCTGGGAGAAGGGGTGGTTGTGGCGGCAAGTAGGGGCACTGGGAGGGGAAGGGGGGGTGGCAGGGGTACTGGGAGATATGAAGAGTGAGGTCAAGGATACCGTGATGTCGAAAATGTTGGGAAACACTGGTGTAGATGTCTGGGGAAGGCAATGGCAAACCACCCTGTAATGTAGTCTTCCTAGTTAACATTGTGATGTGGCATTACTCCATGGCCGCGTATTGAGCCAGTACTTGCACAGAGGGACTACTTTACCTGAACTGTTATTTCCCCATTACACAAGTGTATCAGCTAATATAACAAAGTGACTAATAAGAGCTAATAAGTGCAACTTTTAACTATTTTGGGGTCATTTAAAACCCTGAATGTGCAGTATTTTATCCCTACCTATCCCCCAATTTACTTGCACTGGACTCTAAGTGACTTCCAGTACTTTTGGGGCGAAATTGTCACATTCAAACACATGACAGACAGGACTGAAAAAAAAGGAAGCTGTTTGCTTGTCTGCGGCTGCAACCCACGTTAAAACAAAAGGATCGCAGATACTACGATTCTTGAAAAACTCAGGTTGGGGGGAAAACATGGAGCAGATTCACGTTAGGAATGGGCTTTATACTGTGGTTAGCCCACCTTTACTGGCCCATGCGGAAGGGGCCACAGAGTGATGTCTCTCCTGAGTACAATGACACTTGCTAGTTATGAGCACAACAGTATGCCCCATAAGAAGCTCAGAAGTTATATCATCCCTTGTGACCGTTTTAATGGAGAGTGAGGAGGAGGAACTAAACATTCCAGACAAAATGTAAAGCAGTATCTGAAGCTAAGCCTCTCAGACACTGAGTTTTAAAGGCTATGATCCAGTGAGCACACCTGGCGAGCCAGCCTTGGTTAAATGAGCGTTCATGGACTCATGGCCACCGCACACTCCTAAGGGGAAAAAGCTCAACAGATTTTGCCCAAACCCAGCAGCCTCTTGAAATAGAACACCCTTCTAAACAGCTGTCAGTCATCTATTCTAAGAGCAAAAGGACAAGCCCAAATGTTTGATAAAGAGCTCCCATTTGCCCTGATTGTTTCATACCTAATTTTATCCAGCTGGCTGAAATTGCAGTAAATTGAGAAATCCCTGCATTTCCTTTTCAGTGCGTAGCGGTAGGCTGAAAAATTACGCAACTCAAAATTCAGACTGAAAAGGAAAGTAGTCTGGGTTTGTGGAGCTATGTTCACAGGTGGCTTTTCGCTTCTATCCTTAAAAAGTAACAACACAGGATTGTTTCTTTCATTCTTTTTTCACCTCAGCAAGGGAATGTGTTGCCGACCGAAGTGGAGGAGTTAGGTCACACTTTTCTCTTAAAGTAATTCTTTTGCCCTGGAACAATCTGTTGGCACCTCCCAGAAGCTAACTTGGGGAACTGTGGAAAGACTGCCAAATAGATCTGCTTCTGAGATTTGGCTCAAATTTCTCATTCATTTCAGAGATGGGGCACAAAAGTTCTCCCAATCTCATAGAAGGGAGGGAGCTCATGGAAATCGGGTTCAGTATGGGTGTGCTGAAATAGCCTTGAAGAAAACAAATATTGTTTATCCATAGAAGTCTTGAAATGATGGTGACATTGAAATGCTTTTGCTATAATAGATGTCTTTCTCGTTCCTTCACCAAGCTGAACTGCAAAGGTCACCTGAAAGCTGCAGGGAACATTTGTGTTTCTAGAGGAACTTTGGTGGTTACAGAGGGCTTGTGCCCAAAACAGCAACACTGTTCAAGTTCTTTTGGTAACCTTTAGGCCCCTCCCGCACAGGCAGAACAATGCACTTTGCAGATGGATTTTACTGTGGAATAGCAAAAATCAGTTGCAAACAATTGTGAAAGTGGATTGAAAGTGCGTTATTCTGCATGTGCGGAAGGGGCCTTAGTCAGAGTTTCCCATGTCATTCCTCTATCCTACTCGTAGTGTCTAGATCATCTTGAGAAACATCATAGGTAAACAAATGTTGTGGGGCTGCCTTTCTCATTGACAGTCCCAAGTTGAATGTTATATAAAATTTTATCCTCAGATTGGTGGACAGGGCCTGTAAAACGGACCTGTCCCGCCAGGCATTTGGCCAGCCGGGTAACATCGATATCCTGCTATGTAGTAAACATCTGGTCTCCCGTGGGCACGTGAAAGGGGGAGGGGTGGGAGTTGAAGCCGTCTGCCATTTATATGTGGTTCTTTTAATTATGGGCAGTGATTGTTTTAACTGATTTTAATGTTATGATTGTTGTTGGACACTGCCCTGAGCCCTTGGGGGAGGGTGGTATATAAATTTGAAAATGAATGAATGAATGAATGAATGAAAGAAAGAAAGAAAGAAAGAAAGCAATGTTCTTGACTAATGATGATCGCCCGGTTGTTACAATCCATTTTTACAAGCTGGATTTCAGCCTCTAGTAAGCTAATTTGAATGAGATCTATGTGGAAGGCCTAAAGCCTGTCCTTTGTAGTCCCAACCATGGGTGTATGCAGAGGTGGGATCCAGCAGGTTCTCACCAGTTCCCAAGAGTGGGTTACTAATTATTTGTGTGTGCCGAGAGAGGGTTACTAATTGGGTCTGCTTTTCCGTTAGAAATTCCATTAGGTTCAAAAATCATAAAGTCCTGTTGTTTCCTATGTGGCTGGTTTGCGAAGGTAGAAAATGGGATAATTCTCCCTGTTGGGCTGTTTTAAAAACATGTTTTAGTAATATGGTAAAGTTCCTTGTTTAAGGAAAGTATCCTTCTTTTGTTTTCTAGAAACAAAATTAAGTATTTGAAAGTATTAAGTATTTGACAGGCAGTCAATTAGAGGAGAAGTAGTTGTTTCTGTTGGCAGTAGACGATAGGACTTGCTATAATGAGTTTAAATTATGGACAGAAAGATACCAGCTGGAAATTAGGAACTTTTTTTTTACAGTAAGAGTTTTTTACAGTAACAGGGACAGTATTAATGCCCCGCCCCCGGAATGCCTGGCCACGCCCCCGTCGTGCCCCGCCCTGCCCCATTGGCGCTACGCCACTGTTTGAATCCCACCACCATGGAAACCTGTTACTAAAATGTTTGGATCCCACCACTGGGTGTATGCCAGCCCTGCCAGCCTGGTCCCTCCTGGCCATTGGTAGGGAATGGAGATACAGTTGCTAGATTCAGGCTGGGAAACTCCTGGAGATTTGGAGATGGAAGGACAGGGACCTCAGTGCCATGGAGTCCACCCTCCAATGCATCCATTTTCTCCAGGGTAACTGATCTCTGATGTCTGAAGATGAGCTTCAATTTGGGAGGCTTCACAGATCTCACCTGGCGGCTGACATCCCTAGTATGTGCAGTGGAATGCATGAATGTGAAATTTCTTTGTGACCATTCCACCGGACAACCAATCTCTTCCCACATTTAAACAGTATAACTCTGCCTCAGAAACGGTCAGTAGAAGTGCAGGTGTCAGTACGGTCAGTAGAAGTGCAGGTGTCAGTACGGTCAGTAGAAGTGCAGCCGTTGAGAAAATTGTATGCTTCCACATTAGAATATAGTCCCAATTGAATATAAGAATTATCGTTCATTTTTACCCACTGCCTTTGTCAAAACTGTTATTTTGTGCATTATTGCTGTATAATTAAACTGAATGGCAAATATATATTTTTAACTTTCAAATAGATGAGGGAGGGATCAGAGGTAGGTAGGCACAGGCGGAACATTCTACAACGAAAAAGGTCCGGCATGTTGAATTCTGTGGTGAAGGAACAGATAACTCTACGATCATCTTTTTCTGAGGCAGTGTATGCCACAGTTCTTTAGAGAAATTTCCTCTTCCCTACTAAGCTGCTATTTGAATGTGAAGCAGGTTGTACAATTGTTCCGTTCCATTCTGGTTCTTCCAAAGTTACTTACTTAAAGAGACAGGTTTCACACCTTGTGTGCATGACTCCCCATCTAATTGACTATTGGACTGCTTCCGAATTGGGTGAGACCTCTAAATGGACCCAAGTGGAGGTGCTGGCACAGGGCCTTTCCCCACTTTTCCCTCGGCACTCTGCGCGGGGTCATCAAAAGGAGCCCTTTGCAGGAGCCCCAAGGATGCCTCACGCTGAGGGGGCGTGACAGCGGCAGCGTCGGGGCGGCTGTGCTATTGCCGCCCCTCTTGTGGGGAGTGCCGGGGGACCCCACGCTACTCTCCTCAAGTAGTGCGGGGCTTAAGGTAAGTGGGGAAAGGCCCACTGTCTCAGAAGTCCACTTGGATAGCTCATTAGAAGATGCTTTTGGGACTCGTTCAACCAAGATTCGACAAATGCATTCTTCATGCACCTTTTTGGCCCTTTCCCTGAGATACTTCTGGCCAAACCCATGCCAAGATGGCTTGAACAAAAGTCTATCCCGGAGAGTAAACTTGTGAGCCTTGTTTGGCTTTCAGACTGGGCACCAATCAATGCAGGATTCCGCCCGCCCCTGCCCCCTTTTATGTGCCTTTTCCTGATTTTAAGTGTTTTCTGGTGTCTGCCTTTAACACACACATTAACACATGAAGCTGCCTTTTGTGGAATCACTCTATTGCTCCACCAAAGTCAGTGTTGTTTACTGAACTGGCAGAGCCTCTCCTCAGGCTAAGTACAGGTCTTTCACATCACCTTTGTTTTCACTGGAGATGTCAGTGGTTGAACTTGGGACCTTCTGTATGCCAAGCAAGTGCTCTGCCTCAGAGACCCACTTCCGCACATGCAGAATAATGCCCTTTGAATCCACTTTCAGTGCACTTTGCAGCTGGATTTTACTATGCGGAATAGCAACATCCATCTGCAAACAGTTGTGAAAGTGGATTGAAATGCATTATTCTGCATGCGCAGAAGGGGCCTCTGAGCTACTGCAGCCCCTTCCAACGTGTGTTGAATGCCATGGAAGTTCTGATTTCCTTTTAGAATCAAACCTTTTTGATTTGAAGTTTGTGCCCCTGGAACCTTTTACCCTTCTTCCTCATGAGCAAGCCTGATCATGCTATCAGCTTGCCACCCCCATCTAAACCTATGATTGCCTGCTCGGGTTGGGAAATACATGGAACTGTTGGGGTGGAGCTTGAGGAGGGTGGGGTTTGAGGAGGGGAGGGACTTCCATGGGGTAAAATGCCATAGAGTCCACCTTCCAGAGCAGTCTTTTTCTTCTCTTTCACCTGAAAATTAGTTGTAATAGCGGAAGGTCTCCAGCCACCACCTAGATGTTGGCAACCCTATCTAAAGTTTTCAGAAAAAACAACAACAATCCGGTCCCTCAGTCTTCCCTGTTTGTAAAACTTGTTGGTTTTTTAAGCAACCATCTAATATGGATGAGATGCTAAGGGCAGAAGAGCTTTCTTACCCTTCCTTTTTTTTTAAAAAAAAAATCATACTTACCTTCCAATAGTGCACATCCAGAGTATAACTTGTGTGCTTTCCATTTTAAAAGATCTAATCCCTTCTTTTGGTCATGATTATGAAACCCATGACATTATGAAAATGCGGGGAGGGAGCGGGGATTAGGGTTATATAAAACTGGAAAATTTCTTTTCTGAAGATCCTCTGAAGACGCCAGCCACAGATGCAGGCGAAACGTCAGGAGAAAATGCTACTGGAACAACCCGGAAAAACCACAACACCCTACTAAATTGTGACTTGTTGGATAGCACGGCCCTACAAATGCCTTTAGAGCTGCTGGGGAAGTCTAACCTGTCGGTGATTTTGGCGGATATCACTATAATTTTTGTTTACAAAAAAAAATAAGGTTATTTATGGTTTATTTTAGACCTCAGATCATTTGATGGTTGTTTCCATCAATCTGTCACTGTTTTTATCGTCACCAATTGCCCATAACTGGAGCGCATTTAAAACAACATTGATCTTGATATTATAGTGTCATAATATGACAGTAATAGTTGTAGCCTGTTCAGGAAGCCCAGTTGCAGAGATTGATGGCTTTCACCGCACCAATTATATTCTGTCCATCTAAGTGATAAAGAGAGCGTTGGAGGCATTCAGCAGACAAATTAGATATCTTTCCCAATTATTTTCTTTTATTTTATAAAAGGTTTGATTAACACCTTTTCCCTTCTCTTATCTGACACATTTTGTACGTTCATCCCCCATGTGTTTTAATTTTATGGGTGTAATGAAAGATATAAAAGGCATCCATGGAGCTGACAACACTTGTATCTATTCCGCCTTCCATATGTGGGCAATTTTATTTCTTTTTCTCTTCATGAACCTTTAGGAGCTGTAATCCTACAAACGATTTCCTGGGAGTCAGGCCCTTTTAATAAAACGAGACCTTGCTTCTGAGTAGACCTGCTTAAGAGACCTCACAAAGTTTCTTCCCTTCGTAAGTGAGTGGAAATGCAAGGATTTGGGGGGGGGGGTTGAGCAAAAAATGAAGAGTAAAATGTGGACTGTGCTGTAAACAGATCAGCCCCCCACCCCCCCACTCACCAGGATTGTTTAGGTTGTTATTTACAACAGCGGCAAACACAAAAGCACATATAGAAACAATTGTAATGAAATTAATTTGCTACAGGGAAGCCCCTAAACACACGAGACGGAGGCGGTGATAAGACCCATAAAAATGCATTTCTGCTTCTTAATAGCCATTAAATGAACATAAAATGCAATCGTAGAATTTATACAAAATAAATTAACGGACACAGGCTGAGGAGGGGAACTTCCAGCGAGGCCACGGACTTCTCTATTGACAAACTGCCAGCCAAAATGCAACAAATGACTGTCTCTGCTTGTCCTGAATACAAATCTGGGCCTGGCTAGTATCATTTTGGTGAAAGATGACTTGGTCGTTTCTGCGAGCGAGAGCCAAAACACAGCTCTTTGAAATGCAATAGGCAATCTCTTGCAAAAAAAAATGTGGGGTGAGGTTTTCTCAAAGTGTGATTTTACTCTGGGATGTACGTGTGTGTGTGTGTGTGTGTGTGTGTGTGTGTGTGTGTGTGTGTGTGTGTGTGTGTGTGTGTGTTTTGTGAAGTGTGGGAATGCACACATCTACATCTCTGTATTCACACTTGGTGTGTGATCCTATGCATGAGGTACTGGCAGCATTTGGACAACATCTGGCCCCCAAAGCTATTAGATGCCGTCACCACTTAGTCTGCCAAATTTTAATCAAGGTGGGACGAAAACATTGGCCACAGAGTCAGTGAAAGGGGTGTGTGTGTTAAAAGCAGGAGACAGAGATCTTATGTTAGTTTATTTGTTATCTCATACACATCTGCTTTGGGCCTTTGTATGCAACGCTCTGGTTGTGCTTAAGTTCATGAGCTCCATAACATTAATGTCCCTGCCAATTTTATTATGGATCCAACCACACCTGCAGGGGTCGATTGAACACATGAAGCTGCCTTATACGAGTCAGACCGCTGGTCCATCAACTTCAGTTTTATCTGTTCTGGTGGGCAGATGTTCTGTGGGATCTCTATGTGGAGAACTTTCACATCGTCTCCTACCGGATCCTTTAAAAAATGGAGATACCAGGGATTGAGCTCAGGACTTTCTGCATACAAAGAAGATGCTCTGCCTTGGAACTACCACCTAGAGAATGCAGCAACCCTTGAGAAGTTGGAAGAAGGATTTCAGAAACTCTCAAGAAGAAAATGCAGGAGAACTGGATATGTTCTAGGGGGGCAGGTAGGTCTTTTTCTGGGACACTTGTGGCAAAACAGTGTCTGTCATAACTTTGGACTGAAAGAGAAGAATGCCAGCTTTTATATTTCAGTAATATCTTCCCTTTAGTAGCACACAAGAAGGACAGATTGGGAAAATGTGATGGAGCAAAGGTGCCATCTGGTCAGCCATCCTGAACAAGACCTGTCTCGTTCTCATCCCACCCTCTCCCCAAGGCACCCAAGGTAGTTATCCTGCATTTTATCCTTCCAAGACCCCTATGAGGTAGATTGTGTGACTAGCCCAAGATCACTGTGTGAATTTCATGACTGTATTTGAACTTAGGTTTCCCAAGTCCAACTCTGACTTTCTAATCACTATGGTGCAGATGGTAAGCTCAGCTGGACCTTGGATGAGCTTGGATGAGTCCATGAGATCTATAGCAGAATGTTCTCTGGGAAGGCTCTGACGCTTACTAGCATCCTTCTCACGTGCTGGAACATGTTGGGCTGAACTCTGTGTTGGGATGGAGGAACTTCCTCCAGTCGTCTTCCATCCTAAACAGTCTCCAATTGGAGGAAGAGCCAATTAAGTTGGAGGGAAGTCTTCTTAGGCAAAAGGAAAGCTTTTAATTTTGATTGGTAAAGTGGTAGGATACATGCAGGCTGTTTTACAAGTTAGACCAATATGATAATGCTGGTTGTCAGCATTAACCAGGCACCAGAGACATAGCTAGGGGAAATGGAGCCCAGTGCAAAATCTGAGTTCCTCCCATGTTTATTTGTGTTTTTTGTATTTTTAGTGTTTTTTCAGTTTTTGATCTTCAGGGGGCGCACTTTTTAGGCTAGCAGCACCAACATTTCAGAGTATCTTTAGGAGACTCTCCTGATTATACCACCCAGGTTTGGTAAAATTTGGTTCAGGGGATCCAAAGTTATGCACCCTCAAGGGTGTAGCCCCCATCTTCTATTAGCTCCCATTGGAAACAAGGGTACCCAGCAGGCTTCATGTACCTGCGTACCTTCTGATATCTGACAAGATTGAGCTATGTTATACAATGCTACAGCTGATTTGATACAATTGATTTCCTAGTGATGCAGGATTTGATTAATAGAATAATTGGCTAAATGGCATAGTGGCGTAGGAGCAGCAGTGGCGTACTGGTTAAGAGCAGGTGCATTCTAATCTGGAGGACCCGGGTTTGATTCCCTGCTCTGCTGCTTGAGCTGTGGAGGCTTACCTGGGGAATTCAGATTAGCCTGTGCACTCCCACACACGCCAGCTGGGCTAGTCACCGCTTTTTGGAGCTCTCTCAGTCCCACCTACCTCACAGGGTGTTTGTTGTGAGGGGGGAAGGGCAAGGAGATTGTAAGCCCCTTTGAGTCTCCTACAGGAGAGAAAGGGGGGTATAAATCCAAACTCTTCTTCTTCTTCTCTTCTAAATAAATGTATTGTTGAGGCCAAATTGTAATTATGATAGCAAATAATTGGTAAGGCTGACCATGCTTCCTTATTTTAAAGCTATTTTGCCTCTGGTGTGTTGCTATACTACAACTTGAAAAATGAAATACCAGAGGCATGTCTACCAGTATTTTTAGCAATTAGTGGTAGCTTTGGGCTGCAACCCTAAGAATACTTTCCTGGGAGTAAGTTCCACTGAATAGCATGGTACTTGCTTGCCTTGGGAATAATTCTGAGATGGTCTACTCAGAACAAGTCTCCTGCTATTCAATGGGACTTACTCCTGGGAAAGTGTGTTCAGAACTGCAGCTTGTGTTTATTAAATCTCTTTTAATATCACAAAAAGACACCTAAAGTGAAGCTTTGTGATACTCGGTCTCAAAAAAAGATGTTAGTAGGATTGTATATTCCTCTGTGACACAACATGCCAGACCCTCTTTGTTGTAGAATGCTCTGTCTGGGTTTGCAAAAGTATTGGTAATAGTCATTTAATGAACTATAAATGCTCTCATATCATAGTACCATGTTCAATAATGCACAAAATAATGGTTTTTTAAAAGGTGGCATGTAAAAATGCATAATTCTCATATTTGTTCAGGGCTATATTCTAATGCAGAAGCATACCATTTTCTCCACCACTGAACCTCAATTAACCATACTAACATCTTTATCTGAGACAGAGTATAGCATGAATGTCAGACAATTAAGAGACAATGAATCAGTACAGAATGTGCAATAGGTTGACAGTCACACCAATTTATTTATTTACACAATTTATACACCACCTTTCTGCCCTCATAAGGGCCATCAAGGTGGCTAACAAATTAAAGCACACATAATCGAAATCACTTTTTGAAAACATTTCAAACCAACCTCACAAAATACACACGTTACTACAACAATTAAAAACTGAGCTAAAGCACACATCTGTGTATAAAGTTCCACCAAGTTGTAGCCGACGTATGCTGACCCGGTAGGGTTTTCAAGACAAGAGGTTGTTTGCCGTGACCTTCCTTTGTATAGCCACCCTAGTATTCCTTGATGGTTGCCCCTCCAAGTACTAGCCAGGGCCTACCCCGCGTAGCTATTGAGATTTCATGAGGTGCACCTGCCAAACAGGTGTTAAACCACTAACCTTTAGCCCTGAACATGAAAACCAGGGAGTCTGGATTCAGGCTGGTCTACAACCATAATCCATACAGCACAGAATTCTTCAGACTGTACCATTCCAGACTCTTAGGGGACACTACTTGTTTTAAGGCACTCTCCCATCATAGTCTCTTTGCCCATGTAAAGTGAACATGCCAGAAAAAGAGATCGAAACTTTTTTCTTTTTAGCATGCTAGACTTCTGCATAAAGGGAAATGATTTGCTTTTATTCATTTCGTTTTTATTATTTGTTTTTATTATTCACTTTTATCCACCAAATCAGGAGCCACGTGGCGTGGTGGTTAAGTGCTTGCACTGCCACTCACACGGTCAGGAGCTTGAGCCCCCTGTGGGTCAGATATCCTGGCAGCTGGCTCATGGTCAACTCAGCCATCCATCCATCCATTCCTTGGTCGGTAAATGAGTACCTAGCACATAGCTAGGGGGTAAAGAATAGCCGGGGAAAGCAATGGCAAACTACCCCACAAAAATGGCTTGCCTATGAAATCACTGCTTGCAGTGGTACCCCAGGGTCGGACACAACTGAAGGGGAAACTTTACCTTTAACCACCAAATCCCCCCAGTGGTATCTGCTCGGCATGTGCAGAATAGCTTTCAATCATAGCACTGACAGCTGAAACGGACCCCCGGCATAGGCGCATTTGTCTCCTCCTGAGAACGACGTGGGTGTCCCCACTTTTGGCACTAATGAACTGTAATGACAGGAAATAGGAGCCACCGTGCTTCCTGTATTTGTGCATATCATTAACATCAGAAACCACTAACAGAGTCCCGAGCTGTTGGGTTTTATTAGATGTTATCCTTCCTTTAATGCAGTGCTCCTCAGGGTTACACATATGGCCCTCAAAGACAAATATCCTGCCTCCAACACATCTGAACCTTTGGAGATGGTTGGGGTGGGATGTATAACATCCAATGAGAGCACTTGTTTGTATAAAGACAGAGCAGAGATTAGGTATAGCCCCGAGGCAAGCGGTTTCACATTCTGTCCCCTAGTCTGTGAAACTATTAGCTATCCTCGCTGCTCCGCAGAGATGTCCAATCCCTCTTTGAAACTTGCTGAAACCTTCCTCTGCCCGTGATGAATGAACTTTTAATGGAGAGGAATAGGTCGGCTTGTTTTAAGTGAAACGTTTATATGGAAGTGGATGATTTAAACAACTTGAGCTCCATTAAACAAAAAGGAAAGCTAGATCTTAAACTCTCATTTGTTTCGAAAGAGTGTCTGGCCTGGGATAAACATGACATTAAGTAGCCATCTGAGCATTGCTAAAACATACATTTGCCTTCATAATAAAATGTTTTTAAGAGATAGTAATGGTTACCTGGAGAGCAGTTCGTATTAGAAGCATTTAAAATGAAAATGAAAAAACCCTTAGTCCTGAGTTCCTTCAATAACTGCCCATCGCCTCTCAGCAGCAGCAGACCACAAAACAGCAGGCCCCAGTGATCCAGTTAACTGGAGAGAAAAAACATCTCCCACTTAGAAGCAACGCCCCTGAATCGAGTCTTCATCTCTGCTTGCTTCCTTCCCTGACGTCTTGAACCCGTTGAATCTGCAAAAGAACACGGATTAGAGGAAACGCTGATCAAAGATGTCTGGATGTCATCCACACTTGTTTATTTATGACATCCTCCCACCTCCTCATTTCCCTACCCAAACTGGCTTTCAAAGTGGCTCACAGGAATCAAAGAAAAACTTTAATATTCAGTACAAATGTTCCTCAGGGAGACGGCTTCTCAAAGTGCAAACCGACGCAGATTTCCTGCAGTCTAATCCCAGTGATTTCAGTGGACTTGGATGTAGTAACATTGCCCAGGATTGCGCTGAAAGATGAGTTGGTCCAGGTAAAACGAACAGCTGCTGATTTATTGGTCCAGTCTCGTTTGTATCTTGCCTTATTGGGGTGGCCAATCTCCAGGGAGAGGCTGGAGATCCTCAGAATGAAAACTGGGCTCCAGACGACTCAAGTAGCTTGCTTGTTGGTTGAAAACATTTATTCCACTTCTCTTGAAAAAAATGGATGCTTTGGAAGGTGAATTGCCTGGCATTATCCCTTCCCAAGGTCTCTCCACTCCCTGAATTCCGGTCTCTTAAGCTCTACCCTCAAATCTTCAGGTATTTCTGAACCTGGAGCTGGCAACCCTACGCCTTATCCCAAAGGCTTGAGGCAATGAACAACAGATCTGCCCAATGTTCAGAAAGGGGAATCAGATCTGCTGCAACATGATTGCAAAAGCCATCCCATGCAGGTATGAGATCCCCACAAGTTCTTCCCATATAAAACCCCCACAAGGGTTGTTCATTAATCTTATGGTAGAAAACAATCCCTATGCGTATTCTTTTTACCATGTGACAATAGTTCCATCTGTCGAAATGAAGAGGGCAGAGGTTTGGATGCAATAACTCTTAAGTGCACATTAGAGGGCATCTGGGACTTTAATGTGGGTTGGATGGCCAATAATAATAATGTGTTGTAATCTATTAATCTGTTTTCTTCATGGCTGAGCCTTCCTCTTTCACAAGGAGTTTTCCACCAGGCAAGCCCACCTCTTTTCCTGGAGCAAAGCTTTATGAGTCAGTAGAAGTCTCTTTGAACTGAAGGAAGATTCCTTACGTGCGCGTGCGTGCGTGTGTGTGTGTGTGTGTGGTGGATTTCAGCCCTCATGCTGTTACACAAAGTTAATGACTACTTCAAGACCACATCAGGACAAGACTCCTTGTGTACAGCACAGCATATCGGGAAAGGGAGGTTTGGGAACTGGGAGAGCATCGCTGAAGACGGATCACGTTGTTCCAGGTGGTCTGGCCCCCACAATGACTCCTGCCTTCCCTCTTACCCTGGAAGATAATCAGTGATCAGGTGGTGAACAAACAGCCTTTTTGGATGTATTATTAAAATGGTTTTCTTTAATAAATTGTATTTTTATATCCTGGTATCAATATATTGATATAAAAAGATTGACAGTGGAAAAATGATGACATTTTGAGGGGGTTTTTTTGCGTATGTTTTGATGCTTTTCACAGGATTTCATGTCAGAATGGCAGGTCCGGCAAACCAGACGGCCAAACTAGATCTTCTATAATATTTAACAAATGACAAATAACAAAAGCAACTAGAAGGGGAAGGGGTTCTGATCTATGAATCAGGATCACAGTCAAGGTTTAAATTTACCCCTGCATTTTTTTGCCCACTCAGCTGACCTCCCTCCAAACCTGGTCTTGGTAGGGGACATGCAAACACCTTACAGCTGATTAATGTGGCTAGTGGCTGAAAGTGTCTGGGTTGAGGACCACAGCTCCCTGCTGGGTGCAGAGAGGAGGCCATCTCCAAAATGAGGATGCAGCAAAAAACAGAACATCCCAGTGAAAGTGCTGCAATTGCAAAGCATTCACATTATACTCACTTTTCACCTTGCAGGTGGGTGCAGGTGGGATGAATGCAAGCGAGCGTTGATGTCATTCTGTACAAGCAGAGGACCCTGTTTCATCTGCTGTTCTCTTGCAGGTGGCACCTATGAGACATGGACAAATGTTTTGCTTGCACACAGTGGCATATGAGGAGGTAGTGCTGCAGACTGGGGTAGAGGGAAGGGAGAGAAATGCTGGCTTGTTCCTGGACACCAGGTTTCCTCTACTGAATCATCTTGATATTGGTGCCCTTTAATCAGGATTAGAAGAGTCAGGCAGACAGACACAGTGCAAGAGATTCGTGGTGAGGATGTGAGATCTTTTGACTTCTTTACTGAGCAATCCCATGCAGAGTCACTCCAGTCTAAACCCATTGAAATGAATGGGCTTAGACTGGAGTAACTCTCCTCTGACAATAATCTTCAAGTGGCCCCTGGCCCCAAGGGTTTTAGTTTGGCCTCGACCAGAGCTGGTGCCTTTTCACCCTTTGCTCCAGCCTGGTGGAAACTCTGTCAACTGACACCAGGGCCCTGTAAGATGGAAATGTTTCACTAGGCATTTGGTTAAGGCAGAGGTGTCCAGCTCTGGCGCTTCAGATGTGTGGGAATTGTAGTCCATGAACATCTGAAGCGCCAGAGTTGGACACCCCTGGGTTAAGGCCACCCACTGTCCAGTCTTCTATCTTGCTGTCCCCCGAACTGCCAACCACCAACTATTATTGATTTAGTTATTGGAGTGTTGTGGGGTTTCCAGGTTGTATGGCCGTCTTGTAATAGCATTTTCTCCTGACATTTCGCCTGCATCTGTGGCTGGCATCTTCAGATTTAGTTATGAATGTCCAACAGGCCCTCTCCCCCTCTTTGTCTCTTTGCCTTTTTTCTTTCCTACACACAAATAATAAGCTGAGGAACTGTTGTGCTGGGGAAGTTAAATATTTTAGGGTCGCATGGGATGCTACTGTTATTCACCATCGATAGATGTTAGCTTTAGAATTCCTATTGGTTTTATATGGTTTTATTGTGTTATTATTGTACGCTACCCAGAGCCCAACTGTGGTTGGAAATGGGCAGGAAATAAATTCAATAAAACAAAACAAATAAATGGTTAATGTTTATTGAAAGCAGGTGCAGGCCAAATCTTTATGGAATTACTATGCAAAGGTGGGGGAGGGAGGAGAAGACAGGGTGGTGTAGTGGTTAAGAGCAGTGGACTCTCATCTGGAGAACCAGGTTTGATTCTCCCTTCTCCACGTAAGTGGCGAACTCTAATCTGGTGAGCTGGATTTGTTTAAAACACAAAGATATATCCCGCTGATACACAAGCCTCAATATAAAGTGCACAGTGCGTTTATTGTGCTTATGTGATTCCTGCAAACATCCACTTTTCACTATACCTAACGGACTACCGCTATATACTATTGCCTAATTCTAACACATAACAAATACCTATTACCAAAATGTACAATTCATGACTCGCAATTTAAACATACAATTAAATATACAAACATCCAAGAGCCCTTTAAGGATGTGGAGGTTGTGGGGTGTTAGCCTTTCCAGTTTATGTAGTCTGATTATATTAGCTTCCTCCTCTTCTTGGCCCATGAAAACAAAAACAATGCAATTGTCCATAACAAAATTGCAGTTAAGCACAAGTCTTGGAGGTCATCCAAATAGATAGACTTCTCATTTCTCTCCGTCTGAGCATCTAAAATGGGCTCTGCGTGCATTCCACATTTTCCAAAAAAACAATCTTCTTCAGTAGAAGCTCAGCATGAGGTTTATGTTGAGGGTATTATAAGCTGTTAAGCTGCCTATCCCTCTTGACTTGAATCCGAGTTACCAGTAATTGGATTTGTTTCCCTGCTCCTACACATGAAACCTGGTGGGTGACCTTGGGCTCTAGTCAAAGTTCTCCCAGGACTGTCTCAGCCCCACCTCCCTCACAAAGGCCTTTTCCGCAAATGCAGAAAAATGCACTTTCAATCCACTTTCAATGCACTTTGCAGCTGGATTTTACTGTGCAAAATAGCAAAATCCACTTGCAAACAGTTGTGAAAGTGGATTGAAAGTGCATTATTCTGCATGTGCGGATGGGGCGAAAGTATTTTAAACTCAGACATGGCTTTCTCTGGAGATCTCAATGAAATGGTGCTATCTTTGCAAGACCAGCCATAGACGTTTCTCCTCTCATTCTGCTTAAAGTCTGCCTGCTGCAGAAGACAACAGTGGACAATCTGGCAGTGTGGACTAATCGTGGACATAAGAACATAAGAAGAACATAAGAAAGAGCCTGCTGGATCAGACCAGAGTCCATCTAGTCCAGCACTCTGTTACTTGCAGTGGCCCACCAGGTGCCTTTGGGAGCTCACATGCAGGATGTGAAAGCAATGGCCTTCTGCTGCTGCTGCTGCTGCTCCTGAGCACCTGGTCTGCTAAGGCATTTGCAATCTCAGATCAAAGAGGATCAAGATTGGTAGCCATTGATTGACTTCTCCTCCATAGATCAACTTCTCCTCCTAAACCTAAGAAGAAGAAAAAGAGTTGGTGTTTATATGCCACTTTTTCTCTAAGGAGGCTCAAACAGTTTGCAATTGCCTCCCCTTCCGTCCCCACAAAAGACACCTTGTCAAGTAGGCGGAACCGAGAAAGTGCAGAAAGAATTGTGACTGGCCCAAGGTCACCCAGCAGGCTTCATGTGGAGGTGTGGAGAATCAGATTTGGTTCTCCAGATTAGAGTCCCTGCTTTTATGGAAGAGTGGGGAATCAAAGCTGTCTCTCCAGATTAGAGTCCACTGCTCTTAACCCCTTCACCACGCTGGCCCTCCACTAAATAACTGGCCAATTTAGAAGAGGATTCCCGACAAACAAGCATCCTAATCTTGGGAGGAACAAAAAAGGCAAACCCTATGCAAGGGCAGTCCTTTCTGTCTGTCATGTTCCCAGCAATTTGTCATGTTTGGGCCTGAACATGTTGTGAAGAAGCCCGCCCACCTCCTTGAAAGTCCTTCAGCTGTGAAGTGTACACTTGCCTGTTGCCAGCATCTCCCCTGGGGCTTCCCAGATAGCCTGCGGCTGCATCTTTGAAAGCACCTTCTCTGAAGAACCTCTCCTGGAATGCTGGCGGGTTCCTTCTCTCCACATCCTTGGTGCAAAGAAAGAAGCCCTGTGACAGCCCGCTGAGTGACTGGCTTGCGAGAGATGAAGCGATAACCACATCCCCCAATGCACGCTTCCTCCTCTCAAGGCGAGTTTCCTATTTGTGAGGAAAGAGCAAACAATGAGGGAAGTTCAGAGGAACTGGTGGTTCAGGAGGGCTCTCTGCTCACCTACTAGACATAACACATGTGCAAACACAGTTTGGCAGTCACACGTCTTACTCTGAAAGAAAAATATTTGGCTTTTTCTTCACGAGTCCATCAAGGCTTAATCCAAAAGGGACCTCTCCTCCAACCACCTGTCTAACCTGAGCTCTGGGAGCTTTCACCCAGTTTTATTTACAAAACAGGCATTCACTTCCCAGAGATTAGTCCCGAGATCAAAAGGGCGTTTTTCAGTTTGCTAGCAAGCCGAACAGAAGCCAACCCGCCTTTGGATTTCGGAATGGGAACTGTGTCAGTCGTAGGTTTATTAAAAACTCATTCTGGAGGATTGGAATTAGCGTCATTGAAAAATATGACTTTGATGTGCTGCTCCAGCAGAAATCTGTGTTCCGCAGTGCTGAGGGGAAAAGCGTTCTAGGCTGGGAAGAAACTGTTCTTACCACAACCATTTTGAAGTGCAGGCCGGACAAGAGAAATAATTCCAAAGTTACATGTGACAGTTAGGTTTGCCAACTGCCTGGAGAAAAAAAAATGTCCTGTCACTTTCAACTGAGGCCTAATGGGATGTTATTTACCAGGGGATGTTACTGATCTCCTTGCCATGAAAAACCTCAGGGGCCTGTTTCCACATATTGAGCCTCAGTTAAGGGAACAAGATGTTTGTTGGGCACCCTAGTTAGAGTGCCATCCCACAAAGAATTATGCCCTCTGAGGTCCAGCGAAGACAATGAGCTTGAAAAGGCTTAATTCTGGTGCACACACAGAAGAAACCCCCATTGAGTTCAATAGGACTTAATTCCAATGCTTGGTTTAGCTACCAGGGGTGTCCAACTCTGGCGCTTCAGATGTCCATGGACTACAATTCCCATCAGCCCAATTGGCCATGCCAGCAGGGGCTGATAGGAATTGTAGTCCATGGACATCTGAAGCGCCAGAGTTGGACACCTCTGAGCTAAACAATACTTGGCTTGCAGTCACAGGATACCTCTGAGGGACTCGCATGCCAAATCATCAGTTGTGCCCAGTGGCTTGTGAATGCTGCAAGGGAGAATAAAGGGAAGGCTGTGAAAGGGCTGGGATCACTAGATCCAGGTTGGGAAACATGGCTCACCACATTAGAGTCTGCCACTCATGTGGAGGAGTGGGGAAACAAACCCAATTCTCCAGAATAGTCTCATGGTGCATGTGACTGGGGGCTAGTTGGGTTGCCAACCTCCAGGTGGTAGCTGGAGATCTCCGGCTATTGCAACTGATCTCCAGTTGACAGGGATCAGCTCCCCTGGAGAAAATGGCTGCTTTGGAAGTGGACTCCATGGGATTATTCCTCAGTGAAGCCCCTCCCCTCCCCAAATTCCACCCACCTCAGGCTCCACCCCCAACATCTCCAGATATTTCCCAACTTTGATCTGGCAACTCTAGAGCTAGGTCAGAAGACCTCCAACTCAGTTCATGTCACATATATCATTTAGTAAGTCCCTCCGTGGTTTAAAAACCACTGCCTTACAGTGCAATCCTAAAGAGAGTTATTCCATCCTAAACCCAATCATTTCAATGTGCTTAGACTGCAGTAACTCGCCTTTGGATTGCACTGCTAGTTTGTTGGAAGCAAAGTTGAGAAAGAGTATTCTTGCACCATTTAGTTTTGACAGCACCACAAGACTTCTGTTTAACAAGGAAAGCTTTTAACCTTAAAACCCATGGGACTTTTGGTTTTAGAGCACAGCTATTTCCAAAATGTTTAGTTAATTACAATGTTTGTTTGTTTGTTTACATTTATGTCTCATCTTTCTACCCAATGGGACCCAAAACAGCTGATCTTTTCATCCATTCCTCTGTTTTATGCTCACAACCGTCTTGCAAGGTGGGTTAGGCTGAGAGTGTGTGACTGACCCCTAGTCAGTCAGCAAGCTTTTGTGGCAGAATGGGAGTTTCAACCCGGATTTCACAGATCCTAGTCCGACATCTTAGCCACTATGCCCTTCTGGCTCGACAACAGCGGTTTTATTCATTCCCATTTCAAATGTGCTTTTGTATTTTTTTTTCCTACAAAAACTGTGGTAAGGTGGGAGAATCAGGGACATGAGACCTGGACATTTTCCCCCACAGCTAGTATATTCTGGGATAAGAAGGTGAATCATCCCGGTTCGACCATGATTTCCACATGGCTTCCGGGACTAACTCAGGCCCGCCCCGTGAGATTTGCCTTATCCTGCGCCTTTAAAAAAATCCTGCGCCTTTAAAAAAACCCACAGTGCTCCTGCTCCCATGCAAACACCAAGGGAGACGGACCGGTTTATTTTTCCCACCTTGCCAGCTGCAGCCAATCAGAATGGCAGAAAAATGTGAAAGTTCGTGCATGCGCCGCAAAGTTAGTGAGGAAAATGAAACTAAACCGGGGGCTATGCAAGTTCTTCCTCCCGGCCTGAATGCACTGATGGGCTGTCATGAGGAGGGAGAAACCAAGATAGAAACACCCCAGGATATTTTGGCTGTGGGGAAAACGCCCTGTTGCATCCCAGAGACTAACTAAATCCCTGGACCTAAAAAGGATCAAAAGGGGGAAGGCACATGGCTGGATTAACTTTATTATTCAACTATTGTCCCTCTATGCCTCTTATACGGATGGACCTCCAGTGGCTTTTCACATCATTCTCCCCTCTTCTACTTTATCCTCATAACAACAACATTGCGAGGTAGGCAAAGCTGAGAGACTGTGACAGACAAGGATCACCCGGGAAACTTCCATGACACAGCAAGTGATACCGGCCGGTATCACTTGAACCCCATTTGTTCCAAATTTGAACCCCATTGTTCCAAGTCTTAGTCCAACACACTAACCACTGCATCATGCCAGTTCCCATTTGATATAACAGGCAGGGTCATCTAATACTGTTTCATCCAATCATAGGAAAGAGGGGGACAGACAAGCTCAGAGGGTCAGGAGGTGGGAACTGACTATTTAAGTGTTCTGAATTCGACCTCCTGTGCCTTTTTGCCCAGTGCCCGACATTTCTTGCAAGGCAACTGGTTCATTCTCTGATCTTGATTCACTTACGAGTGATCAGAAGTGACCCATACAATGTTCTATGCGGCATGCAACAGTTTGGCTCATTTGTAAGGCTCATTTTGATGACAATAGCACCTAGCCTGACGTTAGTGAGAACCATGTTAATTAGTTGCAGCATAGCCAAATACTTGCAGTAAGAGTCAGAGAAGAACCAGCAGCAACCGATGCTATCATTATAACCTCCTTATTATGTATACCCAAAGGTATACTTTTCCCACACTTCCTTGTTTTGTAACCGTCTCAGAACAGCTAAATGAGAAGAAGTACACAGTTGACTTGCCAACGGATCATTTAATTGAAACCCTTGAATCTGTCTTATTTGGGTCTGTTAATTATGCCATTCTTCATCATTGTCCGATCACAACTTACTTGTAGCATAAAAGCAACTGATCAGTAAAGCAGATTTTCTAAAGACCAGAAAATACATTGTTCTAACAATGCAATCCTATGCACAGGGACTCCAATCTAAAACTACAATAACTTTCCCTGGGCTTGCGCTGTCCATATGCTAGACGATATCAATGTATGGGGGCAGGAGGTTTTTTGCAAGCCTCATAGAAGCCTCATAGAAGCCGAAAAGTCAGAGTCCAGCCTTTGTGTCATAGGATACCATGTGAATAGAAAAGAAGCATTCTCTGACACAGATGGTTTTCTTAGCCAATTGGCAACAGGGGCAGCTGCCCTTGGTAGCTCCAAGTCGGGAAATACCTGGAGGTTTTTTTTGGGGGGGTGGAGGGGGGGTGAAAGAGAGGCTTCAATGGAACATAAAGCTGTGGAGTCCACCTCCCAAAGCAGCCATTTTCTCCAAGTAGATTGATCTCTGTTGCCCGGAGATTAGTTGAAATAACAGGAGATCTCCCACCACCTCCTGGAGGCTGCCAACCCTAGCTGCTGTCCCCACGCTGAAAGGGGCGCTGAGCACCTACATCCCCTCTGAAGGAGGGAAAAGAAGAGCAGGGTCCTACAGCCACTCGTTCCTGCTCAGGCAGCTGGCTTTTCCAGAAAAGGTCCCCACCCACCTTGCCTGAGGCAGGGGCCACCCCTTGTTGGGCCCTGGTGGGAGGGTGCAGCTGTGAATCTAGGGCCTCATCTGGACTTTTCCCCAGGGTCTCAGGACCACTATGCCCTCCCCTGACCTTTGGGATGAAAAATTCTGGAACTGATGAATTGTCAAACCCTTTCAAATTGTAAATATAAGAGCAGTTTGTTATGAAGTTGCTGAAAAAGAAAACTATCAGTCACAGCACACTACGAGGAAACAACACACCACCCCTCCATGCCGTTATTTAAATGAGAACTCAGGAGTATGTCATAGTACATGATGGTGCCAAGACCACCAACTGGGGGTTGCCAACCTCCAGGTAGTACCTGGAGATCTCCTGCCATTCTAATTGCTGTCCAGAAAACCAAGTTCAGATCCCCTGAAGAAAATGGCTGCTTGTGAGGGTGTACTACAGGGGCGTACAGCCCAGAGGGACAGGGGGGTCATGCGACCCCGGGCGCAACGGGGGGAGGGGGTGCAAAATCACCTCCACGCCCCTCCCTAAATTCCACCCTCCACAGGCTCCACCCCCCAAAATCTCCAAGTCCTTTCCAACTCAGAGCTGGCAATCCTACCTCCAAGCCAGAATCTGGTTTGTGGGCTTTTTTCTGAATTGTACCACCTCAGGTTACCAGTGAATTGGCATGTTTGAATGGATGTTGGGGGAAACCCACAAACCTTTGCTGCTCTCAGGAGGGTCAAGCTGAACATGTCTCCCTGCTCATTAATGTTCTGTAAGCAGGCTGTTTTTCCCCTCATGCCAGGATGTTCACTATCACAGCCTTTCTGCCCTGAAACGTGAAGGGGTCTGGTCCAAGAAAAATGAGGGTTGGGAAACTGGAGATTTGCATCTGGAGTCTGGGTAAGACAGGGACTTTAGTGAGGTACAAGGCCATAAAGTCGACCCTCCAAAGCAGGGACTTTGGGAAGGTATAATGCTGCAGAGTCCACTCTCCAAAGCATCCATTTTCCTAGGTGATCTGACCTCCGTAGATGGGAGATGAGCTGTGATTCCAGGGGATCCTGAAAGCTGGCATCCCTACAGAGCAGCAGTTCTCAACCTGTGGAGTGTGACCGCTTTGGGGAGTCGAGCGACCCTTTCACAAGGAGAATTAAGCCCTAAAGACTCTTTGCATGAGTAATCTACATCTGTAAAAGAATGGATAAATGTTAGGGGTTTAGAGGAAGCTGCCCACAATATGAGGAACTGTATTAAAGGGTTGCGGCATTTAGGAGGTTGAGAACTACTGCTACAGAGAATATCCACTTTTCTTTTGTGTTCTGTGAATGCTTTCTCCAAGCTTACTCCAGTGAACGTGGATCACCCAAAACTAGATAGCTGTGCTCTTACATTGTCAAAGAGGAAAATAGGAACCACTGAAAAGCTTTTATTGAAGACAACCAATTCTAGTCAAGCCCAATCTTGCCACAGCTAAGAAGGCTCGACCGTGGTTAGTACCTGGATGGGGAGGCCACTAAGGAAGACAAGGGTGGCAATTCAATGCAAGGCAATGCCAAACCACCTCTATTCATCTTGTGCCTTGATGGGGGTCTCCATAAGTCAACTATGACTTAATGACACTCATGACCTTTTAAAAACAGTAGAACATGTTGTGCAAGCTTTCCAGTTCTCCAGGCACTGTTTACAGTTACAGGTGCTCTGATGAGTGTTGCAAACTAGTTGGACTAGTTGGATGCAGAGGATTGCTCGTCTTTTTTGTAAGTCTTTCCTGCATCACTATCTCCTCTGCCCCATAGTCCAGCATGGTGTATGGCTACGACTGGTGGATTCTAATCTGGAGAAGCAGGTTTCATTCCCCACTCCTCCACATGAGTGGCAGACTCTAATCTGGTGAACCAAGTTTGTTCCCCTACTCAGTGGTGGGATTCAGCAGGTTCACACCACTTTGGCAAAAACGGTTGTTAAAATGGTGTTTGTAAACAACCAGTTGTTAAATTATTTGAATCCCACCACTGCCCCTACTCCGCTACATGAGCAGTGGACTCTAATCTGGAGAACCAGGGTTGATTCCCCACTCCTCCACATGAGTGGTTCACTCTAATGGATTCTGCACAGACCAAATATAGCAAATGTAGGGCACAATACAAACCTTTTTTTGGGGGGGGCGGGGGGGGGCTTCAAACAGGTTCCCAAAACGAGTCTGGCCTGCTTTAGTTCCCTCAACCTGGGATTTTCAAAAGTTGCTAAACTAGAGATTCTTTTGCAAAATCCCAGGTTTGAGCCGTGCCTGCATGAACAGCCACGTAGGAGATACTTTAGTTCCCTCCCTTTCACCTGTTCACTATAAATTCAATGTTGTCCACCATCAGGGAGAACCTGCTGGTCTGCCATCAGTCGCATAGCTACCACCAGGGGGGACGTGCCCTGGGTGTGCGCTGTTGAGGTCACGTGGGGAGTGGAAAATTGTCCCCATACTCCTTTCTCTTCCCCTCTTACCCTGCCTCACCAGACCTGGCAGAAGCCGCTGCTGGGCACCCCTGCCCAGCCCCGCCCAACCAGCCAGGCCCCGAGGCCCAGAGCAACCCGGTGGGGCTGGGCTGTGGGGCCGCAGGGCTGGGCCTGGGCCTGGAGCTGGGCAGTGGCCCAGCCCGGCTGCTTTTTCAGCCAGCTGCTCTTTGCAGCTGGCCGAACCAAGGTAAGCGGGAGGACAGGGGAGCGGCAGGGGGGCAGCCCCCGGGCACCATTTTGCCCCGAGCACCATCCCCCCCCCCATGCCACTGCCTGCCATTCTGTGCAGGTCACCCAGCAGGTTGTGGGAAGATTCTTTGGCAGCTCCACAGGGTACAAAGTCTCCCAAGCATGTTTTCTCCCTGTGGCAGTGAGTATGACTGTTCTTCAGCAACGTGTTCATTATTTCCCTGCCATTGCAGGGAGGTCCCTTTTTCTTTTAAAAATATTTTTTGCATGTTGTACATGCGCAGGTGCAGCCGATCGAATTGTGGGATGATCAGCATGACTGCGGGCGTTCATTTCTGTGTGCCTGCACAGCTACGCATGTGTTGCAGGAAATTGCAAAAAGAGAAAGAGAGAAGCATCTCCGTGTGAAGGTGCGGAAGCAACCTGAATTGTTTCCATGGGCTCCAATCGTGGCCTGTGTGGCATGCATGTGAAAAGAAAAAAGGAAAACAGGTTTCCTTTATAATGACTGCAACCCATTATACATTTGCTGTCTAGAATCCCGCTCTAATCTAGTGAACTAGATTTGTTTCCCCACTCCTCCGCATGAGGTCTGCTGGGCTAGTCACAGTTCTTTGAGAACTCTCTCAGCCCCACCTTCTTTACAAGGTGTCTGTTGTGGGGCAAGGAAGGGAAGTTATAAGCCATTTTTTACACTCCTTGTGGTTGAGACAGGGCCGGAGTGAGGGGGAACTGAGCCCACGGCACGTGTGCGCCTTGTGCCCTTGCCACACTCCTGCCCTCGCCACAACCCAGAATGCCCCTGCCACGCCCCCGCACCGGTCCACGCCCGATGTACAGTGCACCCCCCATCCACTTGGCACCACGCCACTGGGTTGAGAAGAGAAGGGTATAAATCCGAACTTTTCTACTCTTCTTTCTTTTTTGGCCCTCAGAGAGAATCACTGAAATTGATCTGCAGCCACTGAGAACTCCTGCTGACCTGTTGCTGAATTCAACCTGCCAGCTGACAGGATGAGTCTAGGTTTGCCAAGACTGATGGAAAAAGTTGACACCACAATTTATGGTTGCAATAATCCCCAGTCCATTTCGGTGACTCTTAAATTCACCACGGTGATCCTTGAAAGGAAAAAAAAAACCTCTAGAAAATGTTGCTTCAAATGCTCTCTAAAGATACGAAGATGATTGACAAGCACTGGAGATTGTCAACAACTATGTTTCTTCGGATTTTTACAGTATGTAAATGAGCTGCCGACATCTTAATCACCCCAGCTTGAAAAAAATATACATTCCATTGATTAGAGAGTAGTTAGTGAATGTTGGCAGGTATGGACAAGTTGACAAATGTTGTCAAGGTTTATGGAAGGCAGGCAAATTGACAAATGTTTGGGAAGAAACACTGAAGCCTTTATTGGAAGCAAAAGTAAGGAATTAATATTGACAATGCGTTCTGCTTTGGTCAGACAGAGTAATTTGGACATATTTATTAGGTGTGATGGAAACATTGTTTGAATTTGTATTAAGTATTTTTCATTGCCACCTTTGATTCGTTTGTAATTTAACAAACAAATGTGATGCAAAAATATGGCAGCTTGCCGAACTGGGCTGGCAATACTGAAATGTACGTCCTACAGAAGATGCTTTCTAAAACCTGTGCCTGAACCTGGGCCCGTCGGAAAAACGAGTTGTTTTTCTATAGATATAGCAGATCTACATACAAGTTAGATCTCAAATGGTAAAAAGGTAAAATAATAGCCTGCTAGTCCCTTCTGCTAGGGGGTAGTGGATAAATTTACAGTGCAAATTTACACCCTTGCAAGCAGATTGATTTTAGTCTGTTTAGGATGACCAGGTTTGGCTGTGTACCTTCCCAAAATAATCCCAGACCAAATTCCAATGAGGCCACCTACCCCCATCCCTCACACATACACACAGGGGTGCTAGATCCCTCCTGGCTTGCGGCAAAGGGTTTGTGTGTGGGGGTAGGGTTGCCAGATTGGGAAACTCTTGGAGATTTGGGGATGGAGGCTGGGGAGGACGGGGACCTCAGTGGGGTACAATGCCATGATGCTGGCAGGGGATGATGGGAACTGTAGTCCATAACATCTGGAGGGCCGCAAGTTTGACACCTGTGCTCCAGAGCATCCATTTTCTCCAGAGAAAGTGATCTCTCTAGTCTGGAGATGTGCTGGGATTCCTGGGGATCCCCAGGTTCTACCTGGAGGATGGAATCGCTACTTATACACACATGCACGAGCGTATGTATGTATGACAATTATAATTACAATTATATTACATATACAATTACAACGCATTACAATTAGTATGTAACACATACCTGCCAACAAAGAAGTCCATATTAAAATCAAGAACGAAGAAACAGAAACGGTTGACAGCTTCATTTTCCTTGGATCCCTCATCCGTCTTAATGGCGGTTTGACAGCAGAGCTCAGGCGACGCATAGCCCTTGGGCGCACAGCCATGGTGAGTATGGACCAACTATGGAAGTGCAAAGATGTCTCAATTACCACCGATAACAGCCATCGCGTTCCCAATCATGACATACGGTTGTGAGACATGGACACTGTCAAAAACAGATAGACAAGTGGATGCCTTTGAGCCGGGGTGTTGGAGAAGACTTTTACGAATCCCGTGGACAGCTGGAGTCACCAACAAAGCTGTCCTGGAGCGTATAAACCCAGAGATGTCCCTGGAGGGCAAGATCACTAGGCAGAAGCTGACCTGCTTCGGCCATGTGATGAGGGCAAATTCACTGGAAAAAGAGTCAGTGGTATGCCAGTGGTAAGCAAAAATGGTCACTGGTAAGCGGAAAGGGAGTGGGTCAATGACTCGTTGGTTGGAAACCATTAAGAGGGACATGGGCATGAACATCAACCGATTGAAAGAAGTTGTGGCAAACAGGAAAGCATGGAGGGGACTGGTTTACAGAGTATCCAAGAGTCAGACACGACTAAATGGATAAAGAAGAGAAGAGACACCCCATTGGCTAGCTACCTGGAACTGGCATCACCAACTAGTCTTCTTCCGCCATCAGAACTGCAGAGAGGTTCCCTGAAGCCCTGAAGTCCAGAGCAAAACATAGGTCCCTTCCAGAATAACACACTTTCAATCCACTTTCAGTGCATTTTGCAGCTAGATTTTACTGTGCGGAATAGCAAAATCCACTTACAAACAATTGTGAAAGTGGATTGAAAGTGCATTATTCTGCATGTGTGGAAGGGGCCATAGGCTGAATCCTCACTTCAAATTAAAGGCAGATACATCCAGGTTTCAAAAGAATTGGTACCTTTTCATCGAGGATTCCCCCTCCCTTCTACAGCATGTTTTCAATGAAGACATCTATGACTATTGCGGATTCAAACAATCCTAGACTCCCCACAGATTTAGGAAGAGTGTTCTTCCTGGTCCTGATTGGCGGTTGTGTCATGTTGGGGTGGGACCTTTTTAAAAATATTTTCTCACGCAGCCACGTGGTGATGTCACTACATCCCTAAATGGTGGCGTTGGACAACTTGATTTGCTATTGGGTAAGAGCGGGTTGGAGATTTCCTTTTCACCCCCCTCTCAAAAAGGGCTATATTATTTCCCTGTTTCCACCCCCCTTCTTTTGCAAAACAAAAAATCAATAGGTATTCTACAAGCCAAGGGTGATATTAGGTGGGGAAACACTCCTTTTGCGGGAGGCATTAGCAGAGTCAATGCAAAAAAGCAGAGTGTCTGGGAGATGCTCTTGGAACGGACCCAGAATCTGACGGCGGGTGGGGGGAGAGGTTGTATTCACAGCGCAATTCTTTGCAGCCTCCGCCTTGGGTCTTGTTGGCAAACCCAATGAAGCCTCAATGGGTTCGCAGCCCCCGCCTTGCAGCCCCTGCCTTGCGTGTCATTGGCAAACCCAATGAAGCCTCCAAATGGGGTGCGCTTATTTAAAGGATACTGCAACCCCCCCTTTTTTGCATCGCACGTAATTAATAAGGTGCACCTCTGAGGCAGGCTTGCAAAGGGGATATTTCAGAAGCAAGTCTCTCTTGCTTCCAGTCTCTCCCCCGCTCCCCCCGCAAAGCTTTCTCACTCTTCGCTTCTTGGGCAATAGGACTGTAGCTGCCAGCCTGCAATGTGAATGCAAAAACTGCCATAGGAAAGGCTGTCAGAGGCATTTCTCCCATTGGGCAAAGTGGGCAGTTGCACAGGGTGCCCCCTTGTGGGGGGCGCCAAAAATGCAGGTTCGTTTGTGGGATTTTTGTATTTTCAGTGTTTTTCCGTTTTTTGCCTGCAGAGGGCGCAGTTTTAGGCTAGCAGCACCAAAATTTCAGGGATTTTTGGGAGACTCTCCTGATGATATCACCCAGGTTTGGTGAGGTTTGGTTTAGGGAGTCCAATGTTATGGACGCCCAATGGGAGTGCCCCATCCCCCATTGTTTCCTATGTGAGCTAATAGGAGATGGGGGCTACACCTTTGAGGGTCCATAACTTTGGACCCCCTGAACCAAACTTTACCAAACCTGGGTGGTATCATCAGTAGGGTCTCACGGAGATACTGTAAAATTTTGGTGCTGCCATCTTAATAACTGCACCCCTGACAGCAGGCGCCCCCTAAATTTTCCTAGATTTTCCTTTTAAATCCACCCCCTTCCATCCAATGCTTGTTTTCTTTCTTTCTTTTATTCTCTCAATGCCTAATAAAGGTTGTTATTATTATTATTATTATTATTAAATCTACCCCCTTCGGCATGGATTTAAAGGGAGAATCTGAGGTCCCCAGTTTAAACATTGAAAGTGATGCTGTTTCAGGGTGGGGGATAATCAGAGGTGGGATCCAACCAGTTCTCACCACTTCTCTAGAAGTGGTTACTAATTTTTTCTGAGTGCTGAGAAGGGGTTATTAAAGCAAGCTCCCTGCCCAACAGGGACTGGAGGTGCTTATGTGCGGTGGCGCCACTGTTTGAATCCCACCACCATCGGAACCTGTTATTAAAATTTTGGATCCCACCACTGGGGATAATCCACCCCAAAACAGCATCACTTTCAATGTTGTTTAAACTGGGGACCCCAGATTCTCCCTTTAAGGTGAATTTAAAAGGAGAATCTGGGCTCCCTAGTTTAAACACCATTGAAAATAATGCTGTTTGGGGGTGGATTCCAGCATCACTTGTTTAAACTAGGGAGCCCAGATTCTCCTTTTAAATCCACCTTAAAGGGAGAATCTGGGGTTCCCAGTTTAAATAACATTGAAAGTGATGTCCCAATTGGGGGGACTGGATACAACACCATAAAATGTTTTCATCGCAGTAATAAAACATTTTGAAAGCATTTTGAAGTTGTTTTAAAAATATTTCTGCTGTGTGGCATGGCTCGTTGCTGTGTTCATATTTGTGAGTTGGGGCATGTTCTATAATGTGATGGTGACTTTGAAACGACCTGGTGGAAAAAATCATTGTTTGGTCACAGTGGGGGAGGGTGGCCGCCCGGGAGGGGGGGGGGCATCAAACTCAGGTTTTGCCCAGGGCTCCAGTTTGCCTAGCTACGCCACTGAAGGCTGTTGATGGTGAAGGATTTTAAATGGTCATCCCCCCGCCCCCGCTTGTCCCACCCAAAGCCCTTCGACCAAATTGTCCGAAGACTTCTATACGTTTTCCCTGCTTATGACAAGGGATTCCCAGGGAGATCTGTAGCATTTGCTAGGCAATAACATGCAGACTGCTCACAACTGCAGGCGAGCTCTGATTGGCTGAAAAGCAGTCAAGCTCTGATTGGCTGAAAAGCCACACACATTTGACTCTTGTTACTCCCCTCAGATCTGGCTTTGCCATGTGTTTGTTAAAAAGGTGCACATACAAGCAGGTTCTAAAAAAACATGAGATGGGGGGGGGGGGGAGTGCCAGAACCAGAATGCATCCGTGTTCGGCAGTTCAGCTGTGGGGAGATCTCGATGAAAGCTGGCTATTTTGGGTAAGCTTCACGGGATTAATCAGCGGTGGGAATATCGCCATAGTCTTGGGATCCTCCTGCACCTACCCAAATACTGTCCATTGGTAGTATAATACAGCCGGTGGTGGAAACTGCTTTCCTAAGTACGTGGAACACCTACATATTAAATTAAGTTATGTATAATAAAACCATTAATTACCATAAATTCTTAGACAAAAAGGCTTCCTCCTTGACTGTATAAGCCACTGTCCTGGAGGTCAAAGATCAAACAGGTACCACTAACTTTGTCCACTAACTTTGTCCAATATGATCCAATGCATTTGGGGCTCTCCACCTTAGGAGACTTTGGCTAGCTTGCTCTCTGTGTCCCTGATTTGCATATCTGCTCTCATGACATCGATGTTCTGTGACTAGAACTCCAAATGAACAATTTGCCCCTAATAAGCAGTCCACGTGTGTGTGTGTGTGTGTGTGTGTGTGTGTGTGTGTGTGTGTGTGTGTGTGTGTGTGTGTGTGTGTGTGTGTGTATCTTCATCTTGATAGGGACTGTGGCACTGGGAACAGGTTAATTCTCTCCTACCGGGTACGGTTTCCCTGATCAGAAATGGCCCCTCAGAGATGCTGTAGATCTTGCTGGAGGGGGAAAAAAGGATAATCAGGATATTTGACTTTTGTTCACTCCTGGGGATTTCAAAAGTCCCCGGGGTGGCATTTTCAATCAAAAAAAATGTCATGGGAAATATTCCCCCCCCCCCCCCCCGGTTTCCCCACTACCATGTCTCCAGTCCAGATCACTTTTCTTTCTGTAGTTGTTTTTAATGGATGAATGCATCTGGATTTTTTTGTCTTGGAAAATCACCCATCCTTTGGTTTTGACTGCTGTTCACATTGATGCTCGTTCTGCTCTCCTTTTCACACCTCTTCTTTCTACCACTTCGTGTGGATCATCTGACCCCCCCCCTTTTTTGCTCCTTTATAACCATAGATTTCCATCCCCCCTCCCTGCTCACTGGTGATGCTGGGAACATTCCTTGGGGGCTGCATCAATAAGCCCTGGTTGCCTTGGGCGTTCACTGGACAAGTTTCCATAACCTATCACCCAGCATGTATCCCTCTGGACATGCATGGTGACCTGCTCGGGGCTTGATAAACCTTGATACCTGGCACTATAAAAACAAGGGGTAGTTAATTTCCTAAAGTACAAGAGCTCCCTTCTGCTTACCGGGTCACAGGAGGTAACCTAAATCACCGTGTGATGAAGCTGGTCATATTTAACCAACACCTTCCCTGCTCTTGTTTCCGCTCTCTCAGCCCAGCCTGGTCTCCACTCACAAAGCCCTCTTGTCTCTAGCTGTTAGAATATCAGTATCGTAGTATTAATAAGTCTGTTTATTTCACCAAGTAATTAATAAGGAAAGGCAGATGAACCACTTCGCCTTGCCTGTTGCTAATTAGCGTGGCGTTCGGAGGACGGCACTGACACCGCAGGAAGCCGAGGCGCCAGTGATGTTTAATGAATGCTATACAACCCTTAGTGTTATTTAATTTAATAGGAGATTTAAGTTACCGCAGCACAGGTGAGGAAAAGCTACTCAGCAATATAACCCAACTGAAAAAGGATTTTCAAATTATGGTTCAATGGAAACGAAAAAATCAATTCGAACAGCAGTGGGAACAACTATATCAAGCCACTTTAACAAATAACATTAAGCAATTCTGGCAGATCATAAATAGAAGGGCCCAAACGTGCAGTATCCAGTTGCCCCATATTTCACTAGACCGATGGTTCAGTTATTTTTCTAATCTGTTCAATGCTAGCCTAACTGAATACCCTGATTCCACTTCAATACCAGAGGAGCTACCAGATTGGCCTGAGGTTAATCCTCAAGAAGTGAGTAAACTAATCAGTGGTTTGAAAAGCGGTAAGGCCCCAGGTCCTGATGCAATAATACCAGAAATACTTAAATCCTCACCCGAGTGGTGGGCTACAACTCTGGCTTCCTTATTTACCCATGTAAATAGCGGACATCCCAAAGATGTGGCTGGCGTCTATAGTTGTCCCAATCTACAATAGGGTGATTTTACTAATCCTTCAAACTATCGCCCTATAAGCCTATTATCTGTAATTGGCAAACTATATGCAAAACTACTCCTTAGGAGAGTGGAAGATTGGGTCAAGCAAGCAGAAGTAATAGGACCGGAGCAAATTGGATTCACTAAAAAATAAATCAACACTGGATCATGTAACAGTTTTAGCACACTTAGCTAACAAAAGTATAACTCATAATAACTGTGAACTGTTTGCAGCCTTCCTGGATTTAAAAGGGGCATTTGACTCCATATCTAGAGCCCTACTGTGGAGAAAATTGACGTTACATGGACCCCAGACTACTGTTTCTTATAAAACAGCTACACACTTGCACTAGCTGCAGAATAAGAGCATAACAAAAGGACCGCTCACAGAAAATATCATCATCACAACCAGAGGGGTCAAACAAGGCTGTACATTGGCCCCCACTTTGTTCAATATATTCCTTAGTGATCTAGTGCCAACCCTCCAGAAGGCCAATGGGCATGTTCCCAAACTAAGCACTAAACACGTGCCCGCGTTACTGTATGCTGACGACACTGTTCTTCTTTCCCACACTAAAAGTTGGTCTCACTCGTCTCTTAAATTGCTGTGCTGAATATTGTAAAAGAGGAACGAACTGGTAATTAACTATGAAAAAACCAAAATATTGGTCGCCAGCTAGAAGACCCCCTAGTCATACATGGACCATCAATAACAGACCCATAGAACAAGTTAACCAGTTCAAATATTTGGGCATAACTCTTACTAGCAACCTTAATTGGGCAGTACATAGGAAATTAGCTGCAGCTAACAACAGTGCCCTAGCAATTCAGCTTTTCACTGTTGGCCACATGTATATACCATCCGCATTTAAGGTGTTAAATGCTAAATGCGGCTCTCAGCTCCTCTATGGAGCACCTATTTGGATCGGAGCTATAAACAAAATATAAACACAGCCCAGTCCCGCTTCTTCCACAAAATTATGGGTTTACCGGGTGCTTCATATGCGGGCACGGAATATCATATGCCACGATGGCCTGGCTGAGAACTGTCAGATACTGGCTACGTATCCACTATTTGCAGGATCACTCCAGTTTGTTACACCTCATGCTTTCCGACTATGCAAATTCTAGGTGGCTGAAACTAGTTGAGGGAAAAATCGGCGGCTTGGGCCTGGGGTGGTGATCACTAGCCTCAGGAAGCGCCGCAGCCGGCGGCTAGCTGGGCTCCCGAGGCCAGGACGGAGGCGGCGGGAGCGTGGTTTGACCCTGCTTATTCCAATTGAACAAGGACACATGGCCAATTATTTACAGTGGATCACCAACCCTAAATTAAGAAGAGCTTTAACACTGGCCAGATTCAATCTAATGCCTCTATGCTGCTCTATGGCAGATATCAACAAATTGATAAACAGAGGAGGCTATGTCCCGTGTATGGGTCAGGTGGAGACACTCGATCACACCCTCTTTCATTGTGTAAGGTTTGAAATCAGAATGTCACAATCTGCACTTATCCCATTTCTGTATAACAATCTAACTGATGCTCTTAAGATACCTATGCAATTTCTGCTAACAATAATAGACTTAAGTCTAGATGAATACCAACCAATGTCTATGTATTATGACCACATATAGCCAGCAGTAATTTTTCTAGCTTCTGTCAGTATCCGATGACGTTTAAGTGAGTTAACTTAGCTGAAGGAATGTCCTATAGTTACAGAAGGACCATGTATATATTTTAGTATTTAGTATTTTAGTACCAGTGTCTATAATTGTGAGCAATAATGGGCAAATTTTGTATGCTGATTTTGTATGTTTATTTTATGCCAATAAAGGCTTGTGACTGAATAGGAGATTTAATATCAGGGATGGAAAGAAATTGCCTCTGCTCTGCAGATGGGGAGAGGGAGGCAACATTCATCTTGCTTTATTCCTGAGCATCAGCCCACTGAGTGAGCCTCTTAAAGGCTATTTGATTACGCCGTAATGGGCAGATCTGGCCTCGGTGGCAGTCGGCAGGAGCAAAGGCCCGCGCACCTTTTGATAGCAGAACAAATGAAATACACACGTGACCCTTCACCCAATGCAATCCACTGATAAAGTTCCCTGGTCTTAATTCGATCTGTAAAGATTAGTCCAGCAATAAAAAGTATTACCAGGCTGACGTCCATGGAGTCTCCCAGGGCATTTGACAAATGGCTTTATGACAGTAATAGGAGAATTAGGATTCGACATTAAAATCCATGCTGTTTAGCACAGCTAAACTTCGCCCAAAGAGTTGCTGAGGAGCGGCGCTGTTCCTCGGACACTGCAGCACCATCTCGCTCTAGACTCTTTAACTGGCAAGGGAGGCTGGCATGCCGATAAATAACAAGGATTTATAAAACACTCGGCTGCCTATTTATTTATTTAGGGTTACTGCTATCGCTGTTTGCTCAGCTCCCGTGGCCTGGGAATGATTCGCTGCATCTCTGTTCAAAGCCAAGAGGGTTCGTGTGTGTGTGTGTGTGTGTGTGTGTGTGTGTGTGTGTGGGTGTGGGTGTGGGTGTGTTTTATGGCACGCTAAATAGGCCTTCTATTGCACTGCATATTACCCTAAGTGATGCTCATTCTTGGATGACTGTATCGTACTTTTTGCAGTCTCATCATCTCTCTGAAGCATTTATAAAGTAATGATTTGACTGCTCTCGGGTGATATTATCCCCCCTGGAATGGTTCTATTTACACCCTTACTATTCTTTGGTGGAATTACTTACAGCGGGATAAAACCATGCTCTTGGTTACTCTGTGAGGAACAGGTGAAACTCCTGATGTGGCTTTTATATATAGGTGTAATTGGGGCAGTGGTGGGATCCAAAAATTTTAGTAACAGGTCCCCATTCATGCAACGGTCACCTCCAGATTAGACTATTGCAACTCGCTCTACGCGGGCCTACCCTTGAGGCTGATCCGGAAACTGAAACTGGTCCAGCATGCGGCGGCTCGTCTGCTCACGGGTGGTGCCTTTAGAGATCATATCACACCCGTGTTGCACCGCCTGCACTGGCTCCCAGTTGAATTCCGAGTTGTCTTCAAGGTATTGGTGTTAACCTTTAAGGCCTTACGCGGTCTGGGACCCTCGTACCTTAGGGACCGTCTGGCCCCATATGTCCCACGTCGGTCTCTGCGTTCGGCAGAGGCCAACCTACTGGAGATCCCTGCCCCCTCTATGATGCGGCTGGCCTCCACCAGGGCCAGGGCTTTTACGGCCTTGGCCTGCCTGGTGGGAATGCTCTTCCTCCAGCTGTCAGACCCCTGCGGGACCTACAAGAGTTCCGCGAGGGCCTGTAAGACTGAGTTATTCACGGGCTTTTGGGGAGGCTGGCTGCTGATAGGTGCCCATTAATAACAACTAAGACCCGTAATTCCCCTTAGGGAAGCGGGGGAGCTAATAGCTGTACGCCATCTGTTTAATTGTTTTAACTGTTTTAAATTAGGAGCGTTGCTTTTAACTACTATGAAGTTTTAGTATTTTATCTTGTTATTCACTTGCTGTACTATGATGTGAACCGCCCTGAGCCCCCTGGGGGAGGGCGGTATAAAAGTGAAACAAATAAATAAATAAAATAAATAAATGGTGGTGGGATTCAAACAGTGGCGTAGCGCCAATGGGGCTGGGGGCGGGGCACGATGGGGGCGTTGCCGGGCATTCCGGGGGCAAGGCATTTATAATTTCTCTGTTACTGTAAAAAACTCTTACTGTAAAAAAAAAGTTCCTAATTTCCAGCGGGTATCTTTCTGTCCATAATTTAAACTCATTATAGCAAGTCCTATCGTCTACTGCCAACAGAAACAACTACTTCTCCTCTAATTGACTGCCTGTCAAATACTTAATACTTTCAAATACTTAATTTTGTTTCTAGAAATCAAAAGAAGGATACTTTCCTTAAACAAGGAACTTTACCATATTACTAAAACATGTTTTTAAAACAGCCCAACAGGGAGAATGATCCCGTTTTCTACCTTCGCTAACCAGCCACACAGGAAACAACAGGACTTGATGATTTTTGGACCTAATGGAATTTCTAACTGAAAAGCAGACCCAATTAGTAACCCCCTCTTGGCACACACAAATAATTAGTAACCCACTCTCGGGAACTGGTGAGAACCTGCTGGATCCCACCTCTGAATTGGGGTGATGGGTTCGAGAGGAGGTTGGCCTGCAGAGAGCTCCGAAGAACAATGGGGTGAAGCGAGAGGATGAATTACCTCTCTGTTCCTTCGCTGCTATGTTCCCTAGGGTTGTTTCACACATACACGGTCACCACTGTCCTTTTCATCATATCAATAGCAGATCCTTGCATAGGTGTCAAACTCGCGGCCCTCCAGATGTTCATGGACTACAGTTCCCATCATCCCTTGCCAGCATCATGCTAGCAGGGGATGATGGGAACTGTAGTCCATAACATCTGGAGGGCCACGAGTTTGACACCTACAGTATGGAACAACCCCATTGAAACAGCATTGTGTGTAGGGGAAATGATACACAAGATCTTTCTGTGATGGTTTGATCTAGAATGACTCATTCACACCTGTGGCAATCCACAAAGGGTGAACCTGTAAGGCCCTTTCTGCACATACAGAATAATGCACTTTCAATCCACTTTCACAATGGTTTGCAAGTGGATTTTACTATTCCGCACAGTAGTAAAATCCAGCTGCAAAGTCCATTGAAAGTGGATTGAAACTGCATTATTCTGAATGTGCTGAAGAGGCCTGTGTGTCAATAGCCCATAATGTAATTATCTTATGGTGGACGGGAGGGCGCAGTGCACTAGAAACTAAGTGACCCCACTGTTGAAGCACTGGACTAAGTGAAACTCTTGATTTACAGACCATGAGAGGCATAGCCTTATAGCATAATAAAAAGAGAGAGAAACTAACTCCTGATTCTGTTTCCAAGACAAGCACATCCACCACCACCCCACGGTCCAAAGCATATGGGCTATCCTACCGTATCCCATCACCAAACCTGCTGAAGACAGGGGAATAGGCTCTGTTGATAAAAGTGAAGAACTGGGCCCTTCTTTCTCAATTTAAGGTTAGACTGAAAGCCACAGGTTTACTTTAAAAAAATTTGAATATAGAAAGTACAAAGTGGAACAGATGTAGTTCTGTCATTTGTGAAAATGACTGAGTTTCCCTACTGCTCTGTTTAAATAACTGAAGTTTATTTTGTGATTGATGTTTAGAAAATTTGTCCCATTAGAGCAACTGTAATCTATTGCTGGGTGGATTAGGCCTAGACCTAGGGGAGCCTGGGTTCCTTGGATAGTAACAGACCTCCTGCCACTGAGCTTTCACTGCTGCTTGGTGGAATAGCAGGAGCAAAAATAAAGAAAAAATGACAGCATTGTGGTGATGCTCTAGGTCCATGGTGGTGAACCTTTGGCACTCCAGATGTTATAGACTACAATTCCCATCAGCCCCTGCCAGCATGGCCCGCTCTAGGTATTTCTCAGATCACTAATTTTTTTACTATAGTGATTTGGGAAATTCCTAGCCTAGAGCATCATCATTGTGCTGTGAAGTCACTTCTGGGTTCATAACCAGAAGTGATGTCACAGAGCTGTGCACTACAAAGGCCCCCTGCTCCCCTTAAAGATCCTTATACCATATTACTGAGGGTCTTTCCTCAGTGCCCTTTAATGGATCATCTGGCTAGATAGTACCTATTGTGGAAATTACCTGAAGCCCCACCAGGCTGATATGTACAGGAAGACTAAAATTGATTTTGCTATTCTAAGTAAAGAGTATATATACCAAGATAACATATAAAGAAAGCAAGAAAGCAATTTGAATTTTTTTTCTGCCATTGGCAGGAGAGTTGTTAAGATTTTGGTGGGGGGGGAGGTCCTTGACCCATTGGACCCAACACTTGCCTGCTCATGTGTCTATTTGTCTACTACCTGTTCAACCTGAATATCTGAAAAGACACACATATTACTACAAGTCTCCTCTCCTTGTAAAGCTGTGCAAGAATTTGTTTTGCAATATTTGTGGTGGCTGCTCCATTGTATTCCTGTACTCTGTATTAATTATTATTAATTAATTATTATTAATTCCCATTGCTCACACTGGACAAAGAAATACTGAAAGAGAACAATTTGCTTACAAACTGTTGGGTAGCTAGTTTAAAATTTGTGTATGTGTCTTCAAAGTCTCAGAAACTGTTTCTCGAGCCAGATCGCTTTCCATCAGTACTAAGACCAAAATATATACAATTTTAAAAATAATTTTGAATTTTTTCCCCTCTTTTGGCACCCCCCACCACAAGGCCTTGCTAAAAACAAAACAAAATGCTACTCATTTATTATTTTAGGTAGTGAAAACATTTTCTCTCATTTTTCCATGCGTTTAAGATGCACACAAACATTTGTACTGTCTGTGGTTCACAGTAATTCTGACTCAAAACTGGTCTCCATGAGAATCTCCAAGAGTCTCAACCTCAGATCAAATCACTGTGCAATGGGAATGAATAGTTGTTGTTTTTATTTAGGCTACGAAGTATTCCACATTGGTACAGGTATGCTAAAGCCACTAAGGCCCCTTCCACACAAGCAGAATAATGCACTTTCAATCCACTTTCACAATTGTTTGCAAGTGGATTGTACAATTTTGCACAGTAAAATCCAGCTGCAAAGTGCATTGAAAGTGGATTGAAAGTGCATTATTCTGCATGTGCAGAAGGGGCCTAACTTATCACTCTCTGTCCATTTTTAGAATGGTACTTGGGTGCCATATGTGAGTCTTGATGAGACTGGCTCATCATGGTAAGCCAGCTGCTGATTGGACAGCAGCAACCCATTTTTACAATATGAAGCCTTTGTTCTCCCGCCTCTTTAAGGTGGAGGCAGAGCCTATGAAAATATGGGTGTTTTGTCCTATTAAACTGTCAGGGAAGTAGAAATAGCTGAATTAGGAAGTTGGGGGAAATTTTCTTTTATTTATTTATGGGTGAAGGTGGAAGAGCTCATGGATTTGGCAAGAACACATTTGGTTGGGGAACAGAGGGGACAAAGATTTTGAGGACATCTGGGGAAATTAATGCTGGGATTTGGGGAGAACCAATTGTAGAGAATGGGAAGGCTGGCTTCTGTACCTTGAATGAGCCTAGACGTTTGTAGATACGCAGAAACACCTTTCCCTAGTTGTGCTCTGGAGGTGGATAGTTTAAGCCCTTACGTCAATCCAAATAAAACTTTGTATTTCATTGCAAAAAAACAATCAGGCACAGAAAATACGACAAACTGCAATGCAGAGCAACTCAGAAATATTAAAAGAGAAAAAACATTGCTTCCTCCTCCCACCTCAAAGAAGTCCTTTGTAGTAAGCCATTTGCAAGCTATGGTTATAGCTTTCACCATTAGTGGGGATGGAGGTGTGTGTGTGTGGGGTCATGGGAGAGGGGCTGCCAAAGCGTTCATTACTGAAATTCAGAGTCTGCAGTGGGGCAAAGATCCCTTCTGACCTTTCTATCATACTAGTTACAATTGAATTAGCACAGAGTTTTGATTAAATTCCAGCAATGGAGTTATAATTCGCTTATAGCAGACATTTGCCTGAAAACACATGCACTGGAATACTGCAGAAAAGAAGCCAGGACTACTCAGGCAAGCATGGGGACCGATGCAGCAAGCCCTGGAGAAGGCTAAGCAGGGGTACAAGCGGCAGGCCGATAAAAAATGGCAGCCATTCACCCTTGCTGTGACGAATTGGATGTATTTGTCCACCAAGAACTTGCAGGGTCTGCAGGGGCGTAACGAGGCAGCCCTGGGCAAACTGTAGCCCTGGGCAAAACCTGAGTTGGATGCCCCCCCACCATGGGTGGCCACTCCACCACAACCAAAAATTCTTTTGCACCAGGACATTGGTGCCTACAGGGGATGCTTTTTTAGACATATCAGCACCAAAATTTCAGCATATCATCAGGTGACTGTCCTTATGCTACTCCCCAGGTTTGGTGAGGTTTGGTTCAAGGAGTCCAAAGTTATGGACTCCCAAAGGGGGTGCCCCTATCCCCCATTGTTTCCAATGGGAGCTAATAGGAGATGGGGGCTACAGTTTTGAGGGTCTATAACTTTGCCCCCCTGCACCAAACCTGGGGGGGGGGTATCATTAGGGCAGTCTCCTGATGAGACCTTGAAAGTTTTGAGACTGTGCCTTCAGAAATGCCACCCCCCCTGCCTGCAACCCCCATGGACAGCAGTACAGAAAACTCAATGCAGAACAAAGATTCTTGGGCAAATTTCTGGGATGTTCCTGCAGGGGGCGCATTTTTGGATGTATTGGCACCACAATTTCAGGGTATCATCTGGAAACTGTCCTTATGGTACCCCCAAGGTTTGGTGCAGATTGGTTTAGGGGGTCCAAAGTTATGTATGCCCTCCAAGGGGGTGCCCCATCCCCCCCCCATTCTTTGCTAAGGAGATGGGGGGGATACCCTTTTGAGGGGTCCACTTAACTTTGGACCCCCTGAACAAACTGCACCAAACCTTGAGGAATGCCATCATGACAGTCTCCAGATGATACCCTGAAATTTGTGCTGATACGTCCAAGAATGCCCTCCCTGCAAGAACATCCCGAAATTCTGCAGAATCTTTGATTCTACGATAATTCTGCTATGCTGTCAATGGGGAGTTGAAGGCTGAGAAGGAGCACTTTATTTCTGAAAGAGCACAGTCTCAAAACTTTCGAGGGGTCTCATAAGGAAGAACTGCCCTAAATGATACCCCCCCAGGTTTAGTGCAGTTTGGGAGTGCGGGGGGGGGCCAAAGTTATGGACCCTCAAAACTGTAGCTATCTGCTATCCTTCCATTAAAACTAATGAGAGATAGGCACCTGAGGATCCCATAACACCTAGACTCTCTATTTAAACCTCACCAAACCTGGGGGGTATCATAAGGACAGTCTCCTGATGGTACGCTGAAATTTTGGTGCTGCTAGCCTAAAAACTGCGCCCCTGCAGGCCAAAAATGGAAAACCACTAAAAATACCAAAAAACGAACCCAGCATTTTGATGCCCCCCACAAGGTGATGCCCTGGGCAGCTGCCCACCTTGCCCAATGGGCATTACGCCAGTGGGGGTCTGCAAGGGTGTAGAAAACTGGGAAAAAATTATATTGGACCTTTTCAGGTCCTCAGAGTGATTAATGATGTGATGGCCGAGATACAGTTGCCTAAAAACTTGAAGTCTGTACATCCTGTTTTTCATTGCAGCCTCCTCAAGAAGGCGCCTCCCCCAGATGACTGGCACCCTTGTCCGATTGAGCTAGCTAATACTGCGGTGAAGTGGTGAGAACCTCACCATGTGAGGGTGAAAGAGGTTTTAGACTCCTGGGTGCATAGAGTGGCTGGCTACAGTATTTGATCGCTTGGACCCATTTTCCGGCTGGGGACAATGAATGAGTCGATTCTGAACATGTCCGAGCCCCTCGCTTGGTGAAGGCGTTTCACCAGGCTTACCCCAATCACCCGAAATGGGGCGGGGGGAGGTCTTAAGGTGGGCGGAATGTCAGGACCATGCCTGTCTGTATCTTGATGTCTTGCTGTGTGTGATTTGCAATTGCTTTCCTGTTTCCCACTTCCTTTCCTAGCAATCTCCTGGCGCCAGCCCATCTTCAAAGAGGTGTGAAAGGTTCCCAGGTGTTTTGTAGCTTTGTAGTAGAAACTGTAGTGGACATTTGGTGTGGGGTGAAACGGGGAGGGAAGGATTAAAGGATATAAGTCCTGGATCTGAGCTCTCTAGCTCAGAACTTGCTTTACATTGTTACTCTTCATATCACCTGGAATAAACTGCTTTTGGACTTTCCTGTTATTTCACTTCTGGTAAAATGACAGCTCTCACCTCTGACAGCTCTCACCTCTGGTAAAATGGACTTTGCAGGTTTTTAGAAGCAATGCTAAAATCTGAGGAACTTATTTAATCAGAAGGACTAACAGGGTGAGTGGATACACAATAAGTAGTGATTTGTCCTTCTGATGACCTTCAGCTCAGTGAACAATCTAGGGTCTTGTCTCCAAATTTAAATTCCAAGAATCCCAGATAGCTTTTAAAGTTACAAGGTACGATTCATTGGGAAATTGTCCTACACAAATTAATGTGAGCTGCACAATGGTCAATTTGAAAATGTGATATCCAAAACATTAAAAGACTAGAAACAAGGAAAGAAACCAAATGACGACTACATTCCTTATGAATTTCAATTCCTGCATTTCCTAAATCCAAACATCAAAAATTGACCAGGCTCTTATTGACATCAGTCACATTTGGGAACAAAACCCCCCACCTGTATGTAAGAATATTGTAGAATGATATGCTGAGCAAATATGGACAAAAGTACACAAGGTTCATTTATTTGTCACCTTTCAGTCTCATCCTTTCTTCAAGAAGGAATTGAGCTTCATGACTAAGGAGGGATTTGGATACAGGTCTCCCCAGAATGGGGTCTGCAACCTGCGGCTCTCCAGTTGTTCATGAACTACAATTCCCATCAGCCCCTGCCAGCATGGCCAATTGAACCTATAGAATGGGGTCTGCAACCTGTGGCTCTCCAGATGTTCATAGACTACAATTCCCATCAGTCCTGCCACTTGGCCATGCTGGCAGGGACTGATGGGAATTGTGGATCCTCATGGTATCTGGAGAAGCTGATACAGGCTTTAGGATGGTCTATCAGTACATTCCATAGGTTCACCTCCAGAGCTGTTGTGATTCAATGCTTATGATTGCAAAGGTCATATTCAGTTTAAAGCCTATTTCAGCCATCAGCTAATTTAGGGCCAAATGACACATTTGAGTTTTTAAAGAGTTGGATTCAGGTTCCAACTGAGATTCCCCACAGCAGCTGGGGGGGAAGGGGCGTGGTTTTTGAAAAATGAAGAACAGCCCGAACAGGTTTGGAATTCCACTATGGCAGGAAAGAAGGTCTCCCTCCTCCCCCCCAAGCCATTTTCTCTTGTCAGACCTGAATTGGGAGGGAGTTATTTGCCTGTTTTTATTGCTCTGTCTGGAGTATTTTGCATATGTAGAACAGCAAAAACAGAGGACTAATGCCGCTGCAGTGCTGTTGTGGAGTGGGGAAATAGCCTTTGCCCCTGCCCCAGTGGCATTCTAAGCCTGTTTGGGCTCTGTAAAACAACAGAGTGCTGTTCCAGGAATGGGAAAGTAGCTTGGGGAGGAAGAGGCAGGTGCCCTTCCTCCTCCTCCCTTCCCCTTGGGAGCATTCTGAACCAGATTGGGCTTTTCTTTCTTTTAAAAAGCTATTTTCTGTAGTTATTGTGGGGCTGAGGCGTACCCAAGTTGGAACTTGGACCCAACTTTAGAAACTTGAATGTGTAATTTGGCCTAAGAGATCAACCCTAAGCAAATTTATTCAGGACTATTCAATGGAATTCCTCCCAGGAAAAGGTTTCCTGTGAGTGGTCATAGATAAGCCACTTTGCATTCAACCAAGACCCCCAAAACAGCGATATGAGGGTATTAACTTGCCTTACAGGTTTGTTATAAGGATTTCTGACATTAGCTAGAAGATGGGCTTTTAACATTCAATAACAGCAGCTCAAACATTTAATGTTATCATCCACATGGCAAATATATGAATTATTATTATTATTATTATTATTATTATTATTATTATTGTTGTTGTTGTTGTTGTTGTTGTTGTTGTTGTTGTTGTTGTTGTTGTTGTTGTTATTTAGGTTTATATACCGCCCTCCCCCGGAGGGCTCAGGGCGGTGAACAACATATAAAATAGAGCACATATATCAGATTAAAATCCGTTAAATATCAGTTAATACAGGCTCTAATAAATATAAACCCTACCCCATTAAAATGCAGCAGCAGCAGCAGCAGCAGCAGAAGGAGGAGGAGGAGGAGGAGGTTTGGATTTATACCCCCCTTTCCTCTCCTGTGAGGAGACTCAAAGGGGCTTACAATCTCCTTTCCCTCCCCCCCCAGCAACAAACACCCTGTAAGATGGGTGGGGCTGAAAGAGCTCCGAAAAGCTGTGACTAGCCCAAGGTCACCCAATTGGCATTTGTTGAAGTGCACAGGCTAATCTAGTTCCCCAGATAAGCCTCGACAGCTCAGGCGGAGGAGTGGGGAATCAAACCCAGTTCTCCAGATTAGAGTGCACCTGCTCTTAACACTACGCCACTGCTACTCCTATGAGATACAGCTGTCCAGGTCATGCAGCATTTCCAATAAGATGCACAGTACCCACAGTTGAATTCTGCCTCACCATAGGTCAACTGCAACTCGATGGCACTTTATACACAAACAACACACCCCAAATCTTAAAATTAGTTAGGCTTTGTGTTGATTTCTTTCACATGTATGACGGCTCAAGAGCACAAACGGATTCCCTCCACCACAAGGACTGATCTGTTTGTTTATACAGATCTACATCCACATTTCTGTGCACGCGGTGGGCATTGGCTGGACTTCAGGAATAAGACTATTCCATGCTTGGCTTGCCTGATCTTGCCAGATCTCAGAAGCTAAGCAGGTTCAGCCCTGGTTATTATTTGGATGGGAGACCACCAGGGAAGTCCAGAGTTGCTATCCAGAGGCAGGCAATGGCAAACCACCTTTGAACTTCTCATGTCTTGAAAACTCCATGGGGTCTCCAGAATAATAAAATCATAGAGTTGGAAGAGACCACAAGTGCCATTCAGTCGCAAGGCAACTTTCAAACTCCTGTCCCTTTCTCTCCCCTCAACAGACCACTTTGTAAAGTAGGTGGGGCTGAGAGAGTTCAGAGGAATAGTGACTACACTAAGGTCACCCAGCAGGAATGTAGGAGTGAGGAAACAAATCTGGTTCACTAGAAAAGAGTCCAACACTCGTGTGGAGGTGTGGAATCAAACCCAGTTTTCCAGTTTAGAGTCCACCTGCTCTTAACCATTGCACCACACTGGCATGTGAGGGGATACTAGAGGGAGTTCTAAATGTGCATGCAGTCCACACACCGGCCTCCCCTCCTAATGCCTTCCAGAGCTGATAGTCCTGAAAATCTGCCAAAAGAACTTCCTAAGGGAAGCATATGGAACACAGCTTCCTATTTTGCCCCTGGTTCCCTAGATTAGAGCAACAGAGTTTATGAACAGGGCAGTCCTGGCCAGATTAACTCAGTTCTCTGTGCGGGATTGTAGCATTAAGTCAAACATTGTATGCATATATAGCTTTGTAAGAATACAATGTCCAAATTTATTTATTTATTTGATTTATACGCCATCCTCCCCACAAGGGCTCAGAGCGACTTTCAGTGGTAAGTGATATATAAAATATGTAAAATGTGATTAAATAAACAATTAAAACAGTTATAGTAGTTAAAATACATTTAAAATTAAGAGCAACTAACAGCTTAAAAACTTCAAATCAGGCCTGTCTCAGGGTTTGCATTTTCCATTTTAAACCCAAGCTCAGCGTGCAGGAGAAATGGACTCTGATTGGAAAAAACCCTGGAACCCATTCCCACCTTCATACAAAACGACCCGAGGGAAGTCAAATTCATTTTAACCTTGAACAGTCCCATATAGCAAGTTTTAAAGTATTTTTTTCTTTATGACATTTTATCTCACCCATTCTCCAAAAAGGAGGACTAGAATTGAATATTATACCCCCGCTTTTTCTTGACCCTAAGGAGTCTCCAAGTGGCTCACAGTCACAATCACAACCCCTTCTTCTCCCCACAACAAGCACCTCATGAGGTAAATGGGGCTGAGAGAGTTCTGAGAGAACTGTGACTAGCCAAAGCTCATGCAGCAGGCTTCCCATGGAGGAATGGGGACTCGAAGCCAGTTCACCAAATTACAGTCTGCCACTCGTGTGGAGGTGGGGAATCAAACCTGGTTCTCCAGACTGCAGTCCACTGCTCTTAACCACTACATCATGCTCAGCACAGCACTTGTGGTTCACCTCTCCTCCAAGTTATCTTCACAACAATCCTGTGAAATAAATTAGGCTGAGAAGGAGTGAGGGACCCAAAGACACCCAACTAACAGTAGGGATGTGTCTGCTGGCTAGGCTTCCTTGCCTTGCCTTGCCTTCCTTGTCCTTTCCTGGAGAGCCAGCGTGGTGCAGTGGTTAAGAGCAGGTGGATTCTAATCTGGAGACCGGGTTTGATTCCCCACTCCTCTGAGTGGCAGAGGCTTATCTGGTGAACCAGATGTGTTTCTGCACTCCTACACTCCTGCTGGGTGACCTTGGGCTAGTCACAGTTTTTTGGAACTCTCTCAGCCCCACCTACCTCACGAGGTGTCTGTTGTGGGGAGAGGAAGGGAAAGGAGCTTGTAAGCCATTTTGAGTCTCCTTGCAGGAGAGAAAGGTGGGATATGAATCCAAATTCTTCTTCTTCTTTGCTTTGCTTTCCCCTCTGTTGTGTTTTCTTGCCTTCCCTTCCCTTCCCTTCCCTTTCCTCGCCTCTCTTCTCTTTGATTTTATGGAAATCACCCAAAATTCATCCTCCTGCTGTCTAAGCTTTTATTACTCGATTCCAGATTATAATCTAGAGTTGTGCTGATGTCAGCAGTTTCCCCTCCCTCCTTTGCTAATTCCTCTCTCTGCATTTCCTTGGCACGCTTCTCTGCATTCTATTTTTTCTTTAAAAGAAATTAGTACTGATAAATTCAAGCTCGGAAGAAAAAGAAAAGTCTTTAATTTTGTTTTAAAAAATTATATATATATTTTTCAGCACTGACTCCAAGTTTGTTTCTGGGAAGACCAAAAAGGATAAAGTTCTTGCCCTTATTAAATATTTATCAGTTAATTACAATATGTAGATTGCCCCGGCGGCTCATTCATCTTTTTAGGGCGAATACAATGAAATACAGTTGAAAGTTGTGTTATCGTAATTGCCTGATGCCACGGGAAACAACCAGAGCTGCTGCAATGTATTTTACATTTATCTGCATCGCCGCCTTTCCATTTTGTGCACAAAGCTGCCCGGGTTGTTGTTTCACAGATACTTAATGTTTGCAAACTCGGCAGTTTCTTCTAAGGCCGTGATGGCGAACCTTTTTGAGACCGAGGGCCCAAATTGCAACCCAAAACCCACTTATTTATTGCAAAGTGCCAACACGGCAATTTAACCTGAATACTGAGGTTTTAGTTTAGAAAAAATGGTTAGCTCCAAGGCGTGCGTTACTTGGGAGTAAGCTTGGTGGTAGTCGTTGGTTTTGCTTTGAAGCAACCGTGCAACTCTTCCAATTGGTGAATCACGACCCTAGGAGGGTTTACTCAGAAGCAAGCCACATTGCCAGCAACCAAACTTACTTCCAGGTAAAGGATCACGCAGTTCTTCACATGAAAATCAGTGGGGTTTAGCAGCGCTTAACAGGGTTACCTACACTGCTTCCCCAAAACTAGGTCTTAGGTTTAATGCTAATAATTGAGTCCAGAGACCCAGGCCAGCCTAGATGTGGGGAGGGGGGGCGACTCTGTTCGCGTGTGCCCACAGAGAGGGCTCTGAGTGCCACCTCTGACACCTGTGCCATAGGTTCGCCACCACTGTTCTAAGGTCTCTCCCCAGGGAGAGAGAAGTTATCACGGCAGCTCTTTCTCTCTCTTTTGCCAATGAGAGTAAAAAGTGTTTGGCTTTAGAAAATGAATGCTGGTTTCTTACTGCTTGGTTTGGAGCCTTTGTAAACCTTAAAAATACCAACAGCCAACCCAGAGCTCAATGTTCCAATTTGGGTTGCACACACCACACTTCTGAATTAATCTCACATGTCTATCAGCAAGGTAAGCTGGAACCTTTCTCCCTGACTAGCTGATTGTTATGGGTTTTCTCTGGGGTGGGGTTTCTTGGCATGAGGACAGTTCAATTCTACAATCCCCTCTCCAGAGTATGCTTCGAGTGCTGATATCAGCTAATGTGGGGAGCCCACTTGGGGATCTTATACTAGTTGCCTTGAGATTCTTGATGGAAGAATTGGGGCAGTAGTATGGGAATGCAATAAAAGATAATAATGACGGTGTGGTGGAGTTCAGGAGGAGATTTAACGACCCAAAGAACTGTTTGGGTGGACTGGACCCTTGATGATGTCGGGAAGGCCAAGGAAGAAATATCTAGTGAAAATAAGAGGGACGGTGATAGTGTAAACAAAATTAAGCTTTGTTTTCTTTTAACGTTCATGCCCTGTGGGTGCAGAGCGATAAGCTGCAGTTGTGCAGTCAAAGCTCTACTCACAACTTGAGTTGGATCCCAACTGAAGCTAGTTTTAGGTCGCCAGCTCAAGGGGGACTCAGCCTTCCATTTTCCGAGCTTGCTGGGGGTAAAGTATACATGGCTGGGGAAGGCAATGGCAAACCACCCTGGAGACAAAGTCTTTTTAGTAAACATCATGACTGGATGTCATCCATGGGTCAGTAATGGCCTGACGCTTTACCTTTACTTCATGGGAAAGCTTTTTTAAAAAGCTAGTCTGCTCAACACCAAAACATGGCTTGTCTAGAGGGATAAAACTGGGATCAGTTAGAAGCAGAATATCAATGGAACAGTGGCTTTGGCCAAGTGGAAGGGACTCCATGGCCATTTACATGCTTGTGGTCTCCTTTGCACTGAGTGTACATTCCCTTTGGGAGAAATTCTCAAGTAGGCACACATTTTCCCCGCTTTAAAACTCACTGTGCTCTCAGATTGGAGAATCCCCGGGGTTTTCGAAAGCTCTCAAAGTGAGACTTTCTCTCCTCCCACAGGGAAAGTGAAGGAGATCAATGTGTGTTAAGTTTTCTCTGGGTTTTCTCATTCTTTCCCCGCCTTCCCCTCACACACCACAGCTGTTCCTCCCAACTCTTTGAGCAATCATTTCAGAATAATGAGGACTCTCTTTTTAATGCTGAAGATCTATCGCTGCAGCAATAGATGTTGTGAAATTGACATGGTCTAGCGAAGTAATGCTACACCAAAGACAGCAAAAAAAAAAAACCCATTAAAGATGGAAGGCAGCCTCCCCAAATGGAGGTTGCATGGAAAGAACAAAGAAGTGGCTGGTGGGCAAAATGGTGGATTGGGGACACTTCACTGGAGGAGAATCCCTGTGCAAAAAAAAAAAGGGGGGGGGAACCTGCTATGAAACAGTTGCAGGGTAAGTAGTGCATGCGTAAATGGCCTATGGAAAGGTGGGGAGGAAGCTACTTTCACTACTTTCATTTTACTCTACCACAGTGATGGCAAACCTTTTCGAGACCGAGTGCCCAAATTGCAACGCAAAACCCACTTATTTATTGCAAAGGGCCTACACGGCAATTTAACCTGAATACTGAGGTTTTAGTTTAGAAAAAACGGTCGGCTCCGAGGCGTGCGTTACTCAAGAGTAAGATTCGTGGTAGTCGGTGGCTCTGCTTTGAAGCAACCGTGCAACTCTTCCAACGGGTGAATCACGACCCTAGGAGGGTTTACTCAGAAGCAAGTCACATTGCCAGCAACTGAGCTTACTCCCAGGTGAAGGATCACACTTTAGTTCTTAGCAAGAAAATCAGTGGGGTTTAACAGCATTTATCTGGGTTACCTACACTGCTTCCCCAAAACTAGGTCTTAGGTTTAATGCTAATAATCGAGCCCAGTGGCCCAGGCCAGCCTCGATGTGGAGGGGGGGCACGACTCTGTTTGCACATGCCCACAGAGAGGGCTCTGAGTGCCACCTCTGGCACCCGTGCCATAGGTTCGCCACCACTGCTCTACCATGACTTCTCCCAATGCAATGTATCCTTAGGACTGCCTATTATTAGGGTTGTAACAGCTCCCCTGACTTGAATGTCAGAACAGATCAGATAAGGCTGTTGATGAGGTACCTGTGACTCTGTAAAGAGGAGGGGGAGCACCTGCCAAGCAAAATGTGGAGCACCTCACTCCCAGTGCAGAGTGAAATCACATCTCTCAGGACATCCCAGGTAGATGAACCCAGGGCAGGTGGCACATTGCAAGCAACACAAAAAAGTATCATGCACTTTCCCTCAGTTTTGCCCAAGGACTCCTGAATCTGTCCCCCACCATGCCCTCCTGCCCCTGTCAGTGTTCCGCTCTGCCATCATCAATCCCCATTTCTATCCACAACTTGACCTGAGCAGTTGTGTTGCTGACCCGTAGGTGAAGAAGAGTTGGCTTTTATATCCTGCTTTTCTCTGCCTTTAAAGAGTCTCAATGCCGGTTAAAATTGTCTTCCCTTCCGCTCCCCACAACAGGAACCTTGTGAGGTAGGTGGAGTTGAGAGAGTTCTGAGAGAGCTGTGACTAGTCCAAGGTCACCCAGCAGGCTTCATGTGGAAGAGTGGGAAACAAATCCAGTTCACTCACGTGGAGGAGTGAGGTATCAAACTCGGTTCTCCAGGTTCAGTGGAGATCTGGAATTCTCTTAGAATTACAATCGATCTCCAGACGACAGACAGCAGTTCCCCTGGACAGTGTGATAGCTTTTGAAGGCAGACTGCATGCATTGCACTCACATTCCCACTGAGCTCCCTCTTCTTTGCAGATCCCCAGGCAGTGCCCCCAGAATTCTGGGGATTTCCCAGACCAGACTTGGCAGCCATCCTCAGCAATCTCACCAGCCCCTCTTGCTCATAAGCAAACAACAGTTGTGGAATGGAGAGCCCCCAGGTGATTGTGATGTGATGTCCTCTGGGATTGATTTCCAGGGCCCACGCAACAAAGGGAAGTAGCGGAAGGCGGTGGGGGGGCTGGGAGGGTAGAATGCACTGCACCACTTCAGACTAGAGGGGTGGAAGACATTTTTCAAGCATCTCCTTGATTTACAGTTTACTGTAAGACTAACACAACATAGGAAGAAAACACCTTTCTCTCTGAGTATTAAAAAATGGGGGGGGGGAGTTTTCAGACGATAGGCCATTAAGAATGTGACCCAGCCTGATGTTGTACAGCAGTGGTTCTCAACCTGTGGGTCGGGACCCCTTTGGGGGTCGAACGACCCTTTCACAGGGGTCGCCTAAGACTCTCTGCATCAGTGTTCTCCATCTGTAAAATGGATAAATGTTAGGGTTGGGGGTAACCACAACATGAGGAACAGTATTGAAGGGTCGCAGCATTAGGAAGTTTGAGAACCACTGTTGTACAGCCCATTCTACTACCTAAGCAGCAGTGGCATAGTGGCTAAGAGCAGTGGCTGAGCAGGTGCACTCGGATCTGGAGGAACTGGGTTTGATTCCCAGCTCTGCCGCTTGAGTTGTGAAGGCTTATCTGGGGAATTCAGATTAGCCTGTGCACTCCCACACATGCCAGCTGGGTGACCTTGGGCTAGTCACAGCTTTTTGGAGCTCTCTCAGCCCCACCTACCTCACAGGGTCTTTGTTGTGAGGGGGGAAGGGCAAGGAGATTGTAAGCCCCTTTGAGTCTCCTACAGGAGAGAAAGGGGGGATATACATCCAAACTCTTCTTCTTCTTCTAAGACCTCTGCCTCATTTTGCAGCTTGGGAAACCGAGGCTTAAATAGAGAGCCGTTCCAGTCCTGTTACCAGAGCTTCCTATAACTGGAAAAGGCCAGAGTAGAACATTTTGTGTGCCCTGGTACTGCGCAACAGCGCCTTCCTGTTGTTACAGAGATATCCATCCGTTATCTCTGAGACTAGGCAGTTGCATACTTTGGGAACTATCAATGCAATCCTAAGCAGACCCTTCTGCATCCCAATGAACTCTGTGGATTCAGAATCGTCCAAAACAAAGCATTTTCCCAGGTCCATGAATTTCAGGAGGAGATCTGTGTATACCATGCAGATTATGCTCATGACGTTAATTAAGATGTGGAGTTTCAAGATGTAGTGTGCCCACACAGGGCAGCAAATAGCACAGGAAACAGTGGTAATTCAGAGCTGAATTTGCTAGTAAAGAGAAGAATTTATCTCCTGTTCTTCATTTCCCCCCAAATTTCCCAGTGACTGATGCTCTTGGACTTATGGGTGTAATATGAAGAAACAAGGTGTAATAGATATTGAATTTCACAAACTGGTGCTGAGCAGCATTACCTGAAAATGAATCAACAAGACTTGATTTGTGGGTAGGAGAGAGCCAAAGTACAATCCAGTCCCATTAGTTTCAGTGGAACAATTTACGCACGTGGTCAGTTTTCCTCCTGAAATTCATGGACCTGGGAAAATGCTTTGTTTTGGACGATTCTGAAATCTTCCAACTTCAGGCCTGAATTCTGACTTGTTCCCCCAAATTTCAAATATGTGAAAATTTTAATTTTCTCAAATGTGTGCAAATTTTAATTTTCAACCAACGGTGGATCCCAATCCCTGATTCCCATTGAGCGATTGTTGCTGTGACCGTAACTGTGTTTCCGATATATGCCTATGTGGTTTTTTAAATGTTCACATGGGCCGATCCAGGGCAGCTGGTAATCAGCATTTAGCAGAAGGCTGTTGCTTTGTGTGGCCAACGCTTCAAGCTGGGGTTTTAGAGGAAATTGGTTCCTTATTTTGGCACCAGGACAGAGACCTTCCGCCTCCTTCCACACCCGAAGACAGCGCCACACAAACTGGAATTTTTTTTAACAAAATGGACCCCAGGCCTTAACGCTGAAGTCTCTTGACTGACAGTGGCCCTTCTGTAAAGGAGGACCGAAGGTCTGGCTAACCTGTAGTCCAAGGAAATGGAGGAGGTTTAATGAAAGGCGGGGGGCCAGTTGGGGAAAAAAACGCACAAGCCAGCTAAGCTCCAGAGCTGCATACTAACTGGGAGATGAAAGAGCTGGGGGCCTTCTGAAGTACATGCTGTCTCAATGATTAATGGGGGTGAGGGAAGGGTGAGGCCCAGCCCCTAGTAAACTACAAGATGGCAAAATGATTCTAAGAACAACAGAGCAGTGTTCATGGAGAAAAGCAAGTTGCCTGCGCCAAGAAAATCTCCCAAGTGCTGTTTGAAAAAGCCTCTTTATTTTCCAGTATCAAATCAGTACATTAAAATAGATGCGGAGAGTCCAGCCGTCGTTAAAAATAAACCCACGGCGATGCGTAACATACGGCAAAAGCATCGCTTGCTGCAACAATGGCAGGGCTTTGAGTCGCTTCCAACGTCTGGCTGGAAGACAATGGCCCGCAGAGAGAGCCGCTGGCTCGCCATGACGCAGCCGCGCGCAGGTGATTTCTTCGCTGTTGCTGTGTCGCGAAGTGGCGTTAGGATTGTGTTTTTTTAAAAGGCAGGTTTAGAGCTTGGGAAATGGCCCAGAAAAAGTTTATTGTCAGAGAGACTGCTCCCAATGACAGCTTTTTAAGGCAGGTTTTCCTGGTGACTCAAGGCCTATAGGGTGAAGGGACAGAAGAGGAAAAGTAGCATCACAACCTTATCACAACAGGTTAGAGGACAGAAGGGCAATATAAGGCAGTGGCTTCTCCAGTTGTGTCCCAGGGAACTCTGGAGCTCCTTGGAAGCTTAACAGAAGCCTGCTAAGAAAGTCTGTAGTTTCAGTTAAGTCATGAATGGCTTCCAGTGTGATCTACCAGGTATTCACAAAGTTATGGGGAGATGTGACAGCTGGCCAGCATCCCTTAGAATTGGAGTGGGTCCTAAAATATTCCCCAGAGTCCTCTGCGAAACACAACAACAGACAAATCCTGGTGGAACACTAATGATTTTCAAACTTTCTACCCCAGGGTGTAGCAAGTTTGAAAATCACTAGTGTTGGGTGAACACAGGTGGTCATTCTAAGGAACTTGCCATGATGTGTATCTATCTGTCTATCGTGCTTGCATCCTGCCCTTCTTCCACAGATCTCAGGGCGGTATATACAGTTCTTTCTTTTTTTCTCACAACAACCCTGTGAGGTAGGTGACACTGAGAATTAGGGACTGGTCCAAGTTGAAGATTTGAACCCAAGTCTCACTCTCAGACACTCTGACATAAAGACATGTGGTTAGCCAGAGAACTGGGATATTCTTTTAAGCGGCATGAAGAATTGTACTACCCGTACTCTTGCCTCAAAATGCTGATCAGCTGCTGAAACGCCTAAGATAACGGTCACCTTTCACAAAGTTATTCACAAAAGGACTGTTTTACAAAATGGAGGTTTAATGCAATGCACAGACAGACCTTTTTCTTTCTGAAAAAGAAAAGAAAACAATTGATCCAACCTTACTTGAATCTTAACTTTGTAACACCCAGCAAGGTCTTCTTCCCCACCCATGAATGTCCAGTACAGTTAAATAAATAGGAGGTAATGGGTGGTTGGGGGAGGGGGGGGGAAGCAGGAGGAGGGAAAAATACTCGTGGTTGCACTTAGAGGTATTTTTTTTAATGAGATAATCAGACTGTAGCAATTTCCCCTGCCTGGTTTCCATGGCGAGGAGCCCCTCACAGATGCATAAGATTTACAGGTCCCTGAGAATCTCCCTGAGGCACAGGATGTGTGGTTAAGTCTGTGTAAATGGGAAGGGAGTTTGAAGGCCCGAACTGGTGCTGGCCGGGGATTTCAGCAACACAGCTGTAGTCCAGGTTTGTTGAGGAGCAGTCAGGGAAGCTGAAGAGTGTGTCAGCCTCAGGCTCATTTCCCAGGTAATTTTCTGCAATCTCATTCGGACTCCCTTGCAGAACCGGAGGCCCGAAAGGATGACCTTCCCCTTGCAAAGAGAAGGGCTCGTATTCAGATGCCAAGGAGCTGTCAAAGAGTGGGTCTGGATAGGTCGCTGAACTGTGTATCTCTCTCGGGCCCTTGCTACAGGAGCTGAGAGTGGCCATCTCGTACTCTGCCTCCGTGTGACCGTAATAGTCACTCACTGAAGGGCTTCTGCTTGGGGATTTCCTTGTTGTCCCCTTGGCCCGACTATCTTTCTTGTATTTCATCCTCCTGTTCTGGAACCAGATCTTGATTTGCCTCTCCGAGAGACGCAGAAGCCGGGCCATTTCCAGTCTACGTGGCCGACAGAGGTACCTATTGAAATGGAACTCTTTCTCCAGCTCCACTAGCTGGGTATGGGTGTAAGCTGTGCGGACCCTCTTGGATGAGGAAAGGCTTGGTGAAGAGCTCCTGGGGTCTAGATAAAGGAAATAAAAAAGATTCTATTCAGTTCAAACCCTGATGACTTTGCAGAATCAAACAATTTTATTTAGCGGACAAAAATCTGTGTATAAAAAACCTGTATAAATATACTTGCTATGCACTGCCGAAATTCAAGTTTGAGAGCAGAGCTGAAATTGCTTCATTTGCTACAAACATTTTATCTGCACATCCACTTCCCCTTTTTGGTGACTATCTTCAACAATCTTTATGAGAACATCAGCTTAGTCATACGTTCTTCTGTCTCTCTAAATGATTATCCGTCAGCCATCGCACACAGCCAAATCTGATTGGCTATATAGCATGGTGACATCATTCCGATCAATGCATGACACATGATTGGGTGGTATTGCTCATGTGACTGGCCTCACGAGGGGAGCAGTGGTAGTGATGGTGGGGAAATGATATTAAAGAAACTGCAGCTGGGAGAAACAGTGAACAATTCAAAAGGGCTAAACAAGTGAGCACTTGCACAGTTTAAACATTGCAAGGAAAACATCAATCTCATTACTCAAAAAACAAAAGTAGAGAATTCTGTAAAATTCTGCAACCAGGAAAAATTCTGGATTGTTTTAAAAAGAGAGCTTTGAAAATCTTGTGTGAAATATTTTCAAAGAATGGGAGGGTTTTTATCTATTTGTCTCCTTTTTCAGATACTACAGTTGCCCATACTGAAAGATGTGTCTGTCTCCTCTTCTTTTTTAAAGGCAGATAACCATTGAAATTTATCAGAACAGAAGTTATGATATTAAATCTTTTTTTAAAAAAAATGTAATGAGAAATATACCTGCTTTTTAAAAAAAATCTTTGGTGAAAGATCTAGAAGCAACGAGTTAGATGCAAAAGCTCCATCCGTGAGTGGAAAGACATTTCTGCTTGTGTGAGGCCCCTTCTGCACATGCAGAATAAGGCACTTTCAATCCATTTTCAATGCACTTTAAAGCTGTGCGGAATAGCAAAATCCACTTGCAAACAATTGTGAAAGTGTATTGAAAGTGCATTGTTCTGCACATGTGGAAGGGGCCTTATTCATGCAGTCTCCAAGTTGTATCTCACACTGTTCCTGGTGTTCAAGAGCTACTTTTTGGGGAGCATGGGTCCACATGAGGAAGGGTAAGCAAGACAAAAAATGTGATCAGTGAGCTGAGCTCTTGGTTATGTCCTTTTGAATCCAATCCAATGTATTGTTGAAGGCTTTCATGGCCGGATTCAACTGGTTGTTGTGAGTTTTCTAGGCTGTGTGGCCATGATCTGGTAGATCTTGTTCATGTCTTGCCTGCATCTGTGGCTGGCATCTTCAGAGGTGTATCACAGAGAGAAGTCTGTTACGCATTGTGTCCAGAAAATCACTGTGTTATGCAGTGTGTAATATACTTATCTCTGTGATACACCTCTGAAGATGCCAGCCATAGATGTGGGCAAGAAGAAGAAGAAGAAGAAGAAGAAGAAGAAGAAGAAGAAGAAGAAGAAGAAGAAGAAGAAGAAGAAGAAGAAGAAGAAGAAGGAAGAAGAAAGGAAGAAGGAAGAAGAAGAAAGGAAGAAGAAGAAGGAAGAAGAAAGAAAGAAGAAAGGAGAAGAAAGAAAGAAGAAGAAAGAAGAAGAGGAGGAGGAGGAGGAGGAGGAGGAGGAGTTTGGATTTATATCCCCCTTTCTCTCCTGTAGGAGACTCAAATGGGCTTACAATCTCCTTGCCGTTCCCCCCTCACAACACCCTGTGAGGTGGGTGGGGCTGAGAGAGCTCTGAAAAGCTGTGACTAGCTCAAGGTCACCCCGCTGGCGTGTGTGGGAGTGTACAGGCTAATCTGAATTCCTCAGATAAGCCTCCACAACTCAAGCGGCAGAGCTGGGAATCAAACCCGGTTCCTCCAGATCAGAGTGCACCTGCTCTTCGCCACTGCTCTTAGCCACTACGCCACTGCTGCTCTGGTAGTTAGGAACAAGATCTACCAGACCATGGCCACACAGGCCGGAAAGTCCAAAAAGACTATCTGAGTTACAGAACTCTGCAAACAAACTGGAGCCCTGTTGCTCCTATGACTCAAAAGTCAATGAACAAAGTAGGATACAAATATAAATAATTAAAATAACAATAATGATTTCTTAGCAGTAAGCAAAAGAAAATCCTGAAGAGACATGTTATGATTTAGATGCTGAAGATAAACAAATGAGAGCAGGAAACCATCTGGGGACTATGGGTGGGATCCAGCCCACCTTTTCATCCCTTCTGGCCCAATTCCCCTCCTTATTACAGCTTCCACATCACATGGCTTTTGTTCATGCAGATCCCCAGCAAGGTCAAAGGAGTGGTGGTCAAAGGACATCCACTCCTCCCTTACCATGAGTGGAAAAACATGCTGTGTCCAACTCTATGAAAGGAGGACATCTAGAACATAAATACAGTAGGTATCTTATCACTTTTAAAGATCCTACATTTCTTCCAAGAAACTCAAGGGACCATGTATTATGCTCTCCTCATTTTATGCTGATAACAATTGCATGAAGTAGGTTGTACTGGGAAAAATGTTGACAGGCCCCAAATCTTTGACATAGCTTTGAATCCACCCCAGCACTCTACCACTTCACTACACTGGCTTTTGAGTTGGGCATCCATATTTATTTGGAGACGCAAGGCAATCTGCTCTTTAGATGCACTGTTCACAAAAGATGACAGATAAAAACAAAGTACCTGAAGAAGGAAGGCTGCTGCTCTGCTTGGAGCTGTGTCTTGTTTCCTTCATCCATGGAAAGACTCGTTTTGGTAAATGGTTACTGCCAATAGTGGAGGTGCCACGAGGATTGGAAGAAGTAACCAGCAGAGGCTGTTGCGATCTTGAGGTCTGATCGTTGCTGTTCCCTAGAGATCCCTGCTGGGTACCTTTTTGGTCTGTTGGAGACCCCGTAGATGGTTCTAATTCTGGGTGTGCCAACGGAGCCAGAAATGGTTGCTGACTAAAAGAATCTCTCCTAATGGGGTCTTGGTTGTCTTCATGAAGAGCTTTTTGCATTTCCTGTTCTTGACTGACTGAAGAAATGGGGAAGGAGACTGATACCTTGAAATGAATGCGAAAGGAATCCAGAGTATGAGATGACAGACAGAACTCCAGTTATCGCTGAGGAAAGGTCATCCTCAAACAAAATGTCCTCAGTGCTAAAGGAAAACATCCTAAGTCAATATGCCCTAATAAAAGCCCTCACCAATTATTCTGGCTTCTGAGCCAAACCTGCTAAAAAAAGGAACATGAACACAGACGGTCTTTGAACCTCAATCTGTCTGCGGTCAAAAATCATTCGTTTCTAGACATTCTTATCCATAAATGTTGCTGTTGATATACACCAAATGGTTTAATGTCTATTTATTCACAAGATATTTGGTGTCAGTATCTCTTTTGCTCATAATACTACAGCTAATAGGCCCCCAATGGGTAGCAGATTCTGGACAGACCAAAGGAAGGACCAAGTAGTCAGTAATTTGTGGAATTCACTGCCCCAAGATGTAATGATGGCTGCCAGTGTGGTAGTGAAAAGTGGAACCAAGTGGCAGGCCTATGGCTATCCTGAAGCATTTTGAAGGTAAGAGACAAAGATAAGTGGTTTGCCGTTGCCTGCCTGGTACCAACCCTCAGTTTTCTTGGTGGTCTTCCATCCAAATACCAACCAGGGCTGTCCCTGTTTCACTTCACAGATCTGACAAGATTGGGCTAGCTTGGGCCCTCCAGGTCAGTTTAGCTGGTTTTAAAGGGGTGTGTGTAAGGGATAGACCTGTCTACGATTGTTAGATTTCACATTTAGGATGCCAGTTCAAAATAGCAAAAGAACATGAGGTTCCAAGGAATTTGGAATATTTCTTGTTGCTGTAAGCCTGATCCAGTACCTATACTGAGGAAGGTGAGCAACAAAGCTTCTAAGGCAGGGGTCAGCAACCCGCGGCTCCAGAGCCGCATGTGGCTCATTCGTCCTCGTACTGCAGCTTCGCAGTGGTGACGCCAATGACGGCAAGTTGCACTTGGGACGTGGCGAGCGCGCCTTCTTCCCTGTTCCCTCCTTCCTCCCTCCCTCCAGCATCCTTTCCCCTCCTTCCCTCATCTGGCGCCTGGGAAGGAGAGGAAAGGACGCCAGAGGGAGGAAGGAGGGGGTAAGGAAGAAGGTGTTCTCACTGCGTCTCAAGTGCAACTTGCCATTGTTGGTGTCACCGCCGCTGTCTATACCGCTCGCTTGGCTGAAGGCAAGGCTTGGGGAGGGCGGGGGCAGGGCGGGGGGAGGTGGGGCCAAATGGCTCTTTGGGTGCTAAAGGTTACCCACCCCCAAAGGGAGTCTGCTCCGTGTTATTTTCCCCAAACTGGGTTTTTTGAGAACTGCGCTATTCACGAGGCACTTTATTCGGCTGTGCTTTCCTTTTTTTTAAAAAAAATCCCAGCTTACATCTGTGTAGCCACACAGGTGCAAATGGTCGTATTGTGGTATTGTGAGATGGCAGCATGTGAGGGTTCATTTGTGCATGCCTGCCTAGCTATGCATTGGTGGGAGGTAAATAAAAACAAATAGATGCACCTTCATGTGAAGGCAACCTGCATTGTTTCCGTGGGCTCCAATCGCTGGCTGCATGGTTGCATGCGAACGCGAAAACAGGAAAGCAGGTTCCTTTATCCTGACTGCAACCTGCTGTACATTTACTCTGCAGAGTGGGCCGTAGTGGTCGCCAGTGGTGGGATTCAAATAATTTAACAACCGGTTGTTTACATGTGCCATTTTAACAACCGGTTCTGCCGAACTGGTGTGAACCTGCTGAATCCCACCACTTGTGGTGGCTAATGGAAAGGGACCCTCCATGGCTTGATGTTGCTAAAAGGCATATAATACAAAACTGGAGAGATAAATACCCCCCCCCCCCAATGCAATGGATGGAGGACTTTACAACTTTATCAACGCTTGAACATGTGACATATAGAGGACATATTTTAGATCTTTGAAAACTTTTAATAGATACTTTTGTTTAGACATGCCACCACTGTTGTAACATTCTTTTTTCCTTTCTGCTTGAGGTTTGCAATTATTTTTGTAAAAAACTAACTAATTACCCAGTGAGGTGGGTAAGCAGGGCTATGTGCTGCAATTCTGTAGGATCATCAGAAAAGCACAGAATGTCATGCTGGAGACAGAATTCCATTTTCATGCTAAAAACCCAAACCTTTGTTAGTCTTTGAGCCTCATGGTTATGAAGACCAGCTTAAAAATGTGTACTGCATGGGCCATGCCTGTCACTGTAGAAGCAATCCAAAGGGGTGGCTGAGCATTGCCAATGATTGGAAATGGAAGTTCTTTGCTGCTCCATATGGCCAGCAAAACCCCAATAACAAAACACACACATACACACACACACACATTTCATTTGAATTCTTTATCTGTTGCCTTGGTGCAGGACCTGAAGAATCTCCATTGTTTGTAGCATGAAGTACACATTTCTCTATGCTCGAGACACCCCTTCTGAAGAACAAGATTGACAATAATTTCTACCATAAGAAATATTGTGATATCCCCCCGCCCCGCCAACAATATTCTTAAAATGTGCCAATTCTGCCAGTTCTATTTCTTATTATCTCTGAATAATTTAAAGGTTCTGTAAAACTAGCTTCTGCTATATGAAGGGCCTTTTTGGTGATGGCCCTCTTTTAATGGACTTCCCTCCAGTAAGAAGCACACCAAGCCCTCTCAGTGTGCTGAGATCCTAGATGTCCCTATTTATGACATACTGTCATTTTCTGGTTCCCTTTCCTCTGTAAATCACTATTTTCTTATTTATGTTGGCTTCAGGAAATACTTTGAATTCCTCTAATCTGGCAATCTTGAGTTTCATTCTTTCCCCACCAAGTACTATTTTTAAAACTTGACTTTTAAGTCAACTGAGGATAGCTTTTGAAGAATAAACATATGTGTCATAAGCAGGCATAGAAGAACACTAACAGTGCAAGCCTAAAGAGAGCTACTCCCATTTAAGCCCATCCATGTCAGTGGGGTTTACACTGCAACAACTCTGCATAGGATTGCATTGACAGTGTTGTGTGTTTGGAAGGGTTTAGTGGTTCTTAGTAAGGGAAACTGATACAGCATGCCCTGATTTTTCATTTGTAAAATGGTGAACTGCTTTTAATCCCCCCCCCCCCCCCAGCAATCAGGGAAGAGCATTCTCTTCTGCCCAGCGTTTGGGAGCCGGGAATCACTTCAAGATGTTGTTTTATTGCTGAACTGAACAAATTTATCTTTGCCTTTTTACAGCCTTTCGTGCTATTTTATGATGCAAGCTTCTTGGAGGGCCGTTAGAGGTCTGGCAAGTGGGGCATAAATTTAAATGGAAATAAATAACCTCCAATATTCTTAACTCACCCTCATCCCCTTCTAAATGCATTGTAAAGAGAGTCTGTGTCCACTTAGGGGACGTTTCTACACTACACCTAACCAGGAGACAATTGTGGGTGAGTGCCCGTGCATATACAGTGGAACCTAGGTTTTCATTGCCTTCGGTTTTCATCGGTTTCGGTTTTCATCTATTTTTTCAGTGAAAATTTTGTCTCGGTTTTCATCAATTTGCCTCAGTTTTCATTGGTTTGCAGTAAGGTGCAGGGGTTTGTGAAGAAAAATCACCCGGACAAAGCTGTCGCAGGCCGTGTCTGCAACTTGTTTAATGACAATGTCTTGCCCCATTTCAGACAAATCTTAAAGAGGCATCAGAAACAGACCTCTTTGGACAGCTTTCTGGTGCGACATTGGTCCACTGGCTCTGAAGCTGGTCCTAGCGTTATTGTTTGTTACTGTTTTCAGGATTAAATACTATGTTTATTAACCAAAAAATGTGTTTTTGGTATGTTTTTTGGAGTGCCTAGAATGGATTAATTGGATTTACATTGATTCCTATGGAAAAGTTTGCCTCGGTTTCATCGGGTTCGGTTTTCATCGATTCTTTTCGGACGGATTACCAATGAAAACCGAGGTTCCACTGTATCCACACCCTAACATTTTGTAGCAGCAATACCTTCTGGCATGTCTGCCAGAGGAACATGGGGGTGAATTGACCCCGGGCACCCCCATTAGATCACGTGGGGGCACCTGGCAGGCCCACATCCAAGCTCCTGGCCTGGCTGCACCTTCAGGGCTCGCCGGGCACCGGCTAAGGTTAGTGGGGCATGGAGGGAGGAGCACCCAAAGCAAGTGTTGCCCTGGGTGCCATTTTCCTCTGGTATGCTCTTCAGCTAGGTCAGGAAATCTCTCCACAGAGGACTGGAACGCCAAGACTTGGCCCTCTCACCCCAGTGCAGGACGGGATGAAGGAGCTGCAATTTAAATGGCATTTCTAGAAACCGGATGGAAACTTTTCAAGTGGACAAGTGCGTGAAAGGGGAGCAGATGATGACACCACAGCCACCCCATGTCCATACCTTCTGCTATTGGAAAGGCAGTGAAGTAGAAGGTTGGGAGGATGAGAACACCAGTTGATGAGAAAAAGCAAACCATGTCCAAGAATGAAGTCTCATACATTTAAATTTAAGTCAACTAGTAAGACAAAAATCTATTTTTAATAGGGGAAATGCCAAGTAGTTGGGTCTGTTGTCTTCATTCTAGGCTAGAGCCTTTACATATACCAGGAGCTGGAAACAGGGGCTGGTTAGTAACTGGGTAGAAAGCCATCCAAAGGTTTCCCCTTTTCTCTCCACCTAAAGATGTGTTCTTCAGAATTTCTGTGAGGAGGGTTGACTACGGCTTGCTCTGCGGTCTGCCTTGCTTCTTTCTTGGGGAAGTACCCTGAAATGTATGGCCTAGGCTAGCCTGATCTCAACAGATCTCAGAAGCTAAGCAAGATTGACCCTAATTAGATGGGAGACCACCAAGGAAGTCCAAGGTTGCTATGCAGAGGCAGGCAACGGCAAACCACCTGTGAACCACTCTTGCCTTAAAACCTATGAGGTTACCTTATGTCAGCTGCGACTTCCCAGCTCTTTCCTCCACCACCGTATGTATGTATGTATGTATGTATGTATGTATGTATGTATGTATGTATGTATGTATGTATGTATGTATGTATGTATGTATGTATGTATGTATGTATGTATGTATGTATGTACCCTATTTCCCCGAATATAAGACATCCCCTGAAAATAAGACGTAGTAGAGGTTTTACTGAAGTGCGAAATATAAGGCATCCCCCGAAAGTAAGATGTAGCAAAGTTTTTGTTTGGAAGCATGCCCGACGAACAGAACACAGAAAAATAAGACATCCCCTGAAAATAAGACATAGCACACCTTTGGGAGCAAAAATTAATTATATTCGGGAAAACACGGTATGTATGTATGTATGTATGTATGTATGTATGTATGTATGTATGTATGTATGTATGTATGTATGTATGTATGTATGTATGTATGTATGTATGCAGTACTTCACCCCTAGAAAAGGTGAAGTGTGGAGTTACCCCAGCAGGATTTTGAATGGCAAATGCAATCCACATCCTATTGATAGGAGTGCCAAAAATCTCCTTCATGTCCAGGGAAGGAAGACTAGATTTGGGATGTATTAAATAATACTGAGTCTTCGACCGGTATAAGGGAGCCAGGATGACATGTGGAACAAAAGCATAATGCTGCATAGTAGAAGAAGGGTAATTGCAATACCATGAAAAAATATCATTGATGTCTGTGTTAGGGATAATGGTTTGTTTGATGTACAATATTGAACATAGTTGCTGAATTCGGCTGCCAGTCAATGAGGTATCTATGTTTATTAATTTTACTTGGTGCAAGAGGATGACAATAAGCGACAGGCATTTGCTAGCATCTCTTCCCCCCACCCACCTCCCCTTTTGCTTGGATCCGAGGAAGAGTAAAAGTCTATATAAGTTCCGCGGCAGGGAGGCTGTATTCAAAAGGAAGCAATATTCTCTTTGGAGAGATAAGCAGAGGCTATTGGGGAAAGCATTGGCCTGTGGAAAGGGTGGCAGGCATACTAAGCAGCTTTGAGAGGTATATCAGGCTCGGCAAGAGCAAAGGAAGCAAATCATATTAAGTTGACCCATGAGCTTTAGAGCCATGACCTCGTGGATGGAAAGAGAAAAGCCATCAATGCACTGTCCAAAGACAAATTTACAGGGGAGTTGTGTGCATTTTATTTTATTTACTTCATTTATTATTTACTTATTTATTCACTTCAATTGCACCCTGCCTTTCTCCTCCACGAGGAACTAAAGTGGCTTTCAGTGTTCTCCTCTTCATTTTATCCTCACAACGATCCTGTGAGGTAGGTTAGACTGACACCCAAAGTCACCCGACAGACTCCCGACAGACTCCATGGCCGAGTAGAGATTTGAACTTGGGTCTCACAGATCCAATTCACTATAACCACTATACCACACAGGTATACATTCTGTGTGTTCATTAAAAAATATCTGTATGAAACTTGTCTTGGCATTGCTGAAAGACAAAAATTGAAACCCGCTACTTTGATTTGGGTATGTTTATGGATAGTATGCCTGGTTTTGAAAGTCATGGGACTGAAGAAGAAGAAGAAGAAGAAGAAGAAGAAGAAGAAGAAGAAGAAGAAGAAGAAGAAGAAGAAGAAGAAGAAGAAGAAGGAGGAGGAGGAGGAGGAGGAGGAGGAGGAGGAGGAGGAGGAGGAGGAGGAGGAGGAAGAAGAAGAAGAAGAAGAAGGAGGAGGAGGAGGAGGAGGAGGAGGAGGAGGAGGAAAAGGAAGAGGAAGAGGAAGAGGAAGAGGAAGAGGAAGAGGAGAAGGAGGAGGAGTTTGGATTTATATCCCCCATTTCTCTCCTGTTGGAAACTCAAAGGAGCTTACAATCTCCTTTCCCTTCCCGCCCCCCACAACAAACACCCTGTGAGGTGGGTGGGGCTGAGAAAGCTGCACAGAACTGTGACTAGCCCAAGGTCATCCAGCTGGCATGTGTTGGAGTGCACAAGCTAATCTGGTTCCCCAGATAAGCCTCCACAGCTCAAGCGGCAGAGCTGGGAATCAAACCCTGTTCTCCAGATTAGAGTGCACCTGCTCTTAACCACTACGCCATTGCTGCTCCTGTAGAAGAAACTCTGCAGAACAATGATGTCTTGATCACTGGAAAGCACGTTTATCATCTTGTATGGCTTACACTGGATGAGCTCCTAACCCATCCCAATCATAGTCTTCAGGACTAGAATCTTGCTTCTTTCCCCCACTCACAACCCCCCCCCCAAAAAAAAACAGACAATGAAGGCTGAAATTCTCCACATGCTGAATTCTGTACCCGTCAGACTCCCAGAATATACACAGACCTGAGACAGCACTTAATTTGCCTGTCAGTTTCATTCAAGTAACAGATGACCAATGACCGCTGATAGATTACATATGAGGTGCACAACATAGCAATATTTAGTTGTGACTAATGTCCCATTAAAAACTTGATCATAACTACCTGAAGTCTCATTGATTTCAATTAGACTTAATTGTGACTAACTTTGTCCATTTTGCACTCAGCGACTGCAGTTTACTTTAAAAGGCCCGATCGCCCCATCCTATTGGTCCAGAGTACAATAATAACAATTATTATAGAAGAAATAGTGTGACTAATAGCTAGGGGGTGGAGAAGAGAGCTAGTATGAGCTGGTGCAGATAAATGGTAAGAAAAAGGCCTCTGAGCTCCACCCGCAATCCCAAAGCAGACAATACAGGTAAAAAAACTAACTGCATTCTTAAACAGTCACACTGTTTTAAGTCCACTTAAGGCAATAGGTTTAGGAAGGTGTAACCCTGTTTAGGGTTGCACTGAAAATAACTTTGACCCCCTAACTAAGGCCCCTTCCACACATGCATAATAATGCACTTTTAATCCACTTTTACAATTGTTTGCGAGTGGATTTTGCTATTTCGCACTGTGAAATCCAGCTGCAAAGTGCATTGAAAGTGGATTAAAATCACATTGTTCTGCAAGTGCGGAAGAAGAAGAAGAGGAGAAGGAGGAGGAGTTTGGATTTATATCCCCCTTTCTCTCCTGTAAGGAGACTCAAAGGGGCTTACAATCTCCTTCCCCCCCACCACAACAAACACCCTGTGAGGTGGGTGGGGCTGAGAGATCTCCAAAGAATTGTGACTTGCCCAAGGTCACCCAGCTGTGTTGCAGTGCGCAAGATAATTGAGTTCACCAGATAAACCTCCACAGCTCAACTGACAGAGCAGGGAATCAAACCCGGTTCCCCAGATTAGAGTGCACCAGTGGCGTAGCACCAATGGGGCTGGGTAAGATGCAGCGCCCTGGGCGTGTGCCTGTGGAGGGACATAGCCGGGGCGTGGTGGGGCGTTCCGGGGGTGTTTCGGGGCAGGGCGGGGACAGGTGGGTGTCTGGCAGGGGCGAAGGACACAGGTATGCCCCAGGCGCAGTTCCCCCTCACTCCGCCCCTGGAGTGCACCTGCTCTTAACCACTGCACCATGCCGGTAGAGCAGTAGAACCAAGTCTCTAAAAGATTCAGAATCAGAGATAATTGGGTGAGTTTCCTGGACTAAGAGACCACCCCAACAACTGTATGCCTACATGTAGAATCCACATGGTTACCATCTTTTTCCTCACCCCCTGTTCCTATGCCTTGAACATAAAGTGGGATACAGAAATTTAGCATTTAACATGATGGGGGAACCCCTCTTGGTGGGGTTGCCTGCTCCAGGATGGAAAACTCTTGGAAATATGGGGGTGGAGCCCCGTTAGGACAGGGACCCAAGTGGGGTACAATGCCAAAGGGTCCCCCTCCAAAACATCCATTTTTTTTCCAGGAGATCTGATCTCTGTAGTTTGGACATGAACTGTAATTCTGATGGATCCCCAGGCCCCACCTGGAGGTTAGCATCCCCACCTCCTGGCTAAATATTTGTAATTTTTGGTACTTGTTAAAGGAACAAATATAGAACCAGTTTTGCACATGGACTATTTTAAATGTGGGAAAGGTAGGGAAAGGAAGGGAAGGAAGATTAGGAAAAACCAATAGATGCCCAGGTCTGAAAAGGTATAGCAGAAGTATAAATATAAAAGGCACTTTTGGAACTGAAACATCGTATTGTTTTGTTATATGCTTAAACTTATTTCCCTTTAAAAACCAGGCTGGCAATTTAAGTGCAATTTATCAATAAGGTCCATCATATACCAAAAATATTTTGATTGGATAGAAATGCTTCCCCCTTGTCATTCTTAGTACCATCCTAAGTAGATTTATATCCCTCTAAATCCATGGACATCAGTGGACTTGAAGGGTGTAAATCTGCTTAGCATGGCACTGTAAATGAAGTAGCAGGGTTTGTTTGCTTGCTGGGGTGGGTTAAATTAGATTATTTAAGTTTTAAAATAAGTGGATTTTTTAATATAATTTTTGTTACAAAACCGACATTTTGGATGAGGCATTCCCCTTTTTGTCATAAATTACTCTTGTAACGTGATTCCTTCTGCAACAATCATCCCAAATAATAATTTGAAAGTGTAAGATGTTTTCTTCAAAAGTACTGCTTTGCTCGTAAGTAAATGCCTTCAGTAACTGATTGATCAATTTAAAAACTCATCTCCTATTATATTGCAATGAAATAACATCGAACTGAATATAAATTTAAGGAACTTAATAGTGTGCAGGTCTGCAGCCTAAAAATCAGATCTCTCTCTCTCTCTTTCTCTCTCTCTCTCTCTCTCTCTCTCTCTCTCTCTCTCTCTCTATCTATCTATCTATCTATACATATATATACACACACATATATATACACACACACACACACACATATAAATCTATATCTATCTATCTATAAATCTATATCCATAAATCTAAATCTATCGATCTATCGATCTATCTATCCACACACACACACATATACGCACATATACATGTAAATACATACATACATACATACATACATACATACATACATACATACATACATACATACATATGTATATGTATGGTGCACATCATTATATATAGCCCATCCTTTGTTAGCTCAGAACAGCACAGCTGGGTGGTCTGCTCCTTATTTCATTCTTGAAACTACTCTATCCAAGATAAGCTTGTAGGAGAAGAAGAACAGGGGAGACTGACCCAGAATCACCTGATGCACTTTTTCCTTCCAGTGAGGATTTCAACATAACTCTACTAAGTCCCAGCCTGACAATCTAACCATGAGACCATTCTTGCAATCTTCAGTCCAGGTATTATTAGAGCAGGATGAGCCCCCCCCCCCCTGAAAAACCACTAAGAAAAAGGTTACCAAGCAAACCAGGGCCTCTGGAGAACTATGATCTTCAAGTCACAAGAAGTCTAATAACAAGGCATTCATTCATTCATTCATTCATTCATTCATTCATTCATTCATTCATTCATTCATTCATTCTGTGCATTTTATCCCATCTAGAGACCCTGATTTGCTTGGTAACCTTTTTCTTAGTTGTTTTTCAAGGGGGGGGGGTCATCTTACTCAAGGTGCCATACCTCATTCTCCCTCTCCATTACCTTCACAACAACCTTATGAGGTAGGTTAGCTGAGAGAGAATAATTGGCTGGCAGTCAATCACCATGCTTCTGTGGCAGACTGGGTATTGATGCTGAGACTAGTCTAACCATCACACCTCTCTATTCCCTCCCCCCAATATCACTAACAACTGGGGGAGGGGAGGATTTAAATCTTTCACAGCTTTGCTAGCCTGTCGGACATACTTTGTGGATGGCCCCTCGGAGGTCCTCTAGAGAAGGTCCAATCATTGTCACCGACTTTAGAAAATTCAGGTTTGCTTTATGTTGCTTTAACAAAACAAAACAAAACAAAGCTGGATCGAATCTGCTCCAAGCGAACCGTTTCAGCCCAGGACAGGCTTACTGGGTAAGAAGCCCACACCCCTCACACATTCAGAAGTAAACCTCGGCTCACATTACAGGCGCCACTGGAGTCTCTCTTATGAGGGAGTCCACCCCCCCCCCCCCCCCGCTGTGAACTAAACGGCAGCCCGAGCTGATAATGGCTTCTTGGGTTCTTGCACCAGCTCTTTATGGCCCTCCCGGGTCACCCTTCTGTGGGTCTGTTTTCCTGACATTTTAGGACCGTTTCCAGAATTCGCCATGGGAAGGCGAGACCCTGGTTCCCGAGGTCACAGAAAGAACCCCGGATTGATGCATTCTGAAGGGGGGCCTTGAAAGGAACAGATTGCGGGGGGGGGGGTTGATGGGGGCATAAAATGATGTGCTCATGGCTGCCTCCAGCCCAGCCTTCTTGTTCCAGCCAGGTGCCTCTGGGAAATTATAGCCTTCACTGTTTGTTTCCTGCCTCCTGCATTCTGCAGTGCCTAGATAGAACTGTATCTGGTAGAGTGCCCTCAAGTTGCAGTTGACCTATGACACCCCAGCAGGATTTTCAAGGCAAGAGACTTCAGAGGTGGGTTAGCCGTTGCCTGCCTCTGCCTATCAGAGGCTGGGAATCCTTGGAGGTGCCCCATTCAAGCACTCACCAGGGCTGACCCTGCTTAGCTTCTGAGGTCTGAAGAGAGCCAGCATGGTGTAGTGGTTAAGAGTAATCTGGGGGACCAGGTCTGATTCCCCCTCTGCCACTTGAGCTGTAAAGGCTTATCTGGGGAACCAGATTAGCTTGTACTCTGGAACACATGCCAGCTGGGTGACCTTAGGCTAGTCACAGTTCTTCAGAGCTCTCTCAGCCCTACCCACCTCACAGGGTGTTTGTTGTGGGGGGGGGGAAGGGAAACGAGATTGTAAGCCCCTTTGAGTCTCCTACAGGAGAGAAAAGGGGGGATATAAATCCAAACTCTTCTTTTCTTCTTGCCTCGGCCATCCTTGGCTGAATAGCAGCAGATAGACCTGGGCATCTCTCACAGCCACCTATGCGGCCATCATCAGCAGCTTTGGAAGGAGCCAAGGATATCAATGACCTGGAAGTTGCCTAGTGAATTAGCCCGTCAGGTGGAGGCAATCGCCTGCCTTTTCCTTCCATTAAACATCACATAATCTGGCCAAGCGTTCATCTCTCTGCAAAATTCCATACCAACTGCGAAACGAGTGAAGTCCGCCAATATTAGTATTCCATCACTCCCAAAACATACACGCTGTCTTCGAGACCGACTTATAGGATGAATTTTAGCTACTTAGCAGAGATTGACTAATTATGCAGAACGGAAAGGATAATGCTTTACATCTCTGGTTAAAGGGATTGGGTTTCCTTCCTTCTCAGCCTTCTTTGAACGCCCCTGCAACTTTTGTTGGGTATCTGGCCGTTGGAGAGTAGGGCCCTATCATTTTGCGGGAAGATCTCTGTGTAGATTGCCCAATTAAGGGTGGTTAAGACGCTTAGGGCCAAACAAACCAAAACCTACCCCCCCCCCACCTTAAAAACAAACGAGCAAACACAAACGGAAACTGACCTCTTCGCTAATTCTGTTCTGTGCCCCCAAAACATTGTAAACAGAAAGTAAATATGTCCACATAGAACTCCTTATTATCCCTAACAATCAAATTTAGGGACCCAAAATCAGTGTGCAGAAAATCATCTTGCTGGAGATGATCGTTTTCCAGGCACTTGGAAGAGAACTTTGAAACATTCACAGAACTTCTTTCTGGGCCGTTGGTTCGTTGTGTGTGTGTGTGTACCTGCGTGGGTTACACACACACACACACACACACACACACACACACACACACACACACACACACACACACACACACACACACGGGTCAGGAAAAAACGTGATATGTAGAAACAGATTTATTTCTCAGCCATCGCCTAGATAACTTGTTCATTTAGCCAACTATCTGGACTAAGATTTCCTGCCCGTTCGATAATACGCTCGGGGTCGGAGGTCCGGGGGGTTGAAACTCGTTGGCCATTCAGCTGAGCACTGGAGGTTCTTTTGTTAGCAAAGGAAGCAAGGCAAACGCCCCATCCTAAGCCCAGTTACTCGGGAACAACTTGGTCCCATTGAGATGGAAGAAAAAGTCTTATTTCCATGTCTTTGGGACCATGGCAAGGGACCATTCACACTGCTAAAGCAAGTTCTTTGGGGATCGAGGGTGCTGATTTACTGGGACATGTGCCCCCACCCACCACACTAAAATCAGCTCTTCTTGGGAAACCCTTTTGGAGGAAAAGGGCTTATTTCTGAGGGCAGATCACCTCGAAGGGGCAAGAGTCCAGAGTCCCAGCTTCTCTGTCTCAAGCCCCGTCTCCTCCAGCGAATGGGAAGAGTTTCGGCCAGAGAAAGCCCAGAAGTTGGCTTCTGAAATCAATGGAGAGATTTCCCCTGGCTGGAAAGGCGATTCCACCTTAAATGTGTCACCTTGGAACTGAGGCCCCTTCCGCACATGCAGAATAATTCACTTTCAATCCACTACTACAATTGTTTGCAAGTGGATTTTGCTGTTCCCACAGGAAAATCCAGCTTCAAAGTGCATTAAAAGTGGGTTGTAAGTGCATTATTCTGCATGTGCGGAAGGGGCCTAAGTTTGAACAGAACTTAACAGAACTCTTCCTTCGCAAGCAGTCTGGCTTAGCTCGCCTCTGCCAGGCGCTGTGCAGGGGGGGGGGGGGGCACAAATAAGCCTATAATAGATATATGAAGGTCCCAAGAATGTCTTGGGATTCTCCCCACCCCCACCCGCTTTGGGATTTATGGTTATTTTCCTTACTTTCTCTGCAGCTGAAAGGAGTCGGTGGGAACCATTTGCATGGCCCTGTCATTCCAAAAGAGGTTATTTTACAGGCAAATCCGAAGGGTAGTTTCAAACTCGCCGCCACTGGAGCTGCAGCTTGGCCTTCTCCGCTTATTTATTTATTCTTCGGCGGTTTAGATTTATTCCTTTCCAAGAGAAAGGCGCTAGGGGTGGGGGACTCCACCAAGCAGGGCTCTTGGCAGGCAAGTCACGTTATGCAAATCTGGCCTTGATGATTCTGCAGTATCTTTATTTTTTAAAAAACCGACAACACCCTACCCTGTTTCTATTTAACCCTCTCCCCTCTATCCTTTTTGGCATGTTTTAATAGCACCGAAGTTGGCAAGGGAGGGCAGAGACAACAAATAATCTAGGGTTGCGCCCCCCCCCCCCCAGAACATCCTAATTTATCTCAAATTTAACAGGGCACCAGCTCTTTCAAGATTCGCCTAGGAAGCCATCCCCCCCCCCCCCATTCAATTTACCAACAAAGAAAGATGGAGTGAGAAAAGGAGGGTTTGGGGGGAGGGGAGAAAATTGGACCTCCTCCCAAGGATGGTCAGCACTTTTCACTGAAGATCCCCCCTTTTTATATATATAAACACACAAGTATATAGTGCTATCGATATATAGAGACAAAACAAGAGATGCTTATTGAGTGTAATAGATGTATAGGCGATCTCTCTCTCTCTCTCTCTCTCTCTCTCTATCGCCTATATGTATAGGCGATTTCTCTGTCTCTGTCTCTATATATGTATAGGCAATCTCTCTCTCTCTCTCTCTCTCTAAATATATGCAATTTCTGTTCATCCAAAGCAAGCCGGGTTTTGAGGTTCAATTATAAACGATTTTGCACTACAGAAGATGAGAGAGAGAGAGAGAGAGAGAGAGAGAGAGGCATTTCGAATAGTCGCAGTTGTCAAGCGAGACCATCTTTTAGCTCTCAGAAGCAGCAAATCCATGTGAACTCTGGGTGAACCAAGATTGAAGCCATAAATCATCGCTACAAAAGCCGGCTGCTGCATACGAGTTCCAGACCCTTACCTTTAACGCTTTCGCGGGCGAAGACGGGAAAGCAAGAGCTACAAAAGTTCACATCTCTGCGCGCTGCGAAGGGGGTGTGTGTGTGTGAATCTAGGCCAGGCGAAGCGGGGCGGGCTGATCCCCCCCCTCCGGGGCGAAGGGTGGTATAGGCTTCATAGAGGCAGATGATGCTCCTTGAGCGGTGGGGCAAGAGGGAGGGACCGGGGTGGGGGGTGGGGGCGACGGGGACGCAATCGCACGTCACTCAACAAAGAGCAGGGACCAGAAAGAAGCGGCCGGGGAGAGGAGGATGCATTTGGGAGGGGGGGGTAGAGAGCAGGGGGAAAGAAAAGGGGCGACAGACGTCAGTCTTGGGGGAGGGGTGCCCGATTGTTCAGCGACCCCCCTTTTATTTAAAAAAAACATCAATTTTAATCACAACTGTTACCATTTTATCCTACAAATGTATCTGTCTACATGTATATTTTAACTGTATGCCAATAAAGATATGTGCACATGTACTTGTAGTAGCAATAAATAAATAGATATGGCCATGCGTCTAGGAAGTCGCCGGAGCCACCCAGGGACCCGTACATTTTGAACGCTTCGCCTCCACCGGGCTTCTGTTTTGGGGGGCAAAATCCCTCTTTCCTAGTTTGCAAGGACTTCCCGTCCCTTTGGCTCCGGGGTAGTCGTGGGAATCCACCACCACCCCTGTATTCTTTCCATATATATACATGGATATCATACCTATATGTATATATATATATGGATATCAGAAGGATGGTCTTGGAACGGTAGGAAGATCCAACATCACGATTCTCTAGTTTGAAATTAACCCAGAGCGAAAAAAGGGGGGAATGGGGGGGGGAATTTTCCAGGCGCCCTCCCCCCCATCCAGCGTTGACTAACCTATTATGACAAACAATATGATGGATATGGTTTATGTTAATCGCAATGCCCTTTCCTCCAGAATTTAACTGTAAGTTAATGTACACCGGAAACTAGAACTCTACATGCCAGGCTAATGGGTTTAGGTATTAGCTAGTTCTAACGATGCATACAAATGCCCGTGTCTCTGTAGGCTGTCTTAAGATTTATGGCTCTTTTACCTTCTGTAGGTGTGAACAAGGCGGGGGGGGGGGAGGAGAAAGAAATCCCCGAGTCGGTGCAATTTACTACCTCCAAAGAGCCTTTAAAAAACGTAAAAATAAGATTTTTTTTTAAAAAAAACAACCAACCCAGGATGTAGGAGGGAATTTTGGCCAAGTCGGCAACTTTCGGTCAAAGGCGAGGCTCCGGGGCTTCATTATGGGATGCCCACGCTCCCGTCAAGGGGGACAGCCGCTGCGACCCCCGAAGGAAGAGTGGAGGGTCGTAATAAAGACTCCGCAGCTACTACCAGGCGGCCTCGCCTCCTACGTGGAGACGGTGAAGGATGACGGCGGAGTAAGAAGGGTTGGGAGAGGAGAGAGAAAAAAAAGAAAAGGGGTGAGAAAGGAAAGTTTCGGGGAGGGGAGAGAAAAATAATTATTTCCTCCCCCCTTTTGAGAAAAAAAAAAACCCCCAGCCTGCTACAAAGTCTAACAAAGGGACAATGACGCTTTTTTTGCATCCCACGGGGGAACTGGGGGAGAAACGAAGAATTTAACTTTATATGGGTTTTTCCTCCCCTCCCCTTCGGTTCGCCTGGTTTGTTCTTCTGCGAGGCTGAAGATCCGCGGGAGAAAAGTGGAGGGGGAAGGAAGTCAAGAAAGCCGGGTGCCGAGAGAGAGAGAGAGAGAGAGAGAGAGAGAGAGAGAGAGGAAAAGATGCTTGAGTTTATTTTGGGGGTTTTTCCTCCCTTGCCAGAAGGGCGACAGAGCCGGGCTGTTTCTTCCTCTGCCGAAGGGATCTGTCGCTTCTTTCCTTGGCTGTGATCTTTGAGGGAGTTAATAGAGTGGATTCGGGCTGTCCATTACAGGAACAGGGGGAAAGGGGGGGATATTAAATTAATTCCTGGTGGTGGGGGTGGGGGGGTTATGGGGAGGGAATGGGAGGTAAAATATAGAGATATGTTGGAGAATAATGGGGTTGTTTGGGGGTGCTGTGGTGGGGAGGGGGCAAGGGGGAGAAAATGGGAGAGTGGGGAGGTTTGTGCCCTTCAGCCTCCTAGAAGGGCCAAACCCTACAAAACGCTGGATTCCGCTCCCCGGCCCTTCTCTATTGGCCTGTGCCCGCGGGCCTCTCTGCCGCTTCGCAGGGCCTCGACATTATAGGGGGAAGGGGGGGGGGTTAAAATAATTTTTGTTCCAAGCTTATTCTTTGGAACCTGCATTTAAAGCTTCGTGGAGTTAAATCCCACGTTTGCGGCGCCTGCCGTCCCTTCTCTCCGCTCCCTTCCCCAATGAACTGAACGGTCGTTTGCCAGAGTTAGGAGGTCCGGAAACATTTTCATCCGGCGCTTTACATCTATCGGCCGGTTTTGCCATTTGATCTTTCGAGATGGATCAAAGCAGCGTGGCTTCCGCGGGAGTGCGGGCGCTATTGGTGATGATGTTGTGGTGTTGGTGGTTATTTCGGATTAGGTTCCTTTTCGCTTTGGGGTTTTTGATGGGGGGGAAGAGGACAGCGATGCCAGCGATTGCACCATTCACCGAAGAAGCTCTGCTTGCCCAACCTTATTTCTTTTTTCGCCCCTGATTCATGCCAGATGGTTGGAATCCCAAATTCCATTTGGTTCCAGGCTTGGCAGAAAGAAAGAAAGAAAGAAAGAAAGAAAGAAAGAAAGAAAGAAAGAAAGAAAGAAAGAAAGAAAGAAAGAAAGAAAGAAAGAAAGAAAGAAAGCAAGCTTCAACGTAGCCCGATTTGTATGCAATATGTACTCGGAAAGAAATCCTACTAAGCTCGGTGGAGCTTACTCCCAAGTAAGTGTCCCTAAAAAAGATACCCAGGTTGTCGTTGTTTCCCTCTTCTCTGCTTCCTCCAAGTAGCTAGTGCTCCTTAAACCGGGGGTCTCTGAAGCTTAACCCGTTGAATTTCCAACAGTGGGAAATTGCCTGGGTTTTGGGGGGACGGGGGTGTCTTTTGGGACGAAGCAAAGAGCGGCGCAGTCTTAGCCCGACTTCATTTTCTGGGGCACGCCCGCTGCTTGCTGGGATACTTGAAAGACTTTAGCTGCGGCTGAAGACCTTCCAGGATCGCGGAAAGACCTGTGGGGCCCTGGCTGTGACCCAGAGAGGCTGAGGATCACTTTTGGAGAGAAACCCCCGCCGGTGGATCCTGCCAATGGACTCTGGGGCGCCGAATCCAGGCGGCTGAAGGCGGCCCTCAAGTTTGCCAGCCGGACCAAAAACCTGGTCCTGCAGCCCGAATGGGGCCGACCGGGCGGGGGGGGGGGGAGGTTCTTGGGAGGGGGCCGCCGAGAGGCTGCTGCCAGTCAAGGGGACCGGCTTGCGCGGCGTGAAGATTTCATCAAATATTTAAAACCCCGAGTCCACCTTCCCCCCCTATTTATTGCCGTGTATAATTCAACATTATCGCGTATTAATAAGCCAATAATGATAATCTCTATAGGAAAAGCCTGCTAGTCGGGGCCGCTTTTATGGCGCCCTTATCCTTTCTAATGACCTTTGGCTCAGCAGAGTAATAACTCATTACGGAATGAGCAATTGTCTGGAGTGCCTTAAATACCTCGCGATCCCCCCCCCCCCCTTTTACACTCCGGACACTTTCGAGAAGAGGTCCTGGAGGACAGCTCGGCCCTCCTTGGCTTGCTTCAAGGGGAAGGAGAGGAACTCTTTCCGAAGGGCTGAAGGCCGGAAGAGCATCCCCTAAAACCGTGTGGATCGCCTCCCCCCACCCCTGCCTTTTAACCCTGTCCTTTTTCCGAGCTGAAACTGCCCTGGCTATTTAGAAACAGGCCTCGCCCGCCACCACAATAACGCCGTTGTTATAATACCAACAACCATAACCTTAATAACGACATAACCTTCGTAACCCATTCAAAGAAACCCCCCGCCCCTCCTCACCCCCTATTTAATAGATCTGGACTGTTCCCGGCTTAACTGCTAAGGGATCCTGAACATGGTCTCTGGCTTTGTATGTCTCCCGCAGATTCCAGTCAAACTGGGGCTAGTCGGCCAACTTCTGGGAATGGGGGGAGCGCTAAAGGCAACTGAGAGCGAATCCATGATAATGTTGGGCATCCATCAGACTAGGATTCAAATCCTACCAGCAAGGAACTTGTTGGATCAGGCTGGGTCCCCTGCGAAGTTGGCAGGGTCAAGTAGGCGAACAAGGCAGGCATCACCCCCTGTTAGATTTCCCTGCTTCAAAAGAGTTTGAGTTTGTTTCTATTATTTTTTTAAAAAATGAAATTAACAAAATTGGAATGTACAATTTCATGAAAGCTGTAATTATGAGAAAGGTGAATTTCCTTCTCTTCCATTCCACTTTCACTGATGTCATTTTAATATATTTTTTCTATGGATATTAAAGACAAAGATAAACACAAAATGACACCTTGGAATCATTTTTTAACACACACACACACACACACACACACACACACACACACACACACACACACTCACCCCTATTGCTGATCTCACTTTTTATATGTGAACACAAAAGCGGCAAGGTCAGGTAACACACATTTGCCTCCGGTGCTTTGAATGAGGACATTTCCTAGGGAAATCAAAGCCATTTGCTTAGGTGAGACTGTGTGTTTTCTTCTGAAACATATATTCTGCATACAGATAACAAAAACCAACCACCACCACCCCGAGAAAAAACAGAACTATTGACCACCCACTACATATGGCTAAAGCAGACCACAGGGAAAAAAATTATGTGAAATTAAATTATTACCTCACTTTATGGGAAATGGTCAACATTTCTAATATTTGATGTTTACACCCCGCTTTTATACTCCATGGGTATCCAAAGCAGTGTATAGAGTTCTCCATTTTTGTCTTCAAAACAAGACTGTGGGAGAGGTGAAACGGAGTATTTGATTGGCCCGCACTGGCTGAAGGCAAACCAGATCTATCAGCCCATTGATTGGATACTTAAATGGTCAAATTGTTGAATTTGGTCCAGGGAACGAGGAGAGTATTTAAAATTCACTGAAGTTTCAATTTTTACACCACCCTCCAGAATAAAATACCACTGTGCTACTCTAGCATTTTGATGCTATTGAGTTAGTTGGTCCCAAAGAATAATGAAGGAAAGAAGGGGCGTCGCAGAGAGAAATGACATCTTTTAAGAAGTTACAAGAATTATTGAAAAACATTTGTTTTCTCTGCACCCTTTGTTTCCTTGCCCATAGAATAGCACAGAACTGGCTGTTATGCCTTGTTTGGGTACATGCGGTCAAGGATCCCTTCGCAAGGCCCTTCCTTGGACTTAAACCACTATCAGACACTCTCCAAAGCATCCTCACAAAGAGCTCTGTCCATTTCACACCTCACCTTGAAGACATCTGAAGTGTACACTTGGGTAACTTGTGAAAGCAACAAACACATGCATCAACGGTGGCATGCTCATAAGATGGTCTCAGGGGTGGACCACCCATGGGGACATTTGGGGTCAAATGTCCCTGAGCTGCAGCCATTAAGTCACGTGGGGGGAAATCACCCTCCTCCTTCCCCCGGTGCAAAAAAACATTGTTTGGTTGTGGTGGTGGGCAGAAAACTCAGATTTTGTACCAGGCTACATTTTCCCGAGATGCGCCTCTGGAGGATCTTGGTTGATTGGTGGTTCACATGAAGTTGCCTTCTGCTGATGCAGAACACTGATCCATCAGGGTCAGCATTGCCAACTCAAACAGGAAGCTGCGAGGCCAGAATCTCTGGCAGAGGTCTTGCTTATCATCTCCCACCTGATCCTTTCAAGCGGTTATATTAGGGAATGAACCAAAGACCTTCTGCGTGCAAAGCAAATTCTCTCCCACTGAGCCACAGGCCCTCCTCCCCCTCCCTTTGTCTCCTTGTACAAAGTGACAAAGTTGAGTTTTTATTTCTTTATTTGTGTGTCCACCTTTCTCCACAGGGAACCAAAAGAACCTGACATCCTTTGCCTTAACTCCATTTTATCTACAAAACCCTGCGTGGGATTTCAGGCTAAGAGTCTGTGTTTGGCCTAAGGTTCCCCAGTAACCTTCCACGGCAGAGTAGAAATTTGAATCTGGTTCTCCCACATCTTAGTCAGACATTCTAACTACTACCCCACCATGACTGGGTTGTCGAAGGCTTTCACAGCCAGAATCACAGGGATGCTATAGGGTTTCCGGGTTGTATGGCCTTGTTCCAGTAGCATTTTCTCCTGATGTTTCGCCTGCATCTGCGGCTGGCAACTTCAGAGGATCCTGTGAAGATGCCAGCCACAGATGCAGGCGAAATATCAGGAGAAAATGCTACTGGAACATGACCATACAACCCGGAAACCCTTCAGCAGCTCAACTCCTGGATTGTTGCACAGTGTGTGAAATGGTCTTAGGACTGCAGTCCAGGTTCCTTCCAAGCCCCCAAGCTTTTTACCAACAAACTGTTTGCGCGATGCAAATATTTCAGGCACCTCGGGAGAATAATGGCTTATTGATAAGCCGTAGCACGGAATCTTGTGCACAGTTAAGATGTTGCAGCCATTAACCCTCCCGCATGAATACATCAATGATATTGATGGGAAGAGGGCATACTTAGGACACCAGACCCAGAGGATGGTCATTCAGCTGCCTTGAAATGTTTGCAAAGCATCACACACAGCACAAATACCATCCCACTCCCTTGAGCCACTGTCCACTAGTGTACGAATTGGCACCATAATGTTGGCACCACAACTGGCACCACCAACAGCTCATCCTGCTGTTTTCCAGTTCAACTAAGTTGCTCCTGTCTCTTATTAAAATAGTTCCATGTATTCTCAGCTACATCTATTACCTTCTCTGTAACTATAACAACAATATGATGCAAGCAATATGCAGCATTGGTGGGGTGTGTGTGTGTGGGAGGGGGGGGGGGAAGGAATAAAGGAAATGAAGCCAGAGCGTAAACATATAACTTACATCCCATCCTTCTGACACTGGACAGCATTACATATTTTCCAAGATCTTCCCAAGTTTGAGCAGCCGGATAGGCAAGCATGGACATATTATCCATACAGAAAAATAAAATAAAATTATATTATCCGTACAGAAAAAAATAAAATAAAACCACAAAGCATTTGTGATCCAATTTTCTGCGCTAACTGCACAATTTTTAGCAGGGTGACATCTTTCAAAGTCCATTGAAGGCTTAGAAGGATATAATTCTGTTTAGGCTTGCCCTGTAAAAAACCATTTTTCCCCACACTCGAGGGTCCTGCTTGCCATTTGCGACCAAATTGTAGTCTCAGCGGAGAGGTAATTGAGCCTCTCCGGTCAATATCGCCAGTTTCAGACTGATTGGCTGCTATTGAGCCTTCCCGGGAAACACTTTCTGCTTGCTAATAAATAGAACAACAAAGAATGCAGATGTGACTCCAGATCCACGTTTATAGAGCTGTTCCTTTGTAGTTGAGCAATTCTGAATTTCCAAGCTGACCAATTCCCTCTTAGACAGAATGCTGCAGCGTTGGACGATGCTCAACATTTTGCCCTGGCCCATATGCATATTTCTATGGAAACACTGGATCAAATATTACCACATATTGTTAAGCCTTGCTCTCTAATTGCTGCTGGGACATTTTGCAGCACGTACCCAATACTCCCTTGCACAGTGGGAGGAATCAAGAGATGTGCAAATATCATCTTTGTTTACTTCAAATGTATTATATGTCTCTATTCCGATCTGCTTTTTCTGAGGCGGAGTTCCATTTTCATCCATAAGTGCACAATGGAATAGAGGACAGGGTTGGGAAATCATATTTATTTATATATTTATTTATTTAAATTTGTATACCGCCCTTTTCCCAAAGGGCTCTGGGCAGTGAACAACAAAATAAACAACAGACAATTAGAGCACAAAATAAGATAAGATTATAAATAAACAATAGGCTCCATGAGTCATAAAATCACTAAAACCCAATAAATACAACAATACATACAAACCTCCCAGTGTCCGACATTAAAATGTTCAGTAAAAACCCCTCCCCAAAGAGGAAGTTACATCCATAACTCTTCAATAAAACTGAGTGAGAAAGGCAGTATAGTGTAGTGGTTACAGTGCTAGAATGGGATCTGGGGGGGGGGGAGGTTCAAATCGCCACTTTGCCGTGGAAGCAAACAGGGTGATTTGGGCCTGGTCACACACATTTAACCTAACATATCTCACATGGGGGGAGAAAAAAATGGGAGAGAAAAAAATTATGTTGGTCTTTTTGATCCTCGTTAGGGTATACATGAAGGAAACAAATGGTGTGTCATTGGATGATTAATCCACATGAAGAGATCTTGAGAGAACCCCTTTTCTGAACTTATATACTGTATGTTTTTCTCAGGGTACTTAGTGTGTGCATACAAGAGGCCTCCCTGACAATCCTTTTCACATAACGAGAAACTACACAAGCCGGCATGCGTACCTACTCATCTCTGCCATCCTAGGCGCTTAAATCCACTGTTGTAACAGATGTGTAAAAACAACGGAACTGGTAAGACATAACTGTATTGATCACATCCCACGGAGGCTCGGAAATGTCAAGAACCAATTTCTAAGGATCAACATATTCTGCTCAACTGAAGTTACTTTTAATCAAAGGGCACTGAGGCCTTCTGGTAGCACACCCATGGGGAAAATACAGGCTTCTGTCGGTTGAACAGCTTAAAGAATTGCACTGCAGGTAAATATTTTCTGAGTCAGGAAAGCAAAGCAAGGACATCCGACGCACGGCCCAGAATCATCTGTAATCTACCACTTTGGAAGGCACCGAGACCACAGCCATTTGATAAAGGGCAATTTTTGGTTAATAACAGGATGTTAATTTGCTGGCTTGCTAGGCTCATATGTCAAGCCTCTTTGGGGAAACGGTGAAGATGGTGTTGAAAAATATTTGGGGTAGGGGTGGGGAGGGAAAGGAAAGGAAAGATCCCATTCTCATTCTGATTTATTGGTGGCAAAACAAATTCATTAGGGCTGGATCGTCAGAGAGCCTACCTCTTAAAAGCTGGCTAAGGGGTGCAGCTTTTAAAAGGCCCACTTCGTCAAAGGGAAATGAAAGAAAATTGGCATGGAGGGGACTTGTTTGGAGATATGTGTTGTTGTTTTTCCTCCCCTTTCTTGGCATGCTAATATCAACCAGACCACACAATGAAAAGAAATCAAACAGTGTAGTCGAACTGGGGAAGATCTCGTGGGTGAATTTGTAGATGCATGCTGGTTTCCAAGCAAGGGGTACAAGCTGGATCCAACATGCAGTCCTTTGGCCAAAGGCAGCCCACTTGACCCCTGAGCGTGGTATGTATGCTAAGATGATATCATTGTGGCACGCACAACGAAATTTACAGCAGCATTCCTCGATGCACAATTTCAGACTCATACAATTTCAGACTCATGCAATTTCAGACTCATACATCATCATCCTCCACCCATCCCTACATAGCCCCAAATACATCAATATGAAGTAGCTGGAGTTTAGCATAGCCACAGCTCTAGAGTGAAGCTGTCTCTAAGCCTCTTTTGTCCCAGTTCTGAGGGTCTGTATCGCCTGGCTGTATGTTTAAAAAGAGTGCACATGAGATTAACCCCGGGAAGACGGGTCATTTTAGATCTCGGCATTATGGAGCCTCTTCTAAGGAGGGGAGGCAGCCATAATCCTTTGTGTAGTATTATCACCTTTGAGCCTTCCTATTCGCCACTGTGCAACTGGAGAACCATACACAGATGCAGTAGGTTAGGACACTCTCTATAAAAGTCTCAGAAAGTACAGTCTTTGCTGGGCTTTCTTAACCACCGCGGTAGTCTGTACTCCCCAGGTCAAATCCTCTTTAATCATAACGCCCAGGAATTTAAAACTAGCCACCCGCTCCACTTGATCTCCATTTATAGTCAAGGGCTGAATTTCTGAGCTATTCCTTCTATAGTCCACTATGAGCTCCTTTGTCTTGTTAGTGTTAAGAACCAGGTTATTTTCCCTGCACCATGAGAGCAGTCGGTCCACTTCATTCCGATAGGCAGACTCATCCCCTCCAGAGATGAAAACATGTCATGAAAACATAAGAGGAGTTCTATTGGGTCCAACCAAAGGCTCATCAAGCAGGGGTGTATCACTCAGGGGAACATATAGGGTCAAATGTTCCCCGGGCTGCGGCCATTTGTTTGTTTGTTTGTTTGTTTGTTTATTTATTTATTATATTAGATTTTAGACCTCCCACCCCCGAAGGGCTCTGGGTGGTGTACAACATGTCAAGAACATCATTATGCCCACAGGCCAAAACAACATTTCACACCATAAGATTTAGTCATGTGGGGGATGGAAAATCATTTTCCACACCCCTCCTCCTCCCCCCCCGCCCCAGGTCCATACACAGACTTTGAGACCTGGTGCAAAAAAGCTGTTGGGTCATGGTGGGGGAGGGCGGCTGCCCATAGGGGGGCGGGGGCATAACACTTAGATTTTGCACCGGTCTCCCTTTTCCCTAGATATGCCTCTGCCATCAAGTCCAGCATTCTGTTCACACAGTGGCCACCCACCTGCCTCTAGGAAGCCCATAAGCAGGATGAATGCAACAATACCCTTCTACCATTTTACCCAGCATCTGACATAAAGAGGCAAACCACATCTAGTACTGGTGAGGTTAGATATCCATCATGGCTAGAAGCCTTGTTCAAGACCTTGATCTAGAACAGGGGGTTTGAAAGAAAGATCGTGTGTCATGGCTAGAAGTCATTGTGGCCCTTGAGTTTTTTTTAACAGGTAAAGGTAAGCCCCTGTGTAAGGACTAGGTCATTACTGACCCATGAGGTGATGTCACATCATGATGTGTACCAAGCAGATGACATGTACAGGGTGGTTTTCCATTGCATTTCCCAGTTACCTACAAGCTGGGTAGTCATTCTACCAACCTGGGAGAGAGGGCGGGCGGGCGGGCGGGCAGGTTGAGTCAAGAGTGACTGACTTCCTGAAATCATCTTCCATCAGGATCGAACTCAGGTCATGAGCAGAGCTTTGACAGCAGTACTGCTGCAGCTTATCACTCTGTGCCATTTTTGGCCATCTTTATTTTTTAGCTGTGCAACTTTAATTCCATTACAACCACATCATAAAATAAGGGCATTCTTTCAGAGAACCCAAAGCCACCGTTAGTGATGGAAACCCAGCAGAGGCGTAGCTGCTATGGGTACATTTGAGGAGGATCATCCCATGCACCGCCATTGCAGGGGTGGGGGCATTTTTGGGTGGGGCGGGAACAGGAGGGGGTGCGCAGGAAGTTCATGCCCCAGGTGCAGTTCCCCCTCCCTTCATCACTGAAACCCAGATATGCCTGAGATAATATGTAATACAATTCTCAACAACAGTTGACTTTGTTAACTATCGGTATTCTTATTGACTTGCTCGCAGTCAAAGGGCGACTCGCATTAGGCCTGTAACTGTGCCATTTTGTACGAATGAAGCTGATCACACTGTTTTGGACTGCTCTTGGATTACTACATTTATTTAAAAACCATATTTTTGACTATCTGATAGGCCACTGTTATCAACACAAAAAATCATATGGCCAATATACATATAAATTTCTGATTTTGTGATTCGCCGTTGAAAAACCTTGGAAGCCCCAACTTGATTGACATCAAGTTGGGGCTTCCAAGGTTTTTCAACGGCGGATCACAAAATCAGAAATGTAGGACCTCTGACATCAGGGGAAGATGGGATGACATCCAATGGGGCTGCAGGCTTTCCCATATATGTCTGTTCTAGTGTCATCCTGAACGCTGATTTTCACCAGAAGTGTGCTCATGCTCAGCCAGGTCAGTTGTGTGTCATGCGGGCGTGACATGCAACACCAAATTGCACAGTCTGCTCTGCTATTTCAACTGATTGCCATGTTGGCATTTTCCCGGTGGCAGAAGGACGGTACAGATGTGCATTCATATACCAACTGATCAAAAATGACATCTTTACGAAACAATAATTAACGTAGTGTAGTGGTGGCGAACCTATGGCACTCCAGATGTTCATGGACTACAATTCCCATCAGCCCCTGCCAGCATGGCCTATTGGTTCGCCACTATGGACATAGTGTTTTAATGTAAATAAAGCCACTGACTGAAACTCAGAATTGATGGCAACTGGGTGTACTTGGAAGCATTTGAATCCAGCCATGATCCATGTGCTTGGGTGCAGAGGCGTATCTACAGTAAATAGCGCCCAGAGCAAGCAGTGGAATTGCCCCCCCCATGGCAGAATTTCCCATAGATATGCCCCTGGGAGGGGGAGAAGACGAGGCAGGGTAGAGGGTGGGGGAAGGAAAGGCTTCACCCAGCCAGCGGGACTCAGAAAAGCCAGAAAGTGAAATCTGGAAAGGGGGAGGGGAATGGTGGGTGAGAGAAAGAATCGGAGGGAGGGAGACAGACCTGAGGCACCCAAGTTGGTTGTCAACATAGTTTAAGAAGGTCAGAGGTAATGGATAAGGAGATAGTGACTAAGCAAGTTTGTAACTGACAGGGGCATTTCTTAGTCAACAGAACTGAACACATACATGGATCTTGGCACCCAAGAAGACTGCGCTGAGAAGAAGTCTGACTTTCCAGAATATAGTTTAGACCAATCAGATTGCTGGCCTATTGGCTTGGGACAAAGTAGGACTAAATTTGACTCTCTATAAGCAGCAACGATTCCTATTTGCATGCTAGTCTGTGATCTCTTGGGGTATATTTGTGAACCATAAGAACCAATGTTTTGTTTGCACATATTAGCATACAGATAGGCAGTACTGCAGACTGGGAAGGACTGAGACATGTGCCACAATTCCCCCCATACACACCTGTTGAAATAGACATTGCTGCCACAGACCAGGCCTATGCTAGCCTTTGCTGAGCCCCACAACTGGCAGGCCTAGTGGGAATGATGTAGTCTGCATGGATAGCTTTCCATGTTGAACATATTGGTTTCCTTTCCCAGGACATTTTTTTGCTATCCCTGTTAGCTGCCATAAGAGGCATAAAGATGATCATGTACCACGTGGTAACTTACCACTGTATACATGTAACAATATGGCAGGGACAGAATGAGGGGGAACTGCACCCGGTGCACATGTGCGCCCTGAACCACTCCAAGCCCCCATCTGCCCCTGCCACAACCCCAGAATGCCCCTGCAGGGGCGCGCACCCAGTGAGTTGCGCACACCCCTGTCCCCTTGGCACTACACCACTGCAATATGATGAGTTTTCATCCATAACATCTAGGGGTTTGCCCCCCAAAAAATTCCATCTCCCTTCTCTGCCATGTAATCCCATGATGACGGCTTTGTGCCTGACTTATTCTTTTTCATGAGCCGGTATCTCTGAATCCTGACCACTGTTCACTCATTATTCACTCTGACTTCGCATCCCATCCTCCCCCTACAAAGGGCAGCCTAGACACCCTCCTAAAACTTGTACAAATATTCCATTTCTGACTCCTAGAATAATAGAATCATAGAGCTGGAAGAGACCCCAAGGGCCATCAAGCCCAACCCTGCAATGAAGGAACACACAATCAAAGCACCCCTGACAGATGGCCATCCAGCCTCTGTTTAAAAACCTCCAGAGAAGGAGACTCCACCACATTCCGAGGCACTGCATTCCACTGTCGAACAGCCCTTACTGTCAGGAAGTTTTTCCTGATGTTTAGGTGGAATCCCTTTTCCTTCACCTTGAACCCATTACTCCTGGTCCTAGTCTCTGGAGCAGCAGAAAACAAGTTTGCTCCCTCACCAACATGACATCCCTTCAAATATTTAAACACGGCTATCATGTCACCTCTTAACCTTCTCTTCCCCAAACTAAACATCCCCAGCTCCCTAAGCCTCTCCTTGTAGGGCATGGATTCCAGACCTTTTACCATTTTGGTTGCCCTCCTCTGGACCTGTTCCAGCTTGTCAATATCCTTCTTGAATTGCGGTGTACACAATATTCCTGTTTCATTAAAGGTTTCAATTCTTATACTGTCTTAGTATAGATAAAACCCATTAAACTCAGTGGGGCTCACCCAAGATAAATGCTTGGAGGGCTACAATCTTATCATCAGTCCTTATGTAATTAGATCATTCCCCACCATTCCTCTGATATGACTTTGATGACCTTGGGGCAGTCTCACTCTCTCTCTCATCCTGATCTAGTTTGCAGAGTTGTTGTGAGAATAAAATGGGTAAAGTAAGAGCTCCTTAGAGGAAGGACAGTCTAAGGATGGACAGACACACAGACAGACAGGTGTCATCCCATTTTCTCCTGACAACAACTTTCAGTTGGGCTGAATGCTAGTGGCTTGCAAAAGACCAACACTGAGCATCTTGGTTGCACAAGGAACTGAAATCAGGTATGCTACATACAAGTCAAACAAGCCACACTAAGTGTTCGTTTAATCTGTTCAGATGCAAAATCCACCTTCAGCCAAAACATTTTGCATGGCACTCATTCATTTTCTAGTAAGTGCACCAGATATTTTCCTCCTTTCTGTGGCTCTGTGAACATCTCCATCCCAAAGATATGAATGGGTTTCATTTTTTTAAATTCAAAAGCCCTTTCCTGGGATCACCAAAAGTTGCCTGTGACTTGACGGAACTTGACATATATATATATTTTCCATATCATATGTTTTTTCATACCCCACCCCCCTCCACTATTTTCTTTTTTGGTATAAGGAATCTGGTAGAAGGGATAGCAGGTGCTTAGGTAGACCAGTCATTTGAACGTGTCTGCTCCACGCCTGCCTCCCCGGCCCTTCCCAGTTATGCTCCATCAAAGTTCTCCATCAGGGATGTTATTTTCTAAGCACCTGCTTAAATCCATCCCTCTTCAACAAAGCACTCTTAATCTCATGCTTAACGCTGATCAAGTGATGGCATATCATAGAGTGTGGTGGGACTTAAGCAAGTGCTTCTAATGCTTTGATGACTTCAGAGGAGATTACTCCCATCCCATTCTTGGACGCTTCAATACTTTCCTTGGACTGAAGCCAATAAGGCCACTGGATCAGGAATTTGTATTGCCTCATAGTCATTATTTAGTAGACTCCCATTGATTTCATCTCTGGCTTTCTTTTCCTCTGTCACATTTTGCCCACTTAGACGTCATATTATCTGCACAGGATGGGTTTATCTGCTTCTGTGTAACTATTAGTCAATCAAAGATACTTGCCCTTTAAGCAGTGGTGGGATCCAAAAATTTTAATAACAGGTTCTGATGGTGGTGGGATTCAAACAGAGGCAGCGCTGCACACACGCACCTCCAGTCCCTATTGGGCAGGGAGGTTGTTTTAGTAACCCCTTCTCAGCACTCAGAAATAATTAGTAACCACTTCTAGAGAAGTGGTGAGAACTGGTTGGATCCCACCTCTGCCTTTAAGTATGAGAAATGTATTGCTTTCGACACAAATTTTAAGACAGACCAACTCAGTAGTCAGATGTGCCTTGTTTAACTGTGATGAGCTGATTTAGTTGATCATGCAGTCTATTTGCTTTGGCATTATCTGAATGCAGCCTGAACAGGTTTGAATTGGTGGATTTGGTTTGAAAACTGTGCAGGGATAAAGATGCTGCAGATCCAAACAAATCAGCAGCCATTAATATTGCTCAGGACCACTTCAGTGAACACCAGATAGTCGGATTTTTTTTTTACAAAATGTATTTATGACTGATATATATGATCAGAGACTGATTTAACTGTTTCAGCAACTGTGGGCCACACAGAGCAATGGCACAGCAAGGACAGTGGAAAGCAGAGAATGTACATGCAGAAAAAGCTGATAGAGTTGCTCTGCACGAATATGGTGAAGCAACCAAACAGCCACAGTTGGGCCAACAAACAAACTGCTGCAAAAAATTGACTCTCTATTTGCAAATGACGAACAAGATGTGAGCTGAAATGGTAAAGGTTTGAGCATCCTTCAACTTTTCACATGTTATGTAGCAGGAAATTTAAGTTTACTGTGGAGTTTACACCCTTGCAAAAGGGTGACACTTGTTGCATTAACTTACAGAGAAGAAGAAGCATAGTTGTACAGAAGAAGGAGGGAGAAGGGAGGGAGAAGGGAGGAGGAGGAGAAGGAGCAGAGTGAGCAGAGGAGCAGGAGCAGGGAGCAGGAGCAGATGAGCAGTGAGAAGGATGGAGCAGGAGCAGGAGCAGGAGAGAGTGAAAGGAGTTTTAAAGAGGAGCAGGAGGAGCAGGAGCAGGAGCAGGAGGAGCAGGAGCAAGAGGAGCAGGAGGAGCAGGAGGAGCAGGAGGAGGAATTTGGATTTATATTCCCCCTTTCTCTCCTGTAAGAGACTCAAAGGGGTTTACAATCTCCTTTTCCTCCTCCCCCCCCAACAACAAACACCCTGTGAGGTGGGTGGGACTGAGAGAGCTCCAAAGAACTGTGACTAACCCAAGGTCACCCAGCTGGCATTTGTTGTAGTGCACAAGCTAATCTGGTTCACCAGATAAGCCTCCACAGCTCAAGTGGCAGAGCGGGGAATCAAACCCTGTTCTCCAGATTAGAATGCACCTGCTCTTAACCACTACAACACACTGGCTCCCACCTTAATGTATGAATAGGTCCTTTCTGGTCCTCCATTACTTTAATTTATGTTAAACAGTAACTATCTATGGATTAGCACATTTCCTTCTCAGATGAGAGAAAGAACCAATGAATTCTTTAAATTTCTTTCAAGCTCCCATATTCCTCTTTAGCAACAGGGGTTTAGACTTTTAAAAAGAAGACTTCTCTGTGATCCAGTCATTTTCAAATTGTATTGATTTCAAGCATGTACTGAAGTCACACATTGTAATCAATGCAATTCAAAGTGCTTAGCTCTTGTTGGATCATTCCCTTAATTATCTGTCTAAGAGCATGGCTCCATAGCTGCTTCTCCTGCTTTTAGTGCCTAGGAATAGCAAGATATATTAGATGATAGATCATAACTGTGTCATGGCGAGGAGCTGACAAACTGGAATAAACAATCTAATAAACAGGGTTGCCAGCTCTATGTTGGGAACTACTTGAAAATTTGAAGGGTGAAATCTGGGGATGGAAGGGTTTAGGGCAGTGGTGGCGAACCTTTGGCACTCCAGATGTTATGGACTACAATTCCCTCTGCCAATTGTTCATGCTGGCAGGGGCTGATGGGAATTGTAGTCCTTAACATCTGGAGTGCCAAAGGTTCTCCACCACGGGTTTAGGGAGAGGATGGACTTCAGCATGGTAAAATGCCACAAGGTCCAATTTCCACAGCCGCCCTTTTCTCCTGGGGAACTGGTCTCTGTGCCTGAAGACCAGTTTTAATTCCAGGAGACCTCCAGTCATCACCTGAAGGTTGGTAATCCTACGAATAGGTCTCCCCTTTAAGAAGAGAAGAAGAAGAGTTTCCTGTAAGGAGACTCAGGGTGGCTTACAAGCTCCTTTCCCTTCCTCTCCCCACAATAGACACCTTGTGAGGTAGGTGGGGCTGAGAGAGTTCCAAAGAACTGTGACTAGCTCAAGGTCACCCAGCAGGATCGTAGGAGTGAGGAAACACATCTGGTTCACCAGATAAGCCTCCGCCACTCAGATGGAGGAGTGGGGAATAAAACCTGGTTCTCCAGATTAGAATCCACCTGCTCTAAACCACTGCATCACGCTGGCTCACATAAAACAGAATTTTGTGCTGAACACCTCTCCTGGAAGAATGTGTGAACCAAAAGGTTTCTGGAATTTTTTTTAAAAAGTGTTATTTCAATAAAATACATAATCTCAGACATTTCTTGTTTTGTTAAAGTCCCTATTGTCAGTGGCATAGCGCCCATGGGGCAGGGGCGTGCGACACCCCGGGTGGAGCCATGGTGGAGGCATGGCAGGGGTGTTCCGGGGAGTTCCGGGGCAGGGCAGGGGTGAACGGCACCGCATGCACGCTCCCCAGACACAGTTTCCCCTCACTCCACCTCTGCCTACTGTGGGTTATAGAGACTGATCTTTTCCTGAGAAAGTAATGGGAGTATTTCCCCCCTTCCTTCTGAGATGTGTCTCTTCTCATGACAGTACATAGGACTGATTTCTATGGTCTTTTCACAAAAAGACTAAGGAAAGGCCATCATTATGTATGCACTGGGACCTCCTCACTGTGGAGTTATGCTACACACCTCTTTATGCCACCGTGGAGTTTTGCCACACACCTCTGTATGCATAATGAAATGTTCTAGGTCATTGGTTCCCAGCCTGGGGTACATGTACCCCTACAGGTATGTGCCAAAATGTTTGGGAGTATGCGAAAAAAAATTACATAATGGATTTGCTAATATGGAGGTAGAATTTTATGGAAACTAATTGCCAAAGGGCACACAAGTGAAAAAAAAAATTGGGAACCACTGTTCCAGATTACAAGGAAAGACGGCTTGTATCCCACAGGGTTATGGTGATAGTATGAAAATGAAGGATAGATCCACTTCTAGTTAATTGTCTTTTTGCACCTGCAAGATGCATCACTTAAATGACCCAGAGTTCATATATTGCTTGCAAGAGCCAGCATGCACTAATTTGGACTGACCAAGAAAATTTGGCTGCATTTCTTTTAACTGTATGGGCAAAGTTTGGCAGCTATACTGCAGCAAAAAAAAAGTCTTTGGAAAGCTCCAAGATCTCTTTTGTTATTAGGCTAAAAAGGTGGGGAAAATCTTTGTGGAGGGGAAGGAAACGACACTTCCCATGAGGCAGTGTGAGACCACACATGTATGAATTTAGTTCGATTTTGAATACCTTTAATGGCATATAAATAGTTTAAGATTAACTTAACAAGATAATAACAGCCTTTACAACTTTACAACTTCTGACGAGTTAAAATAACACCATTTAAAAATTTAGCCACCGCTTCCAACAGCCCGTAGTTGTGGCTGTTTAAAAGATATATAACCTCCTGTTTATCTGTAATGCCTTCACTTCCATGCAGGAAGGGGATTATGTGCTTCTTCCTACCTATCTCATAAAAAGGACAATTCAACAGCATATGAGATAACTGTTTCCTAATAGAACCCCATGCCACCACTGAGGCATTTCCTTCTCCTTTATGTAGGGATTCCAAGGTGCGTACCCAAGGCTAAAGGAAGAATGGTAATGAAAGGGCATTACACCTAGCTAAGGTGATTGCTCTCACGCCAACCGGGCTCCCTCCCTAAACCAGGGAGATAAAGGTAACTTGGGCTACAATTAATCTATCTCACAGGTATTCCCAAGGGAGGAAATCGGGGAACAGGTTTGTATTAGCCTCTAGCATCTGTTGAAACTCTCTGTCAAAAAGTCTCTTCTGATAGCCCCATAGACCTCCTGCTCTGTTACCATTAGCAGGTCCTGCCAAGGAAATGCCCAACTCCATTAAGTTTGGCTTCGATCTTTGAACCCACCACTAGGGTTGTGTGGAGGATGGAGCGTCCCTGGGATGTGGGATAGTCCAGTTCATCTCGATTAAAAAACAAATCCTGGCCCCAAATCTCTGAATCGTATGCACCAGGCCAGAGTTTCCAGCCGATGCTGGCCTGTTTCTAAGCCACAGGGCCACATAGGGAATAGAATGGGGCCAAGCCAAAGGATTTTGATACAGAAAGTACCGACTGGGACCCTCCTTTCAACCTCTCTGCTCCATGCCCCTATCCAGATGGGGATCCCATAAAGGATTTGTTGACTCACTTTGGCATTAAATGCTCTCAACGCTGCAGGGATGTATCCTCGGCCTTTCCCATAGAGGTATGCGATATAATGGCTGAAGGTACCTTAATTCTACGTGGCGGCATGAGATGGGTCCCGATTCTCCCATGTGAGTGTCCAGGAGGTCCCTATATGGATGAGTAGGGTGAGCTCCAGGGTATTTGTATGGACTGCAACTCCGTGCTCTGGAAGGAGTACTGCCATGTATCCTATCCGCCAATTGGTGGCTTTCCATTTATGGGTAAATACCACAATTTTGGATTTATCTAAGTTAAGTTGCAAATCGTTGAGTGTGCAGTATTCTATACAACACTAAAGCTCTCCTTAGATGAATTTAGTTGATCCAGTCAGCTCAGCAATGAATTCATGAACACCAAATAAAATGGCCATAGCGGACTTAGTCACATCACTTAAGTTGTAAATCTAATTTAAGAACGTGATTTTTTTAGCTTTTAACTTTTGGAGACAATGGTGGCCAGGGAAAGAGACAGCTGTGGAATGCACAGCTTCTTTTTAAATAACCAAATACCTTCTAGAAAGCCAGTGAAATTCTGGTCTTCATCAATAGGAGAATAGGGTTTTGATCAAGGGATCTATTCTGCATTGGTTAGAGATCACCTGGAATATTGTGTACAGTTCTGAGCATCCCAATTGCAGGGGATTGGACTTGATGGCCCTTGGAAACACACCTTCCTCTGGACACACACCAGCTTGTCGATATCCTTCTTGAACTCATTGAATCATTCAAGAAGGATGTTGGGAAGCTGGAGTGGACCCAGAGGAAGGTGACCAGAATGAAAGAAGGCCTAAAATCCATGCCCTATGAAGACAAACTTTGGGAGCTGGGTATGTTAACTCTCAAGAAGAGAAGGTTAAGGAGTGACATGATAGCCGTGTTTAAATATTTGAAGGGATGTCATGTTGAAGAGGAAGCAAGCTTGTTTCCTGTTGTTTTAGAGATTAGGACAAGGAGCAATTGATTCAGACTATGAGGAAAGAACTTCCATCTAAACATTAGGAAGAACTTCCTGACAATAAGGGCTGTTTGACAGTGGAATAGGTAGCATCGGAGGGTGGTGGCCTCTCCTTCTTTGGAATATTTAAAACAGAGGCCAGCAGGGGGTTGGACTGCATGGCCCTTGTAGTCTCTTTCAACTCTACGATTCTGTGGTTTTGGACATGGACAAACAACATGTCAAAAAGTTTGATTCTGGTGATTGCAACTTCTGAGCAGACTTGTGGGCCAAAGGTGGCTTTGTCCCTGTTACACTGTTACCTCCAAATATATATCCTAATTTTTCTCCGTTGGAGTGAATGGTACCAACCCTAGTTCACATCTGGTTGGTCCAAAGATACATGGCACCACTAGTCATCTGAATCTAGCCTTGATGGGAAACTTCCTAGGAGCTCGATGTAAGTTTCATGATAGATAAAAGCAAGATGTGTGGGCATAAAGAAAGGGTGAGCAGAGATGTAATGAGGGGGAGCTGCACTCACCTGCCCGCCCCGCCACACCCTGAAACTCCCCTGCCATGCCCCCACAACACCCTTGCATTGGGCCACGCCCGGGGCAAAAGGCCCCCCACCTTCCCCCTGGGCACTACGCCACTGGGGGTGAGCACCATCTTTTTTATTCAGTAAATGTTGGTTTTGAGTTTTAAAAACCTGGAAATTTTCACTGAGCTGAATAAAGCTGATAACCATTGGCTTGATTTGGCTTTTTACTGAAACATTTTGGGTTTCTAATGCCCAAACTCTGATATTACCTAATAAAAAAGATGGTGATTCTCCTTCGCACGATTTCCCAAATCCGCAGCTAAAGAGAGCGGCGAGGCCTTTGCCTCACATGGGAAGCTCCGCAAGGCCAGCGGAGTCAGACTCTTTGGACTGAGCAGGGAAAAGGTTGACTGCGGGGTAGAAATAGGAGAACAATTTTTAAAAAGAAAAGGAAAAGAAATCTCATTGGTACGTTCTTAGTCCTGCGGTGTGGAATCATACTATAAACAGTTTATTACATCACACACTTCCCTCAGCGCCAGCCTACTGCATCAGATTCATGAACTGGAAACAGACATATTGAGCAATACTACTTAGCATTTACATGACTCGGTAGAATGTTCTGACCGTTCCACATACATTATGTTGGTGATCCTTACAACCGCTCTATAAATGAGATCGGTGTTATCATCCCCACATTTCAGAGAGAAGACTGGCTTCTAACATCTTAGGCAGTTTATGGCTGAGATAAGTCTGGGGACTTCTCGGCTCACAGATAATTAATTTATTCTCTTTCCCATGACACTATGCCAATCCCACAAGCCATAAGTTATGCTAATAATAAGATCTGGCTGACCCAGGCACATGTTAGGAAAGCTTTAAATGGTCTATCATCTGTGCAAAAAAAAAAAAGAAGACAAAAGACCAAAAAAACCCCCACTCCCCAAACACCCTCTTACATTACTAAGCAGATCTTTGCAGATTTGGTCTGCATTTTCTATTGCCCACAAAGAGCTGAGAGCACAATAACAATCCAAAACATCACATTAAGGGTGTGTATTGATTTATTAAAGAACGGGGGAAGTCCCTAATTGAAAAAGCCCCAATATAATGAATAAGACAACCACTGGCATGTGCTAATTTCTGTTCCCTGGCCAGGTTCACAGATCAAAGAGGTTGGAGAAAGGAGAAGAGAGATTCAGAACTGTGGAAACTGACAGGGATCCTTTCCAATCACCACTTAACAGATTTCATAATGGAAGCAAACTGCAGGTGTCTTTCCTTATCAATCATCAATGGTTTAGGGAAGGTGTTTTTATATATACCATGTTCCTGCTCATCTACACTACCCTAGTGATTACAACTTTCACTTATAGATAGTGAAGATTTCCACTGTTACATTTCCATCATGGCAAACCACTTGTTCTTTAACTGCCCCAGAGGGCATTGAGAAAAATATGGTTGCTTCTTCAGATGCTAAGCACAACTGCAGGCAAGTGTGTGCGTGTGTCAACTAAACATTGCTTGTACCCTCTGGAAGCCTGGAAGACCTATAAATTGAGGAGGGTGGGGCAAACATAATGCTCCTTCCCCAACAATTATTGCCAGAAGGTAATCAGATTAAGGAGATAAAAGAAAAACATTTTGTTGGCAAACCTAGAGTGCCAGGAAGTAATGACTTTGCATATTTTCATAGGATGCTCTTTCCCTGCCACAAGAGGATGTGCTTTAAATCTTTGGGAGGGTGGCTGACCCTTCTTTGCTCAACACCTCCCTTTGACTGCTGTGCCACTCTGTCTGGACCAGGGGTCTGCAACCTGTGGCTCCCCAGATGTTCCTGGACTACAATTCCCATCAGTCCCTGCCAGCAATTGGCCATGCTGGCAGGGACAGGTGGGAATTTTAGTCCATGAACATCTGGAGAGCCACAGGTTGCAGATCCCTGGCTGGACTTCCCTGAAGGTATCCTGCCTTTGAAAACTGCTCTGAGACATCATTTTGATCAGAAAAAAAGAGGCTAGATATCTGAGAGGCACATCAAGAGAATTGCACCCAGGGGATGTCAAAATTCTGGCTGTTATTTCATTTAGCCTCCTTGTTTTTTTTGGAATGTAAAACTCCACTCCCTGCAAAAAATACTACCTTTGGAGTGTGAAATGCAACTGAAGCCTTGCTTTGATTTGTAATTATAATCACCTTATTTTTTATGTGACAATGGGTTCAAGATGGCTTTTCTGCACAAATGATTTCTGCATAAATGATTGGGACTGTGGTCTAGACTGATGTATATTATATTATAAGTAGGACCAGGAAAGAAGGAAGTTAATTAATCCTATTTTATATAAATATTGTTGTAGTTAGAGACAGGAGGACTCTTATTTCCATATTGGTTGCTGGAACCGATATAGGTATTACACGTGAGGTTGCTAAATTTGCCTGGACAATTTGTAAAAGGTATAAGGAAGGGTTTTTAATTTAATAATTCATTTAATATTCTAATCGTTTAGGATTTTGGCTTGTTGATTTTATTATTGAAGTCAATCTGATGTTTTAGTCTATAGTGATTTGTAGTCTATAGTAATTTGTAAGTGCTGGATATTGTTATGATTTTGGTCTATGACCGCAAATAAATTGTTATTGTTATTGTAAGTAGGATCGTAATGTGTAATTTTTATAAGTAGGATCGTAATGTGTAATTTTTTCACCGATTAATGTATTCTGTTAGTACTTATATTATGCTTCAGTTCTTTCTAATGGCCCCAAGCTTCTAAAGTCCCATTCAATGGCGTAGCACCAATGGGGAGGCCCGACGCCCCGGGCACCGCCAGGGCAGGAGCATGGCCGGGCAGGGCAGGGGCGTTCCAGGGCGGGGCAGGGGTGGACATGCTCTGGGCACATGCTCCTCCTTGAACATGCACATGCTCTGGGCACAGCTCCCCCTTGCTCCACCCCTGGTCCCACTGCATTAGATACTGAATGTCCCATATTTTTGGATTGTTCTGACTCGGTATGTATAATCCACCAGGAGTCCCTGTGAGAAAGACGAACTATAAATAACGTAAATAAAAATAAAGTGTATGAATTTTTTATTTCCTGTTAGTGTTCTTTTTATTAGACCTGTTGAGTTTCTTGAAAATTATTGATCCAACAGAGTTCTATTTGTTTTGTTTACTGTAATTGTTACCATATTGGTCTTTTGCATCTGTCCAAATTTAAAAGGGGGTTGGGGGAATGGAATTAACCCCGGGTAAGCCATGCTGAGCTCTTTGGAAGAGCAATCGGATATAGATGCAGTAGCCCAAGACTTTCCAAAAGGAACCTCTAGGCAGAGTTGGACCAAGGCTCTAATACCTCAGGAAAGTCCCCAGCTGAGCAAGAACAAACTTGGGATGTGGGTAGGAGTCTTGGAATTTCCAGTGCCCTCTGAGTTGGATGGGCAGCAAGCCAGGTGATGGAGGCAGTAGCAGCCCTGGCTCTTCCTCGTTTCTGCCTCCATGGGAATGGCAAGTCAGGCAAGCAGGGCCCCAGCTGTAGCAATACTGGGGCCAGGGGCACTGCTCAGGATTACTGCATGCCACCCCCAGCACGCCTTACATCTCTGGCATGCTAGGCAATTGCAGAGACACTTCGTGGACATGCTACCTCTGCTACAAGGTGGTTTTAAAAGTAGGTAGAAGGATACAGGCACAGAGTGGTAAGCTGCAGGACTGCAGTCCAAGTTCTGCTCGTGACCTGAGTTCGATCCCAATGGAAGTCAGTTTCAGGTAGCTGGCTGAGGGTTGTCACAGCATTGTATCCTTCCGATGGGGACCCAGCTTGCTGGGGCTAAAATGTAGAGGACCAGGGAAGGCAATGGCAAACCATCCTGTAAACCTAGTCTGCCTAATAAACACTGTGATGTGGTGTCACCCCATGGGTCATGATGATCTGATGCTTGCACAGGGGACTATCTTTCCTTTTTATGTAGAAGGATAATAGATAACCACGGATTGCCACCCACCTGTACTTTCCATCATCGGACCACTCCCATGAGAAAGAGATGAATTTGATTGTTTCTGATTCAATTTTTATTGCCATCTATACCTCCCCCCCCCTGTTTTTCAATTTAATAATGGTTTTACAGTTGTTGTGATTTTAATGTTTGATCATTTTGTACACCGCCTAGAGCAGTAGTTCTCAACCTGGGGGTCGGGATCCCTTTGGGGGTTGAATGACCCTTTCACAGGGGTCTCCTAAGACTCTCTGCATCAGTGTTCTCCATCTGTAAATTGGATAAATGTTAGGGTTGGAGGTCACCACAACATGAGGAACTGTATTAAAGGGTTGCGGCATTAGGAGGAGGAGGAGGAGGAGGAGGAGGAGGAGGAGGAGGAGGAAGAAGAAGAGGAGGAGGAGGAGGAGGAGTTTGGATTTATATCCCCCCTTTCTCTCCTGCAGGAGACTCAAAGGGCTTACAATCTCCTTGCCCTTCCCTCCTCACAACAAACACCCTGTGAGGTAGGTGGGGCTGAGAGAGCTCTGAGAAGCTGTGACTAGCCCAAGGTCACCCAGCTGGCGTGTGTGGGAGTGCACAGGCTAATCTGAATTCCCCAGATAAGCGTCCACAGCTCAGACGGCAGAGCTCGGAATCAAACCCGGTTCCTCCAGATTTGAGAACCACTGGCCTAGAGCCCTTTAAGGGTGGGCGGTACACTAAATTTAATAAATAAATAAATAAATAAAATCTAACCAATAATCAGGTAACAAGTTCATTTCAGACAAGCACTACCTATTAGACATCATTCTAATCACGGGTAAAAGAACACAGAATTATGTCGGGAAGGAGAAAGCAGCCACGCTCTAAATAGAGACAAAGCAAAATGGAAGCCAATGAACATGATTAAACCATTCACAGTGGTCAGACAGAGGGTTGATTCCTCCTTCCTTCCCAGAGAAGTTCAAGCCCAAACCAATCTGGTAAAAGAACAGCTTTAGGCAAAATTAGAAAAAACTTGGTGTTGATTGGCAAAGATCACAGGCCACTGAATGGCCAATGGGAGAAATCAAACAAAGTCCAATAGTCCATTCTGACAGTCCTATAACGAATCCGTTCTAGGAATCCTTTTTGCATATTTAACTTTCAATATACGCACTGCTGTGTTTCCAACTGGTTTCCTCCAATTGCTTCTAAGCACACAATTTGCACATCTGTTGAGAGATGATACCCAGATGCAAATGTTGAGCTTTGGCCAACAGCAAAATTCCCAAGAAGAATCATAATCCTTAGTTGTTTGGAAATGTGCAGAACTTTATTGCTTGGTCTCAATGTGTCATTATCTTTGCTTGAGTCATTTTTATTGTCTTCAGGGCCTTTATCCCACATATATACTGGTAGACTGTGTGTAATAAAAGAAAACAACATTTCTAAACTGTTCTGTGGTTTCCCAGGCTTATTCTCTCAGTAACCCTTACAACATCCCTGGAAGGTAGGTCACTGGTATTATCATCACGTTGTAAACTGGAGGAGGGGCATGAAGCTGAGGACCAATGGCTTGCCTATAAAGTCACTTAGGGATTTCATGGTGGAGATTAACTTTGAACCAAGATTTCCTGGTTCGCAGCTCAGTTTGGAGTTGGCAGGTCTCTCCTGGACAGCAGCGGGGCAGCCGAGGGGGGCGGTGTTGGGTTACCAGATCAAGGCTGGAAAACTCCTGGGGATGTGGAAATTGAGACTGGGGAGGACAGGAACATCAGTGGGGTACAATGTCTGCCCTCCAAAGTGTCAGCGAGTCTGGAGATGAGGTGTAATTCCAGGGGATCCCCAGGACCCATCTGGAGGTTGGTATCCCTAGCTCGTCCGTTTGTAAAGTAATCCTACATGAGCTGTCACTGCAACCGACAGTGATGTTCTGGAAATTTAGGGGCACTTCTGTCTTCAGAACAGTGGGCAATGATTTCCCCTGATTCCTTCTCCGACTGCAGATTCACCCTTCGCACCATGTTATTTCCGAGGCACGTCTGACTGGTGGGAACAAAATTGGTGTGGGGTGCTCACAGGCTTGAACTATGAGGAGAAAGTGGGGGCCCTCTGTCCCCAGGGGCCACTAATCTGGTCACGTGGGTGTGTGTGCAAAATCGACCCCCCACGTGACCAGGAAGATGACCCCCCACGTGACCAGGAAGATGTCCTGCTGCCTCGTCGTCTTCAAGCGCACTCGGCCGTGCCCATGTTGTCATTGATGTGGACGGGGCCAAGGAAGCCCAAGGACACGGCCCCCCAAGTCTTGCCCCCCCCCTCAGCTCCTGGCTCCCGGCTCCCGGCTCCCGGCTCCCAGCCAGCAGCCAGCAGTCGGCAGTCCCTTCTGCCCTCCCCTCAGCTCCTTTGCTTTTAAAAGCATGGGGGTGGGGTTGGGGGCAGGGGTGCCTGGAGATACGGCTGTCTCCGGGCGCCATTTTCCCACCATACACGTCTGCCGTGATAGACCTTCCATACAGATCTAATTGAAAAAAGGAACCTTAATTAGTGCAGACATTCTGGAAGTATAATTTTTCTGCTTATTAGATAGATGGTGATTCTCATAGTGGAGGCTTGAAATTGGCTATTATTTGTTTGTTTGCTTTATAGTTTCTCCAAATCATCCAGCTTCACCTAAGAAAGACAGATGGACCTTCACACAGTATACAAAGTACAACTCTACTATATATTGATAAGCTGAATGTAGACACTAGATGGGTGAAAACCCGAAAACGAGCCATCTCGGTCATGGCAACTTAATTGTGGAATTCCCTCCCCATGGAGATTTATCTATCTGCCTTGATTGCTGTAATCGGCCAGCGGGTGAAGACTTATCAGTTTCTTTTGGTAATCCCTCACTGGCCTTCCTTTCTGTTTATGTATTTTAATTATTAAGTGCTTGGTTTAGTCATCGTCTTTCATTCCTCCCTTCCCCCTTCTTTTATCTTATTCTCTTATTCTCTTCCCCTTACACTGGTATGATTGAGAAGCACGGGGAAATCGGCTGTTTAACTTGATAGAATGTTAACGCTATCCAGTTGAATTATTATAGGCCATTACAGGTTGTGTTGTGTACTGTATTGATTTTATTGTTACTATCTCCTGTTGGAAGCCACCCTGAGCACACAACTGGAAGGGCGGCCTATAAGTAGAATAAATAAATAGGCATTCTTTGAAAAGTTTATTTTAATGGTTTTGATGGTTTGTTGCCTTGGGGACACTAGGTTGGGTGGAAAGACGATGTAAAAATATTTCAGACAGACAGACAGACAGACAGACAGACAGACAGACAGACAGACAGACAGACGTTCATCACCCAGAACAACAAGGAAATAGACATGGCGACTTAAAACCACAACAATGGTCTTGCTGGATCAGACAAAGACCTACCAATTTAGTTTCCATGAGCACCCAGCCTGATGCACCGGAAGACTCACAAACGGACCTAAAGAGTGTGATCATCCCTACTGTTTCTAATCTTCTGCTAACATCTGCTTCGCTGTCTCTTTTGTATTGAGATGTTGAAGGATCTTCTAGCCATGATACCCTCAGTGATCTTGCTAAATTTCCTTTTAAATCTATTGAATGTGGTTGTACCAAGTTACCAGCAGCTTTTCTACTGCTGAAAAGGGGATGAATCCCCCACCCATTTTCAGCAAAAGGCTATGCTAAGGGTCCTGGACTTGCATGGGAAAACAGCCAGGTGGAATGAAGGCTGCAGTAAGAAGGGGAAATGGCTGAGGCTGACTGGCCAAGCAGGATCCAACCCATAACGTTTACTATCCCCCTAAGTTTACTCTGTGCTGCTATATGGATTCGTTGAGATGTTTTCAAATCCTTCTTGGATTTTGTGAGCATAATCTTATGCGGGGAAATGAGATACTTATCAATGAATAACATGCATAGTCATGATGGCACATACAGTTATATTTCACCTGAAAGAATCTGCCAAAGCATAGACCTAAAATTCAGAGCTTTGAGCCTGAAAGCACAAGGCTCTAAAAAGGAAGCACGAGGGGATCTTTTTTTGTGTGATGAAAAATACCCCACCATTTCATTGGAAAGTATTTTCTTGCAAGCAGTCACCTACCTGTCACTAGCCATATAGTGCCATTTGCAAGTGGTTGCTTTCCGCTGTCTTTGGTGTAAGGTGCTCACCACTGATCATCATTTGTAATTATTTATTACATTTATATCCTGTTGTATCCCATGGACTCAGAGCATTTGAAAGCATTTTCCTGCAAATACTGTTTCTAAGGGGCTCACAGTCTAAGAAGTGCCTAAATCAGGGTCCCTGGTGTGGTGCAGGTGGGCACCTTCCCTGCCATCTGCCAAGTGTTTTTAGAAAGTGGGTGGGGCCAAGTGGGACTTCTGATTTTCTGATTGGATGTGCAGATTTTTGTGGCTGGTTCCACCTCCTGTGGCTGAGTCCACCACACTGCGTCAGAATTCCAGTGGTGCCCACAGGCTCAAGAAGGTTGGGGACCCCTGGGCTAAATGAAGCAAAGACTTCTAACAAATCTTATCAAATCCCAATACTTTCATTATTGGATGTCTTATTGGATGTCCTGTTTTATTGATTGCAGTGACTTGCTCTGTGGGGAAAGGCAGACTATAAATAATGGAAATACATAAATAAATAAAATTATGCAAACACACAAAGCTGCCTTCTATAGAGTCCGATCAAGGTCAGTGCTGTCTCGGTTGATGGGAAGGGGTCTCCAAGATTTCATGTGGAGATTTTTTACATCCCCTACCACCTGACCTTTTTAACAGGAGATGCTGAGAAAATCTCCCTGCCAGTAAAAAATGAACACAGCAAGCAATGGGGGAGAGTGGTGGGGAAAGGATATTAATGCTACTTTTCTGTGTGCATATAGGGTCTTTTTAATTTAAAGGAGCATTTAAAATGGAGATTTACCAGCAGTCTAAAAGTAGAATGGGTGGCATCATATCACAGAGCTCTGCCACCTTATTCTATAGCATGCATAAATCAAACCTGATTCATTAACCAGTTGATTCAGTTTCTGAATCAATTGCATTTAGACACCTAGCTTCTGAATCAACTGAATTTAGACACCTAGCTTTCTTCCAGCTAGTCAGTGTTGAATTTTGCTGCCGTTGGGCAATGGGAATGAAGTGGAAGCCAGTTGTCTGAGCAGATCCAGTGACCTGTGGATATGACAACCTTTAAGCACTGGGAAAACTATATGGCTGGATGGCAGATGCATTGTCTGACCATCACTCCTCAAGGGCATCTTCCTAACCTTGCCTAGAAAATCTGAAAATCCACCATTTTCTCTAGACAGTTCAGAACTTATCTACCTACAGATATCTCCGTTTCAGTGTGTCATCTCCAACACAACACCTTTTTTCTGAGCAGAGGTGCACTAGGGGAAGTGCGTCCAGGGCAACATCTGCTCCAGGCAACCCCCTGCCCCTGCACCTCCCACCTTGCCTTTGTAAGCCGCAGGCCAGCTCCCACCCCCTCCCAATGGGGGGCAGGGAGGGCAGGAGCCAGACCCCTACCACTGAGCCCTGCCCTTCCCAGCCTCCCTGCAGTCTGGCTCCTGCCATGTCCCCATTAGCAGTATGCCACTGTTTCTGAGACTATTCTTGACTAGGCCAATAGCTTTCAAACCAGGCCTATCAGAAGCTTTTCAACCAATTATAAATGCCAGTTTCAGAAATGGCAGAGAATAGTGCAACATGGCCCATATTACAGCTCTTTCCCTGCAGAACTCTAGGCTCTGTCCTAGATACACTTGGCAGGACAACAGCAGGACCCAAAAAACCTGGCTGATACTGCAGATAGGACTGTCAGCTTCCAGCTGGGAACTACCAGGATATTTTTGGGGTGGAGCCCAAGGAGGAGGGGGTTTGAAGAGGGAAGGGACTTCAGTGGGGTACAATGTCATACAGCCAGTCTTCCAAAGCTGCTATTTGCTCCAGGTGAGTTTATCTCCAACATCGGGAGATAAGTCATAATCATCCCACTTTGATTGGAAACTCCTTTCAATCAAAGCTTGTCTTTTAGTTCTGCAAACACCGCCTGCACAGAGATACCTTCCCTCTGTAAATACAAGGGTTGATAGTGCAGTAAGCCCAGGCTTGCTAGAGAGATATTGCTTGCTGGGTTTAAACGGTACAAGTGGAGGTCTGCTGGTCCATACACTTGGGGCATCATTCCACTATGATCCACGTGCCATGCCTTTGCTTTAGCACATGTTCACAGAGGCACAGAGGGCCCAGCCACGTACACAGCACACAGAAGCAAGTGCCTTTCTCTGACCTGTCATGTTCATAAATAAAGACATTCTGTCTGTCATGCTTCTGCTTCTGAAGCTCGCCGGACTACTGATGTGGGCAGCATCCTCTGTGGCCAGGAGTGCAGCCGTTGCTCCTTGCTCATGTGACGGGGTGTGTGTGTGTGTGTGTGTGTGTTCCCACTCTGCACAAAGAATCCATCAGAATAGAGAAGGTCTTATCTAGCGAGAACCTGGCATCGTGGCCCTTTCAGCCTAATGGGAAATGCTGCTCCTGTCATTAATAAGCACAATGCCAGTTGTCACGAAGTCTGTGGCAGAAAGAACATACGTTGTCTGTGTGTTTTTAATTGAATCATTTGATAATTTTAACTGTATTTTTATTTGCGTAAAGGGTTTAATTTTTTAATAAGTTTACAGCCTTGGGGATCCTGATTGGCGGAAAGGCAGCACTAATTTTTTTAATGAATTAAGTAAATAAACAAATGGAATCCCTACCAATAATATAGGAAGCTTTTAAGACTTGTTATTCGTTGATTGCATGGGTTTGAGGGTCGTACAAAGTCCCTGCTGCAGAACTATCCTCAATTACCCCATTGCATTAAAATCCAAGTTTATTTATAGTAAAATTACTATCTTTTTCTTAGATATGCTCGTATGCATGATAAGCAGGCCAGTTCTGCACAGCATAATAATACCAGGTTACATTCGATATTTTTAAAATCCACGTCTATTTTATCCCGGTTTCTCCCTTCACGTGAGTGCCCATTTCTGTGAAGGAATCGAGTTAAGTCCAAGAGGAAATATTCTGATTTCTTTCGCACAAGACCGGCTTTTTTTTGTTTTTACCATGCAGGCGCAGCCATTCTGCATTCTGATTGGCTCTCCCCTACCAAAGGCAATGCTGCTGATTGGCAAATCCATAGCAACTGCGGGAAAACCAAGCAGCACGCACACACCCTTTTCTCTAGCTTTGGAAAGGAGCTGGTATAGTGAGCAACACAGCAAGCATGTTGTGCTGTACAAAGTAAAAACTTTTGACCAATCCTGGGCAGAGCACTATGTCCCAGCCACATTTAAAGGTGTGCAAGAAACTACAACACAGGACACTCACTCACTCACTCACTCACTCACTCACTCACTCACTCACTCACTCACTCACTCACTCACTCACTCACTCACTCACTCACTCACTCACTCACTCACTCACTCACTCACTCACTCACCCATTATATAACAAATAACATTTGACTGGTCTTTGGGGCTGTCACAGGGTGCTTTAGAGCATCCTGCCAGGCAGACTCTTCCCCATTCCTTCCCACCCCACAGGCCCCCACCCCAGTTGGGAATGCGAGCCCAGAGGTCCAGGACTGGGTTGGCCAGGAAGAGCTTGTCAAAGGCCAGAAAACTTGGGGAACATTTCAGAAAGGGCAGGCAGAAATGAAACTGACATGCGGGGCAGGAAAAATAAATCGATTTTGCTCCCATGGAAGTGAGCAAGATGGGATTTTGGGGAAAAATCGTGATTTTAGCAGTTTTTTAAAAACCCAGGATAAGGGAAATACTGTGGGACAAACCCGCTTTAGGACGGGGAACCATGCAAATGTCTTGGTCAACCCGGGATATTTGAACCATGCGGAACCAACCACAAAAACATTAATATGCAACTTGTATGAATGCTGATTGCCTCAAAGGGTTCAACAGGCTATCAAACATAAAATCATAATGAAAACACACATCAAATGCTGCAGTATACAAATGAAAATGGTTTAGAAGGCCCAAGCTGAGTCATGGATCTGTGAATGTCCATGATACACTGACCTTGCTTAAGCTAGTCTGGTAAAAATCTGCAGAAGAGATATCCTAGAATCTTCTGTACTTCTCCAAGATGGAAGAAGAATGTGAAGACTGGCAACCTCCAGGAATTAGAATTGATTTCCAAATGACTTAGATAGCTTATTTTTGTATTATTTACTCATTCAAAACATTTACTCTGCTTCTCCTAGAGAAAACAATTGCTTCAGAAGGTGAACTGCGTGGCCTTATATCCTACGGAGGTTCCTCCCCTCCCTAAAACCCATCCTCCCAGGCGTCACTCCCAAGTCTAGGGACAAAAAATAAATTATAAAAAGTATATAAATGCTATCAACATATTTATATCATTATTTCACTGCAGTCATAAAGATCTTAAAAAGTAATATTTAACAGCTGGCATGGGCAGCCAAATTCAGACCCTTGGCTGGCAGGGAGGCAAAAAATAAAACAAAGTTTCCCCAGCTCCAAAAAGTCCTCCATTGGGCTACATGAACTTATGCCATCCAAAAGGTTGGCCCAACTCGGATCCCCCGGCCCCGGCCATGGCATAACTGGAAATGATGCCAGGATGTATGCCCACTAATATTGGCTCCACCCCCAGCCACTCCTCCAGAATGTCCCTGCTCCAAAAGCAGGAATGCTGATGCAGTGCTCAGTGCTGAGTCCAGGCATCTCGGAGGACCACAGTGGCTTCCTGCCAGCATATTTGCCCCTCTGCTGGGGTAAGTGCCCGGGAAGGCCACGGCCCCACACCATCTCTAGGAGTACGATTAGTACTAGGTTGTTAAGTTTTGTAGTCTTCGTTATAGAAGAGAAAGTCGTCATCTGAGCTTATTTAGACTATTTATTAAGTTATTGGATTTTTTTTGGTAAATGATGGCATTATTATGCTGTTATGTGATGTTTAGTGATAGTCTTTGCAAGGTGTACTGTTATGACTATTGTTATCTTGTTGTTTGTACTGTCACATTTCATGCTATTATGCTATGTTAATTGACGTTTTATCTGTGATGTTATTGCATATGATATTTTACCGTGTGAAATGTTATGATTATCTTTATTTGCTGCTTATATTGCTTATGTTTATTGATGTTCTTACTGTTTCAAAATGTGATGCCTATTGATGTTTTGTTGACTATGACCCATGATGCCTGCTGTTTATATTATTGTTGTTTGCCGCCCTGAGCCCTACGGGGAAGGGCGGGTTATAAATTGAATAATGAAATGAAATGAGTCACTTCAGACTCCCACCATCTGGACTGGGCTGTTAACTTGTTCAGTTTTTGACCACTGAGAGGAAGACCATTTTGGCCAAAACATGTTTGGTCAGGGTTGAAAACTTGATTTTTATGTCTATTTGTGATATAGTGGGTGGAAATATGATTGTAATGTAAGCTATGAAGAAGAAGAAGAAGAAGAAGAAGAAGAAGAAGAAGAAGAAGAAGAAGAAGAAGAAGAAGAAGAAGAAGAAGAAGAAGAAGAAGAAGAAGAAGAGGAGGAGGAGGAGGAGGAGGAGGAGGAGGAGGAGGAGGAGGAGTTTGGATTTATATCCTCCCTTTATCTCCTGTAGGAGACTCAAAGGGGCTTACAATCTCCTTGCCCTTCCCCCCTAACAAACACCCTGTGAGGTGGGTGGGGCTGAGAGAGCTCCGAAAAGCTGTGACTAGCCCAAGGTCACCCAGCTGGCGTGTGTGGGAGTACACACGCTAATCTGAATTCCCCAGATAAGCCTCCACAGCTCAAGCGACAGAGCGGGGAATCAAACCTGGTTCCTCCAGATTAGAATGCACCTGCTCTTAACCACTACGCCACTGCTGCTCCTATTTAAGGGCCCTATTTGTGTGTTTGTTGTTTTTAACTGGCAAATATATATAATATATATATTGTTTTTCTACAGATATTTTGGCTCTAAATGTGAATTTGCTCTTGACCTTCTGGTACTAAATTCTGTTGCTTTAGGGTTACGTTTGCCCCCTCGTTTGTTTGTTCCCTACTCAAATCTCCAGGGATTTCTGAACATAAAGTCATGAATACGAATGTCATGAATAAGTATAGCCTTTCCAATAGTAACTCTGATCAGTAACCAGAGAAATCTTGGCAAGCAAGGAAATGGATTCCACCTTTTACAACAAAGTCTTAGCTGGCAGTCAGTAGCAGGTTTAATTGGGGACAGGAGTGTCAGACCATGAGCACCACGACACAAATGAATCTGTTTCATGTCCTTGCAGAAAGATTTCTGAGCCCTATCTAAGTAATGAGCAAGACCTCACACTCAAATCATATTCAACAGGGAGAAACTACTCTCTGAGAAGAACCTGATCTAGATTGTTAATGGGTTTTAAAGGGAATTATAAGAACCTTGAATTGGACATAGAAGCTGAAGGACAATTGCTCCAAGGTGACCTAAAACTGCAATCTGAGCCTTGAGGCTCATTTGGGCCTCTACACACAAGTTGCAGAATTATGCAGAAGGGCAGCCCCACAGACAGCTACTTACAACCCATCAGAATTATAAATTATAAAAGGTATATAAATACTATAGAAAATATGTATAGTTATTTCACTACAGTCCAGTGAGACCAGGGCCCTGAAGGATTTAATGCAATTCTGCAGGGCTTGTAAGACACAGCTGTTTCATCAGGAATACTGTTGAGGCAGCTGTGGTTTTTAACCATCAAAAAGGCCCCTCTCTCTTCTATCCCCCCTTCTTGTTGTCTTGTTTTATCTGGTTGGGATGTTACTTGGTTTCAGAAGTTTTAGTATATTTAAGATTAGATGGGTTAGCCACCATTGATGTTTTAAAATTGCTATTTAATCAGAGGTGGGATCCAGCAGGTTCTCACAGGTTCCTGAGAGTAGGTTACTAATTATTTGTGTGTGCCAAGAGGGGGTTACTAATTGGTGATTTGGCCACATGATTTTTGCCTTAGTTATGCCCCACCTCTCAGCAGTAGCACGCAGAACTTGAAGCAGTCTAGCAGGAGGTGCACCGGTGTGCGTGGCAGCCTGCGCCTGTGTGCATTTGTTTCCCGCCCAAGGACCGGCACAGCGGCTGCGTCCTTGCCAAGCCCCGCCCAGGAATGCCACGCCCCTGTCATGCCCAGCCACGCCCCCGACATGCCCCGCCCAGCCCCATTGGCGCTACGCCACAGTTTGAATCCCACCACCATGGGAACCTGTTACTAAATTTTTGGGATCCTACCACTGTATTTAATGTACACTTTTAAATGTTGAAAGCCACGCTGGGCCCATGAGGAGAAGGGCAGCATACGATCGATAGATAGATAGATAGATAGATAGATAGATAGATAGATAGATAGATAGATAGATAGATAGATAGATAGATAGATAGATAGATAGATAGATAGATAGATAGATAGATAGATAGATAGATAGATAGATAGATAGATAGATAGATAGATAGATAGATAGATAGATAGATAGATAGATAGATAGATAGATAGATAGATAGATAGATAGATAGATAGATAGATAGATAGATAGATAGATAGATAGATAGATAGATAGGCTAATCGGTGGGTGGGTGGGTACTTTAATGCAGCTATTAAAAGTACAAATGTCCTATTTAATAAATAAATAATGGCAGCAAGCCTCATTGTGGGTGTGAAATGAACAGAACACACACTTCCAAGGGGAATCACTTTCATTATTTCCTGGATACAGTTTAATATGGCAGACATCATGGATCCCTAGGTAAAGATTCTATCCACCTTCCCTGACCAGCATAAACATTACATGAAACTACACAATATCTGTCTGATTGCATTACCAGTGGTGTGATTCAGCCAGTTTGCACCAGTTTGGCAGAACTGGTTGTTAAATTATTTGAATCCCACCACCGGAACTGGTTGTTAAATTATTTGAATCCCACCACTGTTTACCCTCAGAATGACCAGAGGCCCAGGAATTTTATCCACTCCTCTTCCCCAAGTGGTCCTGTAGCCAAGTTATTTCTATTGTCAATATTACTTCTATAGGGCTTTCCCAAAATCTACAAAATAAGGGGTTTCTGAGAAGCAGGAACAAGTTATAGGTGCACGAGCTATGAAATGTTCATAAACATTTTTAAAAACTTTGTAACCTGTATGTTGCCACTTTAATACATTCTGGGAGTATCCATGCTGTTCTACTGATACATGCTTGACTAAGCGGGCTTTCTTTCATGAAAACGTATGCTACAACAGATGTTGTAATCTTTCAGGTGCCCCCAGGAGTCACCCTTGTCAGACCACTATTCCCCCACTGCATGCTATTAATATTAGTTCTTTAGCTGGTTGTTGGCCTTTCATGAGAATTCGAGCCTCACCCAGAGGCCTAGAACAGTGGTTCTCAACCGTCCTAATGCCGCGACCCTTTAATACAGTTCCTCATGTTGTGGTGACCCCCAATCATAAAATTATCTTTGTTGCTACTTTATAACTGTAATTTTGCTACTGTTACAATGGCTTAGGCGAGCCCTGTGAAAGGGTCGTTCAACGTCCAAAGGGGTCGCGACCCACAGGTTGAGAACCACTGGCCTAGAACATTATACTGTATCTGCATAGTGTCTGTGTGGTTCCCAGCAGGGCTGCCTTCCGAATCTGACAGATGTTGATTTTGTCAATTTGAAGATGTTTCAAGCGTAGCCCCAGTGTTTTCAAAATGTTGCCCAGGGTTGTTGTTGTTATTATTATGATTTGATTTGATTTAATACCCCACCCACCCCAGCTGAAGCCAGGCTCTGCCAGGGTCTCATAATGTGTACAGCAACTTATGAGACACTCCTGAATCTTCCCCAAATCTACAAACGTATCAGAAAACCAAACCTGAGTCTACCTTTGGGTCTTCGTCATGTTATTTCTATTACGTGCTTAAACTTAAAACTGCTGCTAAAAATCTGCGCCAAATGCAATTAATTTGTGTTCCGAAATCATACAATTTAAATGAAGCATTCTCATGTTCTAACATCATCACCACCACAATGGCTTTCCTGGAGATCACAGAACTGCTATGACTCTCCACAGGCCTGTATTGGGCTTTTCTTCTTTTAGAACCTTGTATGACATAACCCAGTGGTGGCAAACCTATGGCACAAGTGCCGGAGTGGCCCTCAGAGCCGGCTCTGTGGGCACGTGTGCACAGAGTTCATCATGGGGTGGGGGGTGGAAAATCACCCCCCCCCCCCACACACACACACACACACAGACATCTAGGCTGGCCTGGGCACGATCCTTTACCTGGGAGTGAGCTCGGTTGCTGGCAATGGGGCTTGCTTCTGAGTAAACCCTCCTGGGGCCTGATTCACCCATTCAAAGTGTTGCACAGTTGCTTCACCAAGCCTACTCCTGAGTAACGCGCTCCTCGAAACCAACCATTTTTTCTAAACTAAAACCTCAGCATTCAGGTTAAATTGCTGTGTTGGCATTTTGCGATAAATAAGTGGGTTTTGGGTTGCAATTTGGGCACTCGGTCTCGAAAAGGTTCGCCATCACATCAACGTTATAACCAAAAATAAGTACTCTAAAGAATTACCAAAAATACCACGTGGCAAAACTTCAACACAGATATAGGGGGGAAAGATAGTTCAAGAGCCCATAGGTTCCTTGGACAATCAACAGCAAAATTTTACTGGAATGGATCCAAAAAACACAACCCTCCCCCCCAAAAGGGTACTGCCTTTTCAATGGCCCTGCCGAAAGCTAATTCTTAGGTAAGTACGCACAGTATTGCAGCCTATTGTATTGCTGCAAAAATAAACAGTCGTCTAGAGGCACTCTACAGACAAACTTTTTTAAAAATCTAGCATAAGCTTTTGTGGACTAGAACCCACTTTTTGACAACATGAGTACATGCAACCATTCGTGGAACTGAGGAACCACCAATTTCTGTTACACAGAATAAAAACATGCTAAGCCTTTAAAGTGTCACAAGACTGCTGTTGATTTTAATGCCTGTAATTCAGTGCTACTTTTATTATGCCTATAAAGTTATTTATTTATTTTATTGACTGCATCTATATTCTGCCTTTGGGCTTAAAACCACTCAGGACATTGAACAGAGAAAATGACACTAATGAGTAAGATCAGAGGCAATATCATTTAAAAATCTGACAATATTGAAACCTCAGGGCAATGAAAGCCAATCACATATTCTCAAAGGCCTCCCAGAACAAACATGATTTTGGATTATGAGGGAAGGTCTACAGAGTCTGTGATAGTCAGACCTCCTGAGGAAAGAAATTCCCCACCTTGGGAGTGGCTGTTGAAACAGCCCTCCTATAAATCCCCACCAATTATGTGTTTTTAAATAATAAGAGTCCTAAAAAGTTAACTGAAAATCAGGGACAAGCAACAATTCTGTTTCCAAAAGTGCTCCGCAAAAATTTAACTTAAAAATGCTTATTACCCCAGAGGAAGGTCTTGGGGGTTCATAGCCGAACATTTGAAGAGTCTTGCATTATGTCATCAAAAACAGACAGATTGGGAGGGGGCGTGGGATAAAGGAGGAGGAAGAACATGAGAAAGTGGAGGCACAAAGAAAATAAGCAAAATGTGGGCTACGCAGAATCTGGAGAACATGAAGAATAAGCAAAGGCCAAACGCATGCTTGGATCAAGTCTTGATGATCTTGCTTGTGAATGGCCCTCTAATGTTAACAAAACTTGCATATAGCCAAGAATACAAGGCTCTTGCGTAGACTCAGTTCACACCTTCATCATTTAGAGAAACGAAGTATCCATATCTGTGAATTAGGCCCCAACCAAGCGAAAAGGGGGGGGGGGGAATGACTGTGGTAGAGAAATCAACACCTGAAGGTGACATCACATTTCGACCCGCATCCAGCCCTGTCAGACTGTTGAAACTTGGCTTCCTGTTCCCCTGCTTTACAACGTGTGGTGTGCTTTATGAATTACCTCATTGCAAACAAAGAGTACCTGATCAAACAGTCTCATAAATGACACCGTTTGGATTTTCCAGGCGCTTGGTGGGGTGGGAGGACCTGCTCTTTAAAAGCATCCTGACAGACAGACATTTTGCAGGTGAGTCTTTTTCCTTGCCTGGAGGTAATCGCAGAAAACAGAGCCTAGTCTGTTTAATTTGTGCGTGCGATAGGGTTCTGTTAACGACACAGCGCAAACACACTGGCAACTCCATCCAGACACTTAACCCTTTTAACAGAATTCTGGCCAAAGCACATTTCCACTAAGAAATCAAATAAATCAAAATGCAGACGAGAAGATCACACATTTGCAGTGTTCAGAACTTCACCAGTGGTGAATTAGGAACTGAGTTTAAATAGCCTATGCTCCCTGTTCCTATCCCCTATTTCTAGGTAGACTGCTTTATCCAGATCTTGATATGCTTCATTTCATGGAAAGTGTAGGGTTGCCAGTTCTGAGTTGGGGTGGGGGTGGAGCCTTAGGAAGCTGGAGTGGGGGAGGGGACACCTCAGCAGGGTACAATGCCATAGAGTTGACTGTCCAAAGCAGCTACTTTCTCCAAGGTGACTGACCAGTGTGGCCTGGGGGCCAAGTTGTAATTTCAGACGATCTCTGGGCCCCACCTGGGAGTTGGCATCCCTGGTACAAACACAGAAACTTCTCTTTTTTTTATTGTGATGGGAAAATCCAGAGCTGATGACATTCTGTTTTCTGTATCAAAAATACAGAGGCCACCTCAGCAACCTGAATGTGGCAACCTTAGTTGCAGGATGGGGGACAGGAAATTGTGGAGGGGGGGCTGGATTTTAGAGATGTTTCTTCTCTCCAGGAAATGGTATTACGGGGTGGAGGCGAGCCCCGTGTTTCTAACAAAGCATTCTTCATAGCTGCATCAAACAGGTCCGAGCATTCTTTTGAATATGCTAAACAGACTGATAGTGACATGAAAAGGAATCTGTATCAGTAGTGTAGATTCAGTCTGGAGCGAACCAGGGGTGGGGGTACCTGCTCTGCAAGGGGAAGGGAATGCACTCTGCACATGATCTGTACATTACTAGATGTGTGCCAGTGATGGGGGCTGAAAACAGGTGACCGGCAGATCCAGTGCCTTCTTGCCCTTTAATCCAACCCTGTTCTGGAGATTTTACCCAGGTCACACTCGGTAACCACAGACAGTATTCCTTCCACATGCCTCCCATAGGGGGGAAAAATGGGCAGGGTAGCTGCAGGGTTAATCCATAATGAAGGACTGGAGCGTTCCCACTGGTGGAAATTGAATTGCTTAGGGGGGGGGGGGAGAAGAGGCTACTCTGCTAGCCAGTGACCTCCAAGTGGCCTCGCTTAATGAATTCAGAGAAACAAAGCCACAGACTTGGTGGGAGAGGATGGCAGTAGTAGCTCTGACCTCTAAGAGGGACAGAGAAGCAACCTAGTGGGCCACAGTTTTTAGGGGAGGAAGCCCAGCACGGAGCACAGAGAGAGATCTGCAACTGGAGGGAAGGCAGAAATTATTTTGGAAGCAGTCCTCCCTGAAGCTGGAAGCACTGTAGGGCCCTCCTGGCCTCCCTCCAAGGCCTCATTCATCCTCAGTCTTCGCCCTGCCACAAATCGCCAGGCCTTACTCATCAAATCCCTATTACCCCAATCTCAATCCTAAATAGTCTGTGGAGAAGGGAAAAAGCAGGGGAGCCCTCGTTTTCTCTCTTCTTCTTCCACTCCGAAGCCTTAACTCCTTAACTCCGAAGCCTTGTGTTTTATTATGTTATATGGCGATCTGGGTTGAAATAACTGCTTTACTTTTAACCCACGTTTGCTTCCAGCCATTGGCAATGAGGCGATTATGGCTTGGGGAGTGGGCACCTTAGTTAAGCATGCTTAATGCATGTTTTAGATTGCAATGGAGGAGGCGCAAAAGACCACCACAGACCACCACGACCACCCATTTTCGAAATGCATTCTTTTGTCTTTCTCTCGCAGGTCTAAGAACCGTAGCCCCCTATCTCGGGAACTCCCCCCCCCCATGATACTCTAGGCAGAAAGGTTTCAAAAGGAGGAGGAGGAGTCCATGCCTTTATCAATACCAACAAATGTAAACACTGTAAATCATAAGGCTCCAGTTGGATCTAATGGGGGAAGGGGCCCCAAAGGGCTCTCAGGGCCTCTTTCTCCTTTCCTGTGAGGTTCTGAGGAAAGAATGGTTGCATCACTAGACGAGAATTCATCAGACTGGAACGTAGCCTGCAGGTAAAACCTGCCAGATCCCCCACCCACTCCTCCTTTTCTTAAAAAAAAAATAATTAAAGAGCCCTTTGGGGATGGAGCTACTTTTACGGTGGGTGTGACTGGTTGGAGCGGAGCCTCAACAGACTAGAACCAGGTGAGTTCCCAAAATATTTCGGTTATGACGCATTTGTGCACAGCAAGGATGCCAGAGCTCAAGGCCTGTCCGGAAGGCCACCCTTTCTGATCCCAAAGTCTGGCCATCCCACATCTGAAACTGGGGATTACCCAGTGGGGAATAAATTATGTTCTGCACGTCCTCGGATGCTGTTTCCTAAATTCACTTATTGTTCACACGATCAAGCTAGATGATCAACCTTAACTGGTTTCCAGTCCAGTTTCCAGAAAAAAATTGCTTGTCTGTCTGACTTTCTGCCCATCCCTCCCTCCAGCCAATCGACCTCGCTTGGGTTGCATAACCTCAATTTGTAGGATTCCACTTTGAGCTTTCGATGGAACAAGCGCTGCTGAACCCTTCTGAGGAGGGCCCTGGGTAGACCTGCACAGGATGGCACCCCAAGGCTGCAGTCGTACAGACACTTTCCTGGGAGTAAGCCCTATTGAATTACACGAGGATTACTTCTGAGTAGCCCTCCTTAAGCTTCCTCTGTAGAGTCCCCACGGCCGCTGTGCACTGGTTAGAGGTTAAGGTGACCACTCCTGGCGCTAGAAGTCTCCCTAGAAAAGGGTCAGAATTGATCCGTTCAGTTCAACGCCCCAAATCCGCTGAAGTGAACGGGCTTAGAAGACTGGAACTCTGTTTAGGATTGCAAAGTAAACTTTTCTGAGGTTAACCATTTATTTACAATGTCCGGGAGACTGGACTTCAAAGGCTCAGCTCCCCTCCCCCCTCCCCCACCCCCCCTCCTTCAGCAATGTGTAGATTATCTTTGAGGAGTCGTTTGAGCTTGTAGCTGCTCTGGTAAACAATGTTCTCTTCATGGTTGGCACCTGAAAACCGGGCGGCCCTGACAGATTTATAGATATGAGAGGAGGGAAAAGAATCTAAATTAAGTATTTAAGCCGCTGATCTGTAAATATAAGGGAAGTTATCGTCTTGCTTATCTGGGAGAAAGGGGGGGATTTGACACTGGGAAGCCGAGACCACATTTTATTGTGAATGGGCGTCAGAAATCAATGCAATCGTTTTTATTTGGGATTTGAGTATCCAGCAAGTCTTTCTGAAGGAAGGGGCGGGGCGGGGCGGGGCGGGGCGGGGGAAGAAACCAACAGACAAACCGGCCATGCTCTTTCCGGGTCCAAATAAATGTAGAGCAGCAACCTCTACGGCGCTCGGGTTTGCAGATTATTTCACATAGTTCACGCACTATTTTTGCGACGTCCTTCAGTTGTGCTCCGATAAGAAATAGTACACATATTTGGTCACGTGGTTCCTCTCAAATCGCGTTTGCGCTTTTCAAAAAACTGCGGTTGAATACGGGCATCTCAAGGATAGTGGGAACAGAAGCTCCAGGGCTGGCATTTTGGTCCGTGGTTGAAGTCCAGCGAGATGAATGGTCCCAAAGCCTCGACTTCAGATCTGGGAGGTCCTCGGAGCAAATCGCCACAAAACTGTGATTGCGGCTTGTAAGGAGGGGCGGAGGAGCCGCGCCACGTTTCCAAGTCTGCCAAATCTAGTGACCTTGGAGGAGCCATCCTCTGCCTTGTGGAGCATTTTGCCCCATGGCGAGTCGCCGAAGCCGGATTCGAATTCCAGCCCCTTGGGTGGCTCATAGCAGGTGATAGGGGTTGCCAAGTGCCCGGGGAAAACAAAACTCCGGTCCGTGGAAAAGAAGCTTTACCTGTGAAAGTGGGCAGCTGAAAACTTTCGTGGAGAGGAGATAAATAGCTGCACCTGGTAAATAACATCTCATTACTTTTCTGCTAACGGAACCAGGTGTCCTGTCTTCTCCAGGGACTTGGCAACCCTGGCCGGTGACTGTGTGAAGGAGCCATGCATGGATCAAACTTTGGTCTCCTGGCAAAGTTTTTTAGTGGAGCCCACCCATACATTCACCCAGAACTATGAAAAAAGAAATGCGTGTTATGCCTTAGCCAGTTTAACGACCAGGCTTCTGGCCAAGGGAACCCAGGCAGGCAGAATACTTGCCAAAGGCGAGTCACAGTTCCTGTGATTCACACAGAACCACAGAGACTTCGGGTTCTTTGGAAGAAACCCAGATAATTAAAGGGTGTTGAGCTGTGTTTCAAACGCTTGGGTTGACATGCCAATTCTCCCAGTGGGAGCTCTGGCCAGGACTGGGAAAACCTCACTGCTGGCAACTGAAATGAACTCCAGTGGGAGTCCTGCTGCGCACCCAAGGGACCCATAGTGAAGCATTCTCAAGGCTGAATGGCATGGGGAAGAGTTAAGCTGAATTCAACGGGTAATTGGGACCTCCTTAAAAGCGAGCTCCTCCTTTGTGAGCTGCAAACCGTGACTCACTCTGTCCACTGATTTCAGTGGGCTTAAAGTGGAGTGTTTCCAGATAGGGTGGCACTGTCTACCCATGTATTGGCTTACTTCATTTACACCTTACCTTTGTCCCCAATAGGGACCCCAAAGTGGCTTACTTCCTTCTCCTGTCCTCCATTTTATCCTCACAATAACCCGCCCCAAGTTTCCAGGTGAGAGGCCCCTTCCACACAGGCAGAATAATGCACTTTCAATCCACTTTCAGTGCACTTTGCAGCTGGATTTTACTGTGTGGAATAGCAAAATCCACTTCCAAACGATTGTGAAAGTGGATTGAAAGTGCATTATTTTGCATGTGCAGAAAGAGCCAGAGCAGAGATTCCAGCCCGCGTCTCCCATCAAACTGATGGATCTCAGTCCTAAAAACCTATACGTGGGAGTAAGCCCATTGAATAGACCTGAGCAGGTGAAACTGTGGATGTATCCACTGGTTTTAAGACAGGTGGTCTTCTGACATGTGGCTATGCAATGTCAGTGGCAATGAGTCCTCCTGAACTGGATTGGGCTCTTTGAAGGCCACTGAAAACCGAGTAGATTTTGCTTCTATTTAGGTGAAAGAAAACCAACAGCGATGACGGCTACCCTCATCCTGAGTTGCAACCACCCCACAGATATGCAATCTCTTGTCCAGATAGGGCAGTGATGGCTAACCTTTTCGAGACCAAGTGCCCAAACTGCAACCCCAAACCCACTTATTTATCGTAAAGTGCCAACATGGCAATTTAACCTGAATACTGAGGTTTTAGTTTAGAAAAAATGGTTGGCTCCGAGGCGTGCGTTACTCAGGAGTAAGCTTGGTGGCAGTTGGTGGCTTTGCTTTGAAGCAACCGTGCAACTCTTCCAACGGGTGAATCACAACCCTAGGAGGGTTTACTCTGAAGCAAGCCCCATAGCCAGCAACTGAGCTTACTCCCAGGTAAAGGATCGTGCTTTAGTTCTTCGAATGAAAATCAGTGGGGTTTAACAGCACTTAACAGGACTACCTACACTGCTTCCCCAAAACTAGGTCTTAGGTTTAATGCTAATAATCGAGCCTAGCGGCCCAGGCCAGCCTAGATTGGGGGGGGGGGCATTCTGTTTGCACGTGCCCACAGAGAAGGCTCTGAGTGCCACCTCTGGCACCCGTGCCATAGGTTCGCCACCACTGAGATAGGGTGATTAGATGAACCCGAGATCAGAGGCCAGAGGTCAAGGGAACAAGGATTTCTGAGTTGGACAATGCCCTGTCCTTGCTCACAGCTTTGGGGGCGGGGAGGGGGGAGAGGGAGAGAGAGAGAGAGAGAGAGAGAGAGTGTTTCAGGAATGCCCTGGTTTCTTCAAAGCATGCCCCCTTTCTCCGGTCAGTCTGACCCACTCACTCCCCCTCGGTGGCTGTGCAAGGATGCCCCCTCCCCAAAACTAACAGGCAAGGGGAGGGGGATCAGCCAGAAAAGATGGTCTCTCCACTCCAAGGGGCTGGCTTTTTTACAGCATTCAATAATCATCATGAAAAAGGAAGGGAGGCACGGCAAGATCTTGCTCCCCAGAGCTACCCAGCTGGCTTGTGTTGGAGTGCACAAGTTAATCTAGTTCCCCAGATAAGCCTCCACAGCTCAAGAGGCAGAGTGGGTTCTCTAGATTAGAGTGCACCTGCTCTTAACCACTACACCACACTGGCGGGGGGGGGAGGTAAATTAGAAGCCACTAAGGGGCTTCTAAACAATACCTCACTGCTGGTTGTCCTTTTTGAAGCATGTTGCCTGGATCGCAAAGCTATTTTTTTAGAATCTGGAGGCAGCATAGGTAAACAGGCAGTCAGCTAGATAGATGGAAGGCTCTACCACAGGTAGAACATGGCAGATAGAACTTCCTTATTGACTCACAGGGGGGAGGGGGGAGGGCACCCTTTGCACAGGAGACAGGGAAGGTAAAGGAAAAGGTGCAAGCATGGAGTCATTACTGACCCATAGGGTGACCTCACATCAGGAGGTATACTAGGCAAACCAGGTGTATGTGGCGGCTTGCCGTTTCCTTTCCCAGTCATCTACACTTTACCCCCAGCAAGCCTCGTACTGATTTTACTCATCTCAGAAGGATGGAAGGCTGAGTCAACCTGGAGTCGGCTACCGAACTCGCTCTGGACTGCAAGTACTACAGCCGGCCACTCTGCCACTCGGACCCTGACCTTTCTAGGAAGGCACAGGTAGAAGGCACAGAGATGTAGGGAACCGGGCCATGTCCCAAATGCGTCAGCAGGGAGAATAACTAAGATCACACTGGCAAATGCTGAAGCACCATTCCCCAGATAGAGTGCTCATCCTAGAGCACACCTGGGCATCCCTCACAGCCACCTATGCAGCCAGCATCAGCACCTTTGGAAGAAGCCAAGGATATCAATGACCTGGAAGTTGCCTAGTGAAATAGCCGGTCAGATGGAGGCAATCGCCTTCCGGGAAACGTCACATAATCTGGCCAAGCATTCATCTCTCTGCAAAATTGCCACAGACTCCCAGATTTTCATAGGGTGATATTGCACCTTCAAACATTCATTCTCCATAGGTGCACAGACACCTGGATGTTGTATTATAAATCAGTCGCAGGCAGATGCACACTCTAAACTAGGGACATAAAGTACAAGCACATGGAGGCTCTTCACGGAACCTATACTATCAATCACACGGAAATATACATACCAACATCTACATATTCGTGTAGCTATACAGAGGCACAAATTCAGGAATATGTCTACAGACACAGAAGGACTGAATTACCACCAGTTTAAACAGAAATGACGACTATCAGGTAATCAGTGGTTAATGAGTGGTTAAGTTGAAGGGGAGCCAGATATTGTATTATTGCAGGAGAAACTGCACGCACACACACACACACACACACACACACACACACACACACACACACAATAATAATAACACACACACACACACACACACTTACACTTGCATCGCCCCATGGCCAAATTTCAGAATATAAGACATGACGCAGGTAAGGAGAATTTTACAATCATTTCAACCTGTAAATATTCCCATAGCATTAGCAGGACCCGCTGGTTTTAGAAAAGTGGATCTTTGTTTTTCGTTGTGCTTACATTGGGGTGGGTGGTGTCCATAGTGGAGTGTCCGGCAGGCACACACGGGGTTAAACACAAACCGGGACCCTGCTGGGCCAGATTCACTGCTGAGTTTAGTGAAAAGTTCCCAACAGTCTCCCCTTTATACACCATAGAGCCCTGTGGATTTCTGGGCAAAAACCATGCCACCAATAGGATCTGAAACAACACTTCAGTTGAAGGCAAGGGCAGCTCTCCCGATCCACTGAAATCCGTGAGAGATCTCTCCTTTAAACAAACACTTTCCTGTTTGTTGGAGTGTTGTGGGGTTTCCAGGTTGTATGGCCGTGTTCCAGTAGCATTTTCTCTTGACCTTTCACCTGCATCTCAGCCTGGCATCTTCAGAGGAAGATGCCAGCCACAGATGCAGGGGAAACATCAGAAGAAAATGCTACTAGAACACGGCCATACAACCTGGAAACCCCACAACACTCCAGTGAATCCGGACGGGAAAGCCTTCGACAATACTTTCCTGTTTGTTTGTATACGGAAAACGAAAGGTGTGACTTTCCAAGGGGCTGTGTTTGCGATCTAGGGGCGCCCGGCTGGCCACACACACTTACTGGGGAGTCAGTTTGACGGCTTGCCTCCCCTTTTAACTTGTTAAGCGGGCAAAACTGGCAGAAATCCTGCCTTCCTCTTCCTAAGCCATGTTTGGGGGTAAACTTTTAATATATTCACACAGTGGCACCCATGGATACAGACAGGTAAACACACACAAAGACACCCAGGGCTCCACTCAGCTAAACAAACCTCTTGTGATTTATCTCCCCCCAAGTTTTCCTGACCCGGAATTTTTTCCTCCTCTAGCCATTTTAGGAAGATGTTCTCTGGTGTCCAGCCGGATGGTTTCCAGATAAAGGGTTGCTTATGTTTCCAAACGCACCTCTGTGCGTGTTTTTTTCGCCTCGAGAATCGACATTCTTCACCTAGAGAGACAAATACCCGCCACCAACGGAGCAGTATTTCTTCGGGCGTGGCTGGGTATCGTCTGGAAAGGATCTTAAGAGGAGGTTTCCAAAGGGTTTGGAAAGAATCGAGACCTTCTCAGGGAAGGGGTCCCTTTCTTCACCAAGCAATTCGGCAAAGAGCTGAACTTCTGCCTTTTTTTTTTTTTATCACTCACTATACTGTCTTGTAAAAACCTAAGCCTGTACTGAAGAGGGTGTGGATGAAAGAAAGAGGAATCCAACATTTCCCTCCTCTCTGGCAATGTTGGGGATACGGTCGTGTCCCTGCCAGCTTTGTGTCCTTGACAAATGGCAGATCTACTCTTCACCACGCGATCCACCATCCAGCTAAGCCTCAACGCGCCGACTTAGAACCCCTGCTTATTCCTTAGTTACGACACCTCGCCAAGCTTGACCGAGTCTGCGGGGAACGCTAAAGAGAAAAACAAGAAGCGTTTGACGTTTGAGCTCCACCAGGTCGCGGATCCGCTTTAATCTGATCGCCCGGAGCATCGTTAGCATTCCGGGCGACCCCCTAGTCCCCAACCTAGAACAGTTTAGATCCTTAATCCATGGGACAAACTGAGGCTTCGCTTGCGCTCTGAACTCAGCCGAGACTTGCTCCCGAGTAAACAAGGAAGAGAAGGGGATGCCCTTTTGATGGGGCATTTGGACACCTTCCTTAGAAATCGCACCCCGCCGCCGCCAGTACAGGAAGCAGCTGCCACCAAAAGGTGAATTGACTTCTTGAATTGTTCGCAACTTTCTGCCTCGCTTGGCGCCCGCCTGACTCATTTGTCCGGCTTCTTTCTCCGCGTCTCTTTCATCCCCTTCCCATCCGCTCTTCCTCTGGCCATAAACACGGCCAGCCCTTTCACTTGTGCCCACGAAAGCCCCTTTCAACTCCGGGACCTTTCGCAGGTTCGCCGCCGGCCCTCCCGAACCTACAGCGCCTTCCACGCAGACTCGCGGGCGGCTCTCGGTCAATAGATCTCTGACCCGCGAGGCAGAATAAAAGCCCCCCTTTGCTTTCAAAAGGTGCTGAATGAAGTTTGCACAACCCCGAGATCCGCTTTTCGGATCTGTTCCCGCCGACGATTCTACGCCAAGCAGCAAAGCTTCAGAAAACACGGAGACGCCAAATAGCGTTCAAAATAATAATAATAATAATATTTTTTTTAAAAAATAGCACAAGCATTACCTTCCAGTTCTGAAATGCTGGCACGGAAGAACATTTTCCTGGGAAGAAGCTCCACTGAATAAAAAAATGACTTACTTTTGAGTAGACCTGCCTGGGATAGCTCCCCCAAATTGCTTGGTAGCTACCACACCGACATGTAACATAAGCCTACAAGTTGGAAAGTCGGTTGTCCATAGCACACCCCGGAAGGCTAGCATGTGGTATTTACCCAGGATTTGGTTTCAAGAATTTCTCACTGCATTATCTGTTCTGCTCCCGAAAGCGCTTAAGGCGGAGGCCGGAGCTGGCGACGTGGAGAAGAACAGAACTGGCCTGCGGTCCACAATGCCGGAAATTCTGGCTGAGTTTAAAAATAGTTACTCCCCTTCTCCTTCGAAGTTAGCCTTATGGATATCAGAGGAGCCGCCTTTGAAAGGCAGCTCCGACCTCTGAATACTTACTCGGAAGTAAGTCCTGCTGAGTGCCGTAGGAATTACTCCAGAGTAAGTGCGTTCAGCGTTCCAGCACAGGGGAATTCAGGGGAGTCAAAGCAGGAGAGGCCAACTTTGAAAGTGGGCTAGTGATTGTGAGTCATGAAAGGAGAGGATTGGGGCCAGTCCTCCGCGGATATAATTTGGGGGCTTCTCTTTGCCATCGGTCCATACATTACACCCTATCGCATTTCCATGGGGGTAATGGGGACATTAACCGGAACAACTGGACCCTATGCCATGCTATCCACAAGTAATTCCCACGGAGTACTATCTGGTGGTAACTGCACAGCTTTAAATCTACAGAGGTGTGATGAAGACAGAATCAACAACCACTGAAATCAGTACGGGATAGGGAAATGCAGGATATACTCCTAAAATCTGGGGCTGCCCTATGTTGTCATTTTCGCAGAGCTGAACCCTGCAACCCGCCACAGACTTGCACCAGAACAGATCCCAACAGAGAGGAGAAAATGTACAACATAGGGGAGAAACTGAGGGGCTAGTCTACAATCCTTGATTCTCCAGCAAAAATGTAAAATCTCTCTCTCTCTCTCTCTCTCTCTCTCTCTCTCTCTCTCTCTCTCACACACACACACACACACACACACACACACACACACACACACACCTTAACATATGGTTATTTAGAAGCCCCATTCCTGAAGACCACTTTTAGAAATACTCTATAGGTTTCAGCTATACTCTCCGGCAAAGGCAAACCTATTAGGGTATAATGCCCTATTGGGAAGGTCTTCTTAGAATCTTGTGCAGAGCTATTCAATAGGGCTGATTTGCAGAAAGTGTTCCTAGAATTGCATTGTTAATCCTGTTGATTGCAATGGAACTGAAACGCACCTCCAAGTACGCCTAGGACTACAAGAAAGAATCTGACTGGCAGAGCATCCCAATCCTGAACAGTACTGACTAAAGTAGGTCTAATCAAGCTGACTTTCCCTAAAAGATTATAGGATCAAAATATCAAACAAAAATGTGGCATCGAAGAGTGTTTAATTGGCCCTTAACTTGCTTCGATCGTCATTCCAAGATTGATTGATTTATGTATGTATTTATTTTCCTTCCTTCCTCTTTTTCCTCATCTCAGCACATCTCGGGCTTCTATATAAGAAGAGCTCATCTTCACACTTAATGCAGAAGACGTAAGCTTGATTCTCACTTCTTCTCAGTGGCAATTTTAAGAGATCTCTAACAGGCACCCCTGCAACACGACACACCGACAGACCCGGGCTTCAGTCCTGTCTCCAGACTCTACTGCTCTTGCCAAACAAGTAAATTAACCTGCTGCTCCTAACAATCGTGGGAGATGATGTCTCTCCCCCCCCCCAACCCCAACAACAAGACTTCGCGTTCCCCAGTCAACTCTCCCTTTGTCCTGCTGTCCAAATTTGGGGTCATGACCTAGCAAACCAGCAAGTAAACATTTTAGTGGGGCTTCTTTCAATATTTATTAGAAGTGCTCCAAGTAGACTGGGGGGGTGGAGGCCAAGCAAGTCCTTGAAAGAGCAAATGCTGAGAGATGGTGTGCCTGCCTGAATGCTCCTTTTGGTTTCTGGGGGTGGGGGGGGGGGGTTGGTTGGCAGAACGAAGGGATGGAGGACTTGCCCCCAATGTCCTGCCAATGTTTAGGTATGAGGCAGCGGTGATGAGAGAGAGAGAGAGAGAGAGAGAGAGAGAGAGAGAGAGAGAGAGAGAGAGAGAGAGAGAGAGGCAGGCAGGCAGGCAGGCAGGCAGACAGATGGATGCAGTCTATTGCGATTATAATTCCTTGCTATATATAAGAATCAAGAGTAAAAAATACATAGGTGTGCATTAAGATCTATCTTGTGTGTTGGCATTGCACACCGACTCACCCAAATCCCTCTCTGGTTTTATATGTGTGTGTACCTGCTTTTATTTCTTGGCATTTGCTCTAAAGGAGGTTTTTTCTTGGGGGGAGGGGGAGGCACCTGGAGGAGGGGAGGCACTGGGTGGAAGAGTGGGTGATAGAAATACCGAAGGCTCTTGACAAGAAAGGAAGCTGTTTGTACATGTAAAAAAAAAATAGCGAGAGGAATCAATTTCTTATAGTGTTGTGGGTTTTGCAGGTTGTATGGCCGTGTTCTATTAGTATTTTCTCCTGATGTTTCACCTGCATCTGTGGCTGGCATCATCAGAGGATCTGATATCTGATATCCTCTGAAGATGCCAGCCGCAGATGCAGGCGAAACGTCCAGAGAAAATGCTACTGGAATATGGCCATACAACCTGGAAAACCCACAACACTCTAGTGATGCCGGCTGTGAAAACCTTCGACAATACAATTGCTTATATGTTGCATCCTTTGCTCCGTCCTGATGGCTTCCTCGCCACTGTAGAGAAAACCCCTTCGTTTGGGTACTGGTCTGTGGCTAATAATTATAGTCATTTCGCTCCTCCGGTCTTCTCTGTGCGCAAAATGGACCAGCGGGGCTTAATCCCAAACATGCATTCTGCTGGTTTCCAGAATGGTTCCCCATCATTGGGTTGTGGAAGGGGAAAGATAAGCTTGGCCTTAGGTCACCGTGGGCTGTTTTCAGGAGCTGAAAGCCAGTTTAAACCCTTTTGGATGCTCGCAGGGAAGGCGATGGCCTTTTCCATTGAGCTAAAGGTGCTCGCCAGGAAGGCTTGGCAGGAGTCATCCACATAAATAAACGCTGGCCACAACGTCCACGGCATTTCCTGAAAATGCGGAGAACCCTGAACAGAGATGACGGCCCAATGGGTTGTGAAACCAGGGGTGGGGAGAGGTTAAACTGCCAGTTAAAAATAACCTCTCCCTCTTTTCACTTTCTTATAGTGCAGAGATATTCCAGGCTGTGGAAGAGGAAAGGTGGCGGTTTTTAACTGCTTGAAAGGACCCTGGGTGGGATTTTACAGTGGCTTGTCACCAAAGGCTTGCTGGAGGACCCTTAACTGTAAAAATAATCTGGGAAACCCTCCCCCCCCCGCCCTTCTCCTCCCCCTGTTTCTTGTGTCAGGAGTACAAAGGCAAAAATCACGCTGTCAATTACATGCAGCTATTGTTGAAATAATGCAGTTATTACTGAAAGTGAGAAAGTGCCGATTCTCCATCTAATGCAAGAACTGGGACACTGCTTGAGGTGGGATCCGACAAGGGAAAGGTTCTTTCAACCATGTAGAATACTTGGTTTCACCATCAAAAGACACCGGGAGGTCACTGGCTGTTAGGAAATGGGGCAAACAAATGGAAGTTACCCCACTGCAAGCCCTGATAGGGATCTGACAGGATAAGGGACAACAACCAACTCTGTGTCCTTTTTGTGAACTTCTCGCCCACCGCTGTGTCCAAAATGCGCTAAGCCAATGCATCGGGCTAGCTTTTACGTTCTTCCAAAACTTTACGTAGAACAGTTGTTTGCACCTGGATCTAGAGGTGAATCTGGCCCTGTGAGTCTTGTCCCTTTCTCTGCAGCCTTTGGGGGTCATGCAAACCCGGAGAGGCCAGAATCTCTTTATTCTAACACAGCTAACATCTGATTTTGAGGTTTCTGTACCTGCCACGGGGGAGCTGAAGCAGGTGACCTTCTGGTTCTTTCAAGGCATATAGCGCTGATTCTATAGGATTCTCTGTGTTGCAGGGATCTATTTGGATAATACAAACAGTACCAAGCCTTGGAGTGAAATACTATGGCCGGCTAATAACCTGTGGGTACAACTCACACCCCTTTCAGTCAAGATGTTTGCTCTTTAACTTGCAGGTGATGTCAATGACACCCTAGATCAGTGGTGGCGAACCTATGGCACGGGAGCCAGAGGTGGCACTCAGGTCCCTTTCTCTGGGCACATGTGCACAGAGTTCATCGTTGGTGGGGGGGCGGAAAATCACCCCCCCACACACACACTGATCTAGGCTAGCCTGGGCATGATCAGTTGCTGGCAATGGGGCTTGCTTCTGAGTAAATCCTCCTAGGGTTGTGATTCACCCATTTGAAGTGTTGCGTGGTTGCTTCACCAAGCTTACTCCCAAGTAACGTGCGCCTTGGAGCCAACCGTTTTTTCTAAACTAAAACCTCAGTATTCAGGTTAAATTGCTGTGTTGGCACTTTGCAATAAATAAGTGGGTTTTGGGTTGCAATTTGGGCACTCGGTCTCAAAAAGGTTCGCCATCACTGCCCTAGATGTGTTCCTGCTGGCATGTTGTTTATAGGGCAAAAGGATTATCAAGAATGTTTTGGCATCAATATAGCAAACTACCTTTCTTTCTTTAGTGTGTGTGTGTGTGTGTGTGTGTGTGTGTGTGTGTGTGTGTGTGTGTGTGTGTGTGTGTGTGTGTGTGTGTGTGTGTGTGTGTGTGTGTGTGTGTGTGGAGAAGGAGAAAAGGAAACCCTAAAGTAAAAAAAGGGGGGGGGGTACCCTGACAGTAAAATTCAATACCATTGCATTAGACAGGAATTGATGTGGGGGTGGGGTGTGTGTGTAAAACAAACTATGACATAGCAGAGTGCCATAAAGGGTGGGAAGATGGAATCTGATGTCAAAAATAAATTATATAAATGAATGGTCCGGAGAAAAAAACAGTACGTCTTTTGTTTGGTTTAAATATTTTTTGGTCCAGAATATTTCTTACACAGGGCAAAGCCTCCTTCTGCTTTTCCACGTAGGAAACCAGACTCTACTATGCAATGGATATTTAGAAAGAAATAAAATAAAGAGGGCAGCGCTTGCTAGAAATTGCTCATACCATTCACATAAGGGCTGCTGGCTGTTTGTAAGGAAATGCTAGTCTTTCTGTAAAGTCCCAAAATGTTTGGCTTGGTCCCTTGCCCATCAAAATAAATCAAGGCGACAGATTAGGAAGTACATAAAAACTATATCTTTGGATAATGATATACGACACCACAATAAATATAAGTTACATGCTGAAGCTGCTGGCAGTTATGGCTGAAAACCCATAACTTATTCATTTAACACTGGTGGGATGTTTGTCTTTTAATTACTATTAAACAGTGTAGTTGACACCCCCACCCCCCATCAATGGGGTGAGGAAAAAAGAGGGAAACACGAGAAGCTAAGCTTGGAGAAATCTGGGGACAGATGCTATTAACAATTTGGGAAACTAGACTAGGCTACCTTGTCCTAGAGGGGTGGAGAGGCAAGAAGTTGGGTTTTTTTTAACCATGTAAAGACAGGTTTCCTCAATATGGAAGTAGCCCGTTGCAAGCTCCACACTTGCTCCTTTCTGGGGATCTTGCCCTGCAAACCTGAAAAGTCGAGCAATACTGGAGGCAGGTTCCCTTGGCCCCTTGGAAACTACCTTGTTGAAACAGAGCTTGAAATACCCATTTTGATCGCTTTGCTTATAAGGGCTTTCCTAACGGCCGCCCCAGTCCCTGCTAAGTGTTCCCCACACGACCGTTACAAGAAGCCTTCGTTTTCAGCCAGACACTTACCCCCCCCCCCCACACACACACATAATAATAATAACTCTCACCGAGAACAAGAAAGTGCACACAACCCTGCAAAGCAACTTCTAACAGAGCAGATCATGATAAGGCTGGCTCTCAAACACATCCCTGTCCTCGTGTATCTCCCAGAAATACTCTCACCTTGCTTAACTTTCAGAAGGTAAATAGATCGAAAGTCCATCAAAAGTCCATCACCGAGGAAAGGATCGAACCCTTGTTGAGGCACGGCGCAAAACCCAGGCGTGGAAACAAGGTGGATCAAGTTCCACGGAGGGAATAAACCAGACTTCTGTTCCTGACCTCCATAGGAGCTATAGAAGGTCTGACATCAGATCCAAGAACTTGGTCAAACTGATCCCTCGGCTGGTGTTGTCGGGTAGTGACCACAGAGTTCCATTGACCAACTTTCCCAAACATTTTGCCAACTTCCAAAGGTAAACCACTCCACACCAGAGAAACTGCCCAGCCTGTCCCCTAATTTTGCTTAGAAGGATATTCTTGTGCATCTGTCACAGAGACTTGTGGCACCTTAAAGCCCTACCTAATTCTAGCCAAGACCCCTCAGACTAAAGAAAGGCACATTTCAAAAATCGCCACTCTACGTAGATATACGGGTAGGTATTGTTCAAGTTGTATTTGTTTTTGTTTTTGTTTTCCTTTCAAAAAAGGCAAGATACTTACTTGGCGCTGGAAACTTTGCTCTCGCCATTGGATAGCCAGCTGGGAAATCTTCCAAACTATGGGAAGGCGGGAAAATGAGATGGGAAGGCTTGGCCGAGACTTCACCCTTCCTCCTTTTCTCTGGGGTTATTTTGGTGACAGCACAATGCTGATAGCACGGCATGCATTGAATCCTTCTCAGCCTCTCTCCCCACCTCGGCTCCCCCTCCCCACCCACCCGGCCTTCTATTACTATGGTAAATTTCTTACAAAGGGCCTAACCAGTGACGATGGCCTGAAATGTGTGTAGAGAGCACAGAAGGTACACGTTGGGAGACTCGCTCGGGTCACAGGGGGCTGGGAGGTCAGCCAGAGTGGCTAGAATAAAACTACTGGCGTAGAAGAGCTGTCCTCTGGGTGAACCCTTTTTCCCCCTCCCTTTCACCAGAACTTCAATAAAGTACCTCTGAGACTCTCAACATGGAGGTGTCAAAAAACTGAGAGAGAGAGAGAGAGAGAGAGAGAGAGAGAGAGAGAGAGAGAGAGAGAGAGAGAGAGAGAGAGCAGGCTGGGTATATCTCACGACATTTTCCCCTATTTTCGCCCCCTTTACCCCCTGCTTGCCTGCCTTTCTAAGTCATTCATAAGCTCTCTATCCAGCAAGAATTGTGTCATGGCCAAGTCTAAAGACCAAAGAATATGAAATATTAAAAGAGAGGAAGAAAAGGAAGAAAGGTCACAAAGGATCGCAGGAGATAAACACTGAAGTCAACTCCAAGATGAAAGGGTGGGGTGGGGTTGTAGGTGTATACAGGTCCTATTTAAAGGTGCTGTTCCCGAAAGGTTTTCTGTTAAAAACTGAATATGCAGACTATACAGTTGCAAAAGAGATGGATGTCCCCCCCCCCTCCTAGGCACACAACAGAGAACACACACAGAGACACTTACACATACACACACACAAAGGGCCGAGCACATTCAGCCTGATTCCCTGGCAGACACTTGGCCAAGTATCCATCACGTTCTGAAGGCTGCGTGTGAAATTAAAACACAAAACACCACAAAGCAACACACTCCCAAGCACAGCTACATATGCACTCATCCAGTTTCCCAGAGTCACTTGCTGTAGAAGTTCTTGGGAGTGACACTTTCCAGGGGAGAGAGGCGGCGAAGTGTGACTGGGTTGGGTGTTCTGGAATCCCGCAAGATCCACTTTGCTACATGTGGCCTGTGGGGCAGGCAGCAGCGTGACTGGCAAGTCCGGACTTTGTTTATTCTTTGTTTACTGTGCCATTTGTGCCTGTGGGGGGACAGGACTCTTCTCTCCCTCATCACCTCTTTTGCAGCAGATTTTTTATTCAGAGGCACACAGACACAGCACTCGGAGAGAGATCACTTCTAGTCTTGACGAATTCAGTTTTGAAGCCCAATCCCCTCCCTGTTTGCATAGAAGTAAACCTAACAGAGTTCAGGGGCGCTTGCTCCAAAGTAAGTGTGCCACTTTACTTCCCCCCCACCTCCAGCCACCACACACACAGCAGGCCTGACCATAGGAAGGAAACACTCTTACCCAACAATGCTTCTCAACCTAGCCCATGTTGTTTAATAATCCGGAAGTGTGCAAATACAGCCCTGGGCTACATTAACCAGTACAGGAATGCTTTCCTGGATTCTTTTAATCGGCAAAGTAAAGCATAGGAAGCAATACAACTAACAGGCAGAGGCACATCTCATCTGATTCATTGATTTTGAGGGTTTCTGGGCCATTGGCTTCCAAGCGGGTCTGGATTACAGCCACCGAGTGTGTAATTCTGACCCATTTAAAATCGATACCAGTTCTGCTTTGACTTGAATGAGATGTAGATTACTCCCATAATCTGTATCCTCTTGTCAATTACTTTCTCCCGGCCTGCCTCCGATTTACTTAATGGATATCAAGATCATTGAGGTTGGGGGTTGGGTGGAGAGAGGCACACACAGAGAGAGAAAGAAATCAAAGGCGGAAAAGAGGTCCCCTTCAAACCCCACTCCTTGACTCAACCTCCAGAACTTCTGAGGGGTAGTTTCTTGGCTCTTTAACAATACTAATACTGAAAAGAGCAGGAAACACACATGCTAATATTACTACTGCATGATTAAGAACCAGCATGATTAAGAACGAAGGCCAAAAGATCCACATGGAAGGGCATGAAAGGCAATAGGGCCTTCAAATCCCTTTACTTCAAATCTCTTTACCAGTTGTTTGGGCTGTTATAATCTTGATGGAGTACAACCACAAGCCTCTTTAAACAAGCTTTTATTGGAGAAAGGTATACTTCAAAACACAACCCTTTCCACTAGCAATGGGAACATATTTGGCTCTACAAAATTCATCTATCTATCTATCTATCTATCTATCTATCTATCTATCTATCTATCTATCTATCTATCTATCTATCTATCTATCTATCTATCTATCTATCTATCTATCTATCTATCTATCTATCTATCTATCTATCTATCTATCTATCTATCTATCTATCTATCTATCTATCTATCTATCTATCTATCCATCTATCCATCTATCCATCTATCTATCCATCTATCCCAAGAGTTTCCAGTATACACACACACACACTGTAGGTTCCCTTTGCAAGCATTTCTATACTCCTCCCAATCTCCCTTTCATCTTCCCCCAGGGAAACAAACAAATCCTGATTCACTACAATTTCTTCCCATCATATCTACAGCAGTGTCAATGTTAACAATGTATTCAATGCTTAGGATGGGAGGGGGCTTAGGATGGGAGGGGGCTAAAGCTCACTTAGTTTGCAGAGAATGAAAGAAAGGGGAGTAAAGGAAACCTTCATTTTTTTTATAACTACAGAGATGCTCATGCAAGAGAAGCCCGTTAACAATACACCCTGATTTACATGTAGGAGATACAAGGACAGGGTTATTTCCTTTTTAAACCCACACTTTTTATATTCCCAAGGCATCCTAGTAGAATCAAAGGGTTGGAGCAAATTGTCCCCATGTTGTGATGTCACAGGGTACAAAGGGCACAATCTCCAAACACAGTGGCAAATTGGCCACTGATTCAGGGACATAGAAGATGTCTTTAAGAAGCTTCTTAAATTTAACTGACAACAGTCCCCATATCTTAGGAAATCAGTGCCCCATAATAACCCCCCTCTCCCAGCCCTCCCTTAGTAAGAAGCCACCCCCCCACACACAAAAAAAAGGCAAAATAACTCACCAGGCATTTCCAAAGTCAATCTGTGTCACACTCACTGGTTTTATTGAACAAGGGGACTTTTCACAGATACACTAAAACTCTTTTATTGCAAGTTTACAATGATCATGTAAAATCAGTCCAAAAAACACAAGAACCACGACAAAAAGAAAAATCCCAACCAAAAAAAAATATTCTAGCTATTGACTTTTCCTTCCAACTTTCTCCTTCGCTTTCTTTTTCTTCTTACATTTAAATCAGCCATCAGTTCATCTGCTACTTCTAGCTCCTGTGCTGTTTTCCCCCCTTTATTCTTTTTTTTTTGTAAAACCTTGCCCCACGTTTATTTTGAAAAAAAAGAAAGGGGAGAGGGGGAAAAAACCTACCAGGGTCCATTTTCCTTTTGTTTTGTTCCCGGTTTGTAAACGCACAGAGCAAAATAACTACATTCTTCCCTTGCCTGCGTAATAATTATTAGCATATGCCCCGAATATTCATCTAAAACAGAACATCCAGCTCCCCCAACACACACACAGAACACACACACACTCACTCACACACACACACACACACACACACACACGCGGGCACATTCACACAACTCCTCGACTCCTTCCCTTTAAAAAATAAATAAAACCCGGAAAATGGCGGGTTTTTTGGGAAAAAAAACCCAGCAGGTACTTCCACCTGGCATCTCATGCTAATAATACATGCACGTAAGTGTGAGATCTTCAAGCCTGATCTCTTTCTTTTGTGTGTTTCCACCCCCTCTTCTTTAAATATATATAAGCACGAGGAAAAAAACGAGGAGGGGGGGAACAAAAAGAACCAAAATATATAGATATATATTAGATTCTATAAATAATCAGAGTCAATTTTTTGTTGGGGGGGGGGTCGGTCGGTCGGTTTTCTGTTCTGTTCTGTTTTGTTTTGTTTTGTTTGTTTGTTTATAACCTTGTAATATCCTCTGGCCGTTGGTCCTGAGATGAGCTTTGCGACTGCTCTTCACTGGCTGCCACGGGGTTGGAAGAAGCCGGGATCGAGCTGCCGGAGGAATTGGCCGGCGCCGTCGACCGCACTTTGGTGTTGGGCAGCCGGTGGTCTTTTTTCCACTTCATCCGCCTGTTCTGAAACCAGATCTTGATCTGTCTCTCCGACAGACACAAGGAATGGGCGATCTCGATGCGCCGCCGCCTAGTCAGGTATCTGTTATAGTGGAATTCCTTCTCCAGTTCCAAGACCTGCTGTCTCGTGTAGGCAGTCCGGGATCGTTTGGGCTCGCCTCCATTGTAATTGGGGTTCACTGGGAAGGAGGGGAAAGGGAGAAAAAAACCCCCAAAGGGTCGCATGAATACAGGGAGAAAGGCGAAGGCGCGGCGACAGAGAGGTGCACAACGAGAGAAAGAGAGCTCTCCAGTGGCTCGAGAGAAAGGGGGAGGGAAAAAGAGGGAGAGAGAGAGAGAGAGAGAAGTCATCAGCTAAACGGGTTATAAAGAACCCAAGACTTTCTCTTCTAATAAGAAGGGGTTTCCCTGGCTTGGGAAGAGCCTGAATTATTTATGCACCCCCTCGCAAAGCCTTCGGAGTTTCACGCATACATAACAGAACGAACCACATGGCTGGGGCTGCCCAGACTAGCTTGGCTATAAAATTTATGGTGGGTGTAATTACCCGCTCGGAGTCGTAAATCCAGCTCAATTGTGCTAACCCGGAGCCTCTCGCGGAAGGCGAAGGCAGAGATGGGGAAAGGGGAGAGAGAGGCAGACACACGCGCAGCAGAGAGAGAGAGAGAGCCTGTGCAGGAGAGACAGGGGGCTTGGGGATGGGGTGGGGTGGGGGGAGAACAAGACCCGAGAGGGACCCGAGAGGGGGGCCAGAGCCGGGCAAAGTTACCTACCGGTACTGACGTGGATTTTTTTCATCCAGGGGTAGACGATGGGCTGCTTGGCGGCCGTGGTGCTGGGATGCTCGGGGGTCTGCTGGGTGCAGGCTGGGGGGGCCGGGGCCGGCGAGGCGGCCGCGCTGGAGAGCGCCGTTTGGTCGCAGAGCTGCGGGGGCTTGTCGGGGAGGTGGTGGCCCCCGGACGGCGGTCCATGGCCCCTGGGGTGCGCCGGGGGGTTGCTCCCGGGCCCGGGGAGGCCGGCGCAGCTGTACTGGCGCTCGGGGTAGCCGGGTCGCGGCGGCGGAGGAGGAGGCGGAGGGTACAGCTCCTGGTGGTGGTGCTGGAAACTGGACTCTCTGGTCCGGCTGTAATATTCCGGACTGTGGTCGGGGATGTAATTATTTTGCGAATATTCCTCGCATGGAGGGAATTTCGGATCGATGTAGTTAGAGTCCATCAAATACGAGCTCATGATCATTAATTTCTGGAGTGGAAAATAATTTTTCTCGCTTTGTCGTTTTTCTGCTCCATAAAACCCTCCTACTAGCTGGCGACCCCGTAAAGTTAGTTTCACCATGTGACTCGTTGCGCCAATCACGCCCGCCGAGCGAGTCCCCGGATAAGGAACCAAAAGCTTATTCAAAATGTATCCAATTTGTGTGTGTGTGTGTGTGATGCTCGCGCGCGCGTGTGTGTGCGCGAGAGAGAAAGGCAGTGGGTGGGTGGGTGCTCTCGTTGTGGTTTGGGAGCACCCTTGGAACTCGGAGCCAAAAAAGCTGGATGGAGGGTGGGGGGAAGAGATCTAGGAGCCTTCCCTTCCAGAAAAAGCAAGGCGCAGCATCATGAAAGGACACCAGAGGCAGGGGAGAGACTCAGGGTCAGGAGGAGCCTCCCCACCCCCTTGCAGGTATCCAGCAGGACCTCCTCGCCTGTAGCGATCCACGAGGGAACTGATCCCCGCTCAAGAAGATCCTTGGACGCCCCAGGGAAGCAAGCTGGCTTGAAACCATTTCTGCTGGTTTCACCTTAAAAGAAAAACTGGTGGGAGAGAGAGGTTCCCCCCTCGCCTCCCTCCTTCCACGATCAGTGGCACTGCCTGCAAAACTGTTCTGTCCCCCCCCCACAATCACACACAATGCCCCCCCCCTCATTGGAAGACGGCTAAATATTTTGTGATCCAGGGGCTTAGAGGGGGGAAACAAAGGAGACAGGTTACCTGGGAGGAGGGAAGGAAAGGGGATATGCAAATCACCTTGGCGTCATTTGGAGATCTGTGTGAAAAAGCTCATCCACCTTTGCAGGAAAGGCGAGCTTGCTTGGTAGAGAGGAGCTGATGTGGTTGTGAATGGAAAGCAGGAGGCTCCTTACCCAGCCAGATGGCAGGACTACCGTCCACCCCCCTGTTAGCCATTTGGGATGGGGGTTATTAAACTGGGAGGCAAGTCGCTTTTTTGTTTTTAATACTCGGCTGGTTTTATCCATGGGAGGTTCTGCTGTCCTTTGGTCACCCCGGGAAGAACAGGCAGGTGCCCAATCCTGTTTGAAAGCAGAGAGGTACATAAGAAAGGAAGATGGCTCCCCACCCCCACCCTCCTCTCTACAAGAGGCAGGTCTGATTCCCTTCCACTCTCCGTGGCACCCAGATTCATGGAGAGGTGGGTACCATCCGTCCTGAGCATCTCACTTCCTGGTGGAATCAGGGATGGTGGGCAGAAGACATTCCAGAGCAAAGTACCCCAAACTCCACCCCCTATGCCAGTATAAACAGACCCCTGGGTAAGTTAAGAAAGCTGAAGAGAAGAGGCAAACCTTTTAAAAGAGCTCCGGTGATGGCAGAGCAGGGCTTTATCAGTCGCTTACATTAAGATGGGGCGCTGGGAGTCGGATTAATCCCTTGTACGGCTTGATAACAATTATAGTTGAAAATCATAGCTTGCAGGGCATTGCAATATTTTACTTGATAACAATAAAAGTGCCACATAAAGTTAACTGTTTATGTTTTATTTATTAGACTAAATGTGCCAGCGGTGTCGGAGGCTCTGGGCTGGTTGTAACAGTTTTTATGGGGCTGTAAAACGCCATAAATCAGTCACTTGAAATGGTTAGGTCTCTCTCTCCCTCTCCCTCTCTCTCTCTCTCTCTCTGGCACAGGCTTGTGTGAGCTTGCGTTTGCGGTTCCTGCTCTTCCTTCTTTCCAAGAAGAGTAATAATTATGATTTTTATTATGGGGGGACCTTTTGCCTTCCCCCTTTTTTTAACTCCTTAGTTCAATCTAGCACGAGACGCCTCCTCTGGATCTGTACTTCCTTTTAAAAGTTTTGGGTCTTTTAAAAAAACCAGAAAGAAAAGAGAAAAATAAACTAATGCTACCCCTCCCCCAATTTCAGATATTTATGACTTTAATTGCAACATCTGCAAGGATAGCAGAAGACTTACAAGGTTCTGGCATCCTCCATATACTCCCCTAGAGACGAATCTGTGCTTGAGGCACAGCACACGAATTCGATTCTGCAGGGGACATATAGAGGACCGGAGAATTTGGCCTTTGTGATGTTGAGGGAAGCACATGTCTCACTGGTTCTCATGGGAGGGGGAGTTTGCAAGGGCCACGACGGTAACTGCCTGGGCTGAGATTACCCTTACTGCTGCTATGGATCTGTCATCAGGCGGAAAGGCTAGGTCTTCTTCTCCCTCCCCCACTCTCATTGAACTCTATCTTTCTCTAGGGAGAGAAAGAATAATAGTGTTATGATCTCCAGCACCTTATCTGACGCTATAACTGCTTCCTACTTGTATAGTGCTTTTTGCACCAGCTTAAAGAGTTCAGCAGTTCAGTTGTCCCAGCTGGGCCCTCCTTAACCGCCTTCCCCCAACTCGCCCCAGCCTTTCTCATAGGATTTCCCAGTACCAGTTTCCAATGTAGGGAAGTGGGCCAAGGAAGGAAGGAAGGAAGGAAGGAAGGAAGGAAGGAAGGAAGGAAGGAAGGAAGGAAGGAAGGAAGGAAGGAAGGAAGGAAGGAAGGAAGGAAGGAAGGAAGGAAGGAAGGAAGGAAGGAAGGAAGGAAGGAAGGAAGGAAGGAAGAAGGAAGGAAGGAAGGAAGGAAGGAAGGAAGGAAGGAAGGAAGGAAGGAAGGAAGGAAGGAAGGAAGGAAGGAAGGAAGGAAGGAAGGAAGGAAGGAAGGAAGGAAGGAAGGCTCTGATTTTAAACATTTCCCAGGGAGTCCCATCTGAATCCAAACAGAACTACTCCGAAAAAGATGTGCTTGCTATTGCATAACAACTCCTGGCTTATGAGGGCAATCCTGATAAATATTTAGCAACCATTAATCTACAAGCTGATGAGTACTCCTTGAATTATTATTTTTTTTTACACGTCGAATGGAAGGGAATACAGCTTTGTCATCTTGGAACCTAATTCCTTGGAAGTTGCTCCACTGACAATCAATCTCCAGATGAAGTTTCAGGAACACATACTAACTTCAGAATGAAAGTGGAATCAATTTGTGAGTAAATGTGTTAGGATCAGACTGTGGAATGCTCACTTGATTTCAGAGACCGAACTTCTACATATTTGCTTGAAAGTAAGCACTTCTGAAATCAAGTGGGCTTTGAATCTTGAATCATAGTTTCCTCTCTCTCATTGTGTATGTGCACACACAACCCCAAAGGGGACTGAAATTAACTACTTCCTTGTTAATTTCATTGCAGGCAAGCAACTTTTAAAATTTACTCCTTTGCTGTTTATTTATATATGCGTGCGTGCACACACACACATGTACGCATGTTCTCTTTTCTAAAGTTTTATTTTCATCAAAATATTTATTTGTAAAAACAACAACACTTGCTTCCCTAAGTTTCCTTTTATTGTCTCTATCAAAGAAGACTCCAAGGACGTGTGAAAAAAAATCGTGGGTGGGGGACCTCTTTTGTCTCTAAAGCGTCCCTCCCCCCCCTTTCACACTGGCCTCAGCCCAACCAGCAGAACAATGTGGGGGGGAGTGTCCCCCCCCCCCCGTCCAAAGCGACAACAGCAAAGAGAAATATAACACTTCCATCAAATATATTTCTGGCCTTTATTTCCTACCCGAGCCAGGAATCGGGTTGCAAACGTGTATCTATCTGGCTACCATTTCCAGGACCATTTCAGAGCACAAAGCGCCTCCTTGACAGTACTGAAGAAAAATAAGCGCTCATTGTCCCTGCGGATTCATTGTGAAAGCTATTACCATACTGACCGCTTGGTAACCTACACCTCTAGCCATTTGCAATCTGTGCATCTTGGTTTGAGGGGGAAAAAAAATGAAGTACGTATTCACCGAGGCTTTGCTGTTTCAGGTTTTAGGAATCATAATAGTTATAATACTAATAATAATGATTATACAACCCCCCCCCCCCCCCATGTGAACGGTTTCCCAGTTAAGGTTACACACAACCATCCAACAAGGACGCACAAAACAATCCGTGTTGATGGCTGTAATACGGGGGCGCCACACAGGGCGGGCAGCCCCTCCAGTATTTCAGACCACACGTGATTATGCCTTATAAGTACTGGTATCTTTGAATATTAATTTCGTTTTTAAAAATCCATTCAAGTTAACTAATTATACAATATACTAGGGTGGGGAAGGAGAGTGCAGCTTGAATGTGTCCGAAGATGAGGTCTTGGAACTTTGCAGTGAATCCTAAACCCTGTGAATTCTGCTTTCCCCCCAACTCCTGCTTAAAATGTCATTGGCTTCATTGGTTGACGTGTATGCTTTCTCTGTCAAGATGACCGTAAGATGACTAGAGATTTATTTTTTTTGGCAGGGAGAGAGTAAACGCTGTTTATTTTTCCTGCAAATAGCAATGCTAATATCATTATAGAGTTAAATAACTGCTCTTTCTTTCTTTCTTTCTTTCTTTCTTTCTTTCTTTCTTTCTTTCTTTCTTTCTTTCTTTCTTTCTTTCTTTCTTTCTTTCTTTCTTTCTTTCTTTCTTTCTTTCTAACTTGTAATCACTAAGGGCCAACCAAACCGTTTTCCTCCTTTCTCCCTTTCCTGGTTCCCCACCACCACGCAAAGAGACAGGTCTAATTTATGCAAAGAAATATGCAAATGTTTAATTGATTTTTCCTTAAATCTGTTGTCACGAAAAGTAATGAGTCGGGGCAAAACGATTTGAATAACCAAAGCATGTCACCAGAAGTAACACACACATACACACACAAACATAGGAAGAACACATTTTTCTTTTTAGCTTCTCCAGAAGCTAAAATCTTGCAAATATTTATCCCACCGTTTTAAAGCTCTGAAGGCTAATTCTTGCTGTTTGTTAAAGAAGAAAACATATATATATATGCAAACAGTTTCCTCTTTCTCTCCGAAGGGCCCCCCAGGCCCCACTCGCCCCTCCCTTCCTCTCCCAGGAATTCAATTTTCTTCAAATCTCGTTGAAAGTGGCTTTTTAAGAAGTGGGCGCATTTTAATATTGCTTAGACGGCGTGACCTGAATTTCACCTCAACTGTTTGACTTGATCCAATAGGTCACTGCCAAGGAGTTATTGATGGGGAACCTCCATTGATATTTGTCTCCTCGCAAATGGCCTTTAGATCTTCTAGCGAGTTCAATAACTAGTTATAATGTAGAAGGGAAAAAATGAAGCCCAAAGGCAAACGAATATGATGTTTCATTTTTATGCTGGAGAAATAGTTGTTGTTGTTTTTCCCCTTTCTGCTCCCCTCCTTTCTTATCCCCAATCCCACCTTTTTCACCCCTTCAGAACAAAAAAATGGGGGGGGGGTCTGGTTGGGGTGAAACAATCCCCTGTCCCTCCCTCCCCCTCCCCCTCCCCTCCCCCTCTCAGCTGAAGACAGTGCTTCGAATCTATATTGCAAATCTCCCTTGTTTATATACTTATTTATTTGATGACTAATCGAGGGGCTTCAGTTCATGAACTCTCCGAGACTGATCTAGTCCGCAGTCCAAACAATATTTTTCAGCTGGGTAGGAATTGTTGGCTTTACTGATTTTTTTAAAGAAAAGGTCTATGTGCCTATAACTGCCAGCACTGGATGGGGGTGGGATGGGGGAGGGAGTTAAGAGGGCATAGTGGTCTCTTGTCTTTTGCAGATACTACCTATGCCTTAAAAAATTATTTTAAAGAGATGAGCAAAGCTTCCAACGCTATTAAAATGCTAATTTGAATGCAAATATAGGGGCGCGTTGAAAACAAAGAAAATATCCGTTTCCTCTTATTTTGCTACGGTTATATTTGCATAATTGTCTATGCTTGGACCCATCTTCTTTCTTGAGGAACTGCTTGGATTTGTTTATTTGTTTGTTTTTCTTGGTTCCTTGTTCTTTGGATCTAGTGGCTGGCCACAAGCCATTGGAGACTGAAAATTTGGGGAAGAATCTGTCTTTTGAAAAAAGCACAGAGACAAGGGGAGAAAATCCCCTCCCCAATTCTTTGCTTTATAAATCCCTCTGATGTGTATCTTATGAACCCACTGCAAATGCAGCAGAGTAGACTTCAAGGAAAAACAAAGACTTGGAGTAAAGAAAGATTTTACACACACACACACACACAGAGAGAGAGAGAGAGAAATAAAAAGTACACAGATGGTTTCTTTAATTGTCCACTGAGTTGTTCTAACATGGACTGGAAATATGTACACATTTTAGACTGCTTTGAGTAGTTTTGAATAAAAGTCCTTTGGGCTTTGGATACCTCAATTCCAAGCCATTTGGTTACATCCATGAGGGTGCGGGTGAGAGAAAAGAAGGGTCTACAGACTGGCTTTGCATTTTGCTCGCTTTAAATCAGATGTGTTGCTTCCAAAAAATCTTAGAGGTGAGAAGTCAGTGTGAGAGAGTATCCATCGCAATACTGGTACTTAGCAGCAGGAATATAGCAGGGGTAGGGTTTGTTTGGCAGTGATAGTACTGTGTAGTAGTGTAGTGTAGTATTTCATGTTACTAGTGATTTCTCCATTTTTATGGGATGTTTATGCACATGTGAATCATTCTTGTGTTGATTTCATAAACATGTGCTGAGCTACATGTGGACGTGTAAATGGCCTGCCTGCGTGAAATTGCTGAATTTTTAGAAACACTCGTTTGTTGACAACTTTTGCCTGAGAGGTCTGGCTGTTCAAGGCAATCCTTGATTTTGTGGTCCCTCAGGGAACAGGCAAGTGCGAATACACCAGGATTTACATGCTAACTATCTCAATGCCAGCTTTTGAGCATTTCCCCTCTACGTTCTGACCCTAACTTGATTTCAAACAGTGTCTGATTTTCCTTTGAGGAGCTGACTTATTACTTGAGTTCTATTGATTGAAGAGATTTCCATAGCTGGGCAGAACTCGTTTATGAAGCACAGGCTGCTTGTTTGTTCATGCAATCCTATGTAGAGGTAGCCCAGTCTAAGCCCATTGAAACAGAAGGGCTTGGAGTGAGATAGCTCTGCCCAGGGTCCTGTCTTCGAGCCAGCGAAACTGCCCAACTATCAATGTACTCGAGCAGATTCAATAAAAGATGGTGAAGAAAAGATAAAAGATAAAAGATAAAAGATAAAAGATAGATAAAAGATAAAAGATAAAAGATAAAAGATAAAAGATAAAAGATAAAAGATGGTGAATTGGGGGGGTCACACGAGAGTGGGGGATGAGCTCTGCTCAGTTTTCCTAAATAGCATTTAAAGCTTGATGACCTTTGGAATCAGATGTAAGAAGCACATGTAGTTTAATCCTATTAAGAGATTCCCGCTCCTTGATATTTTTTTTAACTGCAAAGATCTGTTCTTTTGGACTGTATTGTGTTTTTAACCCTGTGCCCCCACCCCCACCCCCAAGATATGCATGTGCAAAAGAAGGAAAGTCATAGCATGTTCCTACACACTGTTCTGAAGGATTTTATTTAGCCATTCCCGGGTATATGCATATAGATGTGTACATATAATACCTATACGTATTTATGTATGTACTGAAGATATGTTTGCTCTGTATGGGTATCTTGAGTGGTTCATCTGACTCTTCCCCGCCCCACACAAACAAACAAACAAACACACACACACACACACACACACACACACACACACACACACACACACACAGGGCTATATAGCATCCTATGTATTATATATATTGACAGAGATTCATGGTTTCCCCAGGCACTTACATATATCTGTGTAAATAAATACTATTAGGGAACAACAAGTCAACAGAATTTGGGATAGAAATGTGCAAAGATGTGCTCCTCTCTCCACACACCCCTCTCCCCACCATATGTCAGATTTTATAGGCTGTATTTAGTTATTCTCATTACTTCTATGGACAGTCGAAAAAAATTGAATGATTTGTGGATACAGTACCAGCGTGTTTCAAGGAGTTTCATTCATATACTGGCAGGGGAGTCCGTTCCACGGATATCTACCCAAAATGCAAGGTATTTGGAGGACATCAGATTTCCTGGGCAAGGGAGAGAACTTAGGGAATGACCATTGGGCATTCCCTTTTGTCCCATCAGGGCTTCCTTCCCTTTTATCCGAGAGGCTGAATTTTCTACCTAATTTGCTCTTCTGCTCTATCCAGCACTGACTCCCCGCAAAAACAAAAAACACCCACACCACCGCAGCAGCCCCCGGCCCGGCCCGGGCCCAGCACACACAAATAAAAGGTTTGCAAAAACACATTTGTGGTTGTCTAAGAAGATCTTTCTAATTGCCTTTTAAGAGCAAATGCGTATTTGAATCTGTTGGAAAAAACACGCAGTGACTTATGTTTTTGAGTGGCTGGGAACAATGGTGTCTCCTGCTTAAAGCAGAGCCTCGTTATTTGTAATGTTTATTTTTTTCCCACCAGGGTACTCTCAGTTTAATCTTTCACAGTGTAATAAACTATTATCTTAGTTAATCCCAAAGGTGAATCCATCAAAACCTTTTAATAAAACGTTTATTAGTTCCAGCAAGTCAGGGAAGGCTGTAAACTGTAAGTACAGTGTAGACAGGCTGAACTTAAAGGAACTTGGGCTGGTGTGTGTGTGTGGGGGGGGGGGGGTGTTACAGAAGGAGTAGTAGTAGTAGCAGTTTGGATTTATATCCCCCTTTCTCTCCTGTAAGGAGACTCAAAGGGGCTGACAATCTCCTTTCTCTCCCCTGCCCACAACATACGCCCTGGGAGGTGGGTGGGGTTGAAAGAGCTCCAAAGAACTATGACTAGCCCAAGGTCATCCAGGTGTTGGAGTGCACAGAGCTAATCTGAATTCCCCAGATAAGCCTCCACAGCTCAAGTGGCAGCAGGGGGACTCAAACCCAGTTCTCCAGATTAGAGTGCACCTGCTCTTAACCACTACGCCACGATGGGGGTAGGGGGGTGGAGGGGATTTAAATCTCTCCCTGCTGGGGCTGGCAAGGATAATTCTGCAGGTCAATTGCAGTTGTCCTCAGTCAAGACCACCGAAGCCAAAGAAGTTGCAATGCTGAACAAGAGAACTCTCAGGAATGCTACACAGGACACGAGCAGGCCTCCTGTCCTTGTTTGGGATTGGGGGGCGGGGGTCTTGGAAGAGAGAATAGACCTCCTCAATTCGGGGTTCCCATAAAGCCTTGGGCCAATTTAGAGCCCAAACTCATGGGGATAGGAAGGTGAGCCCCCAGAATATCAACACGCTCATTAGGAAAGACCATAATGCTGGGAGAATGACGGCAGAAAACAAAACCAGTTGCTCGGAAGGATCGCGGAGGAAAAGGATTGCTGTTATTCCAAGGAATAATCTCCTTAAAGGTCGATCTTCTCTCCTTCTTTCCAGCAATCCGATCGGCACGCATGTCCATCTTCTGCTACCAGATAAGAGATATGATCCTGTCATGAAACGTGTACACCGAACCTCTCGCTAGGTTTACACACGAACCGGCCACTTTGAGAATGACCTAGGATCTGTCCGGCCTTGCCTATCTCTGCATGGCAAAATAATTCATTTCGGCAGCTCAGCACCCAAAAGAAGGAGCCCAGATATAAAGCGTTGGACTGTCCCGGGCAGGTACAGGATTTCTGTCTATTAGTCAGGAGATTTTGAAGAGTGAAAGATAACGCAAGAGTCCGAGAAAGAAATCAACGATGGAGAAGCCAGCTGGTCTTCTTTTAACGAAAACCACAGGCTGGAAATGCCTGTTGGTTAGTCAGTTTCCTATGATTATGGAAGCAATTATGTTTGGGGGAAGATGGACTTGTTTGTCGTCCCCTCAAGAACCGTCACTAGTAGCTCTTTAGCACCTATGAGAAAACGCGTATATTCCAGGAGGGGGGGAAAAAAGGACAGAAGGAGCATGCTTCTGTCAGGTCTATTGCTAATTTGATTGATTTATTGAGAGAGAGAGAGAGAGAGAGCGAGCGCTGGACAACTATCTAGATAGATAGCTAGATGATAGATACATATATAGATGACGTTCTAACATGCAAGGTATACACTCCATCCACCTATTGCTGTTTTGATTGATTTATTAATAGAGAGAGCCAGAGAGAGAGAGAGAGAGAGAGAGAGAGAGAGAGAGAGAGCTGTTACTAGCTAGATAGCTAGTTAAATTGCTAGCTAGATAGCTAGCTAGATGATAGTTACATTTATAGATGACGTTCTAACATGCAGGGTATACACTCCATCCACCCAGGCCCATGAATCCGTCCTAGGCAGCTTCGCAGAAGAAACCCGTTTTCATCTCGTTATTTGATGTAAAATACGTTGCGATCAGGTGTACCGATCGCCCCTCTTCAACAGACCCCGCTCTTTGCAGGGCTCTCTCTGCCTTCATCGCTTCAAGGAGGGAGGCAGATTTGCAGCCTGGGTTTGTGTCTGTCTGTGTGTCTGTTTCGCTGGCAGCGGACTTGCTGAGATGCCAGGTCCAAGGGTTTGGCAAAGTGGGGTTCTGCCTCTCGCTGTTCCGCTGTAGCCCTAAAGCAACGGCCGGAGAAGAGGGGACAATTCCCTTTTGACTGGTCGACGACGACAAACGATCTCCTCAACGTAGAAGGCTTTCACGGCCGGAATCACTGGGGTGTTGTGGGGTTTCTAGGCTGTATGGCCGTGTTCCAGCAGCATTTTTTCCTGACGTTTCGCCTGCATCTGCGGCTGACATCTTCAGAGGATATCAGATGCAGGCGAAACGTCAGGAGAAAATGCTGCTGGAACACGGCCATACAGCCCGGAAACCCCACAACACCCCAGATCTCCTAGATCTCAGTCGAGGAGGAGACATTCTCTCTGGTCTGAAGCCTGCCTCGGCCTCTTCCCAGCCTCCTCCAGAGAAGCTGGGCCTGGCCTGCTGTCTCCGGAGGGTCCCTGTCTGTGCTTTAACCCCGCTGTTTAGCGCGAAATAAAGTTACTGTCCGGGGGAGGAAGGCTGGCGCGCCCGCCTGGCGCATCCATCTTCGCCACTAAGGGGGCTCTGCTTATTAGCCGTAGTAGCCTCCGAGAAGTCGAAAACTACAAATAAACTCGTCTGGGGTTCCAGGCAGGAGATACAAGTGTTTGTTTAAAGGCTCCGCTTGGATGAGCGGCAATCTTTCCACACCAGAGCAGCGGGGGAGTTTATTGCACCCAACCACCCTTTCCAGCCACTTTTCCTCTTCTCTTCTCTCCCCCCGCCCCGCCCGCCCCGCCCCGCCCCGCCCCGCCCCGCTTCTTTTCTTGTTGTTTCATCTTTTCACAGGCACCTTTGAGAAAGGAGAGGCAAGCAAAGGGCTGGCAAGACGGTGGAATCTACAGCCCCAGAGCCGGCCAGCTCCCCTGCCCCCACTTCCTGTGATTAGACCGATCAAAACGGACACCTCCCTGCGTTTACGGCCCCCTCCCTTTCCTGCCTGGAAAGAGCCCCTGTAATAAAAGTCTAGCCGCCCATCACTTTTGTTGGAGAGGTGGGGTGGGGGGGAGATTGTACTGTAGGATTGTACACCACCTGGTGGGACCCGATTTGGGGAGGGGGGGCAGAGGCTAGAGGATGGGGTGCGACGTCGTTTTTGAAAGTGGGGGCGGCGTCCAGTAATACTAGGTTCCCCCCATTGCCCCTCCCCCCTCCTGCCACCAAGCAAGCAAAAAAAAGTTTCCTGCCTTGAGGAAGGGCTGCAGGCTGCAGCAGAGGCGTCTTGGCCACAGACATACTCAAGAGGCTTCTTAAATCTCTTGCAAATGCTTGTAGATGACACTACAGTTCATGTTACAGTTACTGTTTATGTTAAAAACTCCGGCAAACGCTGGTCCTGCCTTGGACAGAAAGTAAATACTCCGTTCCAACAATAGTAGTTGCTTCCCCTCCCACGTGACTGTTCCGTCCTTGGGTCAGGAACGGGGAGAAATCTGTACTTGTCAGGAAATTCCAGGCACGGCCATAATAACAGCAGTTCAGATATACCTCTACAAACATGTGTGTGCCTTTGGCCTAGTATATGTACCTATAGACAAACAGTATAGCATAGTATAGCATAGCCTAGCATGGTATAGTATTGCATAGTATGGTATGGTACAGTATAGCATAACATAGTACAATATAGTATAGCATAGCATAGTACAGTAAAGTACTATGTGCTTCTTACTATGTACAGTAAAGTACTAGTACACCGCCCAGAACCCTTTGGAGGTGTGTGGTATACCAAATTTAACAAATAATAAAAAAGAATAATAAAGTATAGTATATCATAGTATAGTATAGCACAGTAAAGTATAGCATAGCATAGTGTAGCATATCATAACATAGTATAATATAGTACAGTATACCGGTAGTACAGTAAAGTATTATAGGGAGACAGACAGCAGTAGAAGGGTAATGGACTGAATATAGCTTGTTAGGTTTTGCCTCCTGTAAATTATGTTTTCCCATTTCCTAGGCTGCAAAAAGTAAGAAAAGATATTAAGCATGTGGATGCATGGGTCGATGGACCAAGAGGTTCTCCTCAAACCCCCCCCCCCGCCCCAACATGACAATCCGGAAAGTATTGCAGCGTTTATGCTGTTGAGTACTGGGCAAGCAGTGGACTGCGGGGAAAACGTTTCACCCTGGAAGCCAACAGAGAGCCGCTTAAAGTGCCGACGCCACGGAGGGGGAAGAAAGCGATGTGTTTACCATTCTCCCGGGGTAGTTAAGATGGGTATCTGGCCGGAGAGCCAGAAACTGCAAGTCAAGCAAGCCGCAATCATATAGAAATCGATAGCTGGCAATTCAACTCTTGACCGAATGGAAACGCCATTTGACAGAGAAGCTCTTTCAGAACCGGATCATAAATCAATACGAGCAACATATCAGTCAGTCAATGCAGTTTGCACAGATGATACACTCCGTCCCCCCCCCCCTTTTTTTGTTATTTCTTAAGAGAAGTAGATAAAATCTAATATATTCAACGCTGTTTCTCCACCTCGCCAAGAAAAAACACACACACACACTAGGCCGCTGAGATCAAACGGGAACTATTGAACTCACGAGGAACAGCCTCGCCGGTAGACCCGTTTACATCCTTCCAGCACGTTCCCCGCTTTTCGTCGAGATGACTCAACCTTATTACAATATTTTAAGAGGGGGATATTTCCAAACACCCTCCCACAGATTCATTAATATTCTCAATGGGTTTCTTGTAGGAGCAAATTCTTTAGCGTTCTAATTTATAAAACACCCAAGGGAGGCATACAAACAGAACTCCATTCACAATATCCTCATTTTTGCAACGCCCGGGGAGGAGAGGAGACGATGTGCCAATAAAGCTCGTGCGGTTAAAACGCATCTTGAAGCCTGCATTTCCCCCAGAAGGAAGTGCTTTAAAGGTCTCCTTCGTGACAAGATCCAGAACGTCATAAAACCCCTTTCATGTGCTCTTTTCATCCCGAAGAGGGGAATGGAGGCGGGAAAAGTCCCTGCAAGGAATCGAGATTTGCCTACAGGTTGACGGATGCAAAGATTTGCTGGGGAAAACGCGGATACAACTCTGTGACGCTTGAAATAACCCAGATCCTAGACAGAATTACCCAGATGTGGGAGTGCTGATTTTTCTGGAACTCCACTTCCACAACAGTTAGCATTTCAGGGTTGTTTTTTTTCAAAGTGGAAAAATGCATGCATCCTATGAAGAGGGAGGGAATTAAACGGGGGTTGCTGCCAAAAAGTGAAAGTTCTCAGCCTTGTAAAATCCCGCCCCCCTTGGACTGTGAAATCGCTCCTCCACCTTGTCTTGTGTTAACGTCTGCCCAGGCTCATCACGTACGGTGGCTTCAATGGACCATACCATTTATGTTCCCCAGGTCTTAGGTCTTGGTGCCAGGTGCCCCCAGGGCCGTGCAATAATATCCCCGAACAAGCACTGATAGAGCAAGCAATGTCTGTCCTCTTGCTCTTTCAAGCCCTGGACTTGGCTAGCAAATATAACTTTGTTCAGCTCTTCAGACGACTGCAGTGGAGGTGAGCAAACCAGGTTTGCAGGAAGACTCCAGTCCTTTTCCTTTTATGTGTCTCTTGCTGATAATGTTGCCCAGCTTCAAACTGCAGCACTAGGAGGGAGAACCGTCGGGGGAGGGGGGGAAGGTGGAGGGGAATCCATGTGTCTTGTATTCTCCTCTCTTTTGGACCCAATTATACCTTATGCTAGTGAAGATGACTACAAAAGACAGAATGCCCCAGAGAAGGCCACCTGGCTTCTCACAATCTGCTATTATTTGGGGGGTTCTGGGCTGTATGGCCATGTCCCAGTAGCATTTTCTCCTGACGTTTCAGTGCATCTGTGGCTGGAATCTTCAGCAGACAATGCTATTGTTTTGACTGCACCTCCCAGATCGCTCCGACATTTCTTTTTTAACTCCCTGTGTTTTTTTCATACATCCCATAAACCGAAGGTTTTCTTTCTCTGTACTGAGCTTGCCATTGCCGCCACCAAACCATTGGAAAAGAATTTTAGAGAGAATGTCGATGAATTGCAAATATTTCCAATGAAAGAGCATGAGATGAATAGTTAAGCGTTGTGATCTATTCTCTCTACCTGTGGCATAAGATGGGTTGTATTTATGGTTCATTTAAAGAGGGGGGCGGGGGGGGGAGCTTCCCACAGTGATACAATTTTAAAGTCAAAATAAAATATCAAGCTCCCACTAATGGAATCTGACAGGATTGCCTGGTGGGAGGGGGGGAGGATGGGAATGTGGCAGACATATGTGAATGTCACATTGCTTCTGTCAGTCAAAACATGTTCTCCTCTATTTGGCTTTTGTATACATATATCATCACCTATGTGTGATTTCCTCTCCTTGAGTGGAGGGCTGGGATCACGTGGTCCCCACAACAGGCATGCTCCCCATCATTCTGGAAATAGTTTTGATTTCACACAGGGGCACAAATCTTCTAACTACCTTTCCATCTTTCAGAGGAAGAAAGGTCGGTAAAAAAAAAGAAGAAGCATCAGCCACCTCCCAAAATATCTATTATGAGGAAGCAAAACAAAACAAGAACCAAGAAAGAATAGAGTGAATTGATGGGAGAAAGAGACTCCAAGCTTGCTGTAACCATCACTTCTCAAAGTAATCCACCACCCACCACCGGCGATTGTAGAGATGGAATACTTGGCGTAAATGCTTTTTAAGATGCACGTGCTGAAGTTCTCTCTGTGGGTGTCAATAATCAGTAAACTGGAAACCAAACTGAAAGTCTCTGGCTACAGATAGGTATGAGGATAGAGCTATCGATCTTTCTAGCTATCAGCAAGGAGGTTATCAGAGATCAATTACACTCTCATAAGCAAGGCCTATCCAGTCGAGAATTCTTGTTTCCAACCAAGTATTCTAGGATCCACTGGTAAAACATGAACGAAGAGAGACACGCACAAGCTCTGTCTATGCAGGTTCTACCTAACTCTCGCGGCCTATGGTCATTGGTGTGTGTTTTCAATCTTTCTTTTCTCCAAGTGATTCGAGTGTCCATTATCATTTTGCACTTTCCCTGTGTTGATGATGTATGACTTCAGTATATGAATTCAAAGCCAAACTCCATCGCATTTGGAGCCGGAACTGTCAAACGAAAGCATATTTGAAAGCCCTGTGAACAGTAAGTCACAATAAAGACACTAGGTTGTTGTGGGTTTTCCGGGTTGTGTGGCCATGTTCCAGTAGCTACTGGAACACGGCCAAACAACCAGGAAAACTCGCAACAACCTAGTGATTCCGGCCTTGAACGCCTTTGACAATACAATAAGACACTGACTCTATCCTAAACCTTGAGCTGACCTCTTGTAGCTCTGATTTCTTCATCTCACTGTGGACTTTCTTGTCCGAAAAGCTGGACAACGTACAACTCTTTGAGCAGGCAAGTGCACATCACGTGGAATGACTGAACATTCTACTTGAGGGAAACACCAAGTTAGGATCTGGGAAGGAGCATTTTGAATTCCCAGTGGCGTCCAAGGTGACGTGTCAGCAGGGCACCCAATGTAACCTGGCTTCATCAGGGTCAGAGCACTCTCACCATTGGGAGGAACACCCAGTTCCACTGACATTGAAAGAGCTCAGCTGCTGCCTAATTAAAGCGCCCTGGGGCCTTGCTGGATTTTTTTCCTGCCCCAACACAATGGCTGCGCATAGGATCAGCTGTCACACGTTCAGAAAGGGTGAAATGCCCCTCTGGCGTTCCAACAAATACCACGCAGTCCAGTTGAACTAGTCATCACAAGCAAGCTATGCTAATGCTTCAGGTTTTGAAGCTTCCTCTTATCTCTCCTGCTTTCCATCCCCAGGGGCATTTGCCACAGCCATCTTCCACTACAATGTTTGCTTGGCCCAGGAGTCAAAAGAGTCACAGGTGTACACATTGGGAGGAGCCCCTTTTCGCCGCACATCTCACAACCAGCTCCTTCCAAAGAGACAACACTGCAGATACAGCATGGTACAAATCCAGGTCCCATTTCCCCCTCTCTCCCCTCCCTTCTCTGTATCTGTGGTTGCATCTCTGGATTAGCTTGAGAAAAAATTGTGTATCCAGCTGTCCCCTCCCCAACCTAGAAGTGGACTCAGCCCTGGAGAGGCCTTTTCCCCAAGAGGATTCCAACTTCAGACTACACCCCTGCAAAGACTAGCAGAGGTGCAGGAAAAGCAAAAGGTTGCTTGCCAATCAGCACTTCAACACACACACACTTCAGCTTCTGAAGAACAGATTGGGCCTTCTGAGTGCTAATAAGTTTGGTTACCGCAGCCCAGAACACTAAGACCTAGAAACGCAGAAGGTTTTTGTGTTTATTTTCATGTATCCCACCCAGCCCCCCTCTAGATGACTGAAAGGCATCTATGAAAATCTTCTCCACTGAGGAGTTGGGACCTGCTTCGCTTCATTTCACAGGACATGCCTGATGAATGAAACAGAGTTGGCAGTTGCAATGTATGTCCTGTGTGCAGTAGGAATTGCTGATGTGTCCCACTGCAAAATACTGTGTTGGCGCAGAAAATGACCTTAGTTCAGGCCCGGGAGCCTGAAATAACCCAGGAAAACTGTATTTCTCGTATTTAGCCAGGTAAAATTCTGGGACAATATATAGGCAATATGTAAACATTCTCCATTTCTCCCATAGGCTCACAGAAGTTCCCTGAAACCTATCAACATACAAAGATGGGCACTCCCTACAGTAGAAACCAGGCATGTGTGACCGAGCATACATGTGTGCCTACACAAAAGGACACACGCTGCATGCACAAAGTACACCCACAAATAGACTCAATGACAGTATTCTGAAAGTAGGGCTCTACCATGTTGAAAGTGAATGGGGTGGTTTTCATTCCAATCTCCCTGCCAATGCAAATCAAATTAGGTAGACAGGAGAATAAACTAGGTTCCTGTGAAGGTATTTTCTTGGGAGGAAAATGGAAAGTGCAATTCATATCCCCCCCCCCCCTTCCTCTCCCTTTTGTATGTGGGTGACCTTTCCTCCTTTCTGCTCTTCCTGCTAACTGCCCAGCCCACAAACCATTCTAATTTAAGTGATCGGTTTTGCTCCTGATTAGACTTCTTTCTTAAAGATGTTTCTTCAGAAGTACCTCTTGTTAATTGTCAATGGGGTTTGCTTTCAAAGAAGTGTGAAGCTTGCAACCTTCCATATGCACACACACTTTCTCTCTCACACACACAAACACACACACAGACAACTTCTGAGACCGAAGTCCTTCCGTTCCAAGTTAAAGCAGGAGGGTTCTTCAATGCTGATGGGTCTTATTGTAGTGCTGTTTATAGGGAACTCTGGAAAGATGTATGACCTACAACAGACCCATGGAGTCCTTGGAAGCTGAAGTGTCTTTTTTTCTTTAAAGATTGTCTGTTGTGCACATTTATTTTTGCTGGCTCTGTAAGCATGGTATACACAGTTATGTCATTTCCCTTTCTGAGGTTTACCAAAGGTGATATGATGTGAGGAAAAATCTATGAGCACAGACTGTAAAGTAGTTGCACACAAAAGGGATCAGTGGAGTGAACTTCTCTTGTGAGAATCACCAAGGAATTAAACCATAGAAACAAAGAGTTGCTAGAAAAGGTACCAACAGAAAGGGGAATCTCAGTCTTGATTCTCTACAGCAAAACTTTCTCCTACAAATTTCCACTGTCTTTCTCCTGGGCTTTGTAGGCCAATAGCAGGGATGTAACAGGAAAAAGTTTCATGGACAGCCTATTGGGTGCCTTCATGAGTGAAATTTGATCATCACACTTTTTCTTCCTATAGCTGGGAAGGCTGGAAATTCAGGGGGGGGGGGGCAATCTCCAAATTGCTGTTTCCCCAATGAAGGAACTTAGAGACCCAGCCTTGCTCTTTCAAGGATTTATTCTGAAGCCAATCTGTTTTCCTTCCCTGATCATCATCCTGCTTTGTACACTTTTCTCCATTTTCTTGAAGGTGAACAAAGAAGAAGGCAGCGTTGCATCCTGACTGAGGTCCTATGAGTACTAGACAAAGAGCCTGCCTACCTGGGCTGTCATTTCTGGCAACATCTTCAAACACTTTCCACAGCTTCATCCACAGAGAATCTTGCAAAAGGCTGCTCAGTGGCCCTCCATTCTCCAACCTCACTCAAAACCTTCATCAGCCTCTCAGGTCAACTCAAGAGTGTTGTTGAAGGCTTTCACTGCGGACCGGAATAACTGGGGTGAGTAGGGTTTCTGGGCTGTAGGGCCATGTTCTAGTAGCATTTTTCTCCTGACGTTTTGCCTGCATCTGCGGCTGGCATCTTCAGATCCTCTGAAGATGCCAGCCACAGATGACGGAGAAACATCAGGAGAAAATGCTACTGGAACACAGCCACACAGCCCAGAAACCCCACAACACCCCAACTCAAGAGTGATTCACTGGTGAAACACACTAGGACAAAGCGTTCACTTCAAAACATGTGGTGCCTTCAGACTGTTGTAATACTGCCATATTGCTAGAATAACTAAACTGACTTGGGCACCGAGATGTTTGGGAAACCCAAAGAAGTCACACAGTGCCAAAATAAGATACAGTCCTACTTTTCATGTTGATTTCAGGGCTGTTCTACTTAGGCAGGGGGAGAAGAGTCTGAGGGATTTGTTGAATGAAACTACTGAACATGACAATAGAAACCCATTACACTTTTATCCTAAACCCAATTGTATATTTCCTTTCTCCAATTTGCCTGTTTCTGGCCTACATGAACTGCAATAGTCATTGCAGTGTCCAAACCATGACCCAAGCAGTTCCAAAAAGGCAGCTACTGGACGGTTGTGTGGCAGTCTGTCTGCCTGTGAAGCACCTACTCTGCTTAGAGTGAGGAAGAGTGAGAAAGTCTCCAGGTTAGACTGTTATCAGTTGGGTGGAAAAAGCAGAGCCAGGTCATAGCACTATAACCCTTGGGTTATTGTGATAAGTGATGATGATGAAGAAGAGTTGGCTCTCATATCCAGCTTTTCTCCACCATAAGTGGTTTCAAAGCAGCTTACACCATAGGGGGTCTCCAAGCCCACAACAGACACTGGGGTGAGTGTGAGTGGGGCTGAGAGAGTTCTGAGAGAACTGTGACTATCCCGAGGCTACATGTGGAAGAGTAGAAAACAAACCAGGTTAACTAGTAGATCCTACCTCCAGGCCCTTAACCACCCCACCTGCTGGTTTTCATTCATTCATCATAACTGAGCCTCTTATATACAGAAACGTGAACAGACAAGGTAGGGAGAGGAAGGAAGACTGGACAAGGCTCAAGGACCGAGCAAAGGTATCAATCCTAACATTTGCCTAATGCTTTTGAGAGTGGGCAAAATAGGATCACTCAGTGGGAGGCGGCCCGATTTTTCCACACACACAGCTGCATATGAATGCAAACAGAGAGACAGCAGGTTGCTTGAAGGCCATCTAAGTAAGCTGTGAAGGAGGTCAGGTTGAAACTGGGGAATTCTTAACTCGTGGCTCAGGGAGAGTTTTCGAGGTGAGAAACTGCCTCTTGAGTCTCCATACCTACCAGCGCTTACTACCTGTCCTGTAGGCTTGAGAAGACCGAAGCTGGTTTTGAAATCCAGATTCCTACCACGCTGACACGGGATATCAACTCTATCCCCCCAAAATGCCCTCCAACTTCCCTTTCCGTTCTCTCCATCCAGTCTTTCTCACCTCTCGACTCTCCCAGCCGAGCTCCCGTCTTTCCGGGGCCTCTTCCTGTACCTGCCCACACGACCAAGAAGCAGAGACCTCCAAACTTTGCAAGCCGAGCCCAACTCGACCTCCCGGCCCCAGCACACACCCCTTTCCCTTTCAAACACCTGGAGGTCCTAGAGGACGTCTCCAAGGATTCACAGCCGAAACTTCCTAACGGGAGCAAACGTGGCTCTCAACCTCCCCCACCGATTCCTCCCTGGACAAATCCAGCCTGGCAGAAAAGTGTAGAAAAGGACGAGATCTGGGATCAGGGGAAGGGAAAGGACCCAAGCTCAGCCTCACCAGTAGAATTGACGTGCGCTCCTCATCTGATTTTCCACCAGCCTCGAGGAAGTAAAGGGGGGGGCGGGGGGATAGGTCTGATTTTGCAAGGCGGACGAGTCAGCTTGCTCCCAACCACCGCCACACGCACGACCCTGACGCACAGCCCTTTCTCCTTCTGCCCCCAACTCAAGGTGCAACTGGAACCCCCCCCCCCCACGCTGGAGAGAGCGCAGAAAGTGGGGAGAAGGAGGAGGGGGAGCGGGGAGGGTGGGGGAGAAAACACCGAAATTGACTTACAGATCTCGCCAGGGATCCATTTGGGAAGATGTACCTTCCCCACCAGCAGCCGGAGACGTCGTAATCCGCACTAACTGCCTGGTCCCACCGTCCCAGCGTTAAGCAGCTCTAGCAGCTGCGATGGTGGACAGTTAAGATTATATATGATGTAAATATATTGTGGGTATGTCAGCTCCCCCAAACCATAAAACTTAGTTTAATGACACCACGTGCTCACCGAGAGCCATTCAGGGCTTTTGCTTTGGGCTATCCACATAAATAACCTTCAAAAGTTTGAAACTACTAAATTCACTTAGAAGCCACGGGTATTTCGGCTAATGTTCCGAGCGAAAGGGGAAAGCCCGGGCTTTAAAAATCCTGGATTATTATTATTTGTTGTTTTTTCTTCCCACCCGCCCCCCCTTCCTTCCTCTGTGTCTCTTTGAAAGCACACAAACATTGGAACCGTGGGTGTCTCTCTCTCTCCTCTCCCCCCCCTTTCCCTCTCCCTTCTTTTCTTGTTTGGAGGCCTTTTTAAAAAGTCCCCACCGTGTTGACACGGATGACAGTGAAGGTAAGCGATGTTTCATTTCCTTCTTGACTTTGCCAGAGTTCTTTTTAGGAGGGGGACTGAAAAGCAGGAGAAAGGCGAGGGGGGGGGGAGGGAAGAGGAGGGGGCTAGGTGGTGAATACCGAAAAGCCAACGACAAGCCCAACAGCCAAATATTAATCAGTCCTGAAAAATTACTTTTTAAAAAGACAGGGAAGAGGCCTAAATAGTCCCACGTTGTTCGCTGGATAAACGAATAATTAATCATAAAGCTGTATATACTCGGCTGGTTCGCGTTATGGTAATGGAAAAGTTTGGACGTCTCCGCGCGAAGGGTCCCCCCCCCCCCCCCGGATAAAACAAAAGTACATCTGATTTTGTTAACCCTAACCTGTCAAGCCCAATTATTCTTTGGCAGACTTCCGATTAAAGGGAAAGGAAAGGCCAAGATTTAAAGGGGGGGTGGGGGAGGAGGGCAACCGAAAAACCTGCAGATAAAATAGATTAAAACAGATGTGGAGAAACACCTATGGGTCTAAGACAAGAGTTACCTACATATAAGTTCTTTTCTGCACCTGAGTAAATAGGTAATACACAAGTATTTCCAAACATCGGCGAAATATATCATATGCCATTTTATGTTGCTGTCCTCTTGGGAAATGTACGTTATAAAAGCATGGGGCAAAATAAATGACAATTTTTGTTTTAAAAAACAGCTCTGGATCAGACAAGAAAGCCTAGACCTTTGATCTGCTTTGCCCTGGCTTTATTAACACTCAATGCCTAAACAAACAAGTAAGCAAGTAAAGAAAGAAAGAAAGAAAATTACAAGCTGAGCCGGAAAAGGGAAGAGAGACTTTCAAATGGACTGTAAAATTGCAATAAAATAAATTGTCATTGCCTTAGTGACAGTATTATTTGATCCTGCCGGAGACCACTCAATAATAATCACAATAATAAAACCAGTGGACTACAAAAACAGAGCCGAGTGTGTCGGTGGTAGGAACAGCCTGCCAAGTTGGCAATTTTTAGCAGGCTGCTCCAGTTCTGCCCTTAGAAGTTTCCACCATCATGCAAAGAAATGTTTGTTTCCTGGTTCAGGAAATGGCTCCATTGTTTGGAGTGTGTCAAGGAGACACTATAAAGGTTTTTATTGAGCTATTGAAATCCCGCATTCCAAGTTTGGTTCTACTGTAAATAGTTCTGAAGATAGGTCAGGCATACCCACCTGAGAGTGTGGATCTGTGAGGAGGTGTATACAGTCAGCATATAGACAACAACAAAAATCCCAAAAATGCATGCACAACCTTCCTTCCCACATCCATTGGCCTCTTTAGTTAGCGAAGTTAACTTTTGAGATTCTTGGACATGTTAAATAAAGAAGACTGTATAAGCTATTTTTTAAAAGGCCTTAGGAATCTGTGGGGTGAGGTCTTCAAGCACCCGGAGAAAGATAGGGCAGGTTTGGCTGCACTTTCTTCTCCTTACATAACATCTAGAAAGTGAAAACTTTCCCCAAAGAGCCCACTTGATACAGCCGTCCAAATTAGCCTGCCCTACCCGACTGTCCTGCTGTACAATCCTTAGCTAATTCTATTATATACATTCCTCGGATAAAACATTTACCTTCACAGAGTCCATGGGAAGTGATCTAGACACAGAACTATATGCCTGAGCCCACTGATTCTCTTCAGTGGGATTTTAAAAAAGATATAAAATGGATTCTTTAGCAGGAATGTCACAAACAATACATTCTTGCCAAATAACCCAGTTTTAAAAATATCCGAACGACTGAGATTTTGGAAATGGGAGAAAGAGAAAGGAAGAGACAGAAACGTACCAAGTCCTTTGTACATCAGTGGAAGTACTCAGTGCCATACAATGTTTACATCAAAAACTGCTCAGCATTTCAGGCAAGGCCCAACCTTTTCTGAAATGCTAGTTGGGGAAGACAGCATAGAGACAGACAAAAGGAATGCACACAACTCACAGTACTTTGGGGGGAGAAAACAAGATTCGCAAGTGTCCCCAGGCTTCCTTAGTTGAAACTAAGACCAACGCAATCCTATGCATCTTTGTTTCCAAGTCAACCCCAGGGACTCCCTTCCAACCTGAGGACTCAGTAAGACCCATTGGTATGAAGAAGACTCCAAAATCCAGAGACAGAAACTTGTGAAAGTTTGGATTTAGCATTTTGGTTTTTGAGAATATCTTAACTCTCCCATTGGATGCAATAGGATTTCAAAGAGGTTTGCTGTAGTTCAACCACTGCCTCAGGGTTTGTTTTGTTTTTTAGCTTGACCAGGTAAAAATCAAGGGGATCCCCCCTCCTACCTGAGATTTTTTTTGTACCAAACAAACAGTAGGTTAAAGAGGGGTGGTGGTGGTGGTTTTTGAATGATAACCACTTAACCACTTAACCGGAGCCCCTTGGGGATAAGGCGGTATAAAAATCTAATAAATAAATAAAATAAAAATAAATAAATAAAATTAAGAAACAGGCACCTTAAAAGAGTCCTCCTTTCCACAACCTTAATTGTTTAAGTCTTCTTTAACGTTTATTCAATATGACAAAATATATATGTTCCATGGTCTTTCACATATGAAATTACAACCAATAAATATATGGAATACAACATCGAGGAGAGGAAAGGGATTACTGGCTAGAATGGCGTACATGTAAACAGAAGGTGTACATTTGTATGAAAATTCAGCATATCGGGTTTTTTGTTTGCAAAGCCACATTAATTACGAAGCAAATAAATACACAGGAATATTTAAGTCCAGAGACTTCACTGCTCTTCTCCCCTTCCCCGCCCACTCCCAAAACAGTGCTTTCATATTTTTGCGCAAATCTCCCAGGGGAGACGCTAAAACAGATTTGCTCATTGTCCATTCACTTTTCTTTCATATGCAAATAATACAAAAATAAGTCACTGAGGAAGGGGGTGGTGGTGAGATAATAAAGTGAAACACACACATACAAACACACGCGCACCCCAGTCCCGAGGAACTCATCTCTTACGAGCATGACCGCCCCCCCTCCCCGCCCTCCCCAACCTTTCAGATTAAGTGCATCCAGAAAACCACATGTGGCAAACTTTCAATGCGCCTCAAAAGTAAACAGGGGCTCTCGCCCTCAGGGCACGCCGCCCTCAGGGCACGCTTCTCCGTCCCAGGCACGTTTACTCGGAAGTAAGTCTCCATGGAGCCCAGGAGGACTCACCCGCATCTCAAGCGTGCCCAGGAATGGCAATTTTCAACCTCCTCGGCCTTGGATGGGAAAGTCTGGAGGCATCTCCGACTTCCGAGTTCTGGTGCTAGGGACCAAGGCTTTTGGACTTTCTCAAAGTCGTGAAGATACCATCCCTCCTCTCCTCCTCACTTCAAAACTCCTAACAGCTTCCAGGATCATGTCCTACACTTATGATAATACTGTTTCTCGTGGTGATGTTGAAGACCCGTCAAACGTCCCCCATTCAACTCTGGACCGGGTTGTGAGTTGACCCAACACATGTCTCCCTTCCCACCTATCGGGAGGTTAGAGAGCGCGGCTTGTTACGAGTCCTCCAGAGTAGCTTAACTGTGGCTTCTACTGGAAGCTAAAAGGGGGGGGGCTTTATTTTGCATACTAATAAGAAAACGCCTTTTGTCTGATAGATTTGCCAGAGCGAGTAGCTCAGGTCAGTCCGCGACCACCCCCACCCCCCGCCTTTCCCACTCTCCTCGCCCAAGCCCCCCCCCAAAAAGTTTTCTCAAGATAGGTTGCTCACTTCTTGTCAACACGACCTGGTTCCCACCCCCTGCCCCTGCCCCCGCCGCCGCCGCCGCCGCCCCCACCCCGTCCCAGACTTCTACCTAGAGGGCTTCTTTGCTTTTCATTTTGGAATCTTTCTTCCATTTCATCCGCCGGTTTTGAAACCATATTTTGATTTGCCTCTCATTCAAACACAGGTTGTTGGCAATCTCTATGCGCCTCCGGCGGGTGAGATATCTGTTAAAATGGAACTCTTTTTCGAGTTCCAGAGTTTGATAGCGAGTGTAGCTGGTTCTGGAGCGTTTGCCGTCTGCTTCTGGAAAAGAAAAGGCAGCGCATAAAAAAAAGAGAGCACAAAACAAACCGACCATGAAGTTGTTGGATTTAAAAAAAAAAAAAGAAAGAAAAAGGATGGAGGGGAACAGCGTCAGAAAGGCTACAATAATGTGAAGGAGATTCTTTGGTTTTACATAGTTTTTTTAAAAATGTTTACTGGTACATTGGGGTGTTTGTGGGGGGAGGGGGTCTAATACCTTCTCGCTAAAGTTTGGAGTTCAAGCTAAGGTTAGCCCCCAAGGAAACGATTTCTACTCAAACCACGAGAAAAGTGCCTCTGAGAAGGAAAATTAGACCTCGCCGTCCATTTCCTAGGCTGCGAAAGCCATAGCTTATGGAATAAATGTGGCAACGCTTCTGAAAACCTATAAACCCTCTTCAAGAAAGCCCGCGTTTCCAAATTATTTCCCACCCTTTAAAAAAATTCTTTCCTTCTCCTCTACCTTACCGCCCCCAAACAGAATATTGCCTTTATACCCGTTTTGTTTCTATGATCCAATTATGCCGTCATAAATTTGGGCGTATATAGCCTCTAAGCCTTTTAGAGGACAGTTTTACGAGCAATTGATGCCTTAGTCGTAAAATTTACGACCCCAGGTTCCCCCCCCCCCTTATTATTTGCCCCGTATGGCCTATAAAACCCAGGCAAATCCTGTGAAACAAAATCGAGAAGCGAAAGTTTACCGTGGCTCATGTGGAGTTTGGTCATCCACGGATATATTTGTGGAGGCGGCTGGTGCGGCGGCGGCTGATGGGTCTGCCCGCTTTGCTGGGCTGTTTGCACCGGTTCATTCTTGATTTCCCCACCGCTCTTAGATCTATCTTCCATCGACGTGGTGGAGGTGTTGCTGTTACCAGTTTTCTGACTGTAAATTCCTGGGTTTAGAGGTGCCTGGTCGTCTCTGCCTAAAGTGTGCCCTGAAGATCCCATGACTGTACAGGAAGGTCGGTCGGGGTTAGTTCTGGGGGTTGAAGACATGTCCACACCGTTCAGAGAGTTGGAAGCCCCAGATGAAGGGAATGTAATGCTCAGATCCAGCCCACTGTAGCAATACCTGGATGGCTGAACCTCAGCCACAGATCCATAATTCCCATAATTTTGCATGGCATAGGCTGGGACATTTGGATTTTGCTTATAGAACGAATTGGCTACGTAGGAACTCATGTCAGGAATTATATTTTCCCCCACTCTCTCTCTCTCTCTCTCTTTCTCTCTCTCTCTCTCTCCCTCGCTCTTTTCTCTCACACCCCTTTGATTAGGCTTGATTTGTGGCCCTTTTGAAGTTCAGGTTTTTTGTTCTCTAAAGTGCAGAATTTATAGGTGGAGATCCTTCTTTTCTTTATTCTATGTGCGCTGCCCAAATATGGGATGTTTAAATAGAATCACGTGACAATGTTGGCCAGTCATAAATTTGGCTTGATGACCCCAGGAGGTTATTGATGGAAGCCCGTGAAACGTATGTGAGATGTTGGCATAGCGAAACCGGGGGAAAAAAAGAGCCCCACGCTCAAAACACGGAGACAATGAGACTATAGCGTCACCTGGTGCCGGGTCTGGGGTATGACGTTTCATAAAATACTACCCCTCTGCTAACGCTCCGGGCTGAAGGGCGTGGAATACCTCAATACCCACAAACGCCTAAATCTTCCAAAGGATGGAAGGAAGAGCTGATTTCCCGTCCACAAGGACTCGCAGGGAATTTTCTGCCTTTGCAGTCCATAATGTGAAATACGGCCTGGAGAAGAAACGTGTGCAAATAATATTTCCTCATCGATAGACCCGATATGAGAAGCTACCCCGTTGAAGTAGACGGTGTTGTGTACTTGTGTGCTGCGACTGTCTGTGCCTCTCAGCCCCAGGCGAGTGCTGCGATTTGGCGCAGACGTTATTCGCCAAGAGCTGGGTTCGAATTCTCTTGGCGTGCCAGAAAGTCCACATGGGCTGGGCCGCAGGCAATTCTCTCAGCACGCTTTGTATGTATTCAGATCATGTGTCTGACGCACATGTCTGTGCCATGTGTTCTTTGCATGCATGCATGCATAATGAATCGGACAGAGCTGCTGTTGATGTTCATCCATATGCAGCGGATGGGATCCAAGGCTATATTAATCTTCCGGTCTCTGTGTGAAGGATCTGTGGGCTGTGTTCGTAGCTGTGTGGCTGCGTGTGAGTGTGAGTGTGTATCCAATGGCGGTTGTGAATCAAATCGGCCTGGCCATAAATCATTTTCATGCTGTGGGCGAGTGAAATAAACATACACCTTGTTTCTCGTTTATATGGTCTGTATGTGAGCTTTTTTTTGGGGGGGGGACTCACAGGTAAAGGTATATGTTAACATTTCCCTTGCTCGTTTCAAACAGGAGAGTGGCTTTATCTGGCCAGTCTAGAGAGAGAGAAAGGAATACGCCTTTAGGAATACTCACGAGACCAAACAGGATTCGTTTCCATTTTACTGTATGGTTTCAAGGTAGGGAAGGGCCGAGTGGAAACCGAATTTTCCCTGATTTTGCTCCAGTTTTTGTGCAATGTTTGGAGTTGAGGTTTGTACGGGAGAGATTTTAAAGACCTCCTGGTATCTTACACCTTAAACCTCTTATACTGTTTTAAAGGCCTTTATATAATCTTTAGCTATTTTTAAGAGGGTGAGTTGTTTTTTTAATTTGCCAGACCTGCAGCCAAAAGTTCAGCTCACAGGACTGATCAAAATATTTAAATATTCCATTTCATTCGGAAGAGAGAGATGCGTGGCTATGTACCTTGAAATAGAGATATGTTTGCTTTATATATTTACGGTAGAGATATTTGCTGTCTTCAATAACCTTATTTAGAATTTGAGTTCTGTCTCTCATGCGCACACTAGCATGAAGAAAGAAACAGGGACTCTCCTTTTCTCTCTGACACACACAGGGAGTGCAGAACATGTCTGCTGATGCATGCACACCCTAAGAAAACTGGAAGGGCTCTGGAAAAGCAAAGATGAGAAACCAACAAACTGCCCGAAAGCATGTTGGTCTTTTGTTTAGTTCAGATGGGAGCCTGGGGGGTTCCACAGAACATGTTAAGGGGTGGCTCAGGCTTCTCGCTGGTCGATATACTTGAGATAACAAAGATTTCGCTTGCAAATTTGTATCTCTTTCTAAGACGCCTGTGAGGTAAAGCAAGAAGGCTCAGAACAATTCCCGACTCAGAATCACAATGCAACACCAATGGCTGCGATTGCACTCTGAGGTACTTATTGCCAATGGGACTTTTTAAGCCCCTGCCCTCCCAAAATGTCTTTTTTAAAGGTTTTCTCCCACTATCCAGCGTATTATGCCGGAATAAATTTAGAAAGGGGTAGGAAGAGTCCCTGGACCGGTCCCAGCTTCACTTTGGAGATTTCAGGGTAGCGGAAGGAGGCAAGAACCGGGGAGTGGGGCGAAAACGCTGCTCGTTGCCTAGAATTTTGTTTTGGAAGGGACGTTTGACCTCGGAGATGCTGAAGCAAGACCTTCTGCCGGGGCTTTTGAAATTACAGAGCCAGAAGGGATGGAAGCAGGTTTCCCAAGGTTGTTTTTCAGCGCACAGGGGCGAATAGGGGCTCTCCACCTTTTGGCGTGTTTACACACGCACCACACACACACACTCTCTCACACAGAGAGAGAAAAGGATCCCATGCGGGCATCACTGAAGGCATGGACTGCTGGACTCCGTGAGATTTACTTCCGAGTAAACTCGGCTCAGTTGATAGTGAGAGGCGTTGGAGGAGCCTGCAGCATCGAAAAGGGGGTACAGGCGCGTAATTCTGCCCCTTCCACCTCGAGCGTCCCCATTAAAATTCCAAAAGCCACCCAAGTAAATTTTAAAAATAATATCCAGTTTTTATTAAATACTCAACCATAGTCCTCTGGACGTGACCTTTATACATGATGTTAGAGAGTGTTAACACGAAGGGGGTTGTCCGCGCCCCCCTTTTTTTCCTGCTTCCTACTTGCTCTAATTCCATTCACTTTATACTGTTTGAACATTACAGTGCTAAACATAAATATAAATACAAGAGACCACAAATACAGCTAAAAATATTCACACAGAAACTGTCACAGTTGATAGTATGCATCATGACCCAGGTAGTGTTTAAATACAATTAGTTTACTCTGGAAAAAAATGCTATATTTAGGTAGACATCGCTTAGAGGCTCGGAAAAAAGGGCAGAATGGAGGAAACTTCTCTCTCTCTCGCAGGGACAAGGAATTCAATGGTCCCCCCCCCCTCCTCCCCGTTCTAATTATTATTTTGGAAGCCAAACACTGCATAGAGTTCATACTGACACGGTCGGTTTCCAGTGCAGCCAGAATCAGCCCTGCAGGGCCTTTTTGTGAGCCCCGTTCTGTCTTCAGAGAAGGAATGGAGAGGTGGCGGAGGAAAGGAAGGGGGGGGGGGCTGTGATGTTGCATTCAATACAGTCCGTATGCAAAGGGGGATAAATAGGCTGGGGGTGGGGGTGGGAATGAAGGAGAGAAGGTAGGTGGGGCTGGAAGGTAAAGGTGGCCTTCCTAGGTAGAAAGTCAAGACAGTTTTGGACCTCGTTCTGAAGTGGGGGTGCTGGGGATAGGGCGGTGTGGGGAGGGGGAGGAGAGGGCCAGGGAGCTTTCCCTGCATCCCCCAGAGTCTCTCGTTCACGCAGCCCCAAAGTCTGAATGGTGAAAGTGGTAACAGGGGTGTGTGGAGGGGAGGGCGAGCAGCAACGTGGGGTGACGGTGGCGGCGGAAAGGGGGCACCGTGTGTGTCGGAGGAGAGGGAGGGGTTGCTGGGGAAGGTGCCGCGCTGCCCACGTTCATTCCTTCGGCTTCTCTTCCTCTGTTTCTTCTGGCTTCTCCTCCTTGGCCCCCAGGCTATCCGCGGCCGCGCCGGCGCCCCCTCCCCCAGACAGCGTGGAACTCAAGTTGCTCTCTTTTTTCCATTTCATCCTCCGGTTTTGGAACCAGATCTTGATCTGGCGCTCCGTGAGGCACAGCGCGTTGGCGATCTCGATCCGCCTCCGTCGCGTCAAGTAGCGGTTGAAGTGGAACTCTTTCTCCAGCTCCAGGGTCTGGTAACGGGAGTAGATCTGGCGGCCCCTCCTGCGGTCTGCTCCGTAGCCGACCCCTATGGATTCGGAAACCAAACAAACTAAAAACCATTAACCACGGGGTTGAAAAAAACCCAACCATAAATGCACAGAGAAAAACAGGGGAGAAAACGGATGCCCGTCGTCTACCTCCAGCCCCATCTTTTAGGGTCTGCCTTCATTGTCATCCACCAACACGCCCCCCTCCCTCAAAAATCTAATTCTGTTCCTTAGCCTAGCTGCCCATTAAAAACCCAGCTGGGAGGAAAGGGGGAGGGGGTTGGGATCGAATTGAAACCTTCTCCCCACCCCCCATCTTATTTCCAAAGATTCAAAATGTCTTAGCTTTAATTATTTCTCCAAACTCTACCAAAAAAATCTCATTAGATTTTTACTCCAACGTGGCTTTAATTACGAAGAAGAGACCCTCCTTCTCACCTACGATGAAGTCGAGCGACTACATAAATCCCCCTTTCCCAAACCTGTTATTGGACAAGACATTTTGCATTCTCTCTCTCCCCCCCCCCCCTTCGTAAAAATACCCTTGCTCACCTATCAGGGATATAGAGATGTGTATGTGTGGTGTGTATATACACACATGGGACACAACGAATAGAATATATTGGTTAATGCATACAAACACACATACATAGACACCTCAGTTCCAGTCTGTCCTTCAATCCCACCCAGCCCCCCTTCAAAGAAAAAAAATAAAAGCTGAATGCACTTTATTATAGATATTTTACACTCTCCAAGTCTTTTAATTAGAAACAGCATAACAAGCCATATTTGCTTGCAACAACTTAACAAATAAAAGGCCTGTAGCGGCAACTGTGAGGAAGCTATATTATTGTTTTTATGGGGCCATAAAAAGTAGCTGAGACTGTTCTGCTAGGGAGACGGTCGTAAAGATGGTTCAGTTTATTTAATTTATCTCTGCAAGCTGTAAAACTTACCACTGTGGGAGTTCATGCGCTGCATCCACGGGTATATCTGAATGCTAGTTTTCTGTTCCTGGGATGTGCTCCTGTTTTGGTCACTGGTAAAATCCTGTGCAATGGAAGTTTGTGTATTATGTCCCATAGAATTTTGCCTGCAGCTAGAAAGCATGTCTTTTTCTTGATAAAAGGCATTAGATCCGTAATCATAGGGTCCTCGAGTGGAGCTAAAGACAACGTTATCTTGCGGTGAATAAAAAGGAGATGAATAGATCCTGTTTTGAGCAACCGCGGCTCCATAAGTTGAAAAATGCCTTACAGGGTCATAGGCAGTGGAATTCAGAGCCACGTTGGGCAGCACCTCTTGACCACTGGTGAGGTGGCAGGACAGCGACGGGTTTGTGAAATAGGAATTCATATCTTCCCCCCTATACCTGGCTGTATGATTTCTTTAATATTTATTTCTGTCTCCAGTTTGTAGTCTGAACTAGATTGTTATAGGGACGGCTCCACTCCAGGACAGACAAAATGACAAAGTCAGCTGATCTGTTGTGAGCCAATAGGAAGCTAGATGTCAAGACACGGAAAAATTGCTTTTGCTTGTGTTGATTCCCCAGTTGAAACTAAGTATGCATTGAAAGTAAGTCTTGAAATTCTAAATATAAGATGGTTTAGGAGAAGGGGGGGCGGGAAGAGTAAGTATGGTTTCGGGGGAAGGGGGGAGGAGGGAGAGGCACAAGAAAGAAAGAAAGAAAGAAAGAAAGAAAGAAAGAAAGAAAGAAAGAAAGAAAGAAAGAAAGAAAGAAAGAAAGAAAGAAAGAAAGAAAGACTAAAAAATCACAGTCCAATTAGACTTTTTTTTTTAATTAAACGATTATGAAGATCTGGATGTTTGGTTTCCCCCACCTCCTAGTGCTTGCTTAATACCTAGCTACCCAAATAGGCCAGAAATTATAGCCATAAATCTCAAGTGTGCATAAAATATTAAACCATAAATTCTCTTTCCCTCCACTAATTTACTATTGGTCAATAAATGTGGAATCAAGTGCTTGTGTTCCTTGCATGACCATCTTGAAAGCAGGGAAAAGGAAACAGGATGACACTGGGCAGATACTGTGTGTGTGTGTGTGTGTGTGTGTGTGTGTGTGTGTGTGTGTGTGTGTGTGTGTGTGTGTGTGTGTGTGTGTGTGTGTGTGTGTGTGTGTGTGACTGTTTTAGGGCATTTCTGTACTTTACAATTTTAAGAACTTTGCAGCCCCTCTCTCTGTCTTTCTCTCTACTCCTTTCTCTCTCTCTCATATCAAACCACAACATTCTGGTTTCACCTTAATCCTTCTTTTTTAGCACATTCCGAAGGTTCTGTTTTAAAATATTCGCTTAGTAATTTTTCAGAGAGTTTGGAAACTGCTAGAGGAATGTTTACATACATATACACCGTTAACAGTGCTCAAAGCTTGACTTGTCCCTTTGCAGTGGAGTGTGTTGGAAAGAGCAGGTCATGTTTACGTTTGCCCCCCCAAAAAACTAAAAATGATCCCACCCACTATTTATGGCTCCAGATATCTGTCGCTGATTAGATAACTTCCCTGGAAATGTTTAGTTAGATTAGAGAGGAGATTATATTCTCCTCCTGTGTGGATTTGCAACGATGCACTAATTGAAATGGACAGCAAATCTCATTTTAATTTCAATCCAGAGCCATAAATTGTTCCTTCAATGTAAAATATACCTGCTGATCTGTAAATAAAGCCTGCCTCCTTCAGCATTCCACTGGCTTGCTGTTTAAAAAATCATGTAGGACTAGGAAACCTTCCCATGTACTTGTTTGAGGACCTTTTTGTGGTTTTGTTGTTTTATTATTTTGAAAGTAGCAATCTATGTGGTGTAGTCCATGAAATGAAATCAGACGAATATCTGGAAAGCTGAAGTGTATTTCTCAGTGGGTTTTGTTCGTAATTAATCAATACTTTTCAGATTCCTCTATGAGGGGAAGCGTCCCCAGCAGATTTTAGTTGGGAATGAAGGGGAGTACATCCCCCACTTCGCCCCCACCCCCAAGCCCTGCTTTAACAGAAACCCGGATGCCAGAGGATTTTATGATCTTTTTCCTCTGTGCAACAAAGCAATCAATGGTAGTCATAAAACCATAAACGAGACTACAGCTGACAAAAAAAGGTCTCAAGGATTCATCGTGTACAACATTAAGCGTTGCTTGAGTGTTAGTAGGGAGAGAGAAAAAATAAAGTTTCCCACCTTTTAAAAAAGCAAATGAGGACATATGAAAAGACTGCAAGAAAATGTGGATTGTTATGAAGCTCAAGCCCCACTTGAATAGTCATGTCTGCCATCCGGCAGCAGCTGTCATTCAAACTTGTACACACTGAAGGCTGGAACACAGGGCGCCCATTCCCCAGTAAGCAGACTTTGGGGCTTCTGGTTGATTTGTTATCGTTTCTTCCTTTTTTCAGCTATACACAGCATTACTGACAGGGAACCTATACTCACACACACCCTTACTTTCCAGAGGGCGGGGGGTGGGGGTGGGGGGGAGGCACCATAAGGTAACCCCCACCCCTCCCCAGTCAGAAAGATATACATAACAATACACCCACTGTGCCTTTACGTATAGGCATGTGTACACGGAGACGGTAGGTCAACAGACAAACAGAGGGACATAGGAAGTCGTGAATACAATGGAATCCGTTTTAGTCGGAATTGCTCTGAAAACCAATGACATTAATTGGAAGGCTTTAAAATGCTGGAAGGTTTCTAGACCCAGTCAACCCAAACTGGGAGAGCTGGGCGCTCTCCTCATGCGCACATCTTCCTTCCTTAATGAACGTTTGAGTTGTCTTGCTATTGAAAAATCTCCTTTCCTATATACCTGAGTGCTTGCTTGTATGTAGACTGGGCAGTGACCAATAACAACCACAGAACCCTGCGATGAAAATTAGCAATGTATTAATTAAAAGGACTCCTGGCTTTTTTGTGTGTGGTGGAGGCACTGTGGGGGGGGGGGAGATTCTCTAGTTTTGGAGACTTTTTAAAACATAACAATCTTAATCTCAGGGATTTAAGGTTTAGGACGAAGGGTCTGGAGAGTCTGCACAGGTCCTGTTTCGGAGAGACCCTGTTTAACTACCAAGTGACTCGGAGTGGAGAAAGCGAAGTGTTTTATTACTTTTCTAAACAGAAGAGAATATCTAGAAGTCTGGCGGAATTATAGGGAGGAGAAACAGCTGGGGCAAAGACATTCAGCAATGGAATGTCGTGCTCTTAACGTTTGGTTCGGTGGGAAAAGAAGAGGGCAAGACCATACTGGACAGAAACAGGGTAATTACATTCTTCCCCCAAGTATTCTTAGCTAATGTACACTTTATATATTTCCTTGGGGGGGGGGGGGAGAAGATAGTGTTAAGATCTGGAGAATATGGGTGCAAGGAACTCTCTTCCTCGCCTTTCCCCCCTCTCTGAAAATAATGTATAGGGAAATGTGTAGGACTCTTTCTCATTAAATTGGTCTGCAAACAATTATGTAAACTCATCAGCAGAAGCAAGAACAGATGTTTTATTAAAACTGCTACACAGCAGCGAAAATATGCCCAAGTCCTCGAGTAGATCTTTAATAGCAGCCGGGTCTCTCTCCCCCTCTCGCTGCCCCCTGGAGTTAAAAAGCCCTCAGAAAGCTGCAATAACATCCTCTGTCTCATAAGCTGCTTTCCCGTTTTTGTTTTTACCCCGATTTTACCCCACACTGATGTAAAGGAGTTAAAAAATACGTCTCTTTAGAATTCATGCTTTCTCTCTCTCTCTCTTCCTCCCTCCCCCCTCTCTCTTCCTCTCTCTGTTGTAATTAGCAAATTGATGAACTGATTTAAAGAAAAGCTTCAAAATGCACAGTCAACACATGTGTTTTCTATCCCAGTAATTGCTAAAAGGGAGAAAGAGCAATCCTTGAAACACACACACACATTCTCTCTCTCTCTCTCTCCAGCCTGGTAGCTCCCTTCAGCAAGATGCTGTCCGATTTTGATTTTGCTATAAAAATTTGGACCGCAGACGTTTGTTTGTTTCTAAAGAGAGGAGTTGGGGAGGGGGGCTGTTAATGAGACAGCGAGCAGCTGAGATAGCTAACACAAGCGTAGCCAACACAAAACTTCATGATTTCTTGCCCAGTCTGTTGCCTAGGTGTAGAAAACTGCTTATTCATAAATGCAGGTTGTGTCTGGTTGGCTTTAAATATACATCTAAAATTGCCCTGGGTCAAAAGCATTTGTTTGCTGTTCATGTGTTGGGTTAGCTTGCACTCTGGACTGTACTGGTTTATTATTCATGGATAGATTGATTTGAACTTTCCCTATTGACACACACATGCCCTGTTTATCGTATGTTGCTCGTGTTTTCCCTCTGAATTTTTAGCCAGTACGGAGAGGTACCAATGAGTATACCATGAGTGAAAAGGCAAATTTGCGAGTGGACGCATTGATGTGTACCTATGTATAATAAGCTGAATGTGTTAATATAATGGAATGCATAAGTTGATCTAAATTTATCTAAAAAGAGATTGTTTCCTCCCCCTGTAAAAAAGGGGGGGATTTGTTTTGATGCACAAAACCACAGAAAGAGCAATGTTTTCAGAGAAAACCGGATAGCAAATAAGTCTTGAGTGAGGTCATTGTCTTCACAGGAGAAAACCAGGCTATTTTCTGAGTGTCCTATGTAAATACACGTGGTACCTTTCGCTGCATACCTCGTTGGAGCTGATCTCACCTTATATATGTTATCTCGGCCTTTTTAGACTTGACATTTATTACAGGCAGGAGCTCCTTGCCTTGTAATTATTTATTTAGAGCGCTTGCACTCGAGTTATCCCTGCTCCTACAGAACAACCTTCTTAATCAAATGATGCTTCTGCCCGTAAATAACTGGGGTGGTGGGGGTGGGAGAAGCCAACTCAGAATACTCAGAAACGCCACCAGCCAATGGTGCCTGACGGATCTGTTTGCGATGTTATGATCCAGCCCTTCTATTACAGTCATTACATCTCGGTTATTTTCATCATGCGGATTACCGGTTTCCAGCAGAGTTTGGGGTCCCCCCCCCCACCTTTATTAACTCAACCTGGCTGCAAATGGATTTCAATGTGTTGACAAAAAACAACAACCTCCAGAGCAGGAAAGTTGAGAAGCCCCACAAACCACTTCTGTTGACAAAGAGACACACATTAAGAATTAGTAATAATCCAGGAAGATTTTTCTGTGTCGAAAAAACTCCGTTTCCAAGGTTCGGCCTGTAACTTTCTAACTAGCCTTTGCTGGACGGAGAAACAGTCAAAAAATGTACGATGGTGTTTATGGCAACGTAGAGCCCTGGTTGATTTGAGGTTCCTTGCTATAGCTTTATGAGAAACTGCTGTAGATTCTAACTTTCAGGTAGTTTCTTGCTATCCCTGCCATCAACCCTACCCTGCCATGCTAAGTTTCCTTCCAAAAGTAAAGGTTCCCAGTTTTGACATAGAACATTGCTGGACTCCCAGGAGTACCTAGTGGGGCAATTCGAGAGTGGAGGAAAGAGTGTGCAGGAGTGGGGTGGGAGAACCAGCCTGTGTTGTTGTTTTTTTCTAGTTTGGCAACAACACCATGCCCCAACCATTGGACACGGTTTGGGAAAGGAAAGGGGAGATGGGGGGTTCTGGAAACGGTCAAAACACACGTCTGTGAATGGCAAAACCATTGTGGCGTTTAATACCCTTTCCAATCAATTGCCTCCTGGCTGGTAGATCAGTAAGGATTCAAGTTCTTTTCCTAAGGTCCCTAAGTGTTTGTGTAGATCTCTCCTTCCCGCTTTCCTGATTCCCTAACTTGCTGACGCCTAAACCATTCGTGCCTTGCACATGCGTGCCCCGTTTGTACATTTCCCGTTTGTTGGTTTGTGTATTTATTTCTCCTCTCTTCTCCTTCTTGTTTCTCATTTCAGATCTCTTGCTTCCTCCTCACCCCCAAGATTCGAAACCTTCCGGACTTCCAGGAGGATCTTCACAAGTAACTGCCACTATTGTTGACAAACATACCTTCTGCTTTTAATCTGTCCTAATTGTTTTTTTTAAAAAAAGATTAAAGCTTCTTATCGCCCTAAAGAATTGTGAATGTGTCTATATCTAGTTAACGTGAAAACTGATTTGCCTCCCTATAAATATTTAGTCGTTTTCTGCTTATTCTTATTTTCTTTTCTTTTTAAAAATATTCCTTGCGATTTGGAATGTTCAGGGTCTGACAGTACAAGGGCCAACGATATTATTGGTTGCTTTGATCCACTGGGGAGTTGTGTTTTGGGGAGAGGGTTTTTTGCTAGCTCCTGTGGAATGTCTATTATAGCCCAATAGCACAGCAAACTTCACCAAAGGATGTTCAGTTTCGAGAACTTTATGGTTGGCTTGGATTACTCCGTTTTATGGCACGGAAATGTTCTCTGCAATCATTTCCCTCTTTCCTTTTGACATTCAAGAGAGTTGCGGTCATGACGTCACACCGAATTGTCATGGAGAATAGCTACCGGCTTAAAAATTATAAAGCGTGATATTATAGAGCAATATAAAATATGGATATAAGGAACTACTTATGCCCGTGAACAGATTAAACAAAGAAGAATACGATTTTAATACGTTCAGGAAGAATAATTCAACAATGAGAAATGGTTGTCATTATCTATGAGTTCTTATTTTATTTTATTGTTTGCACATGGGGGTGGGGGAGAGGGAAAAATTAATCTTGGGACGCCAGGAGAGAGAGGGAGAGGAGGAGAAGAAACAATAAGTCAATAAGCGAAGACGCAATATTATTTGCCTTAATGATGTGTGTTTTTATAAGAAGTGATCGCTTAGAAAGAATTAAGCCATATATTTGGAGAGGCGTTTTTTCCCCACTTTGGAAAACGCAGACAAATTTGCAACGCCTTTAACTGAGCCAGGATTTAATATTTGGGGCTCTGCTTCAACTTACTCATCTTCCCCATCCAGGAGTGGGACAGGAGTGGCGATTTTGAGCCCAGGTGTCTTTTTCTGTTTTTATGAATGCATCCACGCTGGAAACTATGAAAGACATTGCCTCGTGGTGGGGGGGGGGGGGGAGGAATTTCTCAAACAACAACAAGGTGTGTGAAGTGGGGAAGGGAAGCCAGAAAAAGAGAGTGCCACTGAATAGTTCCCATCTCAGACTGCCAAATAGCTTTGGGAGACCAAACTTCGTAAAGGTTCGAGTCTTCGACCAGCACCTTAATAGGGGGCTATATATGTGATGGCAAAAGGAACAGCGGGCAGGGGGCCCAGCTTTAAAAGTAGTAAAAGTCTGCTTGATTCCGGCCTTTATGGCAGACCAGTCTTTTCTCTCCCCGACTGAAACAACGTTATTTTCGACTTGCTCTTTCTCTCCCCGCCACCCCTTTCTTCCACCCACCCTCATTCTCCAACAGAAAGCGGGGGCGGGGGGGGGCACACAACCAAACTGGGGAAGTGTTGGCCTGCCAAGTTTCAGTCACTTGGTGGCAGTATACAAAACAAGTAAACAACAAAAGAGAGAAATTAAAGGGGGAAACAGAAAGATTGGGGGGTTTTTTTCTCCAAATTTCCACTGTCTATAAAATGCAATCTAAAGGGTTTGGGGGTTGGGGGTGGGTCGGGGAGTTGTGTGTCCTGCCAGCCTGTACGATGGTACAAATCGGGAAGGGGGATGTGCCTAATAATCCGCGTCAGTCCAAGGCGACAGAGTGAAACAGGTCAACTTTTGCAAAGTCCGGCCTGAATCTGTTCCATTGCTTTTTTTCAATTGAATCACAGACCAAAAACCTTTGACTCCATGCCAGCGAACTTTGCTGACAACTTTGCAAGGGCTGGAACGATAGAAAAGCCTCTCCAGACCGAGAAACTGGCGGCTCTGTCCAAGCAGTCCCGAACAGAGTTCCTCTAGCCTTTGCTTTCAGTTGGCTTCGACTGGAGTAACTCTGCCCAGGCTTAGACGACGTATTTATTACATTCGGTTAATGGCCTGGGAAAATGAGCTAGGGTCTGTCCCAAAGCTCCTGCCAAGATCATAGGTAAGTGTCACAAATCAGCTCCTTAGTCCTATAGCTTTTGAATCCAATGGATGTTCCTAGAGGTAGACAGCTCGTGTTTCGTTGGTTTGTTAGAGGGCCATTTCAGATTGTATACCCAGCACTAGGCAGGGACGCATTCCCAATTCCTGAACCTCAGACTGGTGAACTAGAAGAGCCCAAAAAGATTGGGTCCTGAGACGTGATTTTGCAACTGGCTATCCACACCAATACCCGGAACAGCCACCTTCATATATTTCAGCCCCGTTCTCCCCTGATTAATAAATACAGACATGGGGAAAGGGTGGAGCGCACGAAGCTCCCAGTAGCAGATACATTTCTAGACAGTCTGCCATAAGAATTCAAGATGGCCCTTTCCATATCGACGTATTTCCGCCCAGCCAAGTCATCGGATGCCATGCAGGGGTGGTTTCAAAATCCGGAGAGGCCCCCAAAGCTCAAGCCAATTTCTCTGCGGACTCTCCCATGCCTAGGCGGCTCCCAAAAAAAGGCGCAAAGACGGGGGAAGGCGGAAATGTAGCCAGTCGCTTTTGAGGACAGAAAAATCAGATTGCAGAGGGGAAGTCGTGCTAGCCAATTGCAGCATAATAGAGCAGAAGTCCAGGGACACCACCATGCCTCAGTTTGGGACCTTCTGCCTTCTTCTATTCTTTCCCACCATGAAATTTGGAGAACTTTGACTGAGAAAGGCTCCTGCTGGAATCAAAGGTGCCCCTGGACTTCTGTTTGATAGATAACATTTGCAAACATTTTTCATTACCTCCCAGACACAATTCCTTAAATCATGCAGGTCCTCTTCTCAATTTCTTTTTAAAATACACTCACCCCAGTGACTAGTCTTTTAAAATCCAGATGTTCACCGAAGCTCTGTTTTGTCTGGGTATTTTTTTAAACAATAAACCTGCCCATTAAGAATATTTAGGGGCACGATCCAACAACCGGACACCCCTTGGTTTAAACCGGAGATCTAAGCACGTGCTTCAATCGTCTCCCACTGAAATCCACCAGCCTCCAATGTCTTTACATTGGGAGGGAACCATTCCCCCACACACGCACACACAATCCAATTTCCGAAATTCTAGACAGGGGTTCAAAGCAGCCCATAACTAGGTGAAACCGACCACTCACGTTAAGAAACCGGAAGTCCTCACTGCGCAAACAGAACAGCAGTTCTAAAGAGGTATCCGAGCCAAAACCACACTGAAAATTGGTGTCAATATCGCCCCTACCCCAGCAATAATTCAAGGCATGTTTTTGATGTCGGCTGCTACTGTCGCTTTGCAATCAAACTCTATTTTCCCCCCCAGCAAACTTGCTCTTCTAATTGCTCCAGGTTCGACCACCGATGCAGGAAACTGTAATTATTTCCCCCCTTCTTCCATGCACATGTTTCCCATCGCTCTCCCCCCCCCCTTTTCTCCACACCGGGGAATGAAACAGGGATATCACATGATTTCAAGGAGTGCATCCATTACCACGCTTTTAAAAACTTTGGTTAATTATACCCTATTCCCTCCAAGCCTCGGATACCCTCGGTGAAATGAAAAATCGGTGTATTGCTAGGAGTATTGTGGGTATTGCGATCATTCTAACGACCCTTCTGCACGAATGGTTTTGCTGCCTTCAATTTAATGGCACTCATCTTAATAAACGGATATGATTGCTCGCTGCCAAGTCAAATGTGTGGGTTTTTTTCAGTGTCCGCCTTTACTGCAGGGTTTGTGGCGCTACTTGGGGATCAAACGCTGGTTTTGAGGCCAAAACTTCAGCGGCAGCGACAGGGGCGAATCTGGGTCGCAAACCATGGATTCTCCTCTTCGCCCAGCGTGTCTGTCAATAATACTTGGGCCTTTTCGCTACGACCCCCTGGTCTTATAGCGACGATGTGAATAAAGGAAGCCTACCTATTTACTTCGGGCACGGCTGGCATACAAATCAGGACGTGGCTGCCTGTTTTTCCTCTACCCACCCAAATGCTTTGACTGTACGAACGACGGCAATATGTCAGTTTAAGGAGAAAATCAATAGGTTAAAATGCGTTTTGTATGGGCGATCCTCAGCCCTGAAGAGAGAGGCGATTGTTGGGGCAGGGCAGAGGAAACAGACACGCCAAATCAGGGGGGGTTTTTTGTAAGTGAGAAACGCGAGTGACTGAGAGTCATTCACCAGAGCAAAGCTAGCTCGACATACCAGCGAGGGAAACAACCGAGAGGTGACCAGGAAAAAGACCCTTTCGGCAACTCTGTGGTTCACAGCATCACTGTCGACTCGTAAAAAATTCTTCCCCGCGACCCTCATCAGACCATCAGCACCGCACATATCTAGAGGCGCCCTGATTTGGCACCCCAAGACTTTACCCGTCACCCGGTGCCAAACAGAGAAAGCAGGTCCTGCCCATGGACCTGAGCAGACACAGCCATTTTAATGTTCAAGAACTGCAGCCCCAAACAATTTACTAGCACGTAAACGTGTAGCTCGCAGAGGCCAGGCGACCAGGCATACGTCACGACCCAGAAATCCGATCCTCAGAAACAAAACCATCTCATAGTCGGTTCTACAAAGGCACTAGCTGATCTCTCTCTCTCTCTCTCTCTCTCTCTCTCTCTCTCTCTCTCTCTCTATCTATCTATCTATCTATCTATCTATCTATCTATCTATCTATCTATCTATCTATCTATCTATCCCTCTGCAGCCATTCGTCCGTCTTTAAACCACATATTTATATATATTTATATATATTTATATATATATATTTATATATATATACATATATATATACACGGAGCACTTACCATTTGTATATATACACGGAGCACTTACCATTTGTAGTGTTTGTGCATCTCTTATTTACAGAAACCCAAGGAGGTTGCCTGGTGCTGTTGTTTCCTCCAAGAAGAAAATGGCAGGCACCACCAGGAAGCATTGGATCAGATATCTGAACACCCACCCGAAGGATAACGACCGCTGACTTTTGCCGTTTTGCTTTGTTTTTAAATAAACAGTAGTCATTCATTGCAACCCACGGAGCAATCCAATTAGAGAAGCGCAACCCTTCGAAAAGCCCCGCACCCCTTATCCTCAGTGGCAAATTTAATAGCAGCGAGGCCTTTATAAACCTGGATGCGGAATGTGTTAAATATTTCATTAAGGAATCGAGTTGAAGGCCCTTAAAATGAGAGACAAACAGGGTGCAGTTCTAAAGATTTGCATTTCCGCATATTGTATTAATATTGGCAAGGGGAAGCCATTTGTAATAATTCAGGAAGGAACCTCGGTCTTTGTTCCCCTCCCCCCCAATCCTTTATTTTTTGACAGAAGTGCGATTGTCTCAGCCTTCGTTTTGTTATTGTTGTGTTTCGATTATTTCGTAATTATTGGAAGGTTGCCCTGAGCAACGTTGGTGGAGAGAACCCACGCCAAAACAGTCTAGACAGGACAAGACATTTTTTAAAAAAACCCTCTTTCCTTTGATCAGCCCGAGGTTATTAATAGATTAATATATTGGGGGAAAGAAAGAAAGAAAGAAAGAAAGAAAGAAAGAAAGAAAGAAAGAAAGAAAGAAAGAAAGAAAGAAAGAAAGAAAGAAAGAAAGAAAGAACTCTACTAAAACACCGAAGGAACATTCTGAATCAATTCGCCAAAACTGTTTTCAGGGAACAAAACAGAAAGTGAGCAAAACACTCAAACTTGTCAAATGTTGGAAGGGAGAAAACCCACTGAAAACCCAGCATTCTGCAAAGCACATTCGGTTGGGTAAGAGGTTAAAGCAGAAGTAGCCGGTGGAATGGAGAGATCCTGAAAGCCAGGCGTCATGAGGGTTCTTTGGGACACCACCTTTTCGCAAAACAAAAAACAAAAAACAAAAAACAAAAAAACCCTAGGGGGGGGCGGGAATTAGGGCGAGTCTGACACAGCACCGGGCAAAGGGAAACAAGCCAAAATGGAGAGGACAGGCTTCTCCAAGAAAACCTTAAAATTCAAGTCTAGGACGGCAGGCTTCCAGCAGAGACAACTGAGAGGAGACTCCGGGGTGGGGGAATAGAAAAGCCAAGGCACCTCCCGATCCACAACAAACAGAGCCGGCCCATAATTGCTCATTAAAGATGGCCCTCCCTCTCGCCTGCTTGTTGGCTGCACACCGGAGGGGGGGCGCCGTTTCCAAGATGAGGCTCCGCACTGCGCATGTGCCAGAAGCACCCAATGCACTCTTATGAAAAGTTGCCATTGTTTATTTTTTTAATAAAAAAAGCCTTTTTCTATATATATAACATATATTTCGGACTCAATGACCTTTGCCCAATCTTATGCTCGACCCGGCCACTCTCCTTGGCTTTAACCGGTGGACTGTACTACCGCGGGCGCCTTCTCCTCCGCCTCCCCCCTTCCTCTCCAGCCCTCCCCACTCCAATAAACACTGCACCATTGTACAGGGGAGGCAGACTGCAGTCGACTTCCTCCGCTCTCCAGCAAACCAGACCGCAGTGACATCACCGCCAGCAGCAAACCCGCGCCCCCCCCGCCCCTCGAATTAACCACATTTGCGCCGATCTTGCCTGATCATATTCTATCATAAGCAGGCAAACATCCCTCTTCTCCTTTGCCTCGCGAAAACGATGCATCATTATCTTTAACACCCAGCGCCATGGATCATTAGTTACACATTTTAGCCAATAAGGGAACACTTACCAGAACTCTCCCTCTTTCTGTCTCTCTCTCTCTCCCTCTTTCTGTCTCTCTCTCTTTCCTTTTCTGCCTCTTTTCTGTTCCGCTGACGCTGCGTTCAGCTCCACAGAAATATTAAAAAAAAAGAAGAAGAGAGAAACGACAACGACAAAAGGGGAAAAATAAAAATAAACCCAAACGTAAAGCAGTCCTTGGGATTTTTTTTTAAAAAACATGAGGTTATGTCTAGGGGATGTCTATCTTTTCCCTTAAAAATTTTTTAAAGGTATTTACAACTCCTTCTTCCCCTCGCCATCGCATTCTCCCAAGGAAATGTGGTGCGTTTTTGCCCCCAGGGGTGGCGAATGAGAGGAGGAGGGAGGCGAACCAGCCGCAGCAGTAAACTCATTATTGCTAAAATGCCCAGAGCAACCAACAATTCCAACCCCGAGGAAAGGAAAGGGGGATAAAAAAAGAACCGAGACCAACCCCTCCCTTCCCCCGCCCCTCCGCAAAAATACTAATAATAATCAAAGGAGAAAAAAAATACAGATACCATCGTACCCCCGATTCACTGGCACTGCTTGGACTGTTAAAGAAAAGAGTACTGCGAAAGAGTCATAAGAGAAACCACAATAAAAAGTTCACGTTCATGGATGGAGTCCACATGACTTCCTGTGGCCAATCCAACTTGTGATTCAGTCGTAAACTTTTATTGCTCAGCTGTAAATTTTCTGCAAACAACCAAGAATGCGTTGCATTTTTTTCCCCGGCTGTGGGTGTGTGACGAGCGCAAACGCTCTTCTCTGTCGCCATGTTTATAGAATTCTCCTTTCTCTTATAGCTACATGTGTGTGAAGGGGTGTGTGTGTGTTGCTGGGTGTGTACAAACACACATAAACGCACACATGCACACTTCGCTTTCCAAGGCTTCCTTTTGTCACCCGCATTTCCCCCTCATTAAAAGACATGAATACCGGATACATTTGGCCAGATCAGAAGAGGCGGAACTGGTTTTTAAGCCTATTTGTTCATTTCTTTCCAAACAGGCTAATATGCTGGGGGAGGGAGGAGGGGGGAGCGCCAGTCATGCAATGCTACTCTCTCTCTCTCTCTCTCTCTCTCTCTCGCTCGCTCGCTCGCTCTCTCTCGCTCTGTCTCGCCTTGTTGTCGCTAATGTGTTTATGGTTTCCATTTTGGACTCTTGTTCACTTATTCCGGGGCAAACACACAAGTCCAACGCCCCCCCCCATCACATATTTTAATTGAGCAAACCAATGAGGGGAGGGATCCAAACCAAAGAAACAAAGAGAGACGAAAGGGAATGTGCCCAATTATGACTGGGTGGTTATATAGCCACAAAGATGATATACCCAACACCTTTCTTCAGTACACAACAGAATTCATTATAAACACCGTCTCCGGAGAAGGCCTCTCCCAAACCTGAGTTCAACTCCAAATGGACCTTTTCCCAATATGAGAACCCTTCCTGGGAAGGTGAGTTTTCACACGTTCCAAACACTGTCATGCTCATTTCATCAGCTATTACACTTTCACTTTCTGGAATCCAGAGGCTGGAAGAGATCGTGTACACCGAAAGAGGAAATACCCTCCAAAACCCCCAACTCCAGTTCAATGGGACCCCCTCAGGTTCACACCAAGCATTTCGGCTATACTGGGACATAGATCGGAGTTTGAAATAACCCAGAAGAACAACTGTAACCAAAGACTGACCGAGCAAACGCCCTTCGGATTCAGCAAGGGCCCTGTCCAAGTGACCGGTATCAAAATCAGCTTGATTCCGAATTAATACATAGCCATGCAAATCATTATTTAGACCAGCATTATTTAGACCTCCATATCTAGACATAGTTTCAGAGCTGGCTGTTCACTCATACTCAGGTCTCCAGCATATTACTATTACTGTTACTATTACTATTACTAGTAGTTCTACTAGTCCTACTACTGAAATGGCTAGAAATATGTTTTCGAGCTAGGGGGGGATAAGCAGTGTTAGGTGGAACCCTGTGATACCCAAGAAATCTCAGGGATTCCCTCCTCTCTGAAAAGTTATAACTCAGAGGAAACCGTGGCAGACATAAACAGAAAAATGACAAGTAGAAAGACAGACAAACATATTATGTCTGTACATGCTGGACGTGTTGACACTGCTAACTTCAGAGACACCCACAGAACTAAGTCATAACCTTGGGAGAATCCGAGTGGCGGGGCTAGAAAAGAAAGCCATCCTTTGTCCAAAGATATCTGTCCGACTTTACCTGAACTCCACTAGATGACAATAGGGCCGGATTGCACCCATATATCCTTTCTCTTCCCCATGGCAGTTAACTTTCCCTTTTATGTTTCAGGATTCTTCACTGGGGAAGGAAGAAGGGAGAATGCTCGCGTTTTCTCTGTCTAAGCGCGGGTGTGTGTGTCTGTCTGAAGCCGCATTATAGGTTGTAATCCAGCCGGATGGGGAGGGAAATTACTTTTTTCACTTTACAAACCGCCCATAAATTTTATAACAGGTAGTTAAAAGTTACGACGGGGAAGGAACCGTCACAACACGGCTCTGGAGACAGTCTCCGTTTTCCAGGGAGGAAAAGGGTCCATAAAGAGAACAGGGATTTAAAAACAAAAAACCCTAAAACCTCTGGACCAAGCGCCTAACCTGTCCTCCGCATTTCCATCCCCTGGCCAAGGGGCGCTTCGACACGTTTCCCTCATCCCATTTTGTACCTATTATGTGTTCCCTTCAGACGACTCTCCCGCCTTGTGGGGATAGCCGCACCCCTGCTGCCCTTGAGATGCGGACTTTTCCTTCGCACCTGGAAGCGGGAGGGTGGGAAAGAAAGTGGCTGAAGGTCTACCCAAGTGTCCCCAAACGAAAACTCAATAACTAACTTGAAATTGAGAAAGAAAAACAGAAGCAGAGACAGAAAGAAAAGGCTCTAGGAAGAAGGAACAGGAGAAATGGGGAAACTTTCCCTTCCCGATTTTGGGACTTTTCCCCACACCCGTCTGAAAACTTGAGTCCGGAAACTTTGTGAATGTCTGAGACATATCATTTGTGTACATTCCCGAGTAGGGAAACGAAACTCTTCCCCCCCCCCCACCCCACCCGCCTAATGGGTACATTATCATGTAACGGCTGCTGTGATTAGAATAATAAATTAAGAGAAAATGAGCAATATGTTCCGTCGCAGCATTTCGAGGAATGATATTTTTCACACATCACAAATGAAGATTTGAAGGAATTGTGATGGGCTAATAAAAAGAAAGAAAGAAAGAAAGAAAGAAAGCACCGAAGAGGATGATATTTCTTCTCCAGGCGGGTGGATGAATCTCATTTCGGTAATACCGAAGTAATGATCATTTCCGAATCAGCCACTTTGTGGAAACCGTTATCTTCTTTCAAATTACTTCGCCCCATAAAAATGGCCTTTCTCTCTCCCCCCCCCCCCTTTGCTTCTTTTCTTCTCGGTCTGGAAATGATGGAGTGATTACCCCCTTCCCCAAAAATCGCTTGTCATCTAAAGATGCCAGTCGGTTGTGTTGACTATAAGCTATAAACAGTCGTGTCCCCCCCCCTCCGCAAACAAATAACAGCTTTCCCCCCCTTGCAATTTCAATAATTTAACATCTAACCCTATGATAGATCAGCAGCGTTGGGAGATTCCTTCAAATCAAACCACTTAGGAATGTTGATTTAAAAATGATTGATCGCTTGCAGATACAGCTTTTTTTTCCACCCCACCCCACCCGTTGTCCTCTCCGCCACCTCAATTTTCCTTTATTTCGAAATTAACTAAGTTTTCTCGCCTCCCCCTCCCCACACACATACACCACTCGAACATCACCGAAGGACAGTCTGCTCCCAGACTCCCTGAGACCTTTGGGGCTGGGCTGGCTGGGGAGAAGGAAAGGAGAAGGTGAGCTTTCAAACCCGGAACTGCTGAGTTGGTCAAGCAGTTGGTCCTCAGCTTGGCTTTGAAAGGTGTCGGGTCAACTTTCCCCACCACTTCAGACCCGACCCCCCCACCTCCCAGTGGCTGGTGAGAAATAATAACGATAATGATAACAATAATAAACTCCGAATATATATTTAACTGGTCGGGAAAGATAGGCCCGGCTTTATTTTGACGAGTAATAAAACCGCTTACCTTTCTAACTCTGCAGCTCCACCCGGTCTGGACAATGGGGGCTTTATTGCCCGTCCCTTGCCAAGAGAAAGCGAATCGGTGGGATCTACTATGTCCCCTCAAGGATATGCCTGATAATAATAGGGGTGTGCGTCTGTATATGTCTAGGCAAGATCCTTGGTGTTGTGGATTCGAATTCTAGCGGCTGGGGCAGGGACCTGCCTTCCCCGTAGGTGTATTATGGTATAGTGCACAATTATGCTGCCAACATTGTCTTATTTGACACCCCACCCCCCCTTTTCCCAGTCCGAACTAAGGAGCCTCTTAGATTCATGATCATGGAAACTCCCCACTGTTTTTTGAAGGGGAAAAAAAAGGTGTTCTTTGTGTTTGGAAAAGTGAATTCTCTGCATACAACTTTTACTAGGATTGACCGTCTTTTTCAGGTTCTCCAACACCTTATGTTCTAAAGAAGCACCTTGATACCATATATTTCATCTTTCCTCGGTCAGTACCAGCATCTATAAGTCCGTCACAAGCACTTAGCTGGAATATTTTAAGACTCTGAAATACGGAGCTATAGATGCCCGCTCATGCACACGAATATGTATGCACATGTGTGTGAGTATAGAGGCACATGTGTATCGACAGACATGTAGGGATGCACCTAAGGGAAATGCATGCCACATAATGTCCTCCTCCCATAGTTTTCTTCTGTAATATTCAGCGGTTTTTCCTCCTCCTGTCTTGCTGTGCGACTGTCTCTCTCACAAACATACATGCCTCTCATTTCTGTATTAAAAACTTCAGAATTGCCGTTTGGCTGTTAACAGGGCTCTCAACATCCTAGAGGCTGGTCCAGACTCCAGTCTACTAAGCCAAAATGTATCTTAGGAATTCTGAAATGTCTTATCTAGTGCATCATTATAAACAACCCATCCGCTTCCAGACCAACAACCAGTGTAGGATGCTGTCCATTTCTCTGCACACCAGAAAACAGAAAACCCCTCCCTCTCACACACTTTTAAAAGCACATATAAAATGCACCCAAAATAGTATTTTGTCTTCAAGTGTGTATATATGTGGCAAATCACATAGTGGGAAAATAATTCTGTCCCTTCAGTTCACTCTTATTTTCTAGTACAGCCCAAGTATGGTTTATGTGTAGACTAATACATCGCAAAATACATTTTCCTTCCTCCCATAACGCCTCCTTTCAGTACCCCACAGCATTAGAAGGGAGACTTGTAAAGGGACTGTTTTAATTTTTGCCCAGTAGCACGAACAGTGTCATCCTAAACAGAGTCACTCCAGTCTAATCCTATGAGTGACTCTGTTTAGGATTGAACTGAAAGACACCTTGCGAAAGAGCCAACATTGCCAGTGGATCCACTACCCCAGTGAATGCCATATTGCAAGCTTGTGAGTTTTTGTTTAATGTGAGAAGAGGAGAGGTATCTAAGCATTCCATAGCAAATGTGGAAGTAGTAAAGACTCAGGAGTAATGTGGAATGTCCCTGCAGAATATGAAGAATAGGGTAGATGGTGAGTAATTCATGGGAGAGAGTAATTCCATCCTCAAGCCATTCGTGGGTATCACTTTGTGTTACTGAAAGATTTCCTTTTGTGGATCAATATGCAGAGGCAGGGATGGTATTGGCTTTCCCTCCCCTCTTTGTTTACTCAGATGATATCTAGATAGTAAACCTGAGGAAGGAGAATATTCCACTGATTTCCTTGGATCTTGGTTTCCAAATTCCCTTTGTTTTAGAATCTTATTTCCGTGAATGTGCTAACATAATGCATGTTTTTAACTGTTTTGTGTTCTGAATAGTTCCACAACCTGAACATTTTAATTGTTCCCTACTGGTGGAGTTTATGGGTCCCAGGGATTTCCCAGCTATTTTTTTAAAAAGCCACAATTCATGTTTTGCCTTTTTTAATTGTTTATTTACGTAATGTCTCACGTATACAATACAAATCCACGGTTGCCAGAATTGGCTTTCTGGCAGAAATTGCTACATTCAGAGTTTTGAACACGCAGAGAACTATGGTTTACATAAAACAAATGACTTTTTTTTGTAATTCGAGCATGTTGCATCAACAGATAAGTCAAGACAAATAGATAACTATACATTCAGTGCAATTTAAGTCCTAAACTACATTATAAGCACAATAAAATAATACAATACTGTGCGTTCTTATCTAGGCAGTTTCAGTTGTTGGGAATTAAATTTACCTTTTTCCAAGAAAAAAAAAATTAAGCAGCAACATACGACAACAAAACTGCATTACAAATACTTTCAAAGCATGACTCCTTCTATAGGTAGTGATAAGATACATTACAATGTAGGGTGTGGGTATTTTTTTTTGTATTTTTATTACTTATTCTTATTAATTTCTGCTACTTAGTAGCTTGCATTGGGGCATTACTCTACTCTCCTTTTTCAAAAATGATTTCCACCGAGTTTGTTTGTTTCTTTATTTCCCCCCCAAGTGTGTAAGCCCCCACCTTGTTTCTAACAGAATATTATTGCAGGATTCCCATTAGGTAGTATGTTAAGAATTTCGAGCACTCACACAAGTCCTATAGTAAACAACGCCCATATAAATCACTCCATGGTTCCACGTTCTTCACAGCTCTCCAATGCATGTTTACTCAGAAGTAAGTCCCCCTTGATTTGGGGTGGGATTTATCTTCTAAGGTAAGATGCATAGGGTCGCAACCTTTGCCTGCCAAAGAACAGGGCATATATAGGTAGACTGTATGTACAGATATGTTCATAGGTAACTGGTAAGCATGTGGATCTGTCTTCAGGCACACGTCAAGCCTCCACCTACCCACCCACCCCCATCCCAATTGTCCTTCAGTAGGTACAGACTGAGAACTAAAAGCAAAAATCATAAAAGGACCTTAACATGGAAGAATACATAGGTAGACAGTTTTTTAAAAAAGACTAAGCATAAAGCATCACTCCTGAACCTCCTCCCAGGCCCCCATTATATGATTAAACTTGGGGAGCAAACAAGGGCAGAGAGGAAACAGGAATCATTCTTACTTCCAAACAAACACATAAGAGTGTTTGTGGTTCAGAGTCAGAATAAAGCAAGGAGCGGGAAGGGGTGGGGTGGGGTTGGGTCGTTGCTGGTGGTGAGGATAGGAAGGTCCAGTTCTTTGCAAATAGGTACTGCTGGTTCCGGACTGGGTCGCAGTCAAACCAGCTCTAGATTTATGTCAAAGAAAGCCCAAGAGGGGGGAAATTGCTGCTATAGGAGAACGGGAGAAAAAACTAGGGGAAGTTCGATGACAATAAAAAAGGGGGTCTACAACTGTTTGACAGGTAGTTACTGTTGTGTGTGAGTCTCTCCATTCTATACTCTATAAAAGCGAATGACCGTCGTAAACATCTCGATTTATCATCTGCCATAAAACGAGGACTTCAAGGAGCTGGGAGACATCAGTCCTTGCTTTCTTCTTTCTCCTCTTCTTCTTTCTCTTCTTCCTCGTTGCCTTCCTCCTCGGTTTTCTCCTCTTCCCTGGCCCCGGGGAGTTTATCCTTGTTGTTTTCTTTCTTCCATTTCATCCTCCTGTTCTGGAACCAAATCTTGACCTGCCTCTCGGTCAGTCCCAGAGCATGAGAGACCTCAATGCGTCGCTTCCGTGTCAAATAGGGGTTGAAGAGAAACTCTTTCTCTAGCTCCAGGGTTTGGTACCGGCTGTAAGTCTGCCTGCCACTGCGCCTTCCGGGAGCTGGAGGACACCAACAACAACAAGAGGGGGGAGGAAAAGGACCGGTTAGGCTTTTTTGCTGGGAATGTCTCCTCTCCACTGCAGATCACTGACCACGCTTCCCCCTCTGTCACTCCCAGCCCCACAACCTTCGGAGCATTCCAGCAGTCCAGTAAAAGAAACCATCCCCTTTGAAGAACGTAGTGCCAGAGCAGCCGTCCTTCCATTCAGCCTCCAACCCCCCCCCCCCCCGCAATATTTACTTTTAAAAACCTCCTGGTGATACAAATCCCATTCTTTAAAATACAGCCCCCTCGCTTCTCAGTCTTGGTTGGTAGTCCTCGAGGCAGAGATTTCTTTATTACTATTTTGTTAAGAATCCAGACTATGCTTCTGCATTTTGTGGGGGAAGTGGGTGTTTTTATGCACCCAAGCGTATGGCTGTAGGAAACCCTGCCTATCATAATTGAGAAGGTGTCCATATTATTATTATTATTTAAATGTATACCGTATAGTTGAAATTCTATGGTATTTTGTTTTTCGGTACAAGAATGCCTACACATGAAGCTCTGTGTTTATATAGAGAGTGCATGGCTGTACACACTCACATATGCATATATACATACAGTACTCTAGCAACACTCTACATAAATCCTACCTTAGCAGTTTTACTACTGGGGAGATGTCTGGTTTACAAAAGCAACTTTTAAATCTTTTATTATTCCTCCAGTCTCTTATTTGAAGCTTCCCTGGGCCACGTCCTAAGCAGTGTTTACAGGACTGTTGTGTCCTAAAGAAAGAAGAGCTGGATTCTAAAGAATTTCCCACTTAAAACAACTGACCTTTCGTGTGAATAAACAAATCTTCTGAATAAAGAGTGAAACTTGTTCTGAGTAAGTATTATAGCATTGGTACAGCTGCCTTAATCAAAGTTGAGGCCAATTAATTGTATGTTATTACTATATTATGAATATTGGTACTCATAATATTTTTCTATTCTTCCTGGGGCAGAACAGTCTAGGTTTATCTCCTGTTTCATGGTTAAAAAAAATATACCGAACAAAGTTGCCCATTCAAGTTTAAACTTTTAATTCCAAGGGTCCCCCAAAATAGCCTACTGTGATCTTAAGCAAAGTACACAAATGCCCCTCTTCCCAAACCCCCTAATCTTTTCGCTCAAGACGTCAAGCGATTAAAAAAAAATCTGTATGACATTTTAGGGGGGGAAAGCAGCGTATTATGAACATGCTAATAACCTCGTGGGAGCTGTATCTTACCGCTCTCCTCGAGGCGAGCCATTAAAAAAAAGTTTTACTTTATTGTGATTTAAACCCAGAAATCACCTTGCTGGCTTTCTAAGCCAACTGCACCCTTGTTTACTTTTTAAAAGCATCCCCCCCACACACCCAACCCCCTCGACAGGAAGCAGAAACATTATTACAATCGAACCTTCTCTCTGCCTTTCTCTGTCTCTTCCAAATACAAACATGCCCCCCTTCCCCCCACCCCCCTTCCTTTCTTTCCCTGCTTAAATAATTTTTTAAAAAAATCAAACACATTCAAGAAAGAGAAGGGAAAAAAAGTATCCTAACCGTGAGGTCTCATCCATGGGAACATGAGGCTGGGCGAAGAATTTTGATTTAAATGCCCTTGTCCCTCGCTAGAGTTACTGTTGGAAGAGGATTTACAGTCAGGATATTGTACCACGGCCGCCTCTTGCTGGGCACCATAAAGCGATTGCCTAGGCAGGGCTTCGTATCCATAGAATTTAGACGCGTCTCCGTGGCACGCCAGGGCGCAAGGATTCTGCTGGTATCCCGAGTTGGAAATGCTGGAGGTTCCGTGGTGGAAGAACTCCTGGACGTGGTGTGACGGGTGCTGGAAGCCGGGAGCCGTGGTGCCCGGACCGTACACGAGAGCATGGCTCCTGCTAACACTTTGTGGAAATCTGCAGTCGTAGTAAGTTGGTTCCAGGGACTCGCCGCCTTTGTACTTGGAGAAGAGCGGATTGACAAAGTAGGAACTCATGGCTTTCGCATGAAAGGAGGAGAGGAGCCAACCCCTGGTTTTCGCAAGGAAAAACAACCCCCCAAAAAAGTCTTTTAATGCTTTAAGAGATCAGTGCTAAGGACTCTCGCCTCTCCCCTCTCCCTGGACTCTGGAAAAGTCCTGGTTAGTGGCTGGTTGTGGGTTGTTGGTTTTTTTTTTTTTTTTTGTAACGCGCTCTCTCAAAGACGTTTCATACTGCCTGAGTAGATATGGCTGCTTATGCCTAATGCTCTTGACTTCTCTTATATCCGTCGATAGGTAGAGCTCTCTCTCAGTTTCTCTTACTTGCTCCCTTCCCTTTAACACCACAGGCAAATTCCTCAAAATCCCGGCGGTGAGGCACTCTCTCTCGCACACACACGCGATCTGGATTCATCAATCCAGCCCGGCAAGACAGGCTCAGGGAGAAAATGACAGGGAAATCGGGGGGTTTCGAGCGGGGGTGACGGCGAGGTGAGAGAAGCAGCCCTGCAGAAGGAGGCAAGAGGGGGGAAACGCGCACACCCTCATATCGAGTGACTGGAACGGGGTTATGAAAGGTGCGCAGTAATACCCTTAGGTGCTCTTCTCATCAACCCCCCCTTCCCCTATGCAACGGAGCCTCTTCACTTATCTGAGCAAATACATGCGCCAGCGAGGTCAATTTAGGTTACTTCAACAGGTAATAGGTGGGAAACGCTAACCTAGATCAATGTTTGTGTTGGGGGGGGGGGATGTATGTGGGTTTAGGTGGCCTTTTAAGGGGTTCCATAACGCTAAGGGACCTCCCCCCCCCACAATCTTTCTTAACTATCCTAGTTATGTGAGTGTCTAGGGAGGGTGTCATATCATACCCCCCCCCTTTTGTGTAAAAAAGTGACGAAAACAATATGGAAAGTTCACTGATTTCCCGAGGTGCTTTATAGCTATTCCTTTTATGTATATATTTTGGCTTTTTATTAAAAAGAAAGAAAGAAAAATAAAGATCTCAGGAGCATGATTCTCTCTCCTTTCTTTCTGTGGGCCAGTGGGTGGACTGCTCCCCCCTGGAAAAAACTGGAAGGCGTCCCTTGGAGTTGGCTCTACAGGAAACGTCTTGCCCAAGGAATTGGGGGTGGGGGAAGAGCACAGGCTGTCCAGTGTTTGCTGGGGTGGGTGAGTGGGTGTAGTATCTATCTCGTGCCCCCACCCCCGTTGCTATTACTTAAATGTTAGAGAATTTGTCCAGGTATCTTGTGTGTGTTGTGCACGTAGTGGGAAAACCAGCCCTGTTCAGCCTGTACTTTTCTAACTCTGGAGTGGCCATTGGCTGAAACCATTTTTTACGACTCGGTTAGCGAGTTCGGGCCATTAAACAGAAGCATTAAAAAGCAGGAGCCACTCTTCTTTGTCAGAAGTTTTGCAAATTAATATTTCCTGAAGTGGTTTTTGAAGCTCCTTAAACATGACAAAAAAATCAAACTCACTTCTATAAATTAACTGTCCGCCAGACCCCTTCTCAAATTCATCAGGAACACCCCTCCCCCCCTTCGAAATCTCTTCCAGGGTTTCTGCACTCCACCCCCACCCCCAATAGCAAGTAAATGAATTTCATCGGGGGAAACAAAACCGAGGAAATCCCCACTGTTAGGAAGTGTGCAATACCGTAAAACACTCTTCAGAATAAATCTAGAGACGTAGAATTTCTCTTTTCCCCTCAGCACCCCCGCCTTTGTGAACTAGCCTGAATTCCTGAGTTCTATGCCTATACTGGGCAATAATACCAAAAATCTGTCATTGGGTTGTCATTTGTGTTTACAGCAAATGTGTCGTCTGAAGAGGAAAATGCCTTTCCCACCCAGATCACCAAAATAAATGGCATCTCCCCCCACCCCCTGCAAAAAAAGTATTTCAAAAATCTGGTTCCATAAGATTCTCCTCTCCTTCGAAACAGAGGTGCTGGAGTTGATGCCCCCCCCCCTCTTTCTGCCTTGCGTTAAAATGCAATTAAAAAGGTCTCACACTGAACATGGAATTATGGTCCCCCCCACCCTATTTTTCAAGGAAGGGGCTGGCTTGCCAGTCAGTAGCCAAGCTGGGGAGCCCCTAAACAACCGCTGCAGCTCTTGACAGGGCTTAACTGGCAGATAAGAGTCGATGGGCTCGTTGTTTAGGGGCGCTGATCAATACTGGCTCTCGAGTTTGGAAACCCACTGGCGAGCCCTTTTTAGTGAAATGGAGTCAGCTTGTGGGGGGAATTTCTCGTGTGTGTTGTTGACCACGATTCCATGAATTCCGGCGAAGGCAGAAAGTTGCTGGGAGGGCATTGCCTATCTACCACGCTCTACAAGCAAGCACAAAAATAAGCCAACACACAAAGAAGTCAGGTTGTGCCATTCTGAGACATACAGTATGCTATTTAAAAATGCGCAGAAGGGACTGGTCACCCGCAAGAGCCATACAGAGAAAGCATTTGGATAACATTCAGAGAGAAGCCATTATTTTGGCGTTTCAGGTGGCTGCGAATACGGCTCTTTGTTTCTGCTGGACATGGGTTGTTCATGTATGAACGTTTGAGAAGCGATGCCATTCCTCCTGAGGAGTTGTCTATTACTCTTTTAAAAAGTGTATCGAACCCATCATGCACATATAGGATCTGACAATCAGATTTTCTTCTTTAGCTGCTTGTATCAAGGCTGCTATCTGGTCTTAGCTTTGCTCAAGAAAATGAACGTCAAGCGGGTTTTGCTACTCATCATTCATGTGTTTCACTTGCTGGACCGTCGCTGCACCTATGCATTTCATTCACACGTAGGGTAGGACTGTACAAATATAATTCCAGTATGGTCCTCCCCCGCCCCAAGATATTCGTTTGCACTAGCCCTCGAAACGCCTGTTTGTGGGCAGTCCGGATCTGACGTCCTTTTTGCAAGGCAACGTTAATATAATAGCAGGTGAGACGACTTTCTGTACATATTTGTTGAGCTCTGCTTTCCTGCCAGGCTGCACAAGAGTCCTGAATGTGTTAACCTGCGGCTTTGTAAGTAAATCGGCTAATCGCTTCTAAGATTGAGCAACAGCGCCATCTAGCGGCAGCTTTTCCCAAGGCAGAAGCCTCTCAACAAAACCTTTCGGTCAAAACGTGGAGAAAGAGCTCCTCGCAAACCCCCCCCCCCCATCTCACCCCTCCTTTTTCTTTCTTTTCACTCCTCCCTCCTTACAAGCTTTCCAATACGTGCATCCGATTCGGCCCGAAGGGAACCAAACGGAACCAAAATCGGATTTCGCTCAAGAAGGGCCATTTTGAACGGGATGTCCCACCCATCACCATTCATCAATCAAGCGAGCTTTTTATCAGCCGTTTTTTTTAAAAAAATCAATTTAACATTAAAAAAATGTCACCACAGCTCAGTTGTTCATTTTGTTACTTCCTCCCCTTACATACCTTAAACCACCACCTACTGTCATAACAATGCCCACAATGTACATACACACAAGCGAGCGCACACACACTTACGTTGATGCACCACAGAAATGTAGCCGTTCCTCTTATCTCTCCTACCAACCGCTGCCTCTCCCCCCCCCCACCCGCCGAGCAATGTTTTAAAAGATTTCCCCCTCTCTCTCCTCTGCCAAAGGGAAGGGGGGGATGGAAGGGGGTGGTGTGTCTGTTGTTTGTTGCTGGTAGACAAAACATTCCAATAAGCCGGTTTCAAAGAGAGGAGCACCCACCTTATTTAAACCATAAAACAATTAAGGCCAGACGTCTAGCCGGTTCTGTGGTCCTGTTTTGTTCCATTCTATTCAACGCACACAGCAGTGAGACAAACAAGAGCTATAAAGCTGGCATTTTTGGGCTGCGGAAATGTACCTACGGGTTGCTTTCAAAGCCGCTGTATCCTGCCTTTTTTGTTGTGGGTCGTCTACAAAAGGGTCGTTTTTAAAGCTGTGAATAAGAGCTCTTTTTTCCACACTGAGACCCCACTATCTATCTATCTATCTATCTATCTATCTATCTATCTATCTATCTATCTATCTATCTATCTATCTATCTATCTATCTATCTATCTATCTATCTATCTATCTATCTATCTATCTATCTATCTATCTATCTATCTATCTATCTATCTATCTATCTATCTATCTATCTATCTATCTGATCTTGTCATGTTCACATAATGCACAGAAATTTACACGTAAGACGCACACAATGTATAGGCGCTCAAGAACACACAGATATGCCTGGTCATTCACAAAGCATTTGCAGTTTGGGGAAGGAATGTGGGGTATAGGAGTAGGATTTTGTCTTTGTTTAGAAATATACACCAGCCAAGCCTGCTGGAATGGTTTTCTGGGGCGGGGGCGGGAGATCCAGTGATCCGGGTCTTGCCTTAAAGCTATACTATCCCAATACATACTTGCCTCAGAATAAAACCCATCGGAGCGAGTGGGAGTAACCTGGGCAATAAAGGCTGGCAATCTCATGCACCCTTGCTTGAGAATCAGTCCTCTTTAGATTGCAATGGGTTTACTTCCGAGGAGACATTCCTGAAGGATGGGCTACACGTGTAGTCCTTGGAGAGCCTGGATGCACGTGAAAAGCCTTGCACATGAACTGAAACCGTATTCCTGTTTAAAACAAAGCAAGTCAGAAAGAGAGGAGGGGAAGGGCAGAAGGGGAGGGGGGAAAGAGAACAACAGTCTTATGGAGACAAAGGGAACATAACTTACATTCTTTTCGTCCCCATTAGCTCCAATGAGAGATCAGGCCTGGTGAAGACGGGAGGGGAGGGTGTGGGGGAGGGAGGGGAGGGAGGGGAGGAGGAAGGTGAAAGAGATAGGATCTTTACTCATCTTGAAAATGAGGTTTGCGGGAATGGGGGGGGGGGGTTCCCTACAAACAGGGCGAAGAATCAAAGTTAGGAAAACCAGCATCGTGGTGGACTGTATAGGTGGGGATGAGGGTTGCATAGAGACAGGAAAGAAAAAGAGGCAGAAAGAAAGAATTTAAAAAGCGTCCCTTCTTTCTCTTCGCCTTCCTAGCCTCTTTCAGGGACACAAGCGCGCAACTAGGCTCAAAACCGGAAAGGTTTCAAAATCATGATCGTTCGTTTGAAAATTCGGTTCTGTGAAGAAGCAGGGCGGAGGGGGAAAGAAGAGCCAGGATAAATAAATTACCGCTGTTCTTTTTTAAAAAAATAATTAACTGTGATGCCTGCCTCCCCAATATCCCCTTCCTGTCCCCTCCCAGTGCCCATTCTTTTCCTGGACTCTCAATGAAGACTTTCAAAGGACCTCGTCCGATTTTGTAGACAGTAGCAAATCGCCTCCACCCATTTCCCCCCCCCGGGGGGAGGAACCCCCTTTGCGGTAAATGAAATAAATAAAATCACAACCCAATCCGAATGGAATCAAAAGGCCGAACGCGGGGGCCAGGCATCAAGTTGAGGAGCAGTTTCGCACGACATCGGCGGGGATAATGGCTTCCAGATTCCCGCCCCCCCCTTTTCAAAAACATTTTTTTTATTTATTCCTGGTGAAAGTTGGATCCGGTGGACAAACCTCAAGCCATGATTACGTCGATCTGTTTATCATTAGGAAAGATTAAAACGCTGCTGGGCTCGTTTCATGAAAGAAAGGAGCCCCGTCGAACGAGCCTTTATTATGAAACATCTCGTAGCTGCTCATTTTTTATGCCTTGACTTTCATTGAGCAAAAGCCCTTGGAAAGCAGCGCGGACGCATCCCCTTGCAGAAAAAGCGAAAATGCATTGTTTTTTTTTAAAGGAAGGAAGGAAAGAGAGAGAGAGAGAAACAGACAGACAAGAGAGAGAGAGAGAGCCCTTAGCCTCCCCCCTCTTCGCTCACGCCATGTCACTTAGCTCGTTCTTAAGCAGTGCAAACATCTGATTTTTTTTTTGGTTGGAAACAGCGTCAGACTTGCCTCCTGCTTGCCAGAGCAAGTCAGAGAAACTGTTTTGTGCGCAAAGTGGTTTTCTTTCAAGAGGGGTGGGCGGCCGGGTCTTCCAGCCCTGGCCTCCACTTCTCCCCCAGTCTTTAAAGAAAAAAACTTCCCTTGTTTTATGTTGTTCTTTTCCATCTCCCCTCCCCCCCCCACCAATATGCACAAACACATGGATTGATTTGGGGGAGGGGGGTCTTTGCCACTGCAATATAACGAGACGGTGGTTCCCCCAGGCGAGGCACGAACGAGATTCCCGGCACTTCATTGATAACCCCGAGATGCTGCAATGGAGCCGTCTCAAGACAGATAACCCACGTAAGAATGTTGCTGTAAGCAAAGGGTACCTACCACATATATTTAATCTGGTACATATAGTTTGATTGCCCCGGGGGTCATAAATTAGCACAATTAATTACGCCAGACTAAGTGTGCAGCACACAATCGCACTTATTCGAACTTTCTCTTTTACGAGCCTACTTCTGTATAGATACAGATATAGATCTATGTACAGGGAAGGGGAGAGAGAGTTGAGAAAGGGAGTAAATGTTTGGAGCGGAAGTTCGATTCTTTTCCTGTTCCATCTGGCTTCCTGAAAGAAGGGGATTCCTCCCAATTCCCCCCCCCCCCAGTGATCCGAGATGATTATCACTACTGATTTCTACCTATGGATTTCCCACCCTTTGGGGGGGGGGGGTTGGTTCCTTTCAGTGCAGTCTCAACCAAACCAAACAAAAACGACACCTCGATTAAGAAACGGTTTTTTCCCCTCTATTTTTGTGACGTTAGCTATATACAGAGAGCTGCTCTACCACAGCAAAACATAACAGCATTACAGAACGGTTCTGTGACAGTCAAAAAAGACACCAATAAGTACACCGGAAACGTTCAACACTATGACAGAAACATTGTTGGAGCGATCAACCCCCCTTCCTTTCGTCTTCTTCCCCCCTCCCCGATTTGTCCTCTTTCCTTTTGTACAAAATGCGCAGCCGCGACGTCATGAAATAATAATTAAAAAAAAACTGGGTAAATTTAAGTTACCAAATAAAATACTAAGAACAAAAACAAAAACAATTTCAAGTACTTTGCTGTTTTCTGAAAAGAACGAAACGTTTGTTATTTTTAGTTGCAATTCTTGTTATTCTTTTTTCTTTTCTTTTGTTTTTTTAGAAAAGCGCTTTTTTTGTCTCTTGTTCCAGAGCGGTTGCTGTGCTGAACTAACTCTAAACACTCATCTCTGCACAATGAAAAAAAGTCAGCAACCTTTCGCACCCCCAAGGCAGACCCAGCAGCGCCTCGGTTTCTCCTTCCTCCCGAGGAGGGACTCGGCCAATTTCACTGCTGCTCCTTAGTATCGGTTTTCTCCTTGTTCATTTTCTTCATTTTCATTCGCCTGTTCTGAAACCAGATTTTGACCTGGCGCTCCGTGAGATTAAGAACCCGGGCCACTTCGTAGCGGCGGTCCCGTGTAAGGTACATATTGAACAAAAACTCTTTTTCCAATTCCAGCGTCTGATACTTGGTGTAGGGACACCGTTTCTTCCGTGTAGAGCGTGCATGGATCCAATTTGCCACGGGATTGTCTGGAAAAGAAGATTGGGGAGGGGGCGTTTAATAAATCTGTATCGAGGCTCCTCTCCCCCTCCTGTGGACTCCCCCCCCCACAAGTCATTTATAGACAATAACTACCCTCGCATTGTTAGAATAGGCGTCCCTGCTTTCTTTCTTTCTTTCTTTCTTTCTTTCTTTCTTTCTTTCTTTCTTTCTTTCTTTCTTTCTTTCTTTCTTTCTTTCTTTTTGGCAACATTATTAGCTGATCATTTTTGAGCTGACCTTCAAGGTAGTTTAAGGGCGGCGGAAGGTGCCGTCTACCTCGACGCTTAAAGCAAACGGCCATTTCTCCTTGCAGCTGAGCTGACTGGAGCTGCACCCTCTTTCTGGGGATTATTTAATGTTCCAGCTAGGTGACTACCGTCTCCTGCAAGTTCCCAGTTTTAAAAACAAAACCGGAGCCAGGAGGGTTTCATAACAAGCCACTGGTGCACGTGAAAGCTCGCTGGAGTCATCCAAGAACATGGTCATAAAAAGTCAAAATTCCCACCACTTCACAGGCCCATAAACTCTGTTTACAACCATCACTCTCCAGTCTTCGCTCTATATCCTTCCTAGGGCTGGAACTGCCGGCCTTTTTCTTTTGGTCATATCTGGGGAATGCCCCAGGACAAGCAGGCAGGCTCCAAGAAAAATACGCCCCAAGCAGACACACGATCTGTAACCACCTTTTCCCTTTACTAAACCTCTGGACAACCACATTCCCCACTAATTAACTCTTTGGTGAGGTTTAGGGAAACGGAAGCATTTGTTCCTAATTCAAGGCTACCGTGCCTCCTTCCTTAGGTCTGTGTCCCGAGTCTACAATCCCGGTGTCTGTAAGCCTCTACCGGCTACAAGGGTGTAAACTGGGTCCATCCACAAAGAACCTGAAGTTAAGCGGACCAGATCAGCATTAGATCAGATTGTTAGGCCTAAAGGCGTCGTAAACACCTGGCATGGGAAAGGGACTTTAGGACTGGGGGGGTGTGCACAGAAAGGGACGCACACGTGCAAATAGACACGAACTGGCATTAATTCTTGGAGGGTAGGGAGCTGCAGTCCCACATATTTTGCTTGCAAAGTCAGGGCTCAGGTCTATTGCTCAGAAACAATCACCCACTCGGCCCACTTAAAAAAAACACACAAGTAATTTCATTTCACTGTACAGAAGAACAGTGACTTTTTACAACCATGAAAGGCACAAGTCCTTTCTATGCCCTAGCTGCTTTTTAACAACAACAAGAAAACTATGTTCAAGGGTGTTTATTCTTTTGCTCCTTTCTTTGGCAAGTTGAACTGCAGAATACTTTGGGAAAATGCCATGGTCCAGTACTCTTCCTAGAGAACCCCACACACACGATCTATCAAACTCCAGGGTCTATGTGTAATTTCCCCAGCCCAGTTATTTAGCTTTGGATAATCAACATTAGTTTTCTTTCCCTTCTCTCTCCCTCCACACCTCCACGGGACATTCCCCTTTGGCAAGATGCACAAATTTTATGAATCATGACGAGACTGTGGGGTTTCTGCTAGATTACCCCCCACCCCAAACACACACACACACTTGAAAACATAGGAAAGAAAATCATTTTCTTTTTCACATGCCCACGCCATTGCATTCCCTCCCCAGCCCGGCTTGTTCCTCGAAAACTCAGAAGAACCCAAGAGAGGGCTGGGGAGGTTATGAATATTTTATCAAAGCCAAGGATTCTCCCTCTTCCAGATAGCAAAATACACATCATAAAAAAGAGACTGTCTCCCTTCTCCTCCCTCCCCTCCTCTCCACCCCAACCAGATAAAACTACCAGCAGTTCGTATGATATTCTTAAGTTAGTTTTCTTTTTTTTAAAAAAAGAAAAAAGCCTGTACATTTGGAGTTTCGAGGCAGGGACGCCAAGAAGAATTCTAAACAGCAAAGGTAATTCCTTTTTATTGAGTACTTCGCGGGGCGGCTGTAATGCCATCCCGGCTGTAAACAAGAATGACTTCGACTTACTAGGGTCCAATTCGGTCTTTTCTTCTTTGTGTTTGTTGGAAGCGATGGCCTCAGATTCCGGGGAGGGTATAGTCTGCGGGGTTCTGTCCCTGAGATCTCCCGGGGACCCGTACATATAATCCGGATAACTACGTGCGTCCACCGGTCCGCAGTCCCTGCGGCCGTGGAAGGCGTCGGGCTTAAGCCCGTAGTGCCGGCTGCTGGCTGGAAAACCCGGGAAGGAGACAGCGCCGGAGATAGGCTCCAGCCAAGTGCGCATATATCTGGTGTCAGCTCCAATGTGAGGCTGGTGGGTGTACGGGTGGTAGACCACGGACGACTGGGAATGCACGGGAGCCCACGAAGTAGTAAACACGGCCGGTTTGGGGGCAAAGCTGCAGGATGGAAAATCTGCACACTCCGGTACTAATCCTGAAGGTCTGGCTGCAGCGGGGTGCGAGCCAGTAGCTGGGAACCTTGAAGCCAACAGTTCTTCGCTTTCATGACTAATCAAGGAATCTACATAATAGTTGCTAATGGGACCCGAAGCCGACATTGTTCCCCACTCTTTTACATTCATAAGATTATTGTATGAACTGTATGTGTACTTTTTATCTTCTCATAGAACAATCAGGGCAGGTAATTATTTTTTCAGCCTTTCCCAGTTTGCCATTGGCTCCCAGCGCTCACGTGATTGTATTTACCCAAAAATACAGTGTAGATCAATCCGCAGGTCTTTTTTCCCCTCCTTTCCTCCTCTCTCCTTCTATTTTTTTCGGGGGGGGGGCCCTTAAATAGCCCCTAGGCGACTTGGGTTTTCATTAGAAAAAAAAAGAGAGAGAAAAAGAAGATCTTGAAATAATGCAGTTATTAGCAGCAGTTGGATCTTACGTGCCATTCCGCGGAAAGGCGACTCGCTGGCTCCTTGGCTGGCGGGCTCTGCGACCTGGTTTTGCCATAGCCCTGCAGTTAATGAGCGTGCAAGGTAGCTGGTGTAGCAAGGTATCACAGGAACTATTTCTTGACGCAATTTGTCTCTGTCTGCTAGCTCGCTCTGCTTCTACAGCGTGTATTCTATAATGGATACATTACATGGAATATCTTTAAAAGAGGAGGGCGGGGGGTCGCCTCAAGGTCCTACCAGAATTCTGCTGCTAACTCACCCCCTCTTTAGCACCAACCCACGACTGGCTATGATCTTATATATATTTTTTCCTGTCTTTTTTTCTGTGCCTGAAAAAAATGGATTTTTTTTGGGTCATCAGTTCTGCAATGCACATTCGTCAGCCTACTTAAGAGCAAGAAGTCCTGGTGTCATGTGCTCTTCTGGCTTATGTGTGTATGTATGTGTGTATATTTTAAGTGGGTGTCTGGGTATTAATGTAGAATCTATTAATGATGTGTATTAATGGCGAGATAGGAATGTGCTGGGGGAAACGCGAGTGGGAAATAACAATAACAATAACAACAACACTCTCGTGTCTCTCATCTTTCTATTCTGGGAGAGGCTACATTGTTCGGCAAGTAGTGGCGGATGCTTTTATGTCCTTCAATAAAAATTTTACGAGGATCATTTGATTGTTCATAAATGTGTCGTTCATTAAAATAAAACTGTGCAAGTAACTTTCAGTTATAAGGCATAGCTGGGACCGAGGGACCTTTCGCTTAGGTGGATAACGAGCAAAAGTGAATGATTTTGGAAGATCTCCCCCCCCCCCTACACACACACACACCACAACCTTTTCCTGATGTTATGATCAGTGTCCTTTTTTGAATGAATAAGGTCATTGAAACTTTGTTTACCAAATCGATTGCAGAGCTTGGCTTCTCTCTGTTTGCTTGTTTTTTTAACTTTCCTTGGTGAAGTAAAGTGGATGGGTCTCTAGCTCATACTTGGAGACGTCTGGAAGGAGGGTGCTCTGGGAAAGCCATCTGCAGAAGGAGATATATCCCCTCTCCCCATACACGCAAACATAAGCAACAGCAAAACCAGGAAAACGGAGCAAAGAGGTTTGTGGCGTTGTCAAAGGGGATGCAACATTTTCCAGTCTAATACAGCAGAGACGATTTGGAGATGCGGTAAATTTGTACCAGGAAAGGAGTTGGGGGGGGGGGGGGGGGGGAGGGAGGGGGGGGGGGGGGGGGTGGAGGAGGGGGGGGAGGGGGGGGGGGGGGGGGGGGGGGGGGGGAGAGAGCATGGGCTTCGGAGGGATGCAGCGTCCACTGTCGACTTTATACCAGACGCAGCCTACCCAGGTCTCTTTTTCGCACACCAGCAGATGTATTTTGCACCAGGCTTTGGAAATCTGAAGGCTGGGAAGGAAGCAGGGAGAGGGGAGATCCTGGAAAGCCTCCATATTCCTCCCCCTGTCTCCTCTCACTCCCCCCCTCCCCTCCCAAAAGACTCTGACAAAGTTGATTTGACTTTCAGGGGTTGAAGATTTCTGGCAGCATCTTCATCCAGCGGTCCTGGATGGGGCTATATCAGTCTCTTCGAGCCGGTGTAGGGAGACAGCCCTTCAGTCCATAAAGGGCCACCCTTTAAATAGAGCTAGATGTGGAGGTACTGCTGTGCGCCTCCACCACAGAAACCCAAATCTGAAAGCAGTCTTGCTGGGTATGAAACCTGAACACGCCATCTCTTCCCATCCTGTTTCCAACCTAGGACTTTATGAGAGTGCCTTAAGAGAAATACCCCTTATAGGAGTGTAATGTCTCCGCTGGCCTTTCTTGAGTTCAGTTTATCTGTCAATCAAAAGTCTCCAGTGACTTCAATTTTAAAAAAAATGTTAGCGAGAAAGCGAATACTCAGCTTTTTCTTTTTATTCAGGCAGGAATAAATACGTGTGACACCGAAGAGATAAGAAATTCTCCCCCACCCCCAAAAAATATTTGCAGCGGAATGATATTTGAAGGATATTTGCTTGGACATGCAGAAATATTTCACTCTCTTTGAAACACACACACGGGCAGGAAACCAAGAGATGGGAAGAAATAAGGATAAGACAAAACAGAATTGTTTCTGTAAAGGCGAGAAATCTAACCTATAAAATGTACACACGGATTAGGATGGCTTTTCAAAGTCGTGACTGGAACATCCGAAGAGTCACCTTAATGAAAACGAGCAAGGTCATTCAAATATTAAATCCTGAGAGGGGGGCTGTTTTTAGTGTTTCTCCAAGTAATACCTTGAAGCGGAAAAATGTCTTTTATTTACAGTGAATCCCGCCCAACCCCCTCCGCCAACCCCATCCATTCCCCCCACCGCTGCAGGTTGTTCCTTGCCAATAACCCTATAGGGCCAGCCGTGGGAACGCTGCCTCGTTCAAGGGGCCCTGCGCCCTGGCAAAGTTGCAACTGGAGAGAAGGGAGCCGTTGGTCCACAAACACGAGGAGCACATGCCCTTAACACCGAAGGCTGCATCGAGAACCCCAGGAGCGTGGAGGGAGACCTGTGGGAAGATGGCCCAGGCACACTTTGATTTCTCCGTGGGCTCGGGGCGCAGCGGAAACTTGGGTTGACCTTTGTGGAGAAGAATTGCATCATATTCTAAGGCATCCCTTGTTGGGAGATAGATTTCCAGCAGGACTGGGGGATTCATGGGCACCAGGGCTTTGGTGGTTACCTGCAGACGGCTACATTTCTCCGCATTCTGACCAGAGCCTCAGTAACACCTTCTTTCCATCAAAATCCTGGTCCCTCTGGCACAAGACCGTCAATTCCGAAATGATGGGACCTACCAACCATTTCTTATGGCTGTTGTTGTTTTTAAAAAATATTGCAGTGCCTGCAAAAGGTAAATATTTAAAAGGTGGGTTGCTGGGGAGGGGGGTGGGGTGGGAAAGCGGATTTTTTTTAAAAAAAGCCATATTTGTATATGTATTGTGTATTATAAAAGAGAAACCGGTTCGTCATCTGTGACGTGAGTGGGGGAAAAAAAATAACAACAGCCTAATCTGTGACCTCAACTGGTTACTTTATTGATCCTCAGTTTAGACCTGACACTCAAAATCGTTATCTTTTGGCGACCAGCGCCATGTTTGTACAGAAGCTTGTATCGGAAATAAAAATGAAGCCCTCCCCTCCCTTCCAATTCTTCACACACTCGTACACTTCTCCCCTGTCTTTCTCCAACACCCCCCCCCCCCCAAGAAAATCCTGTTGGCCTCCTATATAGTTCCGTCTTATCCTTGAATGTTATGTTCTGAAAAATCTCCTCTAATTTCAGGCGGAGAAGGGTGGGGGTGGGGGAGGGATTGAAACTTCACATCGCCCTTTTTAAAGTGTGGGGGAAAATCCCCCCACCTCGATATTCCCACCAATTTCGCCCCCTCCTACAGTGCCCCTGGCTGCCCCCAGTCACCTTTCGGTCTCACCGCGCACAGAATTACTCCAGGCCAAAGGGACCTAAGGCCTACCCTCCCCCCTACAGACACACACACACACACACACACACACACACACACACTCATGCAGGCGCACACACACGCACACACACGCGGGGGCGGGGGCCTCCAGAGCAGCTGCTGGATTCGCACCGGGGAGCTGCGGAGAAGGAAGGCAGGAGGGCACCCCCGAGCTTTTTATAAACAGCTCCTGTGCGTCGCTGGCGAACGGGAAGGCGCAAGAGGGGCCTTTGGATCAACAACAAACGCCAGCCCGGATTAGCAGACAAACGCGGCACCCTTGACGCGCAGGGCCGCGCTCGCAGGCCTTCCCTCCGAGTCCCCACTCGGTTCAATAAACACCGTCAAGTTCGGATTAAAAAATCCACTTTCCCCCCCTCTTCTTGGGAACGCCCGGCACGGTTTTTTCCTGTCCCCTGCAGGCCCCGCGGCTGCGAGCTTGGAGGCGTCGCAGCGTTGACAGCTTTTCATAAGTGAAAGCAAACGAAGCATAAAAAAAACCCCAAAACCCTTGAAGTTTCCCCTTGTGGAGACCCCCTCTTTTCTCGCTCCTGTTTGCCGGCTCGAAGGCTACGATCCTCCGCATCCAGGCTCGGGAGGAGGTGGCGCTAGAATCAGAGGGGGCTTACTTCCAAGTAGAGGAGTTTAAGATCGGGGAGTTTAAGATCGCATCTGTGCTTAAGTGGCTTTGCTAGCCCTCTTCTACCTGTCACGGGTTTTTTCCCCTCCCCTCCTTCTGGGAATATTTTATTATTTTCGCCAGTAAACACTCCGCTGCCTAATCCCCCTTGTCCTGAGCCCCACGTAAGGCATTATTATATCGCGAAAAGTAAACTTCACCCAAGAGGAAAATAATAATAATACTAATAGTAGTCTTCAAATATTCAGGTTCAGTATTTATTTTCTCAAGTTTTGAAAACTATGACTTGGGGCTCTGCCTCCCTCGAGCTGGGCCCCTATTAAGGATTTAATGTTTATTTTTCTATGGACGTGATCTTTAAATGTAACCCAAGGGTAAAGGGTGGGAGGAGAGAGGGAAACCAGGCTTAGAGTGCATCTTCAGTTTAAATTTACTCCGAAGAAGTTGGTACCTGTTTAGTACCCTCCCCTTCTCTCTCTCTCGTGTCTCCCCCCTCCCCTCGCCTGCTTGTTGCTAAGAATTTTGTCAGATGTTATGACTTTGGATTCCAGACTCTTTAAGTGAGACAATAAATTCCGAAGTGCAATTAAACCTCCGGACCAATTCATTTCGCTGTGTTGTGGTGTTTTGCCAAACGCTTTCAGGTTTCCACCACGAGAAGGCCGGGGGAGAAGGAAGAAGAAGAAGAAGGCAGAGTCTGAAAGGCAACAACCGTTCCAACGAGGCATAAAATGGTTGGTCCCTTGAGCCATATCTTACATTGTATCTTGGGGGTCAAAGACACACATACACACACACACACACACACACACAGGCCAAGAGATTTTTTTTTAAAAAAATGAAGTTTAAATACATGATTATCACAGCCCAATCCAGTTGCCTGAATGCACACCCAGGAGCCCCACATTTTTGTAACTCTCCCACCAGAGTTTTTGCAATTTTCTGCCAAGGCAGGCCACTGTGTTCTTCAACTCTACTTCCAGGTTGTGAGTTGCCAGGTTGTCTGCTTGCAGAGGCAGTGGAGGAGCTGTGTAAGCCGGGCTGGAAGGGAAGGTGTTAGTTGCACAGAGACAGGACAAACAGCATTTATCCAACCAGCACAAGTTTCATCTGAAGGCCGGCGCATTCCAAGGCAAATCTTTAAAAACTCTCCTGGCAAAAGTCCCTGTAGGCCTCTGTTCATTGATACCTGCCATCCACGCACCAGCTTCTGGTAAAAAGAACTGGCTCTTCGCTGAACACCCACCCTGACCCAACTCTAGGCAGGCACCTAGACCTTCCCTGTGTTCGCTGTAGCAATCCAACCCAGGTCCTCCTGGAACAGTTTCCAACCGCATCGCAATTAAGAGGCAGGAAGGAGGAAGGCGAGCCAGGTTCTTCTGGCACCGATCCCGCTGCATGCCTTTGCTCAAGTCTTTGAGATAAAATACAGTATATTCCAGCACAGAAATCACATGAAAGATTATCTGGATGCCAACTCCAAACCAAGAAGGAATAAAACAGGAACGGCAATGCCCCAACATGGCAAAACCCTTTCTGAATGCATTGCTTACACCACAATGAACACATATACTCTCCTATCTATCTATCTATCTATCTATCTATCTATCTATCTATCTATCTATCTATCTATCTATCTATCTATCTATCTATCTATCTATCTATCTATCTATCTATCTATCTATCTATCTATCTATCTATCTATCTATCTATCTATCTATCTATCTATCTATCTACCTACCTACCTACCTACCTACCTACCTACCTACCTACCTATCTACCTACCTACCTACCTATCTACCTATCTACCTATCTACCTATCTTCACCCACCCAACCTCACAGAGCGAAAAAGAGAACCAGCTAACATACAGGAAAGCAATATGTCCAATCCAGCACAGGATACAGAAGTATATGTGTATGAATTTTTATCATATCTCCACATGCCTCTGCTTCACTAAGTCTACCACAAACTCCACAACACCAGACCAGGATTAAAGATTACAGTGAATAGGGAACAGCCACACTAGTCGATCCAGGCGTACAAAAGGCACCCGGCGGCCTACTGAAGTTACACCTGCTGAGAAATGCAGAATTACAGCAACATTCCCCAAAGAAAAACGAGGGCACCCTGGAAGGCTGCCAGTATTTCATAAGCCAAACGACAGCCCCCATAAAGGACAGGAAGGTTTAAGAAAACCATATCTATATATTCCTATATATTTGATCCAGGGAGAGATGTACAGGAAACAGCACGAGATCCTTCTAATTACACATGTTCTCACATAAGAGAAAAAGGAACACGCGGCAATAATGTTTTAAGTCTGTAAATCCTCGGCTTTCATCCTGATCTAATAGAATCGTTTAAACAGGGAGAAACACAGTAGGGGAGGATTTAACTTTTATTACATTTCTTGACTTGGGTCGATTAAACATATATTACGTTGGGCTTCCCCTCTGTAGGTATGTGTCTCTCTCTGTGTGTGAGAGAGTGAGTGAGTGTGTGTGTGAGAGAGATTAAAATTAAACTTCATCAACGCATGATAAATATCTCCCCCCATCCTTCTTTCATGCTGTTAGAAAATAAAGGGGGGGATGATCTGAGCGTGGTTAATCCTGAAAAGAGGAAAGTTTTGTGTAAATAATGAAGAGTGGAAATCAATCAATTACCGCAGGACTATTGCGAATAATTATGCTACCTATGACCAGCCATTTATCTGTTTGAAATGCTAATTTACAGTAACAAAGCGGAAAGAGCGATTCTCCGTTCTGGTCTTGGGTTTCTGTCGCTTATTAAAACGTTCAAAGCACGGAGGCTGCGCGTGCCTCCGCCTGCGGTCCCAGAAGGTACCGAAAATAGCCGCTGCTCCCGACCTTGAGCCAAAACCAACACCCATTTTTGTCGTTAGCACAATTCTTTTTAAAAAAAGAAAGAAAGAAAAGGCAGATTGGGAACACCAGTAAACGAAAAAGACGCCCCAGCCTAAAGCCAAGTCTGCCTGTCTCTCCCCGAAAGGACTTTGGAAGGCCATGTTTATACGCCTTGGATACTGTAAACTGAATGTGCCCCTTCCCCGGGAAGGGAACGTCGACCCCTTCCCCAGGAAAGAGGGGAGGAAGCTGTCCTTTTTCTGGGGAAGTCTCGAATCCGAACATGAAGGTGGACGGGGAAAATTCCTCACGCCGTCTGCCATCTTGCCTTTCCAGACAGGACCACGCTGATCACACCACGCTTTCGCCCCAGATACTTAGCAAATGTTTTGATCCTGACTGTGAAGTCCACATAGCTCAGAAGGTTCATTAAAAAATAATAATAAAGCAAGCACGCAAGCAAGGATACATCGCACAAAAATCTGATGGTTTGCAGGATCTGATGGTTTACAGTCTTCTTCGTAGTACTCGATTACACCTTGGATCTCATACCAAAACGTGGGAAGAGGGGGAAGAGGGGAAAAAATCACAAAATCCACATCTCTCTCTCTCTCTCTCTCCCCCTCCCCCATCTACCATATGCTTTTATGGCGAAATGGTGACCCGCACGTAGTTTCTGCTTCCTTCACCGGACCTCTATCGAGATCGACGCCCACAACAATGACACCGACACCGAAAGAGAACAACAACTTGTTAATCATAAAGCTGAGCCGACTGGTCCTCTTAGTCAACAGTTACTTCGCTTTCCTAGATCTCGTCAATTGGGGGGGAAGGGGGGGGGAAGAGCAGATTATATTCCAGCCCGTGTTTAGAACGCCTCAGAGAGACTTGAGCTCTTGCATGCGCGGGATAGCCCTCCCTGGATCCTTTAGGCATGTAAAATGGCTATTAAATTTTAAAACGGAGCTCTTTGGGCCTCTTAAGCAGAGACAGCGGAGCCTTCGCTTCCGTGCCCTGCTTTGTTCTTCAATCCACCTTCAAGCAACGTAATATGCTATAACTTATCTCTGATTTAATACTCGTAGTGGCCAGGTTGGGGCAACAGGAGATCGCCATAGAAGTTGACCAGGCTGCAATTTTAGCCTTCCAATCACCATCTTTATTGCCGCTTTATTGAGCACAGACATATATAAGCCCACAGCCACGGCTGCTGCCACTGATGCTATTCCTTTGCGAAATCCTGTGCTCGGAGAGCTCAGATCCTTGGAGAGCACCGAAGGAGGCAAAAGAACCAGACATCCCATGGAGAAGACCCGGCTGGTACTGGATCCCGGAAACAGAGTCGCCTGGCCAGTCTGGCAAACTTTGCGGCCTGACACACGAGCAAGCTCAATCATTTGCTGAGGATATTCCCAAGAAGGACCCCCCCCTCCCCACCGCTATTGTCCGCCTGGAAAGCACCGCCGGCCTGATACAATAGCGACAAGAGGGGGGCAAAAATCATCTCAGTCCATAAGTAGCTATGTGTACGTGGGGTAGAAGAGGGAGGGGGGAATGCTTGAAGAAGAAGGGGTGTGTGTGTGTGTGTGTGTGTGTGTGTGTGTGTGTGTGTGTGTGTGTGTGTGTGTGTGTGTGTGTGTGTGTGTGTGTGTGTGTGTGTGTGTGTGTGTGTGTGTGTGTGTGTGTGAAGTATTCTGCCTCGTCCTACCAACCCATAATTCCCCATCTCTCGGTTCCAATTCTTCTCTCTCTTTCTTTCTCCCTCTGCCTCCTTTTTTTAAATAAAAAAATCCTGCATGATACAAATTGGGGTGTGTTTGTTTGTTTGTTTCGCTTCGTTCGGGGAGAAAGGGAGCCGTCTTGCAGCTCTGGTCTGGCTGCCAGCGTGAATCGAAAAGGGGGAGAGAACAAGAAAAAACAGAAGTAGGAGGCTTGCCCTTGATGAAGACTAACTGACGTAATTAAGGCAGTTTCTTGTTGCCGAGTTAAAAGCCAACCCCAACAACATGAAACTACCTAAACCACGGATCAGCTGCAGGAGAGGGCGGAAGATCCACACTCATTTCTGTCAGGAGAGGAGGAGAGACAGGCCAAAATAAAGAAGAAAGAGAAAAGAAAAAGAGCGAGGGAGAGAGAAGAGAGAGAGAGAGAAAGGAGAAAAGCGACCCCTTTGTGGGTATTGGAAGGGCTGCCTTCCTAAGCAAAGTGGGAAATCTAGGGATGCCCGAGCCAAATCATCTCCCCCAAGACAACATTCTTCAAATTACAGCAACATCTTTAATCTCTTCATTAAGATCCCCCCTTCTTCCTCCTCCTCCTCCTCCTCCTCCTCCCCCTCCCGCTTTAATAGAAACTGCAGTCGACTCTGGCTCTAGTTGTCTGTGTCTCTGCGGTTGGAGCGTTTCAACCGGGCTGCTTGGAAATCTTGAATTGTAGCGCGCTACGCTGTCCTTCGCTGGCAGCGTTTTGACATTCTCCGTTTTTAAATGCAGAAATCAGTGACATTGCAGGCTGTCCAAGGGAAATTTAAATGTATATATACATATATATAGTGGGGAGCCGCAAAGGAGGGAGGAAAGAAATGGGTGTCCATAACATTTATTTTTAAAAAATGCCAACAAAAGCCTTCCACTGTCTTTTCCCAACCAAACTCCTGAAATCAAAAAAGACAGGTTCAGGGCAAACCCCCAACGGCAACGTGTTTGGCATGTCCAAAGTCCTCCAACCACAAAGATCCAGTCTCTCAGACCCTAGGGTACCAACCGCTCAAGAGCCCAGCTCAAGAGCCCAACTTCACCGCAAGTAAGTAAAATAATAATAATAATAAACAAGGGTGGAGTAGGGGGTCGGTGGTCGTGGAGGGGGGAGGGAGGGAAGGGAAGGGAAATCAACATGGAAATCTATGCGCCACAGTCCCTCGGCCATGCATATTCCGCCCGAATATGAGCTGTCACCCAAGCAAGGAGCCAACTCGAACCGCAAGACAACTCCGAAGAAACCCACCCGATCGCCCCATCCGCGCAAAAGCAGCGCCGCTTCAAAGTGGAGTTCACATCCATTCCGCCTTTACCTTGGCTACACACGCGCGCACACGCAGGAAACTGAAGCCCACTTGTACCACAGCCATGCATCTTAGCCAAGAAAACGGTCTGTCTTACCTTATCCACGTCTTCCCCCGTGCCATCCCATCCTCGGTGCTTTTTTGAAGAAAAAAAAATCATCATAATAGTGTATTCCCGTTTTTATAGAGTGATGCTTCCAGGGGAGGCGAAAGGAGCGTGCCTTTCCCTTAAAAAAAAAAAGAGGGACCCAAAGCGGTGAGGAGTGTTCATCCCAAGAATGCTGCTCAGCTTCTGACTTGCTTCCCTCCTCCACAGTCACCTTTAAATGCATCTTTTACTGCTGCAGCACATTATATTTGCAGATCATAAAATCCACCTCCAGCGCTTACCAAGACTGTCCTGACATTACTGTTTTATGACCTTGACTTATTGTGGTCACCTGGATAATATTTAAATCAACGTTATGGTCTCTCACTTATATTAAACCCGCTAGGTTACTCTCTTGAAAGCCTTAAAAAGGATGAGTCCTAAGAAGAGAAAAAATACTCTACATGGAGGAAGAGAGGAGGGGAAAGCATAGTTCTTGTGGGGGGGGGGGCACTTTGAAAAATACCCAGTTGAACACGGTTCTAAGAAATTTATTTGGCTCCATAAAGGAAGATACATGCAAAGGATATCACATACAGAATATATTTAAATAACAGTCACAGGGGGGGAAAAATCGGACTTCTCCCATTCCCTCCCTCATAATAAGATATCAATACTGCTTTATTCTTTTCTTTCCTTTTTTTAAATATAATGGTCCACACTGGAAGGAGACTGCATAACTACACAGTGTGAGCATGTTCCCACTTTCTTTTACAGACACATATGAAATCCATTTGAGTCATTTTTATTATACAATAGGCAGACTACACTAGGATATGAAAAGCAAACTTTCAGACGCACCTAGGATCCTAAACATAAAAAAGGCATAAGAGATAAATCCTTCAATCCTTTTCCCCCCCTCTTCCTTAAATCCTCCCTTTCCCCTTTCTTTGTGCTGCTCGTGAATAACTTAAAAAGCTGGGCTCTTTCCCCCCCACCCCGTTTGTTTTAGCAACCAACTTAGTCTTTATTTTACATAGCAACATTGATGCAATATATATAGATTCTCATGCTTATATCGATGGATGCACCTTCAGCTCTACAAACTGAAAATACCCAAATCATAGAACTGCACGCTAGCCTGAGGTCCTGGTTTTCTTCTCTCCCCCTCTCCCGCTCCCACCCCCGCATTGCATTTATACCCAAGAAAATTGAAAAAAAAATACTGCACAAGATCTGTAATGATTTCCCGCCCCCTCCTTTTAGGGAACACTTTCAAGTGAAATTGAAATTGGAAGTCAGTTCTCGAATTCGATTCTCTCTGTTCATTTTCTTGAGTTTCATCCTGCGGTTCTGAAACCAGATTTTGACTTGTCTGTCTGTTAGATTAATACTCTTGCTAATCTCCAGGCGGCGCTCACGGGTCAAGTACATATTGAATAAGAATTCCTTCTCCAGTTCCAACGTCTGGTGTTTAGTGTAAGGACATCTTTTCTTTCTTCCGCTCTTTGCTGTCAGCCAATTTCCTGCAGTGTTTTCTGCCTTTATATCCTCTGTTAAAAATAATGTTATTATATAAGTATCCTTGGAATAGTAAAAAGAGCTTCCTAGTATAAAGCCATATTTCCCCCCCTCTTTTTCCCCCCTAAAGCAGTCTGTTTTGTTAATACAAGAATCCCATATGTGGATCATATCTGCAGCTCCCTCTTTATTATTTTCAGATTTTAATATTTGCATTAATCGTTTAAAGTTAAGAGGGTCGGATGTCTCTTAACCAGTAAGGAGGGGGACAAAAAAAATCACAATATTCACCTGGACGTGAGACCTAGCGCCAAATCGCAGCTGATTATAGTAAATACACTACAAAGTAAGAGATATCCTTCCTGAGACACAAATGGCGTTGGAGCTATTTGCACACTCCTCCAGTGTAGAGTTTTCCCACGTGTCAGATGTGTCAACAGAATCTAATTTTGAGAAATTATCCCTGGAGCTTATCCCGGGAGCCAAAACTCTCTGTGCAGGCTTTTAAACATTATATGCCAGCCCTTTAAGATTGCCTCGCCTGGCTCTTTACTCCACACCGCCATTCTTATGCAGACTTTACTGTAAAAATACCAGCTGACATGAAAACTGAGTCCAATCAAAGTAAAACCAGCAGAACTACATTTTCGATGGGGGGGAGGGCAAAATTTTACTTAACTGGCTGGGGCTCCCCCACCCCTGAACTGACCTGTCTTTCTTTTTCATCAAACCTTTGGCAGGTACCTGGTGGCATTTTGGCTGAAGAGCATTCGACCTGGCTACAATACCCGACAGCCCTACCTTTCCATTTAGAATTCGAGGCTCTCTGTGTCCAAATAACTGTTTTACACCCAGGCAGGCATCCACAATTCCACATATGCAACCATTGCAAAGCACTTCTGATGCGCATACAGAGACATAAACACCTCGGATCTGAATTTGGACGTGGAAGGATTTATTTATTTTATTTTATTTTGGCAGCAGTAGCCGGCTAGCATTGATCTGGCCAAGGTGTGTGTCTTTGTTTATAGAGGGAAGATGTTGCGTGAGCATCGAAGCCAGAGTCACATTATCGTTTCCTAGATGTTCCGGTGGAAACCATACAGACAAATAATGTTTTCCAGCAAACAAATAAACATACAAAATAAACAAACAAATTCGTCTTTGCTTCCTTTCCCCCCCACCACATTCTCCATCGCATATCCACGAACCTCTCAAATTCCTTCAGGCCAGACTTTAAATTCCATTTCCAAATGGCAGATTTGGCATTATAAGAGGAACGGAAATTAAAAGAGCATATCCAAGCAAAGGAAAAGGGAGAAATGAAAACCAACCCTACATGGCCTTGAATATGAAATGCCCCATGGGTGACAAAGCAGATTTCCCTCCAAGGCGAGGATTAGAAATAAAAGTATGAACATCTATGCTGGGCATTGCAAAAGCAATCCTTTCTTTGAACTGAGCATCAAAATCCTTTCCTTTTCAATTTCCGTCCAATTCCAAATTCAAATGCAAATCACACTTTTGCTATTTTTTCCCCTTTGCTGATTTGATTCTCAAGAAAAGGGGACCCGATATGGCATAAAGGCAACGTTTCCCCCTCTGTTTTTTTTCTTTTGCATATAGGTTTGGCAGATTTTTCATAACCTTGACTTTGCACATTTCTCCCCGTGATTGCGTTAGAACAAGGTGGGTGCCGTTCTATTCTGCCTGGCAAAATTTTCAGTTTTGCCCACTGAAAATAAATATCTACGAAGAACAATTTTTAAAAAAGTGATCCCCCCCTGCAATGCCATATCAGGTGAGAAACAGAGCGGATGGATCGCCTGTGATCTTTTGTGGTACCCAAACAGCCGATGTGGTATGCATATGTATGGATGAGGACATACATACGTACATACGTACCGCAGGTATGTATGTATGTATGAATCCTATGCACGTGCCTACACAGAACTACAGATTTCCCAAGTGTCCACCTCTCTCCTGCTTGTTTCCCAAGAATTATCCGGGATAATTTGAGAGGATCCAAACCCGCTCTCCAAAGCCAATCGATTTTCTAAGATCTTGCTTTCATCGAAATCCGCTCTCAGTTGCCTTTGGGTCTACAGACATTTCATTCCACGCTGAAACAAGAACGCAATTCTAGGCGCCTCCTTTTTGTCTGGCAACGGCCTTAAATGGATCCTTTCGAACCGCACTTTTCCCAAGTGGACCTCATTAGCCACAGACAGCTTAGCTAGAAAAAGGCTGTTGGCGTGGAAAGGCACTAGAAACCTTCCAGGCGACGCTGGCCAGAACTAGCAAACTCCTTTTCATGCATCCCCTAACTTCAAACCAGACAAACTGGGTGGGTGGGGTGTTTTGGGGGGGGGGGGGGACTTTCAGCACAAACAAGACTCTGGATGCCGGGAATCGCGGTGATCCAAGGGACATGCAGCCATGATAATGAAACTCAACAACCAAGTCCAGCCTGAAGTCCCTAGCAAACCGTTTCCACCGCCCTCTTTCTCTCGCCCTCCCCCACTAAGCAGTCCCAGCTCAGCTAGTTTTGCTTTTAAAACAATCTATAATAATACCAATTTGATAGGAAAAACTGGGGGGGGGGAGGGGGCAGGGGAGGTAGGAGTACCGACACCAACAAACGTATCAAAACCCCTTTCCTTCGGGAAACAGCCTTGGAAAAGACCGTACCCGTCAACGACGCCTTCGGTCGCCTTCAGATGCTCCGAGAACCACCTGGCCACAACCTGAACTTAGCAGAGGTCCACAAACGACATTGCGGGCAACTTCATCCTAAACACGCACATTCCAACCCAAACCGCCCCAAAGAAAACCATACAAATGGAGTTTGCATGTGCGCGTGAACACATTTGAAAGCTCCTTCTGCGGATGAGATTCTTTTGTTTATTATTATTATTATCATTATTTTCTTTGATGTCACAGCTGACAGCTCTTTATCATTATTGTTGTTATTGTTATTTTTATTATTAGTTTCTCTGAAACGCTAAGCATTATATTTCTGAGAAGGCTGCAGGGAAAGTTGGTTCCTTCCAATTCGCTACCACATATTGGGCGTTTACTGTGAGGCGCTGATGAATAATAATAATAATAATAATAATAATAATAATAATAATAATAATAATAATAATAATAATAATAATAATAATAATAATGACGACAACAACAACAACAACAATAATAATAATAGTCACAACAATCCTTGCTGATGTGTGGTGATTATCTGGCAGCTCCGTTGCAGAAGGCGTAGAAGGGTCCTCTTACCTTTCGCCTCGTTGTCCGAATTGTCAGTGCTGGTATCTGTACATTTATTCAGGTCTTTCTCTGTTTCCGACGGGCTGACTTTGGCCACTGGGAGACTTTTTTCGGTTTTGATTTCGTTGGCCGGGGTGTTCGGAGGATTTTCCGGCTTGGGGTTTTCGGGGAAGCTCACTTTAGCTCCAGGTGGCGGCAGGGGGGTCGTCTGTGGCTGCGGCTGCTGCTGGGGTTGAGGTGGTTGGGGTGCTGGGGGTGGTGGCGGCTGCTCCAGACAGTCACTCCTTTGGCCGAGACTCGCCCTGGGTTCGAAAGTTGCCTCAAACTCGGTCGGGTTGTTGCAGTTGGCTGCCTTCTCCATGGAGGAATAACCTTGGCTGGTTCGGTAGTAGCTGGGCACGGGGACTTCATGGTCACTGAGGCAAGATTCAGGCATCTGATTGGGGTAGAGGGTCGCCTCGGTGGCGTTTTTAGCCCTTTTGTCTGCATTGTACATACAGCAGGCATTTTCTTCCTTGACATTGGTTGGGAACGAGCAGGAGGGGAGTTGTCTCGCAACAGGTTGTTCGAGTCGGTAAGTATTTTTGGGGTCACACCAGGTGTCTAGCTGAGAAAGGTAAGATGGATAGGTGCTGAGAGACAGGCTGGCGTTATTCACCTCGTCTCTTTTGGAAAGAGACGGGATTATCCCACAGTTCCTCATCATTCCACAGTTGAAGTCGCTCCCAGACTGCATATACATTCCTTGGTTAGAGGAATAATTCTCCCCTCTGCAGGTACCGGCTAACGAGTCCATCAAAAACGAGTTAGAAGTCACATTGTTGGGACATGACATTTTCAGAGAGGGATTTTAAAGAGGAATACTACGGCTAGGGGCTGACATCTTTTTTTTAGGGAAAAATATCAGCACCATAATTATCCACGCATTGGTCCCAACCACGTGACGGCCAGGCCAATGAGGATTGAAAATGGCCTTGATGATTCAGACGCTGGTGACGTCACCGGGGTCAAGTTGTCGGGAGAGGAGAAAACCAGCGTGGAGCAACAGCGACATCTATCAGTTTCGGAAGGGTAGAGAACCCGGGACCTTCACGTTGAACAAAGGAGAGAGAGAGAGAGAGAGAGAGAGAGAGAGAGAGAGACCCTTTCCCTCGCGTTTGTTTACCAATGAACGAACGCGTGTCTACAGCAGAGTGGGGGGAAAATAAAGGAAGCCAACGCGTAAATAGAAGCAAAGTCAAATTCAAATTAAAAGGTCAGCAAAATAATCAACCTTCATTCCCCCCTTTCTTTTTCCCGTTTCCCCCTTTGCCTTCTTTCTATCACCCCCACCCCCTTTTGAAAGAAGTTCAATTTCTTGAGGAAATGATTAATCCGTCCCAAAAAGCTAAAGGAACTTTTTCATTCCTTCTTCTCTCCACAAAATCCTCTTCTTTGTTTCCTTATCTCTCCCTCCCCGGTTAAACTTGAAACGCCGGCATCTTAAGAAATATTTGTGATCCTTCAGAAGTACTTTGAATAGATTCGGATTTTGTTTTGTTTTGGGTTTTTTTAGGTGGGTTGTTGAGAATAATTCCCTGAGTGTAGAAGCAGGAAGGTCTTGAGAATTCTTATGGTTTTGGGGTTGTTGTTTTTTTGGTAGTCTGAATCCGATAAATGTAGGGTACAGTTCTGAGGTCACTTTATTACATTCAGGTGTTTCCTGCATGAAACAGAGCTAACGAACTGAAATTGGAGCTATTTCGAATCCTATTAGATTCGAGTGGTCTTTCGTTGCTTTTTGTTTTTAAAGTTTTATGTCTGTGCTCTCTCCTACCAGCACTTCTTTAAAAATCTGCTTCTATTCCCCCCCATGAAACAGACTTTCATCATCATCATCATTATTATTAAAAAGCTAATTCTCTATATACTCGCTTCTCTAGAACTCTGTACAGGTTGTATTGAAACTTTACAGAACTGTATCATAATAAATATACCACTCTGAGCGAGATGTAGAATTTTGAAACTGACGGCACAAATTTGGATTTTTTTTAGTCTCCGAGAGATTGCTATACCAGGTAAAATAAAATGTCAAATAATGGTTTTGATCAGCTGGTTTTTGGGAAACCTTTCTCAGAAAGCGACGATTTATCTGATGGCGTCCATGGATGGCGTTCTTTGCCAAAACAGAGATGTTTATTTCTTCTCAGCTAATTTCCCTACTCTTTGTAAGACCCGTTTATCTTTTTACGAGTTTAACTCTCTGGTTCTCTTTCTCTCTTTTTAAAGTTAATGAGCTCCAAATAATAACTGGCATTTTAAATAGAGAGGTATGTTAAACTAGGTGTTTTCCTCGTGGCTGTTTCCCTTTATTAGAGGTTTTCTAAACCGTGTTGCAATTAAGTCAAATTGTTCTTCAGTGTATATTAAATTGACGAACGTGATGCAATCTCGCCGTGACAGTGCTGCTGTTTCCGCAACCCCCGCCCCCCAAGAAGTATTAGATACTTTCCAGCAAAAGCCATACAAAATAGAATACTGCCGATAATACAGATCAGCAAGAATAGGACTGGCAAAGGAGATCTGGAATCTCAAGATCATGACAAAGGATTACAAACCATAAAGAGTTCATAGTCATTTTCAAGGGGTGGGAGGGAAGTCCTTTAAAAAGAAAAGAAAAGAGGGAGAGGGGAAACTAGTGGAGAAATTTCGCCAGATTGGGGATTGGGAGGAGAAACATAGAACTTGACCAATTCCAGTTATTTGTAATGAATTGAAAGAGTAGTGAACCCTGCCCAAACCACCATATCGCCCACCGTATATAGCTTGAGGAAGACTCGCAAGTTGGGGCCCAAACTAAACTACCCCCGCCCTTCAAGGGTGAGAAGTTTTAATATCTTAGGCTAGGAAGTCTTGAACGACATCATTCTATTTGTTTCAAGACCCCCTTCTCTCCCCCCCCCCCCGCACCCCGCTCTGTAATGCAGCATGTTAAGAGCTGTTCTACACTTTAAACGCCCGTTTGCTTCCCCTGGAAAGCTATTTGCGACTTTACAGCCTCTATTTGTGTTATCTGCATAGGTCTTTTTAAAACAGTTTGATAGAAATCGTTCAGTTTTATGATATCCAACGAAAATTCCACATAATATTTATACGCAAAGAATAAAACTTTAGCATGGGAACCAATACTTCCTCATTTATAGGTGATGAAATTAAAGACCAGTGTAGTTTGGCATTATATGGCTTTCCCAGTCCTCTCTCTCTCTCTCTCTCTCTCTCTCTCTCTCTCTCTCTCTCTCTTTCCCCCTCACCCCCCCATTCTTTATTTTTTGCAGATCATGTGGTTAACTCAATAATTTTAGTCTGTGAATTCCCTATACATTTCCACACATGTTCTTTGGGGAGACCCAAAAACTGGACCTCATTTTCTGGATTCTCTTAGTGGGGAGAAAAATGCCTTTTATACCCTTATTTACTGCCGTGCAATCTTGCCTGTGTTATATTCCCCTCCCCCTTAAATAGCAGGACGAGAAATGTATAAACCGCACTGTGGTGAAACCTGTCAAATAATTTGATTTTTATCCTCTTTACACAGCCACAGACGGCCAAGAAATTTCCAGCGCATTCGACGTTGTACCCATATCCCTGAAGACTTGACAAAGAGTGTTTCAAATGTGTAAAGCTGGTGAAGATTAAAAAAAAATAATAAAGCACGGGTGGTGTTTACTGGCCTTAGTTTCCTCTTGGGATGCTTCATATATTTGTAAGGGGCATCAACGTCTGCGGAACTATTTATTTATGCAAACATATAGAAAACTGCCAGAATCTCTAGTGGGCTGACGGTCAAAGTCTCTCCCCCTCCCCCCCCCCCATAGAGGGGCCGCAGAAACAGCAACCAAACACGTTGCTTTAGTTCTTTCCAGATCTTTTTCTAACCTGGCAGATCTTGGGGAGGATGGAGCGCCGGGGACCGTCTCCAGGAGACAGAATATTGTTTAAAGTTAAAAATAATTAGAAGTATGATAAACATGGGTCATTAATGGGGAGAGAAATAAAATTCATCAGCCTAAGTAGAACCCCCGTTGGGAAAAATGCTTTCCTCTAATTGCAGAAAATAAATACCAACAAATGCTATTAAACTTAGGAGGAGGAAGCCCGAGCGGGGCAGGGGAGGCCGCGGCAGCTTGTTCCGGGCTCCAGCTCTGCGCCAAATCGAAGTGCACACTCAACATGCAACCTACCTCTTCAAAAGGAAAGGAAAGAGCCAGGAGGGGTGTGACCCCTGGTGGTATTTATGTGGGCTCACCCGTGGGCTTGGTGGGTGCCTGATTCTCTTGGGCTGGGACCTAACCCAGAATGATTGCACCGAAGTCAAAACTGGACTGAAGAGAAGTCAAAGGGGCTTTAACTGAAGCCAAAGTCCAAAGAACAGCCGTGGTGGTGGAGGGGGGTGGGGGGGTGGGAGGGAGGGAGGGAGAAAGGTGAGGGTTTCTTCCCACTCTTTGTCTCAATGTCTGGGTGTATGGAGCAACTGCAGACGGTCTCCCATTGACTTCGGTGTCTGATTGCACTCCCTGAATGCCAAAGGCAGACAGTTCAGTTGACCCCCCAAAAAAGAAACCCTCCACACACTTTACCCTGGCTTTACTTCGAACTGCCTTTCGGGCTGGAGGCAGAGGGCAGGCGGATGGGAAGGGGAAAACTTGGGCGGAACACGCAGGCACGCCCTCACACACCACCATGGGCCGGCCATTCGCCTTAAAAAGCAAAAAAAACCCCAACAAAACAAAACCCCAAAGCATTTGTTTCTGTTAAAAATTGCACGTGTCTAATAATTCATACCAAGCCTATCACAAACTTGCACATAATATTTTACCTGTTCCCTTTTTCCTTTCTAATTATTTAACGGTGAGTTATGCCCCCAAAAAGTCTCTTATGCCCATTGTATTTTTAGCCAATTCCCCCTCCCCCCTGTAACGTTTTTATGGCAAGCATTCGTTTTCGCTTCTAGGAAGTATTTGGTGGCAGCACTTTAATGATTACCTTAAATTTGTATTTCTGCCCGGTATTATGCCCCGTGTTGTGGCGGAAATAATTCTGATTTATGGCAAAGTACACTGGAGTACAATAACAGCGATGCAAAAATAAAACCCACGTCTTTAGATGTTGGCTTAGAAACTGTAAACTATCACCACAAGAAATCTATCAAACTTTACAATCCCTCTTATACTGTTTCCTTCTTTTGGAGTAACTTAAGTCAAAGAATTATGGAATGATATTATGTTCCTGGAGGTACTGAGCTTACCAGCTCGCCTTCCTGCCGAGGTGGCAAAACCCCAAGTTGAGGAGAGAGAAACTTCGCATTCATACAAGGTGCCAACATCACATGTGTGGGGTGTATGTGTGTGGCGATGCGGATAGGGTGTTTGTGTGTAAATCTACGCCCGGGCATATATCCGGCTTTGTATGGGAACCCTACATGCGCAAGCGGGCCCCTACTAATGATGAAGGGGACGGTGGCATTGGTCGTGATATGGTTAGCATAATAACTTGAACTTAAGCTCATTTAAGGTGAGTGGGAGACAGCAAAGTCCCTATCAGATCTTAGAGGAATTAAAATAATTATATATATTCAATTCAATATTTTTTTTTATAATACGGTTACAATTTCTAATAAGGTTAAATTTTTAGGTGAAACCGTGAAGTGGAAAGACTTGGAAAAATGGGGGGCAATTGTGAACTGCGCATAGAAGACAGGTCAGGCTGCAGGATAGGTGGTTTTCTCTCTCTCTCTCTCTCTCTCTCTCTCTCTCTCTCTCTCTCTCTCTCTCTCTCTCTCTCTCTCTCTCTATCTATCTATCTATCTATCTATCTATCTATCTATTGAATAACGCTGCCTGTAGCAAGTTTTAAAGAGCCAGTTAATGAAATAAATTCCTTGGCAAACACGAAAAGCAGACTGGATATAAAGGATTTAGGTGGAGAAATTTGCTAATATGTCTGTTGGCAATTCTGAAGATATTTCAGAGGGGGATCGGTTCTTTGAAATGATCCCATTGAAATATAAGAAAGGAAACTTCCCCAGGGAAGGGATAATGGAAATATTGGGGGGGGGGGGGTTGGTTTGAAAAAGAACAATGATAAAATACTTAAATCGGTTTTGTAAAAGTTGCAAAAGCCATTGTGAATATTAGATTTTCCCCCCCTCTCTCTCCGCTGTATGGATCGCCATGTACGTTTCAGTGAAGGCTGTGCAAAAACGGATTGACTGTTTTGAAATAGTCTCCCCCGTGCTTTGCCCGCCACCCCCTTCCAGTGTCTTTTAACAAGGCCATAGGTGTTTGGATCTCTTTCTCCAGGGCGAGAGGTTAAAATAACACCGTGATTACAGGTCCCTTTGAGTTTGTTTCCTGCCTCGATCTGTTCCAAAGATTGGTTCTCGGTTGAGAGGAAGATTCTGCTTCGTTCACGCCAAGTGGCATTTCGCCAGGAGTTTGCAAAAATAGGGCTTTCTTCTGAAAAACACGGGCGCGCTCCCACTGCACAGGAGGGACCTATGGCGTCTAGTGTTCTAGCAACTCCCCAGTTCTTAAGGGAATAGCGCGACCCGCGCATACGTTCGTCCTGATTAAGGTCCAATGGTTTTCCTTACCGTGTGACCCAACGCGAAGGGGTTTCCGCTGAAAACTTACCTAAAAGAACGGCTGCAGGAAGGGTCTGCCCAGGTGCCTCTGAATCAATTGTAAGGCGCGCCTAAATATGTGAGAATTCTGATTTTCTTTTCACTCAAGAAAGTTACAAGTTTTCATTGGGTTTCTACTCCATAAACAAGTTTTTTAAAAGAAAAAAACCCTATGAATTTCTCTCTCGCTCGCTCTCTTTCTCTGACAAAATTAAAAAATAAAAAATTAGAACTGCATTAGAACCGGCTACCGTTACAACCGTGATCAATTTTCCGTCGCTGCAGGAAAAGATTCCAAAGTCCTAGGAAACTGCAAACAGCATTCTTGCTTTTTCATGTTATAATTTGGGGGTTTCTCAATTTTATTAAAAGCATATAAACAGGGCCTTAATGAGGCGCCATTTTGAGTGTGTGTGCGCGCGCGCGTGTCCGTGTGAGGACAATAATCGAAAAGCCGAGCGCGGCCCTTCTTGCTTTGCTCGCGAAGAAGAAGGGAAGCATTCAGATTCATATAATGATGTTAACTAGATTGCACCCTGCAAGCGACACTTGTTTCCTGTGTCCAAACAAATGCAATGCACAAGCGCCCACACCCCTTCGCCCGCAAACCCAACATCACACAAGTAAACAAACGAGGCATTATATTCTACCTCCCTTTTATCTAATTTTGTGCTCATCAGAGGTATTTTTAAAAAGCAGGAGGTAAAATTAATCGTACATTCAATTATGCATTGTGGGGGGTGGGGGTGGAGAGGAAAACAGTTAACGACCCACAAGAGTCTCTCCGGCAAAATGGGAAGAGGAAAGTCTTTTATTTACAGGTCTCTCCGTTGTAGCCGAGAGGTGCCTCCCGCAGAAGTGACTTGTGAGCCCCGAACAAAGTCCGCCACCAAGCGAAGGGCGGCTCGAGGGAGATGGTCAACTTGCGTCAAGTCCACTTGCCAAAGCCACTGTCTCTGCTCCTCGGGGGCTTTCCAGTTCCGTCCCGGCGAAGTTTCCGAAGCCAGAGTCGCTTCTCGGAGGAAATTCAGGGTCCAGCTTTGCCCAAGGCGATTGCTTTGCGGGTTTTGGTTGGATTGCCTGCCCGGGCGAGTCTGCCTACGTGATGTCACCGTCGAGGACTCGCCCCCGGGCGCCTGAGCTGGCGACACAGTCAAGTTTATGTCCCTCAACTCCCAAACTCAAAGGAGGTGGCCATTCACACGCAGTTGGGGATCCCTGCAGACAAGCGAGGAGAGGGGGTCACTGTGTGCAGGCGAACAGCCGTGTCCAGCAAAGCTGAAACTCGTACAACCACCGGTTTAAAAAAATGTATAGATATCTATAGCTCGCCCACACCCAGACACCCAAACTTTCTGCCCACTCGTGGGATCCATCTTCAAAGGGGAAGGGAGAAACAAATCGAACAGCATCCCCGCCCCCACCCCAGCACGAAGGAGGTATTTCCTGGACGCCAATCAAAATATAGGAGCAGTCTTCTGAAATCCTAAGAAGACCACGGTGGTCCCTCACCTTCCTCTACATGGGCCAACCCAGGCACCTACTGGCAGCGCCCCATACGCTATGAAAGGGTTCCTGGCAGCGACAGGAAACAGGTTGGCTCGCTGCGAGCGAGGTCCTTCGCAATTAGCCTGTGTATCATTAACGTGGCTTTACACCGAAATCCCCAGCCTATGAGGGCGCGCTGATCCGGACGGGCCTTCCGTGCGAAAAAATAAAGTTGTCTGATGCAAAGCCTCCCATGCTTGCGCGGAATTCGAAGGGAGGGGGGAGGGGGAGGAGGAGGAGGAGAGAAAGAGAAACGGGGGGGGGGGCTTGTAAAACTTTTATGCCAAACAAAGTTATAAAAACTTTCCATGCGTTAAGATATCAAAAGGTTTATCACAATAATAAAGCTTGTATGCGCCCTGCGTTGGGGGCGGGGGTGCTGCGTGCTTTAACCTTCTCGCAGATAACATGAAAACCACCGCCCGGCTGAGTGAAATGTTAAGTGCCATAAACACCAGGCCGGCTTCAAAATTTGTATCTTGTTTTTGTGTATGTGAGTGTGGGGGGTGTTTTTCTTTTAAGTGCTCTTGCCCCCTTCTCCCGCTTTTGGGACTCAGTGGGCGGAGACATTGAAAAGGGGACCGCGGCCCTTTCTGATTCCGGTTTATTACAAAAGGGTTAAAGGTGATGGACTTGACTCCCTTGAAGTTCAAAGACATCATATCTTCACATTTTTTCCTTCTTGTGGAGCCCCCTGTTTCGCTCCCCCCCCCACCCATGCAACAAGCAAAATTCCAGCATACAAGGCAGGCGGCACTCCACCTCGAGATACCCACATTTTAGATAAGGGGGGGGAGCTGGAACTCCACCGCAGGGCTAAAAATTGCCCCCTGCTCTTCAGCAGAAAGGTCCCCAACTCCCCCAGCTAAATACCCTCTTCCCCTCCCTTTGAGGGGGAAAAAATGGCCCAAAGAACATTAACGGGTTATCCCTACCTCGCACTGCTGGTTAATACCCTTGTAAAGTCCCACATGGTCTATAAACTTGGATTTTACAACTGGCATTCCATTTTAGCTGGAGAAAACTTTGAACTAGGCCTCCAGTTTCATTGTGTCGCAGCCCCTGCAAAAGCCAAGGGAGGGGAGGGGGGAAAGAATGGGAGGGGGAGAGGGGGGAAGTGAGAGCGCGTGGGTGGGGGAAAGAGCTGGAAGAAAGCTAAGCTGAGACACCCTTATTTGTTTACTATTTACTGCGGAAGTCTTTTTCTATGACCAGACGGGGGTCATTAAAGGAGGGAAAAATTAAGCTGTTTAGGGCGCAGTCTTTATTACAATGTCTAGACTGGTCGCCCCCTTTGTCCAGACAACCGCTGCAGTTACGGGATATTAAGGGGGATTTTGGCCAGGCGATATGCACCTTATTGCACCTAGGTTGAGGTTCTGCCTAATCCTAGAAAGGTTTGACCAGGTTCATTAGTCTCTAAAAGGAGAGCCATAGTCGTTGTTTTCCTCCGATCTTCCACTATATGCCCACCACCCTGTGTGGGGTGGTGAGTCCCACGCTGCTTCACTGGAAAGATGTCAGGTCCACCTTAGCTAACCTTTCTTGCCTCCTTGGGACAACCACCCACCCTTCTAAGAACCCTCCATTCTAGGAAGATACCTACTGTTAGGTCTGAAGTGCCGCTGGATCCAAGGGAGAGGAAAGGATGCAGGTAGTGTTCGCAAACGTCTCCATTAAAGAAAAAGAAAAGGACAAAGGGAAAATAAAGTTGGAAGAGGGAGGGAAACAGGGGTTGGGGGGCAAGAGAGCAGTCTCCTTCCAGAAGGTCTACTCTTATCTCGCATCTTAAGTAATGAGAAACACTCCTGTTAATTTCACCCTTTCAGATAATATCATAGCCAACTAAGCACATTTTTGTGGGTTTCCTCACTGCTGACAAATCAAATCAGGAGAGACAACATGTTCATTGAACTGGATCCTACGTTTCAAAACCGTGCAAAAAAGAAAAAGAAAAAGAAAGTTAGTTGCCTTGCCCTTGGCGGCAATACAATTGTGTTTCTGCTTGTCCCCTTCGTCTTAAAACAACCTTTAGACATCAAACTGTGAGTCACACAAATAGGCATCAAGAGTCAAGGGAAGCACGCACACCACAATCCTACCCCCCCCCCCCACACACCATTTTAAATTCTGAATCTCAAATTAAATCGCTCAATTAAGGCGTCTTGCACATTTCTTTCCCTTGGAAAGCCAATAGCGTTTGCTAAATGGAGGATTGCGGGGGTTTCTTGTGTAAACATAAAATAGCACTTCTATCCAGTGTCCGGGAGTTGAACTTGTTTGGTTTAAAAGAAGGATTTAAGTACTTGACTTTGCATTTGTGCATTGTGCGGGGAAGGGAGGGGGCGGGGAGAGCCGCTTATCCTTGACATTACAGAAATTTCGGCTGTGGGGTTGGTTCAGGCCGAGACGCGCCCTTTAACCACCCTTTGAGAGTCCTGCAGAATCCCTCACCAAACCCTCTTTTAGCATATTGCAATATGATGTTGGGGGAAGGGAGGAGAAAGGGAAAACGAAATAAAAAGATTAAGTATATTGGGAAAACAGACAAAGACATCTGGAGCCAAGCACAGAACCGGATTATTGGGCCAAGAAATTCCTATAAATTTAAATGCGATGATGAAAACAATGAACTCCACAACAAATGTCTAGTTAAACTCAGAAGGTTCGTATTAATTTGGCTCATATCTCAAACATATATATGTACACACACATGCACACCATTTCGGTTTATACACACACACGCATAGCATTTCGGTATTTAAAGTTCGATAGGAAAGTCCATACCACAATGACCGCAATGAGTCTTTAAAGAGGGAAATACTAATAAAATGGTCAAATAAAATCATAATGTAGAACAGCTTGAAATGTCTTTATTTGCCACAGAATTTCACAGAGTTTCCCGGGATTCACTCCTTTACATACACAAAGATTTATTTATAATTGCGGGTGTTGTTGGGGCGCTGTTGATCTCGCTGCTGAGGCTGGCGACACCTCTGAGGGGGAGAAATGCATTTACATACTATTTAAGAGACAGTTATTGCAAATTTATTGTCGTCCATTCCTCTTCCTCCCTGCCCATCCCCCACCCCTCACCCTGCCCCAGATGCAAAAATAAAATAAAATAAAATAAAATAAACAAAAATCCGGGACTGCATAGAACATGAATATATAAAAGATACAATGAAAATTACCCCGTTCGAGTGAAATGGATTCCTGGAAAGATTATTTAAATAAGTTTTCAAACCAACAACAGTCCTTGACATGTACAGAAGAGGAACCCAGAGGAGTGCATGCGTGCACGGATGAACACGTGTGGGCAGATCCACATGCACACCCATCTGCAGCACCCTCGCCCAACGCCCCCTCCCAGGGAAAGTCTTGGGGGGGGGGTGCTTTTGAGAAGCCAGAGCATGACCTGCGTTTCAGAAGCAGGACAGGGGGAACCCAGATGCTCACACAACGCTGTGCTGTTCCGTCGAACACAGAGGACAGACGAGAGGGCGACGAGGCCGGAGGGGGTGGGGAATAATAATTAAAATAATAATAATAATTCCAATTCTTCGAGACTAAACGTTAAATTAAAAAAAAGTGTAGTTCATACAGTCTTCAGGTCCTTTCAACGTTTAGGTCAGGGGGGAGGGGGAGGGTAGCTTGTGTGACTCCTTGTTTCTGTTTAGCCGACCAGGTCCCGAACATACAAAGACAGAGAAGGGAAAGGCTTAAAACTCTGAGGGTCGCTGGTCGCCTCCACAGTCCAAGCTGGTTTTGCAGAGCTCCTTCGTCCTACACAGAGTACTTCAAGAAGCGAGAGGGCATTTCTTTATGTTTATTTTTGATACTTTTTTTCTTCTTTTTACAAAAGAGTTTCACAATAAGGGGTTTCCAGAGAAATACTGCAGGCGGTCTCTGCTTAGTTTTTTTTCTTTCATCCTTCTGTTCTGAAACCAAATTTTAACCTGTCGGTCGGTGAGGTTCAACATCCTAGACAGCTGCAGCCTTTTCTCTTTGTTTATATAGACATTGAAGAAGAATTCTCTCTCTAGCTCTCTGATTTGGAATTTCGAGTAAGGGCAGCGCTTCTTCCTCGTGCGGGGGGCACCTTTGGGGAGAAGGAGGAGAAGAAGAAGAGAGAGAAATGCAAGCAGGAAGGAATGAAATCCACCAAACCAATGAAACCACAAACGCCCAGCATCTTCCTTCCCACTCCCCGTCACAGTTTCCTACACACGCGTCTGCAAGCGTAGCCTTTGCCTAGCAGGCACGTGTAGCACAGCCATGAGGATAACCAGTCCCTGTTAAGTTTGGAATATATGAGCTTGGAGGGGTTTTTATTTGGGGGGGGGGGTTTCTATGCTTGAACCTTGGCCATCGCAGCCATCAACAATGGCTGCTGGGGGCGGAGGGGGGGTTGCGAGGGAAGCACGGCAGCCATGGGAAAGCTGGCTTTTCAAAAGGGGAAATCCGCAGCCCTATAGAGGCAGCACGAGCAATGTTACAGCTATAGGAACTGGGCATTATGTTCTGCATACGTTTTTGATTAACGCGAATGGCACCCTCCACAGACACGCCGCACGCACACATACCCAGTGAGGGGAAAGGCACTCAAACATCAAAGCAACAGATCGGAGTGGTCAAAAAGGGAGCTCGCCAAGGCATCGGGCAGAATTGCTGTCTGTCTGTCTGCCCGTCCGTCCATGCATCCATCTACGAGTGCATATATGGTGCAGGAAGCTTGGTTCGAATCTGATTGAAAATAGCCTGGCCTCAGAAGGGAACACTTGCTTAGACCAAATGCTTTGATTCAGATTTTTTTTAAAAAACTTCCCCCCCTAAGCAAATTTCTTTTAAAAAGAAAAAGAAAAAAAAGACACCTTGAGCATCAAAATAAAATGATGTGAAAAGTAAAGCCAGAAATTCCATTTATAAAAACCAATGCAATCTTCTAGGGAAAACAAAACACTGGGTGTTGACCGCCCGGCAAGGTGGTCTCTCCCTACCCGGAAAACACAAACATTTCAATCTAGGTATACATTTTGAATAAAATAAAGGTATATACTATAGATAAATCCTCTCCCCCCCGCATGCATCTCTTAGTGCCTCCTCGCGAGGACAGGAAACGAAAACCGTGTTCTGCCCAATTGCCTTTTACCCTCAGAAGCCCGGGACCAAATCCTTTTAAAATGCTCATGTAAGTTCATGATCAAAGTTAATATTTGTCACCATGGTGTGCTTTTAAAAATTTCACAGACTCGGAGATACTGTGTCTGCACCTAACATCTCCATTTTTCTCAAAGAGCCTTTCCCATCGTAAAAATTCTTCTCGTTGCAAGAAAGAGCTTTGTAGGTTATAATAAAATCCTTTGAATGCTTATAAAACTCCACATAAAATTTGACCGACAAAACAGCGGGCTAGTCCCTTAACCTTTCCCATTTACTGCTCGCGCTCTCTCTCTCTCTCTCCCTCTCGCTCCCTCTCTCTCTCTCTCTCTCTCTGTCTACCTACTGGAGTTGCTGGCTTTGCTGCCTTCCTTGTTGACAGAGGAAGAGGAGGCAGAGGAGCCCGGGTTGGTGTTTTCTTCCTCGTCTTCCGGGTCCACGCCTTGGTCGCCGCGGGACGGCAGCGCGCCGGGCTGGGGGTCCGTCTCCAGCTTGGGGTCGCCCTTCTGCAGGCAGGGCTCCGTCGGGGTCTCGGTGGCGCAGTAGGCGTTCTCGAAGAAGCGGTCGAAGCCTTGCGGGAGGACGCTGTTCTTGTTCATGCTGGAGTAGAAGCCCGTGGACGCCGGGTGGTTGGTGGCCGGGTGGTGGTGGTGGCTGTAGGCGCTCTCGTTTTTCATGAGCATCTCTGTCATGGTGGCAGGCGGGAGGCAGTCGCGGTGCATCAGCTCCTCTGCGGAGTAGCACGAGGCGTAATTGCTTCTATGGTGCCATTTATTGGCCGGGTCTAGCCCGTAGGAGACCTCGCGCACGGGCTGCACTTGGGAGAGGTTGGCGGAGTAAGGGTAGGAGATTTGGCGAGAGGGGGCCTGTGGCAGGAAAGATGACACAGTCGAAAATTCTGGGACGTAATAGGTGCAGCTGGGGAGGTAGAGGTTGGAAGCGCAACCTGCTCGCTCCCCAAAGTCGGCGCTCCGCTCTTTGCGCGACTGCGAGCAGAAGTTGCCCAGGTTCACTGAGTTAAACATCTTTCTCCGTTTCTGGCTCCTATAGATAGACGTTTTGGATCCGAGGTGCAGAGGGGGAAAAATTTGGGAAGGCGAGATGACGCGCGATCCGTCTTAGTCGCTCTCTCCAGGACACGTGATCCAAAGTAGATATTGTCATATATCAGTTTAGAGCACTTAGAAGCGTAGGAGTGGTTCACTTAGGTAAGATCTCAGAGGTTCAAACGATTGGTTTTCAAACACCGCAGAAACATTATGAAAATCAATCGCAGATTTGTGTTCATTTTCTTCGAGGCACACCCCCCTGCGAGCATGCAAAGCAGTCTGCCGGAGGATGCCTTGTTCTCTCTCTCTCTCTTCTCCCTCCCTCCCTCCCTCCCTCCCTCCCTCTCCCTCTCCCTCTCCCTCTCTCTCTCTCTCTCTCTCTCTCTCCTATTTGGATTTTCCTTTCAGTTGTTCAGGAGGATTCGGAAATGGGTATGGGTTGGGGGTAGCTCAGAGGTGGGGGAAATAAGGGAGGGTCTAAGGAATGTGTTAACTGTAATTCTCCCCCCCCCCCTTTAACATTCACTTGTGTGTGTGTGTTTTCTTTCTTTCTTCCTTTCCACGCTAGTCACATTTTAGGCGTGATCAGGCATATTTTGTTTCTACTTTTTTTTAAAAAAGTCGATCCAGCTAATAGAAGCCAAGGGGATTGGATAAAGATTCTTCTGTAAGTTTTCCAACGTTTATCAAGTTCTAACTTTAACAAGGCGGACCTATCTCCATGTAGTGGGGGGACGGGACTTTGAATTAGATAAATAGCTGATAGATGGATGATTATGGTGGCAATGATAGTAGACAGACAGACGGATGGATGGGTGGATGCAACCTATAGAGGTTTTAATTTCTTACTCGTCTTTGTAAGGCTGAACTTGATGCCTCCATAGGCATATCAGGTATGGAGAAACCCTGTCTGTTCAAGAGAAGGTTCCTTTCCGCAGCACTGCCAAATAGCACAGTAAACTTTGAAACTTTTGAGGTGGTCTAAGCCCAAAACTGGAACCCTCTGAGGCCTGCCTCAACCACTGCGGGATATTCAAATTAGGACTGATACAGAGCAGGGGACAGATAGAACCCATCAATTAAGTCGAGGACTGATAAATATTCGAAAGCCTCCCTTAACATTTGGTTAAATATTTATTATGTTAGAGTGGTATATTGAATATTTAATGCAGCTGTTTATTGTCAATCAATGTACGTTCACAACGCCTGGCGACCTTTAGCCCGCCTAGTTATCTTTTTTTTAAAAAAACGGGGAGATGTGGAGAAAACTAAGATTTTTTTTTTTAAAAAAATAAAGTTATTGGTCCTTGCATTTGGTGCTTCTGGGTCTTTTCACCTTTCTATTCTCCAGATTTGGAGTTGGAAGAAGGACTCCCTATAAGACATTTGGGCAACTGTCAGCCTAAATTGTCTTCTTCTAAGAAGCATGTGGAGTGCCAGTCTTGGCCAGACATAACAAGAATCCCGACTGTAGTTAGAATGCTTGTGTATCCTTGGAAGTATCTGTATGTGAGAGTGTCTGGTTACCATTCTCCTATCATTCAAATTATCCTGAGGACAAACACTCGCTCAGCAAAGAGATTTTGCTTCTGGACAGAATATTAACCATCTGGTAAATAATAACAATAACAACCGTGACTATCCGTCTCCTACTTCTGTTCTTTTGCATCTTTGTACATATCTCAGTCTTCTCACCCTGGACTTGATTTTATTTTAAGAACCAGGTGATCATTTCGCTAATATTTCTCGCTTCGTTCAATCGCAGGGTTCCGTGAAAGAATTGGGGTGGTGGTGGTGGTGGTGGTGGGGATTTTCCTTTCAGTTGTTCAGGAGGATTCGGAAATGGGTATGGGGTGGGGGTAGCTCAGAGGTGGGGGAAATAAGGGGAGAGTGGGATTTTCCTTTCAGTTGTTCAGGAGGATTCGGAAATGGGTATGGGGTGGGGGTAGCTCAGAGGTGGGGGAAATAAGGGAGGCCCTTTGCTTTGTTTACATAGAATCCTCCCGCCTTAACTTTCTTGCTGTCTCAAATACTGGACAGTTTAAAAGCCTCATAACCAGATTCACACAGCACCAGGAGGGCAACATGACTTCCCTGGCGATATCCTGTCAATTGGTGTTGCAGTAAATTAAACTCCCAAGAACAAATAACAAAATCCAGGAACATAACAGGCTGGTCAACACTAATGGGGGGGGGGGGAGAGAAGAATTGCTCAGGAACGTTCACCCTAGTGCTAAGAATTTCCTTAGAAAAAGTCTGAAGACGTCTTTTCCCCCAAAAAAACTAATTGCAGTCTCAGAAAGGCAAGATCCCAGAGAAGTCACAGGATCAGAGGTGACCTCGTTCGCCTCCTGACTCTGAAAAAAAATTATCTTTGGGAGTGATAGGTTGCTTATGTGGCTTTTGAATCATCAGGTATTGTCTAAATAGTAGGTAGAACTGGCTTGCGGGCAAAATCGTTATCTTAGCCGAAAGCTTTTTTCACACGCCTCAGGAAATGAGAATGACTAGGCAGACAAAAAGGGAACACGGTAAAAAAAAAGGTAAGGTGCCAATCTGAAGAAGTTTATTACGATTCAAGAACCATGTGTCTTGGAAAGAGAAAAGGGGAAAGAGACACCCTGGTAGATGCAGTATAGGTTGCAAACCCCAGTGGAGGTACTGCAATATGGTTGGGTTTTTTTAATGCATTCGTTAGAAATCCTCCAGGCGAGATCAAAACGAAACGGGCGCTTCCATCGTTTTACCTTGACTCGAGCAATGTTGTCCACCTGGACCGGAGATTCGATCCTCACAAGGTCCGACTGAATAGGATGCCCGTTGCTGTTTGGAATTCTCTCCCCTGGGGAAGAAGCTTTCCAGCCGGTGGACAAATAATAAATACTCTCGATGATCACTGTTTCATACTCTGCTGTGCTTTCCAAACACCCCTGGTTGCAATGAGCAAGAGGAAGAAAACTGGAGGGGGGGGGGTGCTAGCAAGATAGGCTCCCTCGTCTCCCCTGCTTTTACGAGTTGGATGTTGTTTTTGGACAAAACTTTTAATTAAACTGTCAGGCAGCCTTCAACTCGCCCTTTTACGGGGCAATATTCATACGAATTACAATCATAAAGATATTGTTTACCAGGGACATTATTTCTCCCCCCCCTCCCCTTTCCGTTCCAAATCTTTGGAACCTGCCCGGGTGAGAAAGAATTCAGCACATCTGTAAGGATGGGATGGGGGGGGCGTGGAGGGGACAGAAAGATGCTCCAACACACAATGTAGAGCCCCCTTCTAATTTTGGAGGGGCAGAATCCCCTTTTTCGCTGGCGACCATCAGAAGGGATTGCTGCTGAAAGCATGTGGGGTATAACGTGTAGGGTCTCTCTCCTCTAGGTGTGCGAATAATTTATTGCTCTTAATAGGTAGATGGAAGCTGAAGCCAGCCTCGGTGCAGTTGTGGTTTTTAAAGCCCGCTTTAAAGTATAGGATTTGTCGGCTTCCTGCGAAGAAGCACAGAGAAGACAGCTGGGGAGGCGCAGCACTTGAATTTGAACCACCAAAGTCATTTCCCTGCCTACCATAAAACAAAAGAATGAAGGCTGGAAGTCTCGCATTCCTTTTGGTCTCCACTTAAAAAAAAATAGCCCAATGAGTATAAGGCAAATAAACCGAAGGGTCTGCTGAGTTCTTTAATCGTTGATAGATTTCATTTTCCCAGCCAGGAATGGCTGTGGGTTTTTGTTGTTTTTGTTAAAGTCTATTTAAAATGGAAGGAGAAAAAAATAGAAATAGGAACAATCCTAGTCACAGTAACAATAGCCACCGTGGTAATAATAAAGATGATAGTACTGATAACAGTCATCATAGTTACTAGTATTATGAAACCATTCCAACAAAGGTGAACTGAAAGAGTTTTCGGAGTTGTTGGCCAGGTGACCAGACCTGGTATTAATAGAGGAAGGAAGGAAGAAAGGAAGAAAGAAAGGAAGAAAGAAAGAAAGACTAGAAGAGGAAAGGAAATAACTACACAGCAAAACGCACAGGGATTATGTCAATTGTCAAGAAGGGCTTCACTTGTGTAATTAGACATATGCGTATGGATCTGGGAGGCTGCTTGTGGCTCTCCAAGTGTATTTCAACACTGATTTTCATAAGTTAATACATTAATTGATTTCCATCCCACGCTGCCAGATCTCTTGTTTGATACAACCATGAGGACGTTTAAAGTACACCTTACAATATGGGCGGGCAGGGGGAACAAAATACCCCTTTGGGCAAAACTCTCTAGGTGGCTAAAAATGAGCTTATGGTCCTTTATGTGTGTGGCGGACTTGGCCAAAGAAATGTAAACATTGGGGGGGTTTTTTGCGAACAGTACAAGCAAATGCAGACTGACCTCTCTAGTGCGTCCAAGTTAGGGTGTGCACTCAAACATTTGCCATCAGTAAACTATTTGATCTGCTCCGTTAGCAAGTCGAGAAAGAAAATCATGTCTGTAATCCAGCGCAAAGACTGCAATTTTTTTGAGGGGGGGAACCAAACATCTGAACACTTGTCTTCCAGAATCGCTATAGAGTCATTCACTAGGTTAACTCAAATGACCATATAGAACATTGGGCTCCATATGATTATCAGCGTATTTCTCCGAGCAGCTTTTTTATGATCACTTCATTTAGTGAATGCCTCCATACATTTGTGGGATTTTGTGTGTGTGTTTGTGGGACACAGATAGGCAAACCAATTTCAGTTCATTAATTTATGTCTCCCTAGCATTCTAACGGTAGCTATATAGATAATGCTCATTTCGGACAGCTCTCAAGGAGGCAAGATGGGAGAAAGTACTCGAATACAGCACCTTGTTCATATCCTTGTGGTTTGTTTTCTTGTTGGTTTTCCCACGAATATGGGGATGAAGCTGCAGCAGTTAACCTGTCCATCTATCGGGTATAAAACAGAAGCATAAATCCCTATGCGGGGAGGGGGGTGGGGTGGGGGGGGGAAGCTCGTTGTGGATGGAAGTAATGTTGAAAGGTGTTCGGAAGAGCCACCCAGACATTTTCAAGTACCCACATTTGTGTGCCTTGGTTTGATTAAATAGCTCCAGCCCCAGACGCCTGCGACATATCAGATTAGCCTGAGCATCTGAATGAACTTCCTTGGAGGTAAAGACTCACTGAATCCCATGTAAACTTGATTGGGATCTCAGCCTGGGCACGGCACAGCCATGCTATAGTTGGTGCAACAATACTGTGCTAGCTTCCTAAGGAAAAATAAAATACCCCCATGCATTCAAATCAAGCCAATGGGCACTACGGCCCTACGCCAATAAAGCAGATTATCCTCGGCGGCCTGAGTGTGCTCAGGAAATCCGGGGCCGGAGACAATAGCTACAAGTAGGAAGCCCTTGGAAAATATTATTATCCCCCAATGGCAAAGATAAATTTAATTGGATATAAGCCAGCCTAATAAAGACGGTGTGGTATAGTGTGTATGCTGCGAACGGTTCCAAACGGGGGAAAGGGGCTTCAGATCTGCCGCAGACCCGGGCTGCAAGTTCAAAATCATGTGGACCCAATAAAGATAACAGCTGATAAGCTGTCCGCTTCCCAGCCACACGCAAAGTAAACACTGCGCGCCTGAACGCCTCTGATATCAGGTTGTCCTGAGACGAAGTCCCGCATAGAACTCTCCTCTGGTCAGTATCCGTGTAACATAAGCTACCATCATGGTGCAGATCGCAGAGGATCCTTGGTTTATTGGAAGAAAAACTGAAACGCCCTCAGGTCTCAGTAGCTCTGTCCCAATGCGGCTCTACTTCACAGAAAGAGCGACAGAACTGGCTGAAAGAGAGCGACAGAACTCAGAAGGGCCCAGTCTGGCAGTCCGAATAGTAGACAGGTTTACTTTGAAGTAAATCCCTCGCATTTCCCTGGAGCTTGCTCCAAGGAGACTTACACAGGACTGCAGCTTTGTTTCGCACAATAGCAAGTTATTCTGTCAGGCTTCGTGATCACGAAGTTATGAGCGGACAATCAATGGACAATAATTATATCTCTTAAGTTTCTACAACCCCTCCATCACATATGTACGTATGCATGTATGCATGTACATGCTCTAACTGCAATTATAGTCATTTATGAATGATTGATTGACTGATAGATCGAATCGACAGGATTTCACATTTGTTTGTTCTCGAGAGTTCAGTTGAGTTTGCCAAGTTCTCTAGACTCTGCCAAAGGACGTATGTTTTGCTTTGCAAAGGAAGGGGAAAAGTCCATTTTTGGGCCACGGGTCAGCTTTAAAGGAATTATAAGCGCATTGCGTTGCGTAAAATTCAAAGAGGGCCGTTCATGAGCCAATACAATATATATAAGCCCTATGGGGAGGAGCGACCCTCTAAAAGCAAGCAAACACTCTAAATCATATTCATATAAAACACACAATAGACTTGCATATATTTAGAAGGCTTTATTTCCCGCAGAGGAACTCTGACAAACGCAAGGGCGGATATAAAACCCCAGCTTTCCCCTATGAAAGGATTGTTTCCCACCCGAGCCCGGTTTATGATCAAATATCTCGTCTCGCACAATATAAACTTCCATGTGAAGGTAGATTGTACAAGATGAGGAGGCGCCCTCGCGAACGAGGCTTTTGCAGAAAGGTTGCAGAAGACCAGTTTAATTTGGGCCGTGTGGGTTGAAGACCCTTTTTAAAAACAGCCGGGCAACCTTGATACCGACATCTCTTTCATTTTAGCCGGCAGGCAGCCTCAATCTCAGCAGGCGCACCGTGATCAAAGTGAAATCTCAACGTTTTTAGGGGCGGGGGGGGGGGGTATCTTCAACAGCTTTCTTCCGCCTAGTCCAGTCCTGTTGGACTCAGCCCCACAACTCAGATTTATCAGACTAAAATGACCCCCCCCCATGCCCGAGATAGTTAAAAGGGTGACAATTTGGCCCACCCAGAGCCCACCTATAAGACTCGCGCGTTACTTCAGAGCGCATTTGGACAATGCTCGGGAAGATCGGTCCCTTTGTTTGCATGGGAGAGTGTGCGCCTGCGCACGGAGGAGTCTCTGGTCCTTGAGCAAGGGATGAGTTTCTCGATTATAAGCAAACACTGACCTCTGGAAATTAGGTCACCTGCCTTGTCCCCTGGACTACATCTTTAGAAATGAAGGAAGTGTTGAGCAGTCAAGTGCAAATAGATTTCCAAATTCATTCCACGGTGCCATTTTAAATACAACGCCCAAAGCACCCTAATTATTTAAATTGGGACCAGGATTGATCTTCCCCTTCCTTTCCTTTTGAAGGTTAGTAGCACATGGCTTCAGGTGTCCCCTTCCTTAAGGTACTACCTCTGAAAGATCCAGAACAGCCCTTGTTCCGGTTCTCTAGAACACACGGGCATCCGGCCGCGGTTCACTTTCCATATTTCGTGTGCCCTGGGCCAGCTTCCGGAAAGCCTTGATGAAAATCTTCTGAATGAACTGGATGAGTTCAAAATTGCCGAGAACAAAAGGCTTATTGGGGGCCCGATCTGACCAAGTTAAGCGCTTTTAAGCTCTATTGGCAGCCATGGGAGAACTGGGCTCCACTTAACCCCACCCTTTCCCAGATCAACTGGACTCTTTGATCGAATCATACTGTTAGCTAGATAGCCTGTCTCCCAACAGAATATTTTCAATTGTGCTTCCTGCTTTATTAAACGAAATTCTTTCTTTCTTTCTTTCTTTCTTTCTTTCTTTCTTTCTTTCTTTCTTTCTTTCTTTCTTTCTTTCTTTCTTTCTTTCTTTCTTTCTTTCTTTCTTTCTTTCCTCCTCCCTCCTCCCTCCTCCCTCCTTCCTTTCTTTTCTCTCTTCTTTTCTTTCTTTCTTTTTTCTTTTTTATTTCTTTTTTTTCTTTCTTTTCTTTTCTTTTCTTCTTTCCTCTTCTTTTCCTTTCCTTCCTTCCTTCCTTCCTTCCTTCCTTCCTTCCTTCCTTCCTTCCTTCCTTCTTCCCTCCCTTCCTTCTTCCCTTCCTTCCTTCCTTCCTTCCTTCCTTCCTTCCTTCCTTCCTTCCTTCCTTCCTTCCTTCCTTCCTTCCTTCCTTCCTTCCTTCCTTCCGTCCTTCCGTCCTTCCTTTCTCTCCCCCCCACCTACCATATAAATATAAAGCTTAGTCCGGGAACATTTCCAGAGATCTCAAGATCTCAACACCTTTGCGCAGCGGTGCCGCCACCCCACATCCTATCCTTTAATAACGAGGACACAATCCTAAATCTCTTTACTAAGAAGCAAGCTCCAGTATGTCTAAACAAGTGCGCCTCAGGGGTGCACTCTGCGGGCATGCCCACTCTTAGGTAGCGAACATGGTAGGCAGGTGACATCTGAAGGAAAGGACGGCAAAAATTCACGGTGGAGGGAAGGCTTGAAAAGTCTCTTTTCAGGTAAGGACGAAAAGACTAAAACTCTCTGGAAGCTGCGTTTTGATTTTTTTCCCCCAGTGATCCTCTTTCCACTTTACTTGCTGTCCCGCAGGGCAAAAGGGTCCCACACAGGTCCCAATTATAACAAAGTTATAATTGGAAATTTCAAAACGGGGAGACAGCTTAAAAGGCACATCTGGCATTCGTCGGGAGAGAACACACACAGACACACACGGTATAGATTAAGTGGCTTTAGAAACTGTCACGTTGGAAAATCTGTTCGCTTATCTAATGGACCAGGATCTAAATAGCTGCCGTGTTCCTTGCCCTTCCCCATCATAACATCATTAAGGAATAAAGCCCAAAACGTTTAGCCACAGGCGCTCTGCAGACATCAGGAAAAAAACACAGAAATCTCTTTCTTACAGGCTGATTCCACAGTGTACCCCCAAGAAAGGCCCGATAATCCAGCCGTCGAGATCCAGTCCCCCTGATGTCTGCAGGGAGGTTTGTATGTTTTATTTATGCATTTGGTAATGACTTCCCCGGAAAGAAAGTCCGATTGAGTTCCATGCCAATGGCTCTCGCGTAAGTGATGGAGGGATTCCCCTCCCCTTTATTTGTTTTGTTTTCTGTTTTGTTCTGTTCTTCCTTCTATTTTTTTAAAGGGTCGCAGCCACCGTGAGACCAGGTTTTTTTTTTTAAAGAAATAATTGGCCTGCATCAAGACAGTGAAGGGTGGCGGCGGCGACCAGAACCGAGCCCGGATTGTCATAGTCCCCATTTGCAATAATAGATTTTTAAAAATCCATTTCCTTCTCTGCATTTCCCCCCCAAAAGGAATCATATTGTCCGGCTTTAGAGGAAGCCAATGTCGGTCGCGCCGCGCCCAGAACTCGCTTCGCCGTTGGGAAGGAGGGGGGCGCTCTCTTGGCTCCAAGGGCGGCCTCCCCGTCCTCTCTATCGCTCCCACCTCCCACCCACCCACCCCAGCCACCTCAAAAAGCCCACCCTTCGACCCAGTCGGGAGATTACCTTATCGGCCATGCCTCTCCCCGGCCACCCACCTTCCCAGGCATTCTTGCCGGATCTCAGAACCCAAGGAGATCCAGCGATGGGGTCATCTTGGCCGCGGCTAACTGGCACGTTGGGAGGATCGGCGCCTGTTTGCGCGGGGGTTGTGCTTAAAGAGAGTGAGTGCCCACACAGAGACCCGATCGTTACACACACGTAGACACACAACAGGCACCAAGCCTTCCAAGAAACTCTCTTTCTCTCCCCACATCTATCTTTTTTCTTATTAATTTCTGCCTCTCCCCCTCCCTCTCCCCTCCTTTACTTAAGGATTACACGTTTAAGACTCTTTTAAGCCGAGGTAATCTAAAGGCGCCCTCCCATACCCGTCCCCCCCTCCCACCCCCCCTTACCGAGCGGGCTTCGTTGTGTTCTGGAGGAAACCGTAATGTTGAGACATTCAACCCTAATTGGGCTTTTCTTTATGACGTTTAATTTCCTCCACGGCAGACGCGCTCGCAGCTCGTTGAAAGAGGACTTGTTTGAAGTCTGAAATCCAAAGCTTGGGGGGTGGGGAGGTGGGGGGGGGAAGTTTCCAAGCAGCAGTCGTCAGGAGGAGATCTGGTCTTACTCCCACACAGTTCCCCCCCCCCAATTCCCCCTTTCCTCTTTATCTTGGTCTCTGCATTCAGATAACCCCCCACCGCCCCCAAATCAGCACGGCGCCCGGGCGGGCGGGCAGGGTGGGGGGCAAGCAACAAACAGAAAAGAGCCCGACCATGTTTACGTGAATCAGGAAAGGGGGTGGTCATCTCGCCCCGTTGCGACAGACCCTTGAAAATGGAGGACCGCAGAACGCCATATAAGGTAGGATGCTAACTTGACCTTCACTTTGTAATGGCGGCCCCCGCCCACCCAGACAGACAGTTGTAAACAGAAGTCATCCGACACACACAAATAAAGATTAGCACCGGCCGGGCAAGGTCTCACTGAATTGCTAAAGATCTTGGCTGATTTTTAAGCGGCAGCAAACGAGGTACAATTTTCTGTAAACTCCAGCAGGGGACGGGGAAGGGGTGGCGGGGAGAAAAATGTGTGTGTGTGTGGGGGGCGGGGAGGATTCATTTCTGGGAATCAACAAAGGTTCCTCTCCCCCTCCCCTCCCCCCCCCCATCTCTAGCTTGCTGTACTAAAGGGCTATTGAGCAGACTTCTCCGTTGCAGGGCTTGGGTTGCTGTTGAATGTGGCCTTGAGATGGGATTAGGGGGGGTGGCAAGGTGGGGGGGATGGCTTTGAAGGGTGCTCCCTTTAAATGAAAATTATCTGTCCCGATTCGAACAGCTGGCTCTTCTTGTATGTTGTTTGAGGACGGTGAACGTTTCCCTGTATTTGAAACCCACTGAAAAACAATATATATATATTTCCCTGTATTTGAAACCCACTGAATATATATATATATATATATATATATATATATATATATATATATATATATATATATATATATATATATATATATATATATATATATATATATATATATATATATATATATATATATATATTTAAATGCGATTCCTGCACCTTGACGGCGATCTCTAGAAAGTTTTCTGCAAAATCAAGGCATGGTCGAAAATATTCGAAGAAACTTCGATATTCTTATTATCATTTCTAATGGAAGGCAAACCAATTGAGACACTTTTAATTTAAAAATAACCAGGTAGCCATTGCACGTGTTTGCAATTTTCCTGTGTTTGTTTCAGAATTAAGTGTATTCGGTCCTTTCTTAGATAAGGAGACGCTGGGGGGAGACCTTATTGTTAAAAGTCGAAGCACTCTCTCTCTCTCTCTCTCTCTCTCTCTCTCTCTCTCTCTCTCTCTCACACACACACACACACACACACACACACACACACACACACACACACACACACACACACACACACACACAGAGGGAGAGGGAGAGGGAGAGGGAGAGAGAGAGGGGGGGGATTCAAGATGCAATCCTTTCATATCCCGCAAGGGAAGAACAGGGAATAAAAGAGGGGAAAAGATAATATTCAGCAGTGTATTACACAATGTACCATTGTGTTTCCTACCTAAGTCAATAAGGATCAGGGAGCGGTTTGGGAAGAAGAACCTCTGCACCAGTGAATGAAGCCGAACTACTCGAGTGTAAGCCGTTCTGCACCTTTAAAAACAAACATGCAGAGAAATCTTAAACTCAGACCTAAATCTCCCTGGGATCCACAACACTTGCTTTCCAGTGACCAGAGGCAGGCTGGGGTTGTTGGGTCCTTCCTTGTGTCTTATTCAGGGCCCCACAGAAACAACAGCTGACCAATTTCAGAAATGAGGTTTGCCCCATATAATTTAAATAGACGCTTAACGATGAAAGGCACAACCCAATGCAAGACATTTTTTTAAAAGTCCAATTGTATTTTTTTTAAAGTTCAATTGGTGTCAGCTGGGGTGAGATTCAAAAAGGTGCATTATGCTCTCTTGGTTTGAAGGGGACTTAAAAGTGACTCCTGGCTTAGATATCCCTAGAACAATATCATTGTTTATCTGTATCCTTATGGGAGTGTCTAGCAACTTGGGCACCTCTGTTTATGTAATGGACATTTGTGAATGGATCGTCAGATAGACACACTTTCACACACACCCCCACCTAGATGTAAACAAGAAACTCTAAGGAGATCTCTGCTAGATGAAGCGAAATCTTCACCTGGAGAAACAAAAGATGTGTGCACAGAGGCCAATTTGTACTACCAAGTGTTGTGTCCATGGGATCAGATTGAGAATGTTTAGATGTTGCTTAGTCAATGCAGATATCTATTCCCACCTCTTGGCAGGCCAAGGGTAAATTTCATGTCCAAGCCGCAGAGGGGAGTATATGCCTTTTTAAAAACCCTCTTTATAGGGTGGCCAGCTACTTGCATCAGTGTGCCAGGGCTTGAAATTTGCTTCCGGACAATCACCCTGTGTATTCTCACGGTTCATAGTTGGTATGCATGAAAAAAAAAACCCCAATGGACTACTTAGAACAGCTAGTTGGATTTGAGTGCACCTCAGAAGGCAACAGGATTTTCAGGGTATGAAAATGAGCTTTTGAGAGTCAAAACACCAGATACATGATGGCTCTTATCCACTTTCTGCTTCTGGTCAGGACTTCTGCCTTGCAGAACCCGAAGAGGTTGACAAGTGGGACTTGGGTGATTTTGCAAGCTATTGAGACATTTTGATGCCATGCACTTCCTTTCCAGGAGGCAGAAAACTCTCCCTAGTTTTGGGTAGTCTGAATGCAACGATTCATTGGAATTCCCTATATGTCCACCACCCCCCCCCCCCGCCCCCAGCCTATTTCATGTAATGATACTAATAATACTGATAAAAATCGCTTAGGGGGGGAAATCCTCTTAACAGATTAACACTTCTTCATCACAGTGAAATTAACTTGCACATGCCCTTTAATAATTATATCATCTCCATTAAGCATGTGTTTTGGAGAAGGTAACATCTTGGAGGCAATGAAGTGACACCCCCTCCCCTTCCCCCTTTCAGGAGATGAATGTTGGATTCTCAAAGACTCTCAGGTGTGGCTGGTTTTGTAAAAACAATAGAAAAGACCTTCTCATCACTATGGAGGGGGTGACATTTAATAGTAAGGAGACTAGAGTATAGCTTGCCTATCAGATAACCTTAAACAAAGAAAGGGAGGGGGGGATTCATTTTAGGCCCAGGAGAAAAATCTTTTCTGACTTTTGGCCTTGCCATAAAAGATAGCGATGTCTCTGAAGCCACTCTTTAATTATGGAATGGCACTCTTAATAATGGAACAGCTCTTTAGGTTCTGAACAGAGGACAAAATCCAATACTGCCTTGGGCACCTCTCGGAGCAAACAAGCCATATGATGGGAGCAAATACCACTCATTTTGGGGAGAGAGACATAAAAGCTTGTTTGGGTCAACAAATCATACATACCTCTGGCCTTTAAAAAAAATCAGGAGTGCTGTTATCTCTTGAGAAAACTCACCTGAGAAATCTATGGAACTCCAAAGTAGCAGGATTGGGCCCTATGGGTTTTCTTCCAGTATATGCACACATAAATAACTTCGGTGAGAGAGATACTTTTAAAAATTAATTTTTTTATTATTAATGAACTCGGCCAGTTAACATAATCAGTGAGGAACAAAAGCCAGGCCCATAGGAAAACCCAAGTTCTCACCGATCCTTGAAATAATTTTTTTTGCTTTAATCTTTCTGATCCTTTTCATCTTTATTATCACTCTTGTTAACAACACCAGCGAGGCTTGATACATATATCTCGTTTAAATGCAGTCAACCATAGAGCCGCTGCGTGAGTTGCTACAGAGATATTAATTAATTTATTCTCTCCAGAATAAAATATTGCTGTGTCTGCTTGCTACCTTCCAAGTCATATAAAAATCAGATCCTTTTTTTCACCCCTTCTGCAGTTCACTAGACTTTACCTATGAGTTTCCATTTGAAATGATTTGCTTTAAAACTAATTACTGGTATTCTATTCCAGCCCCCCCCCTCCCCCCTTACAATCCCAGGCCCTGAGACGGATTCAAAGGTGGCCGGGTAGCATATGTTGGTAAACATGACTAATTATTCCCACTCTGTTCTGATTGTGTATTTATGAACTCTCCCTTATAAAAGGGAGAGAAAATGCTCAGTAAAAAGGATGCCTGGCACATGGCGCATATTAGCTGAAAAAGCGTAATATCACCGGGAACCGTGGGAGATGCTCATGCATCAAACCAGAAAGGATTTCTAGCGACACTGTAGGAGATTCCCACTTAAAGAATTAAAGAACGAATTCCTCTTGGATAATGTGAAGACAAATATATATTTTTGGTGGCTCTTTACTAATGAGGCAGCCACAGAGTGGGCCAAAAACAGACCCTGCTCCTAACCAAGATTCATTCACAAGGTCTGTTTTAGGATCAGGGCCAAAATAGTGGGGAGCTTTTAAAGATCTACTAATGGAAAAGGCCCCTAAGCAATGGTACTTGGCTGCTGTTTATGTAATCCTGGTTTCCCAAAGAAGTGCACTTGGGATGAAGGAGCAAAGAGGAAAATTGCCCCAATACCAGAAGGAATAGTCACAAGTCGCTCGTTTTCCAGGTTGCATCATACAGCAAGATGCCTTAGCTCTTGTATGCCCATACTTTTTGGATCGGTCTTAAGAACAGGTAGGCCATGTCTCCCAAAATCTAACTGGACGATTACAGTTACTGTTATTAGGAGCAAAATATTACACCCTTTTAGGTCCTGTTGATTTGGATAAGAACATTCCCTACCATAACAAACATCTTTCTCCTGCTGCCGTCGGTGAGATTCACAGCCGCTTCATTTTTTCCTGTCGCCAGTTTTTCAATCGGTTGTCATCATTCTTACAGCAGGATCAAGCCGAAGTTGAGCACGTTTAAATTCCATTGACTGCAGTTTGCCAGTATCAAACACCGGCTTAACCCTTCCTTTGGAATCCAGGAGACTTTGAGGAGCTGAATTTGGGGAGCGGGATCCTGCCCGTTACTATATTGGGACTCTACTTTAGGACTGGATCCTGGTGTTATTAAACAAAGGGCTCTCCCTCCCCCGAAAATAAGCGTCACAAATGCCTCACCAAATTACTCTTTAAAAAAAAATTGGACTGCTTTACATGCGGCTCTTTATTTTTGTCTTATTTTATTTCTGGTTTTTTTCTCCACAGCCTTTCGGGAATTGCCAAATGACCCAAGGAAAAACATGGGAAAGTCTGCAGGGAGGGTGGGACCGGGGGTGGAGCGGGTTGCAGACGCGGACCAGATGAAGGCCAAGGCGATCCGGGAGACAGACAGGCAGCTACGCCAGAGATGCTCGGTGAAGTCCAAGACCAGCGCTCCCTGACCCCCAAGCGAGGGACCATTTGTCACAGAGGAAGACATCCCGTCTGCCTGGGAAGGATGAGGCACGATATTTCAATTGTTTTATCCGCTTTCCAATAGAGCCGGTTATGAATTCGCAGGCAGTAGCTATGTGGGATTTATTTCAGGGGCTAAGTTTACCGAATCGCAGGATGGATATAGCGATGGGGGGATCTTTCGGAGACAGACGGATCAGATAGGCAGAGGCGTCATAAATATAGACGGGTCGCTGTATGTAGGTTGAGTATTTGCTTATCTACGTGAAGAGGCATTTAAACATACACCCGCACGCACTGTTAAGAGTTATAGCCTATGCTTTCTTCTCCTTCTTGCTGGATCGGGAGGGCTGTGATCCACTTTGAGAGTAACCGTCCATATAAACCTGTCGAGTGCAATACTGGGAAAAGAGAATCCTTAAAACAAACAAACAAAAAACCCTTTGCACACTTATTTGGGAGGAAGTCCTTGCTGAATCCAGTGAGATTTATTTTTTCGAATAAACTTTGCTCAGGGTCCACCTGGAAACCATCCGTCATTTTTAAAATAATTTCTGTGGTTTGCCATGAGACTTTTTCAGCTGACCTGAAGGCGGTGAGCGGCGCCCCCCCACCTAAAAAAACCATTTCGGTTTTCAAGGAAAATGGGGGGATCTCTTTGGCTTAGGTGCTGTCCAGTCGATCTTGCAAGATCCTTTTGCCCTGAACAATGGGCATTAAATGCACGTTCAACTTCTATGCATGAATTCTATAACCCCCCACCCTCTCCCTCAATCCCAGCAAACGCATAAAACATGTTCTGGCCGCTCTTCTGGACTATGCTAAAAACGCTATGAATTATCTTCGGTCCGACTGAATAAGGGTTTGCACAGATGCATATTTCCCGTTATTTTTGCAATAATTTGCTCCGCTGAAATATAGCTTAACAGGGTGGTCTCCCCCTCCCCGCCGAAGGCAGAATTATTCTTTGCACTTGGAGAGATTCGGGAAGGGGGGGGAGAGATATACTTCCCGCTTCTAATGAATTCATTTTAAAGCCCTAGCTATGAAATACACCCCGGTATAAAAAGAAGAGGCGAGCCCAGTAACAAGACGCACTTTTTACAGCGAGCAACAATTTGTTCGAGCTGCTCACTGGTAATAAATAAGTTTTATCTGTTTGGGTGAGTGTTTAAGCCCTCTTGGAAGCGGGCATTCCCTCTTCAAGGTGAACCAGATGCACAATTTTCTACACAATTTATGCCACTATATACAATTCAGACCTGTTGGCCACATTCCAGGGTCCTTCTCATGCCTATGAACCCTTTTGCACGGCTGAGGTTGTAACCATCTTCTCACACGGAAACGAAGGGATGTATGTACAGCTCCCTCTTCTCAATAAATGAACGCCTCCTGCGCCTGTGAATTGGAATCCACCGTTTGCTGAAGTCAAGGGAGACCCTCCATTTTTAAAAAAGGGTTGTGGTTTTCTCGCCCGCACCTGCCCATAGCTGCAGAGAGGGATTCTCTAGTTCTGACTTGATTCGCATGGAAGACAGCACAACTGATGTAGAGCCGGGTAGAGCATGTTTGTTTAGAAATCCCACCGAGTGGAGCGAAACCGGTTCCAGGCTTCTCACCCTAGTACTTAACTTCTGCATGTTCAAAGCATTTAAGGTACATTATCCCAGCAACCCTTACAACAACCCTGTACAACAGGTTTCTAGTATGATGGGAGAGGGCTGAGAGTGAATCATAATGGCTAGAGGTAGCCTAACACCATTCAGGCTAGCTTGTACAGGTTTGTGGTACAAGCAGGGACAATCAACTCTCAGGCCCCTTCTGCACATGCAGAATAATGCACTTTCAATCCACTTTCACAATTGTTTGCAAGTGGATGTTGCTGTTCCGCACAGTAAAATCCAGCTGCAAAGTGCATTGAAAGTGGATTGAAAGTGCATTATTCTGCATGTGCGAAAGGGGCCGCAGTCCAGTTTACTTTTGAAATAAGCACCTTTTACCTTCATCCAGAACGCTAGGGAGTTAACAGAGCAATCCCTACGCAGTTGCTTCAATCAAACCCACATCGTGGATTTACATGGGAGTCGTTTTTGCCTAGAATTGTACTGTAAGTCCCCATTCAGCTCTTAATGCTGGATCCTGACAAGTGTAACCGTAAACACAGTTAACTCACAGAAGCAGAAGCCCTTAGCATGGTAGATACTGTTAGGATCCAGGCATGCTTACGTAAGTCTAAACGATGGAAAGAAACACACTAATTCTAATGAACTTAAATGAACATAACGTTATTTAAAATTACACTGAATGCCACCGCTTTTAAAAGACGTCATGAAATCTGAAGACTTTGGCATCAATGCAATTAGCTTTCCTCTAACATTTGCGGGATCCAGGTCTCCCCGGCTGGTAAATGAAACGATGCTCACGTGCACCTCATACACTTGGGAATGAGCTGCAGGATCGAACTTTTAAAACTTGGACGGAAATTCCCTTGAAATTCCTTGATTCCCCTCCCCCCCCCCCCCAAGCTATTAAGCTTAAATCCAGTACCTGGATGGAACAATTTAAATGTTCAAATAGAAGTAGATGATGATGAAGAAAAAGTCTTTATTTACAGTCAATGGCCAAATATAGAAGTAGATGTATAAAGTGTACAGACGCCTGAAAGAGGTGGAGTGGGGGGGGGGGGCTGAGAAGAAAAATAAAATAAAAGTAATGTTTGATTTCAAGAACTGACTCCGTCCTCTCATTGCATCCTCCGCTTCCCTATCACCAGATAATTTCTTATGAGTTTCATTTTTCTCATTCTGTCTATTTTAAGATTCCTGGCTGGGTTGAGAGTGTAGAATAAACCTTTAGGTTTTCATGACGGATGGTAGCGAATTCGACTGCGCGCTCTCGCTTTCCAGCACAACCGCCTGGAGCATTCTTTGTAACTAACTAGTGTTCCATATCTGCATTTTTAAGGCCTGAAAACAAACAGAAAGTCCCAGGTACGACCGGGGTCTGTAGGGACTGCCTGTCTGATATTTCAGGCGCTCCATAACCCTATAAGATTTGAAGAACAGAGCAGAAAGCCAAATCCCAGGCGTTTCTCCTGCGCGTCAATATGACATTTGTTCAGAAGAGGGCGTTGCGCGGGTGGGGGGAGCAGAGGGAACGTGGGAGGGAAGTATTTTGCTTTACATCAGCGACTAGGTTGGTGCAATGGCTTTCTTTCCTGTCCTGTCCGAGTGCAGGAGTTCAAATCAACAAGTCACCTTTTCTAAAATCCAGGTGAAGAGAAAACGAGGAAGAACGGATCCAGAGAGGCACCTCTTCTCTCACATCTAGACACAGGGATCTAGGAAGGATTCTACATCCGCATCTGTTGTTTCTCGGATTGCCTTTAGGAGGAGTCTCCTTTCCCTCTCCTTTTATCGATGTTTTAAAAGGTTTGATGTGTGCGTGCGCGCGTGCGCGCGTGTGTGTAGTGTATTAATATATGACTTTAGCCTCCTCTAAACGTTAAGGTTGATTGGAAGACCAGACAGCTGAACAAAGGCGCTGCATCTTCCGAAGGAAGGAAGGAAGGAAGGAAGGAAGGAAGGAAGGAAGGCAGGCAGGCAGGCAGGCAGGCAGGCAGGCAGGCAGGCAGGCAGGCAGGCAGGCTCAGGTCTAATGTAGGTGAAGCCATTCATTAGATACTCTTAGCAGTCACCTGGTTGAGTTCTCCAAGAGGGAGAAGATCCCCCCCCCCCCCCCACACACACACACATTTACAGGAGAAACAGAATATGAGATAACTGAATAGGATCCAAGCAATTTAAAACATGTATTTAAATGAGTGTAAGCTTCATGTGTGAGTGTGAGTGTGTTTAAATGAGGGGGGGGGGAAGAGTATTAAATATATTTCTACACGAAATACCCCAATCATTCTTCTCTTTCAGAAGGCAAAAATAAAAATATAAATCAGTAGTCAGCTTATATTGAACTCGACCATCCCGCTTTGAGTCCCAGTTAATGCTACAACCACGTATATTCTCATTAAAACACTAAAATCTGAGATTAATTTACTCGTCTTATTTCCTCGGGATCTTTTAATTATAGTCATCACGGTTCTCTGGTGCTCTCTCTCCCATTTTACAAGGTATTTTATACATCCACTTAATTTTTCAAAAAAGCAAAACATGATCTATTTGTCTCAGAAGGTTTCATCGGCTTATTTTATTTTGTTTGGTTTCCTGCTCTTTTATGAATCTTGCCGTTCCCTCCGAATTTGACACCCTAAGCAGTAAATCGCCAACCAGAGGTTTGAACCATTTTATTTATTAACAGAAATCACATCATAATACATTCAACTTATCATCATCATTATCGTCATCATTATTAGTGTGAAACAACTTTTTACATGACTATATAAAGCCGGGGGAAACGTGCGATGACAGACAGTTGCATAGGCCCTACATATAATAGCTTGAGGTAAGAAACATTACATATGGACTATATTGAGAACGATGCGTATTTAACAGCGACGGGGAAACTAGACTAGGGCATACCAAGCAGAGAACGGAGCCACAGACACTGAGAGAATTAACACAAGACGAACAGAAGTCACACGGAATAATACTTTAAAGCAATCTGAAAGAGGATATTGCATATATTTCAATTTTTATTTTAAAAAAAGAAGGTATCATTTCCTCCCTTTCCTATCATTGATGTGACAACAGAGAATCGTCAGCCTCGCACAGGTACCAAGACAAGGAGACGATTCTCGATTATGATAATAGATTCTTGCTGGTGGTTTGTGTGTTGTATTTCAAAGCGTAGCAGTCTCTCTACACTCCCCTCCCCCCACTATGGACAGAAATTGTTCTCGGCAGGTAAAATATTAACAAGACAGTCTCTCTTTCTCTCCCCCCCCCTCAATTCTTAGTTGACCGGATTTAAATTCGACATCGCGTTATGACAGTGTCCCATAAACTCCCCATAAACCAACTACCACATCCTTCAAAATGCAACCTTAATAAAGTGAAATATATAAAAAAAGAACAGCCAGTGAGTAACATATCACCGGTTCCTAAGAAGAGGCGACAGTTGTAGGGGCTGGGGACCATGACGAAACATCGGGCACAATATTGATAAATCTGATCTGGTGCCTCAAACTCCCTGCCTAGTACCTTCACGATCCTCAGACCACACATACTTCAGCGACTCAGGGTCCTATGTCTGACGGAAAACGTCTTTCTTTTTCCCTCCCTTTACAATACAAAGCTGGGTCATGATAGTGTGGTGATGGTCAAGGGACTTGGAAATAAATTCTCTTCAATGGAGTGGGTAACGGAGAAATAGTTAGACTTTCTCCACCTGAATTTCTCTCTCACCTACCATAAACCTCTTTGCTTCATCTCACATTAACTGAAACACATAGACATACATTTGTATTTATTGCACAGCGTTGATTGGTTACTTAAAAAGAAACTGTTTGGGGTGTGTGGGTGTTGAATCTTCCTAATCTGGGTGACACTTATGGGAGGGTCTTTATTTTGAAATGAGTGGGGGTTTCCTGTGGAAGGATGAAGGTGGGGCCCCTCTGGAAGGGGTGTGTGTGGAAAAAGGCGAAGGAATGTTGACATCGGCTAAGGAACCCGAACTAAAAAAGAAGAGACTGCCGGGAGGGGGGGGCGAGGGGGAGAGGTAGGCGAGGAGGAGGCACAGCGAAGGCTAGACGGCACCCCCTCTGGTTCTGAAAGCGAAGCATTCCTGCCACCGGTCATGACCATGAACGCCGAGCCCCGGAGCCACGTGGTGACAATTGAGACTTGCCCGGAAAACGTTGCCTTTGTCGTAAAATTAATCCCCCCCGATATAAAACGAATGAAGCAGAGAGAGTAGCAGCCCGCATTCAGTGCTATACCTCTCGACCCCTTTCACCCGACGCAGGTCCAGTGGGCTATGCCCCTCCCCAAAACAACTGCAATCATTTTTTTAAAAATATCCGCAAGGATGGATTCTGCCAAGTTGAGCGAGAATCGGTTCTGGCCCCGATCCCGCCTTTGAGCCCCCGGTGGGACCGAATCTCTGATAAAGCTGGTTTGTTTCCCCACACCACGGGGTGGGGGTGGAGAATGCATCCTGCCCCGTTTATTTCGCCCCGCCTCCATCACCTTTCTCCCACTACCTCCGCAGAGGAAGTGGGATCACCGAAAACTTTCGGGAAGGCGCAAGGCTCTTAGGAAACCGAAGGGTTATTTGCTCCAGGAAACGGGGCCATGTGTGCAAACAACACAGATGATCGACAAGGGGACCTTCTCTCCCCCCCCTCCCTCCCTCCCTCCCATCCTGCCCTGGAAGAGAAAGTGCGGATGTCTCTGGAAGAAGGCTGAGCCGTATATCCCCAGAAGTAGAATGTGATGTGTAAGGGGGGAAATAAGGCGACACACCCCATAAATGTTCACAGCCGGCAGCTGCTGCCTATGAAGAATCAGGGATGAAAATAAAGTAGGTGTGCAAGACACACGGACCTCCACGCACGGGGATCACTCCTGATTCTTCAGGTCTATCAGCCGCTGTTTTTATAAAAAGAATTTAATTATTCTTAAATCTAACTAAATACGAGAAGCGTTAAAAGGGGAGGGGGAGGCGGAAGTCCCTGTTCCTTCATTTCGAAAACAGCAATCGTTAAAGAAAGCATTACTGTTAGAAGATCTTTCTCTTAGAAGGGGGGGGGTAGCTATTAATGACTTAATGAGCTCCAAGGGGCAGCCACTATAGTTGATGCATAAAAGCGGCGTCGCCACCCCCCCACCATATAGATCATCAATAAACACAATAGTATAATAAGCAGCACAAATAGTCCTTCAGTGAAGCCATTACCAGAGCACAAATTGAAATGGTTGGGAAGTCTTGGGGGCGCGGGGAGGAGGAGGGGGGAGGGCTGGAGTGGAAAAGGAACCGCGCAGGCGACCTGCTCAGCTCGGGTTTGAAAAGCAATCTGTCTGAGCGCAGGGGCAAATGTCTTCCTCGCCTGGGTTTTATCGGACTCCGAGGGATTTGGGATCTGCGGCCTCTCCTGGGGTGTTTCCTGGAAAGCCAGCCCCTCCGGGTCCAAGACAGTTCTGGCTCGCAAGGGAGCCCAGGTCGGAGGGAATGGGCCAACATCTCGTCCTGGTCCTGGCTTGCTGTACCGTGATCTGCAGGTCTCCTACATAGAGCCAGCTCTACCATTACACAGCTGATGTATATACATGAATACACACACACACACACCCATGCACACGCACACGCCACGCTTTGGACGTTCACGGATATTTATCACCTCGTTCCCACCCGCGCTCGCCTTGCAAAATAAACTCGGGCCCACATAAAACACCGGCGAGCCATTCTGCGTTAAGAACAGTTGCAGTTGATTTAGGACGAGCGCCACAAAAGCTTAAACTTTTGCTCCGGTGGATGAAAAATCCCGACGCTCTGAACCGGTCCTCTGCTCCAGGTCAGCCACTTGGCTCCCAAGGAGCCTTATTCGCGGGTAGCTCTGGGCTACCTACCGAAGCTGACTAGTAGCCCTGCCGCTCAGAGGGGCCAGACTACCTGGGAAGGCTTACAAACGCGAATCCCAAAAATAAAGAGGGGGAGGGGGATTGTCGCAGGACTCAACTTCACATTCAGAACACCGATGACCAATCTTGAACAATAGACACCCCGGCTGATTGACGGAGGGGCTTATTTCTCTGCGTATTCACATTGGGGACTTTCCCAACAGGTCCAGAGTAGAAGAGAAGGATCTTCCCACGCACCCTCTCTCTCATACACGCATCCACCCACCCAGAAGCACGCTCGCATACAGGTCTGCTGTTGGATGTTTCGTAAAGGATACCGATTCTTTGTTTTAAGGAGAAGAGAGAAAAGAAAGAAGCCATCTAAACTGGCTAGATCAGACCAGGTCAGGTGAAAAAGTCCCGGGGCCCATCAACTGACCAAGTTCTCTGCGGTGGTGACCCAAGGTGGACCTCGGTCGGAACTTTTAAAAGAAAGACAGGGCTTGTTCTCGCAGGAGGAGTCTTTTCTTTTTCATTCGCCGGTTCTGGAACCAGATCTTCACCTGTTGGTCGCTCAGGTTTAACCGGTCTGAAAGCTCCCTTCTTCTTTGGCGGGTAATGAATTCATTGACCATAAACTCCCCTTCCAGCTCCGCTAGCTGCAGTTTGGAATAGGGTTTTCGTTTTTTTCGGGACCTTGTATGCATCGGGTACCAGGGTGCACCTATGAACAATGTGATTGACAGGACATTTAACACATGGGGAAGAGAGAGAGAGAGAGAGAGAGAGAGTTTCAAAAATTATAATTATTTTCCTCCTTTCCTTTGAATTGCTCGTTCTTGAATAACGCCCCACATATGCAATAGAATGGCATGCTTCAGCCCCAAGAGGAAGAATCTCTGCATCTGCCTTTTTGGTCCCAAGATCTAGAGGTCCCATCAAGCATGTCACCTAAAGCATAAACTGTAGATGCTCGGGACCAAAGCGTGGTGGCGGGTGGGGGGATTCGCTAGCAGGTTAGAGGATCGCTTGGCAATCAGGTCTGGAGCTAGCAAATCGGGAAACTTTAATAGACCAAGCAGCCTCAGTCATAGAGTCTCCGAGTTAGGTGAAGCAATATCTACGGGAACCGACAGCATCTGATTGTTCATGGAAGCCTCACTCTACAGAAGAGCAGACACATAGTAGGGACCGTATCGTAGGGATTTTTTTTTCTGGCGCCTCAGTATTGGGCGGAGATATTTTTTACAAAAATAGAGTTTGCTCAATTTTTGTTGGGGAAAACCACGGGGGCTGGGGGTGGGGTGAAGACCATCGCGTTTTGCTCCCTCGAATGAAAAAGAAATACATGCAAAAGGGGTTTTTTTGCGGGGGACTTGGCATCCTCTCCACAAAGGCATTCATCCCAGATTTTCACCTGAGAGGTCCATTCTGCAGGGTCTGGGTCAGCCTCCTCAAAAAAGCTATCCCTAGGTCTTTCCGCCGCCCATCCGAGCAAGCCAAGGCCCCGAGACTCCTCCAGCCGCACCGCTGCAAAATCCCCAAATACCAGTCCCATTCCTTTGGCAAACCTGGCGTCAATCACGCAGCCGGGGTGCGTGTGGGGAAATCGTCTGGACGGCTGGCTTGTTAGAATGAGGGAAAGCAGGGGTGGGTGGGAGAGAGAGGGAGAGAAGTAGAACAGGGAATCTGTCTATCTGGCCCATCGCGATCTCCTTTTTATGGGATATTTACATGTTTATAGGCTTTTCTTTTAAAAGCAGCACCACCTAATAAAGCGCGAGGCATTTGAGGGCTACCCCTAGCGGCCTCGGCACAAATAGGCACGCCTTCAGCTCGGCTGCTAATTTCATGGAATTTATAACAGCCAGAGTCGCGAGCAGAGACTTTCCTAGCTGGGCAAGAGACACCAAGAAGAGGCAAAGCACCCGTTCGCTGCCCTGTGGACCCACACCTCCACCCCCACACGTCCACACAGCACATGCACACACCGAAAGAGAGAGAGAGTTCGTGGTCGCACGGTTCTTACCCCCAGCGGAAAGATTGCTTCCTTGGTTGAGAGGGGAGATCAGGGTGGACGGCTCGCTGGCGGCGCCCTTATTCCCTTCATTGAGCAAGGAAGAGCTGGAGTCTGACTCTAAGGACTGGCAGGAAGGGGGGTCGTGGGACACCGCCTCGGCCGCCGGGTAGTCAAATTTGCCGAAATTGCCGCTCATTCCATTGGGGATCCCGGCCTCGAGGGGCATCAGGGCAGAGTCCCTTCCCCGCTCTTCCCTTTTGAGGGGGCTGTTCTCGGAGCACGCCTCCCTATAGTAGCACTTGCTCTCTTCCACTCTAGCTAGGTCGCAGGCTCGGCCGAAGGAAGGGTTAATGGACACGGGGCTGCTGAGGTAGGGCTGGGGGTATCCGTTGCACGGTTCGGAGGAAGCCCAGGGCAGAGAACAGACATTGTCCCTTCTTGGGTAGGAGAGAGACGGCAAGCCGGGCAGCTGTCCTCCGGAGGTTCGGAAATTGGGGAAATAGAAGGTGTCTCCCGTGTGGATGTTCACCAACGGTCCCACAAACCCAGGATTAAGGAGATTATGTTCGCCCATTTCCGCGGGCCTGACCGAGAGCTTCTAGTTTATTGCTATCTGACATTAAACATAGTTAAACCTAAAGGTCCGCCGGATTGGTGCGCGGGGGTCACGTGGGCGCCAACTTGCGTTGGAAAAAGGGTGCCACCCACCCTCCGCAATTTGAGACAAAACAAAACATTAAGTTCTGCCTTTCGGGTTTTTTTATCAGCTTTTTTTTTTTACAAAAAAAATCATAAAACATTTTATAAAATAAAACAACGGCCTTTAAGCACCGGCCTGAGAAACCCCAAGCATTGTACCCCCCCCTTTTTTTAAAGAAATGACACCCAGCTTCCCCCCACTCCCCACAGCCGCGTCCAGGGTCCCTTCAACAGCTGGCAAAATTAAGCAATTTTCTCATTAATTAGCTCCTTTATTAACTAAAACAGTTGAAAATTTACAATATCTCCCAATAAATTACTATTAGATATTGTGTCATATAAAGTTTACAGGCTCTTTAAGGAGACGAATGAGTCTAACCGCAACAGACTCATATTTACAGATGACGGGGTGGAAGAGTTTTAAAATATCTCTAACCCCTTCCACCTTTAACGGGGGTTTATTCTCTCTCCCCCCTCTGTTTATTATTATTATTATTATTTTTAAAGCGAACCAACAATCGGGCTTTGAATTAAGGACTTACTGTTTCCGTCTAGGAAAACTCAAAAACAGTGTTTGCCAAGTCTTCTGGACTAAAAGAGAGAGACAGGGGAAAAAGGACCAGCCCTCTTGCCGAATTCTTTCAACAAAGAAAAATGGGAGCGGTCCCCCTTTCCCTCACCTGTTATTTAAGGGTAATGAGTATTCGATTAATACTGGTTTAAAGCTCTATTTAATCGATTATTTAGAAAGCTCTGATGGGGGGGGGAGAGACCCCGAAAGGGCTGGTTCTGTCGGAGAGATAACTGGTGGGGGCGTCCTCCGCAGAAAGCAGATCCTCTCGGACGCTAAGCTCTAGCAAAAGGACCTTAAAAGGGAATCCGGATTTAGGGACGAGTCGAACCTGTCTGCTCGGGAGAACAAAGGAGAACGGGGTTTTTGCGGAGGAAAGAAATTGCAGGGCTTCATACACATATATTTAGAGGGTGGGGGGAGATGACATGGGAGGATTTCTCTCGGCTGCTCTCCACTTCTGACACTGGAGAACTTGACGGGCGAGTTACCGTAAATATTCATGTAGAAGTTAAAACTGATTTGCGGGAAGACCCGGACAAAATAATTCCAGACACCCGCCCACCACCCCTAACCAGCTCTGATACATTAAAAAAAAAATCGGAATACCAGTTTCTTTTTCCCTTCTTTTTCAAAAAAACCACTTCGAGGCGCAAAAAATCCGAATCCTGAAACGTCCACGGAATGTATTTAGCCGGGCTTCCTTTATATTGCTGGCTACTCCCCTGCTTCGGACTCAATGCCTACTTTGGTTCCCCGGCCGTTTAGGAAGGGGAGAAATCACGTGTGAATTAAATAAACACTTTTCTTTCCTACTTCCATTAAAGGGGCAGCTCCTTTATATTCTAAAATCACTGTCCACATGCCCCTTCCTATACCTATATCTGTAATTCGGCATCTGGCTCGAAGCATCCCTCAGTGTGCGAACTCCGCGTCAAGCTAAAGCCTGTTAATCTGTGACTATTTAAGGTTAGTGCTTTTTTATTTAAAGAGAGAGCGAGAAACCCCTTTCCCAGGTGCGACAGAAGAGTTCCTTGCGCGTCACGATTTAAATGGAGAATAATTTAGGTCCTTAGGAAAATGCTATTCCGCCTGGGAGTAAACAATTTTATAGCTTAACAAGCGTGTGATTGCTGTAGACAGCATATAAATTGTCATTAAAAAAAAACTCGGAATAAATAAAAGATTTTTCTCTACAAAGCGCCCGCAGTGGAGGCTTCCGTGGCTTTGTTCTCTTGTGGATCCTGGAGGAGTAATTGAAGCCGGAAGTATGTTACATCTTGTTACGTACGCTCTGCAGTCACGACAGCACGAAGAGAATAGCAGTAGGCATACTGGACTTGCTACGAGAGACAGGCGTACCCCTAGTCCAAGTCCACTGATTTCAATGGAGCAGTTCTGCGGAAAACTGCTAGCCGGTTTTCATATCCCCGGATGAGCTTTCTCTCGAGAAACCCACGAGCACACACACGGCTACTATTGGGCTAAAACTGGGATGCTCAATATGATCTATTGATTTCATGTCTTGAGGATGCAGCTCCAGACAGCATCCCGCTCATTGTCCTCAATGCGATCTAGGCTACAAGGCTAATCACACTTTCCCAGGGAGTAAGCCCCTCTGAACGACACGGGATTTACTTACGAGTAGACTTGTTCCTGTAAGCCGCTTCGCTTGGGGCAAGATCTCAGCTGAAATCAGGTTCATAAATATGCACCCTCCTGAGTCATAAATATATTTATGGGCGCCTTAATAATGCTCGCCCCCCTCCCCATTCTTTTTTGCAAGGGAAGAAATAACACCCATACTGCAAAAATTAAATGGCAGGTCCAAGAGACGAAGGAAAAAATATGGATTGTTACATATTCCGTGGGAATGCGTTACCTGGGCAGAGGAAGATTTGGGTGGAAAGTCTTAATGGGTAAGTCTGAACAGCAACCACAAAAATCCTTCCCGCTTACTGTTGCAAGATAATGTAATTACTATAGCCCTTAAAATAAAACATTCTAAAGACTAGACTCGGGTTTCCTCATGAATATTTGATAGTGCTTATTAAAAAAAAGAGAGAAATAAGGGCCTTTGGAGAGAAGGTATAGATCAGATGAATGAAAGGGGGTCGGTGGCGATTTTTCAGAGGGACACAAACAGCACTTTTGAATGTCCAGACAGGGATTTTTATTTTTATATCAAAGAATCCTACAATCCTACCAAAGAATCTTACAAACACAGCGTCACCTGGGGCTTTCATGGGGTAGCTGACTGGGAATCAGGTCCCGAATCTGTTCTGTGCAGGTAGAAAGTGGTCTATTTTTTTTTAAAAAAGAAACCTTTTTGCCATTCATCATTCGTTATCTGCGGAGGCTCCAGTTTTTGAGGTACAGAAAGGTTTCCTTTTCCTATTTCTGCACATTCATAAAAGCTCCTTTGAAAAGGGGCCCGCAGAGAAAGTCTCATAGGAGGCGAGTTGGCGCTTCAGCCAGTTCAAGGTCACTGTCTAGTGTATTAAATGGGCTCTACATCTTATGCAAATGACTGTCTTGAAAGAACAACCGGTTCCTGCCAGAGAAGAAAAAGAAAAGCCCCTCGCCAGGGGAAGCTTGATCTTGTATTTCCTAAATGTTATTTTCAGCACCTCCGACTACAATAAAGTCACTTTATTTCCTCAAGATTATAATCTTTCCCTTCTCGGATATTCATTGATCTTTCCTGGTTTCAGCAATCCGCCTCCAAGAATCACAGCCCTTTACAATTGTTTAGCTCCCCCCACCCTCTGTATTTTCAAAGCAGCCCCCCCCCATCACCAACAATGCTTTTCAAAGAGCGCCACCAGGGCAGAATCTACCCCCAAGTTATCAAATCACCCTCTCCCATCAAAAATCACTTAGGAAAAAAACCATGTCAGCTGGTGGCAAAATTACAATTGAACTTCAGGCTTCTGGTGGAAAATTCCTTTCCGCAACATAAAAAGCCTAGTGCAGTCTTTTATTATTTATTTATTTTAAAACACACACACGTACGCTCAGTTGAAGACGGTCAAAATTCGCTTTTGTAAGTACCTTGCTCAGGCAAACCTTTCCCTCCTAATTTGTTTTAAAAGCTGCAACAAACTTTGTCTTGAAAATGCACTTATTTTCTTTCTGCCTTCGGAAATTTCCCCTTTGAGAATAAAAGGGGATTTGGAGGTGGGGGGGGTTCCTCAATTTTCAAAAGGGGACTAGATCTATGGGATGGGGTGTGACTACAAAAAGCCACGGGAAACTATCTTTCTTTAAAAAAGAAAGACTTGAGATGTGGACATTGAATAACCCTAGTTGAATATGGGGAGGGCGAAGGAGGGCAGCTACAAGAAAAAAATACTTCGAGAAAAAGGGAGCTTCAACCCTCGGGAACGTTAGGGGGAATCTTTGCTAATATTCCATGAGCTCTCAGCATTGTTAATCTGAAATGGACGCTGCTTTTGCGTAGCCTCTGATAAGAGGACCAGTTCGAGAGAATTTGCCTGAGTTTCTCTGAGTACGGGAAAGTTCAGTGATTGTGATGCAGCGACATTTTCCCCCACACCGCCAGCAGAGGCTGTCATACTCCTGCTGGATTTATGTAAAGCACTGCTTGCATCTTCAGTAAAGCAAAGGTAGCTGGCTAGGAAAGGGGAAAATAATAATGGTTAAGGGGGTTGGTGGGGTGGAGGTTAACAGAATCCTGCTTTATTGTGCATCCTGCTTGTATAAGGGCAAGAAATCAACTAAGCCCCCACTCCACCTGCAAGGAAACCTAGATTTCAGTTGGGTTTTACTCCCGAGTAGGGCGCTTTTCATCCCGTTCTTCAAAAGTTTACTCCAAATATATCTTTACTGTGACAAAATAAAATCTGGAAGGAAGCCTAGGAATTCCTCCCGGTAGCCTTTTAGGGAGTGTTTGCGGGGCAGAACCCCCCCTCCCACCCCAGTATACAAACCACCTTCTCCAAGCGCCTTGTCTAAAAATGCCAGCCATAGATTCTGGACAAATGTTATGAGCAAAAACTACCAGATCATGGCCACACACCCCGGAAAATCCTCCACTGCCAGGTTGACTGAGATAGTCAACAACATTGTGCCTACACACACTGATACACATCTATGCAAATGTATGTGCAGTTGAGTGTAAATCTTCCTCCATCAGACTGGAGGGGGGGAACCCGAGTTATTGGGAGTAGGTGTACCCAGGAGTATGAGAAAAGCAACCATTTAGCAACTTACCTCAGCCCATAACTCTGTGGTGTGAAGCCAACTCTTTCCTCCCGTCATATAAATAGAAACTTACCACACAAAAAAAAAGAATCTTCAAGTGCAAGCGATACACAATAACTAGGAAAAGGGGAAGATGGCGGAAAGAGGAGGCACCTTTTCCTATAAAAGGCCGTAGTTAAGACGTTATTCAAAGCCCTAGATACAAAAGGAAAGGAAAGGAGGGGGGGGGGGAACTGGGACGCTTCCTCGACATGCCTTTATTGTTGGTCATTAGGCCGCCTGTCTAGACTTGAAATGACACCTTGTTTATCTGTAAACAGAGGCCAGGGGACACTTGGAGAAGCCCAGCTCCTGACTGGCTCCTAGAAGATCAAGGCCTTGAGGATTTTTATGCAGGAAGCTGGTGATGTCAAGGTCAAATAGGCCGCATAGTCATGGTCAAGGCTAGCCCCAGAAGTGACGTCAGAGGGTCGTTCTTGCCCGACACCAGCAAACTGGAGAGCGCCCGGTCGTATTCAGCAAAAGATGGGACTTCTGTGTGAATCTATTTACGAGCGGGGGTGGGGGTGGGGGAGGGTTTGAAAGGAAGAGAAAACCAAGGCCATGTCTGAAGTCCATTGCCGAGGAAATGAAAGCACTGGAGACACTTGCAAATGGGACCCACCCACGCACCCCTACTTCTGCGCTAGCCGCCTTCTTCAGTGATGTGCGTGGCTTTGTTCAGACAGACTTCAGTCTCTGCCAGCGTGTGGCATCTCATGTCTTCTTCGGAACCAAACCGTAACCCTGAAAACTGTAGACTCACCAGCGCTTCTTTTCCGACCACAGTTAAGGTACCAAGCAGAACAAGGGAATTTGCACTTTGCGTAGGCATGAGAGAAATGTGCGCTAACAGTGAGAAGGGGCCCAAGGAAGTTCCACTGCCTGTTGGGAAAAAAGGGCACAGTCATCGTGGGACGCTGCTAGCAAGCTAGACCCTGTACGATTTCTTCATCCATGCAACCTAACTCGGGCTTTAGACGTCTACATTCCATTGGCGACAATGGCCAATCTCTCCCATTCATATAAACAATTCTCTCCAAAAAGCCACACGCATGGAGCTGTTTCTGGCCTCAGCCATTGTTCCTAGGGTCACTTTTTTGGGGAAGCAGGTCCCAGAGCAACTGTATTGTCCTGGGGCACCTTTCAACTCAATGCTGACTAACTTCCTGAAGGAAGCTTTCTGTGGACCATAGCCTAGTGAGATAATTTCTAGGGGTCACTTCCGACCCGTAGGTACATGTTATGTACACAGGGTTACAAGGGCGAAAGGTTTTTGCAAACTGCGACCAAACGAGAAGTACCAAGAAACCCATTCATATACAAAACACACAGGAGGGGATGCATTTTAAGGAAGTGTGTAGATTTGGGGTTTTTTTGGCAAGGGTGTAGGAGTGACATTTCCATAAATGTCACCGCCCAGAGCCCCTAGAGGATGGGGCGGTATAAAAGTTTAATAAATAAATAAATAAATAAAATAAATATGGGCGCCTAATGGGTGCAGGAGAATTCCCAAGTATGTGAGTCAGTTTACCTTATGGGTAATGCTACGAAATGGGAGATCGTCATTCTTTTCGCCTGTGAAGACTGAGGATTGTTAGGATCTTGCGAATCGGTTTGGATCAAACTGATTGTAGCCCAGGTCTGACTGGAGAGGAAAGGCGGGACTACCCTCAGCATCAAACAGTACCGCCCAGGACGAGACACGGTTTTGCGGGGCCTTCTGAAGTTAGCCCAGAGCTTGCCCCCAGCAAGAAATCCAGCGGTGTGTGTGTTGGACGCCAGGCCCAGAACTGTGTTTCAGAGAAATAGCTTCCTCTGAAGTTTATCAAATGAGTAGCGGTAGCAAAAATGGTTCCACAACCGGGATTGTGCGTCTGGATTCTCGGTTCAGTTACACTAGACTGGCAGAAACGCCCGCCCCCCTCCCCCAGATTGTCAGGAGAAGTTAAGGTACTCAGCAATAGGTGGGGCTTTCTCCCAGCAGAATGGAGCCTGAGGTTATAAAACGGTGCACACTGACTCCAACGCAAGTTCCATTGACTTCCGCTGGCATTAAGTACCAAAACAGTCCACACAGGATTGCAAGATTCCAGTCCAATACCTTCTTAAGGACCAGCCAGATTCCCAGGGTGTGAGCTTTCCAGAGGATGGGGCTCCTAAACTCACAGTTAGCCATTCAGTGGGACTGACCAGCATACCTCAATGAAATTTAGAAACAGATAGCATGCACAAGTTGCCGAGTTTGCACAGAATCGGGATACTTATAGTATTTAGATAGATACAGACAGAGATTTAGAAATAGATGGCATGCCCAGTTTGCATACAGATAGTATGCACAGTTTCTAGCTTCACTTGACCCACTGAAGAAACTTCAGTTGCTCTGTGGACTAGATTGTCCCCTAACATTAAATGGTCTTTGCCAGAGAAAGATCTGTTGGATGCTGGAAAGTGTCTCCCACCCCAACCCGGCGCCCCTTTATGAATGGCATTCGGTCACGTTCAACATCTTTTCAAAAATATGGCAGTTTTCTCCACTGAAGATGGAAATCGATTGTCTCCTGTTAGAATGAAAAGGAAGAGAACCTGCAGGCTTCTTCTGGGGAAAAAAACAGAATTTGCACACTGCTTGAATTTAAGAGGATTTACAGCCTGCTCCAACTTGGATTTAAAACCATATTAATCGGACGGAAGCCAAAATGTCGTCATGTCTCGGTATCTTGGCCGAAAGGGACTGTGGATCCAACTAATAGCCTTCTGGGCTGCACACATTTGGGTAATTTTGGTAGAGCGACAAATCCGAAGGTCCAGATTCAAAGGGCGGGAGGTGGAAGGGTGCTACATGGAAATCAATTGGTGTACTTGCCAGTTAGGTAGTGCTATTAGTGCCACTTGATTGTGTAGGCCATTTCAAACTCAGGTACCTTGTTGTGTTCACTCAGGAGTGAATCCGGGTGCCCCTTATACCAGTGGAGCCCGTATCAGTTATTTGGCTAGCCTAAACACCAACCGGACTTGCTGGCCAACTCTATTCAGCCTAAACTTGAATGCTTTGACGGCATAGCCTCAAATCTCTCTTTCTGAAATACAAGGGACATTTTGGATCAAGGTATTCCAAACAGCCCCGTCGGAGGGGAAACTGGAGAACAAATATTCATCTTTCTATGGAGAGACCTTTCCATAAGAAAGCATCTCCCCTGCAAAAGAAGCTACATTCCATCTGACCAGAGTCATGCTTTCTGTCTGCAGGGGACTTGGGCCGAGTAGGTGGACATCTTTGACTCTCTCGATGGTTGCCTGTGCAGATATTCGAAACTGCTACTGAAATTAAGAAACTTATTTTCGCTTTCTACTCGAGTTTCCACTTTTCTCCCCTAATTCAAGAGGGAAAATGGTGTCTCCTGCATTACTGCCCTAGCCATTATTGTAGAATAGGAAGCCTGACGGGCGGTAGGGGTGGGGGGCAGCCCCTCAGCAAAGTACACCTAGACAATGAAAAAGCTGGGTTGGTTTCAGAAGGCCGAAAATGCACCCACAGCAGCAACTTTAATCATACCGAGCTGAAGTTATCGAGAACTCAAACCAACTCTTTGTTTACTCTTGCAGGGACCACTCCATAAACGCGGTCTGTTGTCTAACTAATAATCCGGACCTTATTGAGTATTTGAAATGGTTTTGTCCGGAGGCTCTGGTCACGGTGATGGTCAGCCCGGCTATCCTGTGCATATGACCCACCGCTTCACCCAGGCGAGCCAGTCTGACCCGTCTGTTTTGCAAGACCTTCCACGGAAGCAAACCCCACTGATATCCGCGGGACTGTCTTGCTCTAACAGATTACGACAACAATCTGAAACAGCTTTACTCGGAACTGAGGTCTATCCGGTGGGGCTTACTCCTAGGAAAGTTTCCTCAGAATTGCACAGCTTGTTTGGACTGGAGGAATTTAAAGAGGCCGCTGTTCATTTATTTGAACAGGTCTCCTCATACAGCAACGTCTTCCTTTGCAAGTGAACACCCCACAAGTCCATAGAGTCACCTCTCGAGCAAATAAGTTCAGGGCTGGGGAGGTAGGGGGCTGATTAGGGGGTTGTGGACAATCAATGCGCCTATGAGCCAAAAGGCCACGATCCAACAGACTCAGGGCTGCTTATCTTTCCCTATCTGCTGGTCCGCCCACACTGCAGGACTGAACTCTCTCAGGGACCTCAGTGAATCCATAGGCTCCATGCACTTAAAACCGGCGTTGGCCACCTCGCTGTCAAAGCGTTCTCTGCCGACAGTTTACGATGCAATTAATTGGAGCAAATATTAAGGGAGTTGAGTCTTGCCGGAGGAGAAGACACGGCGGCAACAAAGCCCGAAGGCTCTCCTGATCTTAAAAGCAGAGTCCTTCCAGAAGGAACGAACGGTGCGTTTGGTTCCTTAGCCGGGATTAATTAAACGATAGGCTTTGGGTGATCCGAAGCAGGAACGCTGTGAGAACGGGACTTTTAGAGACCAGCCCTGTTGGCGTTTACTCTGAAGGAGATCCCAGTTCAGCCGGAAGGAGCTCACCACTGAGGGACTGCGGATAAGACGGCAGCTCAAATCTCAGCGTGCTGTTTACCGGGGAGGAAGGTTCGGCACGCTCCGTTGGGTTTACTCTGGAGTAAGGGTTCGTGGGTTGGCAGCCCTCGAGTCAACGGAAGCGAGTCAAACGCGACCAGTTTTTTAAAAAACTGGGCTTTTTAACATAGGAAAAGATCCAGTGGTTTACAAATTTCCCCACGAAGAGAAGTACCGAACCGTGTGCCACAGAACAGCCCGGTGCTCTATTGAGTCCGGTTGGCACTCCATTTGCCACCATTCTCCATTTGGAGCTATCCTGCCAAGTATGCTCCACAGAGGACCTCATGCTAATACCTCCCGTTGCCAGAAGCCCCGCGCTCCATTACCCCCCACTCCCCCACTCCCCTCAGTGGCTCTCAGTTGCCTATCAGCGGGAGCGAAGTGGGACGAGGCTGCAAGCCCCGGTCATAACCTGGGTTGAAACCAGGCTGCTCTCCGGCAGACCTACAGGGAACCAATTCTCCAGGCAAGGTCGCTATTGTCACCTTCCTAGGTTGCAAACCTGGCGAACACGTCTCTGGGAGCAAGCCCCGCAAAATAATAAATACAGGACTTACTCCCGAGGAGTCTGGGGCGTTAAGCACGTCCAAATTGCGGATCGGGTTTGCCTAGAAGCCCGGATCCTTCGCTCGTGAGGTTTGGCCCAGGACAAAGCAGCCCGCCTGCTTCCACTTTCACAAGGGAGGCACGTACATATATCGTCAGCCATCCTCCAAGGCAAACCCCTCCCCACACACAAAAACAAACACCGAGATTTATTTTTAAGAAATGTATTCTGCATTCAGTACATATCATTCGGACACCACATTATATACATATACAGGACACTTTCCCCCCCTTTTTTCTTAGAAAAATGGATCTCTTTAACATGGCGAAAGAACACTCACTGTTCTTAATGGTATAGAAAAAAAATAAACAGAATATTGAGCACTTTCCATACTGTCGATGGAGAATAAACATTCCAGTTCTACGGCAGGAAAACAAAACAAAGAACAATAATAACGACAAAGCAACCCCAGTGAGAACATATTCCAGAAAACAAAAACAAGACTAGTTTTTTTAAAAAAAATACAGGGGCACGATCCACCCAGAGTTAAGCAAGGTTAAATCCTATTTCTGTCAACGGAAGAGTTAAGCGCATAGCCTGATCCTCTCCCAACCGAAACCCAGTGGATTCGGAAGATCTTTGGCTGGATCCTGCCTTTGGAATCACACCGCCAGTCCCCCTTAAACCGAAGGCTGACAAAATTATTGGACAGTGTGCTTAAAAAAACACACAAGAAAACGACGACAACAACGACGGAAATCTCACGATAGCAGCCTCGTTTCTCATTATTTTCCTCCCCCCCCCCCTTAAAGGTCCACCGTCAAGAAACGAAAGGAAATCTAGGGAATCTTTATTGGAACTGCTGTGAATATGTTCTTCATATATATATTTATATATATTATATAATATTTTTACAATAGAAACAACCAAAGAATGGGGCAACCTTTGATCGGTGGTAAGGGGAGAGGGTGGGGTGGGGGACAGTTCTAGAAAAAGAACCTTCTGGATCCCCAGGTAACAAATCTACCTCCTTATGTCTCTGTCTCTCGCTCTCTCTTCCTCATTGAAAGGGTACTGTAATATCAAAAATGGATGGTTCAGAAGGACGACCCGATTCACAGTTAAAGACGGCAGTATATGGACAGAAAGAATAAGCCAAAGATGGCTGTTAATTATTATTATCATTTTTTGCTCCCCTAGGTTTTTGTTTTTTTTAAATAATCAAATCATCCAAGAGTTCGAATGCATGTTCTTCTTTATACAAATTTTCTCAGATAAATATTTGCCTTTCTTGCTTGGCTTTCCCCACCTCTCCCCCTTGTGTGTGTATGCGTATGTTTTCCGATCCTCCCGAAGGATCCCTTTGTCAGGTCGCGTGAAGGTGAGGTGTCTTAGATTTGCTAACCACCTTTTTCTCTTTGACCCTGCGGTTCTGGAACCAAATGGTAACCTGGCGCTCGGAGAGGTTAGTGGTCGCCGAAATCCGTCTCCGCTTCTCTTTGGTAATGAACTTGCTGGCGGCGTACTCCTTTTCTAATTCTTTCAGCTGGATTTTCGTGTAGGGGACACGTTTCTTTCGGCCCCTACGGTAGCTGCTCACTTCGGGCTGAAGAGGGACCACATCTGTAAAGGCGAGGAGAACAGGAAAGCGGGGAAAAAAAGAGGAGAGGAGAGGAGAGAGAGAGAGAGAGAGAGAACAAAAAAGAAAAAAGAGAACAAAGAGAAGACGAGAACAGAGAAAGAGAGAGAGAGAGAAAAAAAGAGAGGGTGTCTGTTACATTGTGACTCACTGGACAGTGTCTTTTCCAGACATTGTGAAAAAGAGATCAAGTGGGGAGGGGGACAAACTAGGTGCGTGTGGGGCGGGGGGGGGCTAAAGGAAGATGAAAAGGCTAAGGAGAGACGGGGCACGGGAGGGGACAGGAAGAAAAAACAACTACAAGAGACAGAAAAAGAACAGAAAAGGCGGGCGTGGAAAGACGGTGCTTGAGCAAAGTATTCCTACAGGAGCATGGTGGTGGGGTGGGGGTGGGGGGGTGTTAGGGCTGCTGCTATTCCAGGCCAAATTTATCCAGGACAGATATAAAGAAGGCACCAAGTCATGCATCAGGCGCCTCGCAAGCACAGCACCCCCTCTGTGAAGCGCCAAAATTAGTCAGAAGGGGAGACAGGGTCCCAGGCAGGCTTCACCTCCTCACTCCCTTTGTAAGCATCCGAGGGTATTTCAGTCTGGGCCAGGGGATGGACTAGGCTCAGCAGGGGGAATCGGGCTTTGGAGATGGTTTCCAGCTCTTCGGGAAAGCAGCCCTGGGCGCCGGGCGCGCGCCTAGCCGCGAGGGTGCGCGGGCGAGTGCCTGGGCGCATTCCAGGCGCTCTTCCCGGATTGATCGATGCCACATAAAGACCGAGCAGGATGAGGGACCTCAGAGGGCTCTGGTCACATCTTGTTGTCACTGACGGTAGATACATTTAAGGGGCGGCGCGGGGGGGGATACCTATTTGGGGGATTGCTGCTTTCCTGGAAACGCCTCGGTTGTCGAGAAATGTGAGCCACCCAACCCTCCGTCCAGAATGGGCTGCAGAATCAATGAATTCTCATAGCCTTTAATACACTTTTGTCCCTAACAGTCCCCTAAGCTGAGGCTTGTCCATGGCTAATTTTTCATGATTCACTGGAATCCTCGCTCATCAGTTCCTTCCCCGCCTCCCCCCACTCCCACCCCCACAGCTACCAATGCAGGCTTCCCCCTCCACAAGAAAGGAGAGCTGCGAAAGAAAGAAGACCATCTCTTTCTTGTTCTAGTTCAGGGGTAGGGAACCTGCGGCTCTCCAGATGTTCAGGAACTACAATTCCCATCTAGTTCTTCTGCTCTCTAACAGGCAAGCAAGACAATCTCCGGAGGCTTTTGAAGGCAACCTAGTTGGTGGAGCTAAGCTACTTCTCCTTCTCGCTGGGGTTCCAGGAAGTCCCCATAGATCTTTCCTAGGGTGTCTCTAAAGGCCCAAGCCTTCACAGGAAGATATTTTTTGGGTCTCTCCAACACACACAAACACAAGCACTCAATGACATTGAATGGGAAACCAGACCTCTCCATAGCGTCTAGGGACTTTCCTAAAATGGTGGCAAAGTCAAGGATGAAGTTCAGGGAGTGCGGTGGAGGTGGGGGGGGGGTCACTGGGAAGCCATGTGCATCCCACCTTCCTCCGGAACAACAGTCTCTGGCCCAGCAACCCTCTCACGCTCAGCTGCCTTGAATCTAGATAGCAGGTGAGTCGCAACGCTAGATCTCCGCTTAGCCAACCCGAGATGCATGCCCTGCCAGCTACGTGGGTCCCCAAGGAATACTTCTTGGCTTCTCGGAACAGCTTTTTAAACAAAGAACCCTTCTCAGCCAGCCACCTTCCAATAGAGACCCAGACTCGAACCAGCGGCCGAGCAACTCTGCAAGAGCTCCACAGGCCTCTTTTCTCTCCCTTCTCTCCTGGCTACATTCCTCTTCCTCTAGGAAGGGAAAACCCATCATGCAACGCTGGAGCATTGTTGGCAGGCGCTGTCCTATCTGATAGGGCATCCCCCAACTCCCAAGGCAAATTTATGATTTTTTTTCTGCCCTCCCTGGCTACTTTATCTTCGCGTTTTTCACTCCGTTCATTAAAAGGGCCCCGGTATTGATGGCAAGGTGGGGACCCGAAGAGCGTAAGAGAGACCTTGCCTTGATCTTTCATCTCAACGACGCCCCCTCCCCCCAAAAAAACCCCCTTAGCAATAAGATAAGCCCGAAGCGCTCCTGATTTCAGGGTTCCAGGCAAGCTGTCAGTCACCTGAGATTTCTAACCCAAGGCGAAAGCGTCGCCCTCTTTCTCTCCCTCTCCCCACTCCTCTTACAAGATTCATTTGTAAGATTCATGTCACTTGACAGCTACTTCTGTAATTGCAATATGATTTACTGTACCTTTCCCGAAACACCCCAGCCTTTCTAGCAAAGGAAGAGGGAAGGCGGGGGGGGGGGGGGGGGGAGAGGCAGAGTCACTAACTCTCCCTTCTTTCAGAAATGTGTTGTTGGGGTTTTTTTTTAATTAAAACAAAAAAGCAAAAGCCAAGAGAGAGAGAGATAGAGATCAAGCCAAGTGAGCCAACACGGCGGGGCGGGGGGACACAGAATACACACACAGGCATCGCTACTGGCAAACTGGCTGCGAATGCACCCTGGTTTTCCAAGGTGTGCTTGCTGGATTCGAAACCGGGTTGTTTCACCTTCTTCCCCGTGCGTGCCCATGCAAGCGTTCCGGGGCTAGTTTCCCCTGGGCGGTTAGGTTACAGCCCTATGCACGCGAGCATGCCGGTTTTGTGCGAGCGGCAGGCGATCGCGGAGCACCCCTACCTGGGAAAGGTGACTTCCAGAGGTGGGTCGACTGCGACTGCTCTTTCGAGCAGTAGACCTGCCCGTCCCAACCGTTGGACAGAGCCCAGTGCTGGTATCCTTCCATGGGAAGCAGGGCGTCGTGTCTTGGCTCAGGGTGCCCACTGATCCCCGGGACCACGGATACGTCCAAATAACCAGGGACCGCCTGGTAGGAGCTGGCAAAGCTCGGGTAAAAAGCAAACTCTTTGGCCCTCGAGGATAGTTCTTCGCTGGGGAGGGAGCCGCTGGGCTCGGGGTATTTTTCGGCCGGGTGGTAAGAACAAGGCTTCTGTTGTAAGTTCACGTTGTGGGAATGGGACAATCGGCATCCGTAGTAGCTGCCTCCAAAAGGGTAGCCGTAGCCCAGGGTGGCGTTGGACGAGGCTGGCGGAGCGGGGCACTGCCTGGCGGCATCTGGAGCAGGTATATCCGTGTAGACCGAACCCTGGTGTGTCCCAATGCTGCTGGAATGACGACCCAATACCGGGTGAGAGATTAAATCCCTGCAGTGGCTCGCTGGGCAGTTCCCACTGAGCCCTTCCATGGCTGGGATTTTATTCTGGCTATTTTCATTCGGGTTCTCCTCATACACGTACATGAAGGTATCCGCCCAGCGTGGATGCAAGATCAGTGAAGTCGTCATATCATGGTCTGCCCGAGCTTTTTAAAACTCGACTTCCCAAAGAGAGACACCTAATTTCTTCAACATATTGTTTACGCGGGAGCATGCGCAGAGCCGGCGGGATGGGTCCGCTTCATTAAGAAATCCGCCGGGCCACGTGACCTGTAAATATCGCTCGCAGTCGCTCGCCCGGACACGTGACCCTCCCGCCGTCCTATCACCGTGTCCCTGTTGGCTTTGGGAAGGCAAGGGAGAGCTCCCATTGGCTGCCTCCCTGCAACAGAAACAGAAATCCTTAAAGGCGACGGGAGACACCCATTGATTGTAAAGATCTTGAGGAAATAAATAAGGGGGTGTGTGGGTGCTCAATATTTGGCCGACACAAAGAGCTTGGGATTTGCCATGATAGAATTCTTGCTGCTTTGAAAAAAACAACAACACCCTCATGGTTAAAGAGAGAGAGATCTGGATTTTTTATTTTAAAAAAATGTCTTTCTCTTTTTGAAATTTTCATCTCATCATGATTATCATTTTGCAATTGATGGGCGTAATTGTGTTTCCTCGCGATGAAGGGAGGACGCGCTTATAGAAATGGGCTGAAACGGGAGGAAAATCTAGTCGTTGTATAAAAAAGGGAATGGTGGTATATAGCAGCCCGTTGATCTGATTTTGGGGGGAAGGGGAGGTAATAAGGCTATAAGCCCCGAAATGGGTAGACATGCGGTATTTCAGAAGCGCATTAGAATCCGAATGTCTGACGGGGTGGGGGGGGTGGGGGGGTGGGGGGGGTGAAAATGCTTTTTGTTTTAATTCTGAAGCTGTGCTCTTGGCTCGCTCCCCCCTCCCTCCCGCCTTCTGTTTCTGGGAATCTAGTATTGGATCTTACGGGAAGTAAGGAATCTGGACATTTATCGCCCAGGAAATTGATTTTCTCTCAGTCTCCTTCAGTCTCATAATCTCAAGAGTGAATGGAGAGATTAATATCACTTTGCGTAAAATATATGTGCTTATTAGTGTGTGTCAACGGATACATCTGTTCCATGCATTTCTATCCCCCCACCCTTAAGCTTCTTGTTTTGACACCAAAGAAAGCGTTTGAAATCTTTTAACCCTTTGTTTGGTTCCTGGAGGGAAATTTCTCTTTAGCCATATTTAGTTTTCAACCACCCAGGGGTAAGGCATTAAGAAAGGAGGGGAGAAAGAAGGCAGGAAAATTACCACCACATCTCAGGAATGTAATAGATGCATCCAAAAAACGTTCCAGCCTTTTTTTTAAATGGGTTTTGTTCCTTGTGTGAGTCCAACCCAATAATGCTTAATCTTTCGTGCTCAACCAACTGGAGATGTTTTAAAGGGACTGGTTGTGATTATATTATGATATTATGTTATTAATGTTTAATACTTCAGTAGTAAATATCGCAGCAACCATGTCTACCGCTGAACGGTGGGGTAGATATAAATGGTCTCGCTGTTGATTTGTGTGCATGTAAAAGACAATAAATGCAACTCACTTCCTACAACCTAAACAGGATCCAAGACGGATGGGTTATAATTAAACACACGAAACAGAAGAATCTCAAACTCCTCTGCCGGAGATTGATGGCCACGCTATCTATACGTACACACATGCACACACAAACGCGTGTGGTGATGGAAGCAGCTATGTGCGTTTATTTAGTTGGATCGCCTCCCCCCTCCCCCCCCCCACCCACAATCTACTACTCATAATTTCAGTCTTGATGGAGACGGCTGAATTCGAAAGAAGGCAGAATTAATACGGGAATGGCAACAGACCATCTTGAGAGCTTCTTCTATCTTCCCCTTCCCCACCGCGTCCAGAAAGGCGAATTTATTTTAAAAAATAAAAATGCAGTCAAACATTAGGTTAGTAGGATGGAAGAATTAATCCAAGGAGGGTGGGGGAGAGAGAAGGGGGGTGGGGGAGAGAGAAGGGGGGTGGGGGAGAGAGAAGGGGGCCCTTTCTGCCCCCCAAGCAAGTACAGCCTAATCGCATGCATATTTATTCATAAGTATGTCCCACTAAATTCAATGGGACTTTTCTTTGAAATAGGTCTATGTCAGATCCCGATCTTAGACAACTGAAATCCCTTTGAAGTCAAGCAGATCTTAGTACAGCTGGAACCGCCCCAATGATCAAAATGAGCCGAATGGTTACTAGTCAAGTGTGAATGTCTGCGGGGGGGTGGGGGGAGTGTTGTCCTGCTCTTAGAAATAAATGTTTGACTCCATCGCGAACTGCAATAGATGCGGAGTGATAAAACCGGAAAGACAGGTGAAAGTCCAAGGTTTTATTGACAGCACACAAGAGGTAGAGGGAATTCACAAAAAGGTAGGGGCACCTTCGAGATTTGTTCAGCAAACTAGTCAGAGCAGGCCCCCCCCACACATTGGGATTTGCTACCAATTTGAAATCTTCACACACACACACACACACACACACACACACACACACACACACACACACACACACACACATGAAGTGTGTGTATATATGTGTGTGTATATATACACACACAAATGACTCGAAAGGAACCATTTGTGTGTATATATATTTGAAGATTTCAATATATATATATCCCAAATGGTTGCTTTCCTGTTTACCGCAGCCTTCAGTTCTGCCAAGCCCTTAGGTCTTTCCACCATCAAAACTGTCCTAGCCCAAGCGGGAACTTGACAATTCAGCCAATTCACCAACAAAGAAAGCATCTAGAAAATGGCTATCCTTAGCCAAGGCTGCCTTGCCCCTCGAAAACGTTGTGTCCTCCAAAGGGACCCACAAGCTGAAAGCAATCTTGGCTGGTAAAGTTTTCGGCTACAGCCACAACCGTCAAAGCGGCCGAAGTCCAAGGTCAAGGCAAGATAGACAAACCGGCTCCCTCTTAGTGTGTCTAGACAGAAAAGAATGAACTTCACAAGCAGCGCCTAAGTGGCCGGGAAGCCCTTGAATCTGGCCATTGCGGAAAAATGGTCCTCCTGCTCCTGCTCCTGCTCCTGCTCCTGCTCCTGCTCCTGCTCCTGCTCCTGCTCCTGCTCCTGCTCCTGCTCCTCCTCCTCCTCCTCTTCTTCTTCTTCTTCTTCTTCTTCTTCTTCTTCTTCTTCTTCTTCTTCTTCTTCTTCTTCTTCTTCTTCTTCTTCTTCTTCTTCTTCTTCTTCTTCTTCTTCTTCTGGCTAATTTAAATTCTTTCAAACAAATGGGCTAGGGAAATCTTTAATCTGCAGCATTGGCTTTGACCACAATAATCCAACCCAAAATGCTTCAGTAGACTTCCCATCCTTTTCCACGCATCCCTTCCTTTATCCAGACATACTTCATTAAAAAATACTCCGGGATGCACGGGTGATTAACTATACCAAGCCTGTACTTGGGGAGGGGGAGGGGGAAGATAAATGCATTAAAAACTGGACTCCTGGTTTTGATGCTGGCACTGGAGGGGCGAGTCTGAGCATCTCCGCTGGCTTCTAACAAAGGCTTTTGCCCCATTCGCACCTCTTTCTTTCTGAAGAGCATTTTGGGGTTGCCCAACGGCTGAAGAGGACCCAATATGGAAAGGCAGGAATGGATGGTAAGCAAAACAGAGGTACAATAGCTTAGAGGAAACTCGGGGAGAAGCCTGGCTTTGAATTTGTGCAGAGCAAACCTATCTGTTTTGAAAACAACACAAAACACTGGAGGTGATTTCCTTTTTTCTCTCTCTTAAAGGTGTGTTTCCTGAGGAAAAATGGGCCAAAGCAGTAAATAAAAACAGCAGCGAAGGTCTTTCCCAGGTTTATGTAAGACCATTTGCAATTCCTATTTCAATGAAATACAGATTTAATTAAAATTGGGATTTTACAATTCCGTTTACTGTGGCACACCGAGAGAGGAAAATTAGGAAAACATTGGTGGGGGGGCGAGGGGGGGAACGTGCAGAAAATTTTCACCTTCCGTGTTCAGGGAAATTAACTCCCGCTTCAAATCCTGATTTGTGAAATTGCAAAATAAATAAGGACAAGAGAAAAGAATCCGGCTCTTTGTTAAGAAATGCAATATTTTAAAAGCTGGGGAAAGGGTGGAGGGAACATTTTTCAAGCAGCAGGTTTATTTCAGGGCCTGGCGTCCTCTTCATTTATCTGCCTTGACTTCGGCGTCTTTTCATTTCATAAATTGCTTCGCAGTATCTCATTGAAACGGGCTGATCTTGCTAAGATACGGAGCTGGGGATTGATAGCACCAGTCAATTCGAGTGGGTTAATTAACTTAAAAATGCATCAGGAGACTGCCATCTCTCTGGAAAAGAAACACCCTGCAGAATCTGTTTACAGCTCAAGCAAAGCAGTGCATTATTTTTAATATGGGGGGGGGGAGAGATAGAAATAATAACAGATTCTAGGTTTTTCCCCCCCTGGAATGTATTAGAATCTGGTGTTTGCTGCTGTGATTGCTTATTAGGAATAAACCTCCTCTTCCTCCGGGTGTATTGTAATTACATTGAAATCCGGTTTTATAGACACTATCTTCTGGAAGGACAATTTGGGGAAAGAATGCAAGGAGGCTGAAAGTAACCCTGTCCTTGGAAAGAAAGGAAGTCCTATAGCCCAATTCTCGGCAGGTTTACCCGGAAATAATTGCCACTGTTTCTAGGGCTTACCGTGAAGAAACTACCTATAGGACTGACGCATGGATTTCTCTGGGACTCATTTGACAAGTTTGCAAACCCCACTGGCTGTTCATTCATGAAGATGGACAGTTCAATTTCTAGGGGAAATATGTTTAACATGGGCAGGCGTTCTGCTTATGAAAATTAAAATGTGCAACATCCAGACTGGAAAAGAGGGGCAAGAAGAAGACGGGAGAGAAAGAGGTCAAGAATCATTCCTGTGGATCTGAGGACTAGTTCCTGGTTCCACCATCACGGAGTCACGGTCATCCCTGCCAGTCATAGTAATACCTGATATAGCGCTGCCTGCGCTCCAAAGCTCTACAACCACTCTCCCTTATTAGTTCCTTGATGTTTTGATTTGAAGTCTATGCTCTGCATATGCATGGGGTTTTTTTGAAAAGGGAAAGAAAGAAGACCCCCCCCCCAATTATTATTATTAGTTTTGAAAAAGAAACTCAGTATCTCCGAACCATCTCTGAACAATGGCTAGGAATTCACCATATGGCCCCTTCTTTGGGGCCGTAGATTGTAGGGGACAGAAACGAAAGGCTACAGGGCTTGTTTTTCTAGCGTATTATGGGAGAACTTGCGATAACTGGAGGGACTTCACAGCCTGTGGGAAAATAAATAACGATTTTCCAGGGAGTACAGTATTACTATGTAAACCCAAGGCTCGGGAAACCAGCCTCCAGTGATTCCCACATCAAGGCAGGAATCTATTCCCTTCAGCATTCCTTTCACGCTTGGAGCCGATTTTGGAATTTTATCTTCGCCCCTCCCCTAGTAAGAAATATGCTCAAAATAAATATATGAAGTTGCCCCTTAGTTTAGTGCTGCCCGGACCATTCAATAGCCTGCTGTTTATAAAACAGCAAAGACTTCAATATATGAACTGGGAGTAGAACGTTTCAAAAAGGGCAGATTTTCATTCATGGCTCTGACGACACCAAAGGATTGTTTCATATGAATTAGGTCGCAGAAACAGTCCCCCCACCCACCCGTCCAAATCCAGGCAGAGATTATCTTAACACGGTTCACAGCGAACCTCGGAGCACCAAGCTGGGGAAAGTTAACATTTTATATGCCAAAGAACAACTGCAGTAGCTTTATGTACATCCAAATATATTTATAACTTCCTAAACGTACCCATCTGGTATAATGAAACATCAAAATAAAAAGAAAGATGGTGATTTATCTGAAATATTTGTTGTTATTTCAGAGGCTAAAGAAATATTGCTTTTAAAAAAGGAGGAAAAATGCATAGAATCGCTGCCTACCACCACGCTGTTAGTGGTTTCTTAGACATTTTAATTCTTTCTGCCTTTCCGTCCACTGGTGGTGGGTTCATCTTTGAAAAGTGGGTCCTCAAATATTGTGAAATGTCGCTCCTTTGAAGTCGAATCCCCGTCAACCCCACTGTACAAACTCTATGCCCGAATTCTTCCCTACATGAAGCTCATATCAACAAGAACCTTCGCGGGATCTGCAAGCCACTGGAAAATCCCTATCATAAGTAAACACAGGAGTTTGGAAGGAAACACTCTAATCCCATCAACATACTGGGCAGGGAAGAAAGATTTTGAGCCAGCCAGGGAAAAGAGAATGCCCGGTAGGGGACGATTTTAGAATTAACAGCACACAACTCTACCTACTGGGATATAAAGTTCGCCAAGAATGCGTAACTTTGCAGCTCATGTTGTTCGAACCAGTCCTTTCTTTCCTCCCCTTTCTTGTCTACTTGTGTGTGTGTGTGTGTGTGTGTGTGTGTGTAGCTTTCCCCTGTTTCAGACTCTTCCTATGTTTTGTTCAAACACGTTTTGCATCCAGCTAAACTTCTGCAAACTTCTCCGTTCCCTTCTGGAGGAAAATTAATGGTCATGGTGCCTTCTTCGCCGCAGAGCTAGATGAGGGTAATTGTCCCAGGACTTTTGGACTCTTTCCAAGGTATAAACGAATCGCACACTAACTTGATATGTTCATTCTTGCAAGCCATTGAAAGAACTGCGCTCTCGGGAAAGCCTCCATCCCTCTCCCGCCCTCGCTTTGTAGCCATGTAGGGCTGATGAAAACAGGAGGGCACAGTATCCACCCCACTATCAGTGCAATCCTATGCAGAGTTACTCCCACTGAAATGAACGGGCTTAGAATGGAGTTACCCTTTTTGTGATTCCACGATATGGTGGAATCGCCATAATACACCTTCCCGTGATTTCTCTCTGATGTGATACGTCATGAAATGACCCCAGACGCTTCAGATCAAACCGGCGAAGAAGATGCTTAGGAAAGCTCAGGTCCTGATTCCCCTCTTCCCTTCACGTGTTGGTGCCCAACCACTACTGCCCCCAGCCGCGGCTGGCTTATCACGACGCTCGCCTTTCTTGGACACCAATTTCTCCTCCAGCCGCCAAGTTTCGGGTTCTGAAGCCCTGCAGCAACCGAGAACTTCCAAGGGGCGAAATCCTCTGGCTCACCCCTCCGTCGGTTCCCTTCGCTTTGCAACCGGAAGGATGACCGTGGTTGCAACCAAACCCCACCTCTGTTCATGACAAACCCACTTGGATTATTTCGCCAAGCCATAACCTTGTGGGATATTCAGCTATTAGGTTGCTAGTACTTGGGTGGCAAACCCTGGGCATCCCATCCCTTTCCCGGCTCTGTCTGCCCCCTGACCGTCTAAACTCGGTAGACTTGTAATGCAACGGAGGCAATTCCACGTCTCCCTCCCTCTCCCTCCCTCTCCCCCACCTCAATAATCCTGGAAATGAAACATCTCCCTTTTACAAAAGGAAAAGAAATAAAGAGCGGGCTCTCCAACACCCTTCTCTGGTTTTTACGCCTTCCTTTCATGTGGCTTCCTTCTGTGGTCCTCGCAGCCTGGCCGGGTTCCTCTCCATCTTCCTCTCGCGCCCACACCGGGTTAAAAATAAAGGGGGGAAAATACCTCTCTCTGTCACAGGCTCTGACACATCATAACATAATCTGACGCTCCTTCCAGATGGCCCCGGTGATGGCGTCCTTTGCCGCCACTGAATGGAACCACTCAGAGCATGCGAGGCGAGAGGTCAACTGGTCCCTTCATGACAGCGTGGGCCCTTTTCCTTCTAATGGGGGGTTCGCATCTTTCCACTCTATTCTAATATACCAACCCCCCTTCCACACACATACACCAATACACTCTTTCACTCTGTAGGCATGGATCGGAAGAACAAAAGACTATGGGAAGGGGGGGGGGGGCTTGTTCCAGAAAATAGGAATAGGTGGAGGGAGGTTCTCTCTCTCTCTCTCTCTCTGTGTGTGTGTGTGTGTGTGTGTGTATGGCTCGTTTGTGTGTCCCCTCTAACCATTTTCCGTCCCGACAACTGCCTCGCCACGATTTTACGCACACCCACTGTCTCTCTCTTTTAATGGAGCACTTTTGCCCGTTAGGAAATGATTCAGAGGCAGACCAAGAATCATAATAATAATAAAAAAACGAAAATCTCCGCCCGTTTAATGCGCTGTCTGGTCGGAAGTCCAAGTTCATTTCCAAGTTAAAAGAGGCCAGCCGCCGGCTTCCTTTCTCAAGTCACAATGAAGAAGGGGCCCCCGTTTGGCCTTGTTGTTTGTGTCAACAAACCGCGATCTTCCAAAGGTATTTATCGCTCGGCATCAGTGGGGCGGCGATGGGGCTTCCGAGGCAACTGAAGGGAGCCGGTGGGTTTTTTATGCCCCCTTCCCCTCTCTAGGAGTTCTCACTTGGTTTTTTAAAATGTATTTTGCAATGGCGCTTGCTGAATCATAATTACTACTACTAATAACAACAGCAGCAATAGACATCCCTTCTTCAAGGGCGCTGATGCCGGGACAGCGATGCCCGGGAAGATCTCTAAGGAAAAGCAATATGGGATGTTAATAACAGCCCCCTGTAAGAAAACCAGTCGCCTTTTTTGCAGGCAGTTGTTTGCAAAGAGCGCTCAGACAGGAAGTGTATTCGAGGTACGTAAACAGTTCTGTCTTTCTTTTTCTCTTCTTTTCTCCCTTCCAAATTGCACCCCCCCGCCTCCCGCCCCCTTTGGTCCACCTTTTATATGGCTTTATCAAGTTCGATGCCCCAGGCTGCGACTTCAAACGCATTGACTTCAGTTCAGGGGAAGATCTCCGGCGCTTGGTTCCAAGCGGAGGATTTAAGTTTTTGGAGAAAGGGAGGTGGGCGTGGGGGGTGGGGTCCGGTTACTGATACGCGAGGTTACTGCTGGCTTCAAAAAGACAGGAAAAAACGTTCCTTTTTATTTAATGGCAAAACTGGGTGTCATATTAGTTTGGAGAGCCGAAACTCAGTGGAGATACACAACCGTCTTGAAACACTGGGGGATGTACAATAGATGCACGGCAGCATCTTGTAAATTAAACTTTAAGAAAAAAAGAAAACTCGAGACAAAACGGGGAGTTTGGTTTGGGTGAGGAGTCTTAAATCTTCCCCTTAGGTTTTGTCCTGTATCGTGAGAGGTCTGTACGGGCTTAAAAGTAGAACGTTCTGAGTCTCAGTGGCAGAACTTCTAAGCAGGTCTACTCAGACGTCAGTCCTGGTTTATTGAATGGGACTTGCTTCCAAGAAAGGATTCTTCCGTTCGCAGCAATACTCAGCAAAGCAACATCCCTTTAAGTCCACCGACTCTCGTGGTTTCAGAAGGATTTAACTGTGTTATCAGGACTGGGCTGTGGAGGAAACAGGACATTGTAGCTTTAAATGTCTATAGCGATCCCTCCCCAATATGTCTCAACTTCAGCAACGAGGTATCTTGAAACTGATACCCAGTCCCCTACTCGAGGCTATATCCGAAGGAAAATAATTGCCTTAATATGGGCAAGTTCTCCGCTTTTATGGCGCAGGACACTAGTGTTTGTTTTTGGTTCCTTCCTGACATTCTTATTCCGATGGCAAAAAAACATTTTTGGCTTTTAATGGTAGGGTCGCATCACATGCAGGAATACACGGGAAGGAGTGGGGTCAATACGGAGCACACCTTTTCCCCTTGAATGCACGGCATATTCAGGAGGATAAACGCAGTCGGTCCATAACCTGCTGCATTTTATTTTCTATCCCGCGTGCAGAACCCATCCACACACTCACGCGTTCTTCATTGCCTGCCTGGATTTCAGGATGCAGTTGTGTCAGGGTCGGATCTAGGGGGGCAGGTGCCTGGGAGGGGGCAGGGCAGGAGGTGGGGAAGGGTCAGTTGCCCGAAAAAGATGGCGGGCTCTGAAACAGGCTGCCCCTTCCCCCAGTAGGCTGCTGGAAGTGGCTAGCAGAGGACTTCTGCCCAACTAAGGCCCCTTCCGCACAGGCAGAATAATGCACTTTCAATCCACTTTCAATGCACTTTGCAGCTGGGTTTTATTGGGCGGAGTAGCAAAATCCACTTGCAAACAATTGTGAAAGTGGATTGAATGTGCATTATTCTGCATGTGTGGAAGGGCCCAGAGAGGACCTTGGCTGTTTTTTAGAGCTGGGGGGAAGAGGGGGAGACCCCCAACCTCAGAGGGGAGCCCTAGTCCTTGGTAAGACAGAAACTGCCATAGATAGTTGGGGCAGACTATGGCCATTCCAGAGGAAGGAGAGTTAAAGGTTCCTGAGATACTCAAAGATCTCAAGTTCTATGCAGTGGGAGACAGAGATCCCCAGACAATCTTCCTTGGCCTTGCTACTTTTTCTCTTCTCCCCAGTCAGGTAGGCACCCTCATCTCTTCTACCAGTTCCTAGTCTTCCCCCTCCCCTTTCAAGGACTATGGTTTAATAAAAACTATTTTCAAAAAAAAAAGGACTATGGTTTGACAGTGGCTGTGGTAGATTTTGGGTCATTGACACTGGGGGGGGGGATGGGAAAGAAGAATGTTGAGGGCTGGTGACCCTTAATAGTTTGGTCCTACAAACTGAGGGCCTTTGAGTCTCTTCCTCTTTTCCTATTATCTTCAACATTTCCTAGCATTATTGTCTTTTCCAGCAACTCTTTTCCAGTCTCAGTTTAGTCATTTTAGCTTCTAGCAGTCACAATCTCTTGGGCTGTGTTTTATCAGGCTGTGAACCAGCACGAAGAGTGTTTGGTGTTTTCCATGTTAAAACAATGTTTGCTGTATTTGGGGGAAAAAGTCCAGGGAAAGGCTAGGCTGAAAAAATTCTCCTTGGGTTAGAATGTGTGCAGACAGGTTGAGGGAATATTCAGACTGCAGAGATTGACAAAACAATGTAAGAGCATAATTATTGCTTAAACAGTCCATAGAGGTCAACATAATTTATTCTAACGTTTAAAAGACTTGTTGGATATATACATTATATAAAGGGGGGGAAAGTATATAATATGCGAGAGGGGCAGGCATCATTTTATACTTTGGGCCCTCCTCCCAAAATGTAGTCCAGATTTCTGGAGAGGAGGTTTTCCCCTCGCTCCAGAGCAATTTATCACCAACGCCTAAAAAGTCCAACTCCTTCCCAAAGTTCGTGTCAAAAACTCCGCTCAAGCCGTCTCCAGTGAATTCTGCCTACGGGTTTGTTCACGGGAAGTGCCGCGAGAGGACTTTCAGGCCAAGTTAAATTTTATTCTCCCTGGCGCCTTTGGCCCCTCTTGAAACCTTAGGGCTTGTATAACTGCATTTCATCATAGCGAACGGAAAGGGATCCCCTCCTCCCCCCGGCCCTAGGGAATGGACGATTGCCTCCAGGCACACTTGCAGACCTGAAGGAACCCGCCATTGTCTTGGGACCCCTTCCCTTTCTCCTGCGCCCCAGTGGCCCCCTCCCCAGATGCTGACGCGCTGTGCGCGGCTTGAGATCCATTCATCCCTTCCTGGAAGCTGCAGAAACTCATGCCGTGGTGCTCACGAGTCAGGAGCAGCCCTGGGGCCCTTGCGGGGAAACACTGCCTCTGCCAAAAACCAATGGCAGATAATCGAACTGGAAGGGAACCCTGGATCTTCAGCCTTAGAGACAAGAGCTGCTGCGACTGCGCTCCCTGAGGGTGTAAAATAGAGGGAGGGGGAAATCTTAGCCGGTTACACCGAAGCAAGTCTTATGGATTCCCGTGGCGCTTGCTTCTGAGTCAGACGCTTAGGATTCGCCGGTGTGTGTGTGTGTGTGTGTGTGTGTGTTTGTGTGTTTGCACCTACAATGGACTAAGCACATTAGGCAGCCTTTCCTTCACACGATTTAGTTCCCCGAGAAAACTGCAGGGCCGATAGAAAACCTCAGGGTTCAGGGACTGATGGGTGGCAGAGACATGCGGGGCACACTCTGATAGATGTCCCACACTCTGATAGATGACCCAAGGGGTCAGAGCCGTGTGTCCGCAGTTCAAATCCACCATGCTGTTCATGGATATCACCTTATTCCTCCCCGCCACCCCTCCCCCCCTACTCCGTCCACGCTCTGCAGCGTTGGTTGTCGAGCCACTGAGCTGTGCAACAGGAATTCACGCTGTAATGCACACCAGCAGAGGTATGAATTATTTACAGTGCGCATTTCCAGCCGCAGTCCCCACATATGTTAGATGTTAAGGGTCTGAAATGTTCTTAATATCCAGCGGGCAGACATGCAGGTTCCCAAAATAGCTTTGTTATCCCGGTGGCTTAAAGAAAAGAAAAGTTGTGGTGTCTTGGTGCGGGCTTCAACCCCCGCCACGAAAACAATGCAAATATTCATACGATTTTTTTAAAAAAAAGAAGGAAAAATGACTCATTCATTTGTTCTGTGAAGCGCAGACGAGGAAAGCAGGGCGGACTTTCTGGCGGAGAAATAAATATGCTGTGGTGTCTTCCATTTGAGGGAGGGGTGGGTGGGAAACGGGTTGAGAGGCAGAAGGATTGTTATTTTCATTCGCCCTCCTTCCAAAACCTTAGGACCCTGTCTGGGTATACTAACATATGTCCAATACTCATGCTTAGTTTCCATTTTCTGTAAACCTAGTCATATTACTTTGCTTATCAGATGCTTTCTTCTGTTGTTCTGGTTTACCTTGTGAAATCCAACCTGAATCTCAATAAAGAAAGACAGACTATAAATAAAATAAGTAAATAATAAAATGCACACCATACAGCAGATTGCCTTTGTCTATTCTGTTTATGAGCATCAAGTATTTTGCTTTGGCTGTACACATTTTAAGATGGTTTGGAAGGTTTTGACAGAAGATCTGTAGTTTCTCTTCAGGCTCGCCTGTAATTTTATTTTAATGTACAGTATTTATACGCCACCTCTCTAGAATGACTGATCCAGGAAGACCTACTATCTACCTGCCCACCAGCCTATCAGTCCATCACTCAAACCAGTCAACTCCACATGTACCTTCTGTCCTCTCTCGCAAATGGTTTTGGAAACTCACTTCACTTTAAAGAAGCAAGGACATTTACATCGAAGTAGTTCCAAAATGCTTGGGCTCATTCCGCACATGCAGAATAATGCACTTTCAAACTGCTTTCAGTGCTCTTTGAAGCTGTGCGGAATGGCAAAATCCACTTGCAACCAATTGTGAAAGTGGTTTGAAAATGCATTATTTTGCGTGTGCGGAAGAGGCCTTGGAGAGCAGCAACGGATTATAACAGTTGTACGACTCTTTACAGTATTTAAACACCGCTTTTGCTAACTGTCTTGAAGTGTGTAGAATATAGATAATTAGACAGAAGGACACACATGCATTCTGATAACAAATAAGAAACAAGCTTCAAGTGTACATGTTGGATATGTGAGTGTGTGTGAAGCCAGGAAACACACCCAAGATGCAGCAAATAGGTTAACATTCTGCACAAATAAAACATGGAAGGAATGTTTCCAGAATCTAAACATCCCAAAACCAGCCCAGAAAGGCCTTTTTTCCCACACACCTTGATAATTCTGGGATCTATACAGTAGGTTCTCTGCAGCCCCATTACAGTGTGTTGATCTTTCTCTCGGCCTGGGTGGATTTGAAAGAAAACCCCACTGCATCCTGTGGGATTCGTGCTCAGTTAAAATCTTGGGTGCCGGAGACTGGGCTTCACAGGTTTGATCTCTAGCAGGAGGAGCTGAACAGCGGACAAGGATCTGCTTCCTGACAGTAGACTCTTACCTAGGAAACTCACCCCACATTCACCCCAGGACAACCCAAAGTCCAGCTATGCTAAGAACAACCCCCCACCCCCACCCCAGTTTCAGGAGAACTTCTTAACCAGAGAGGTTAGCGGTGCAGAAACTAGCCAGCAAAACTCTGCACCTTCTCTTAGGACGGGGTGAATCTCGTGGAAATCCTGGAGGCCCATTCCAGAAATTAGACCAGCAGTCAGACTGAGATGCATCTCTCTCCAGGACTCCTTATTTTAAAAAGTCTTTCTCTGGCTCTGTTCTTGAGAGGATCTCTCCTTGTTTTCTGATTCACATCCTTGTGGTCGCTGCTGCCTTCCAGTCACCTCTAGTTTGAATAAGCTGGGATTTATACCATTTTTGAGGTCAAGCAGCTTGTGAGGAAAGAGGCAATCCTGTGTTTAAGTCTCCACCACTATGGGAAGAAGCGTTTCCTTGTGGCCAGGCCGGCCTGGTTCTTGGGTGGCTCGTCCGGCCTGCCTCTGGTGACCTTATGCCAGAATCACGGAAGAGCAGGTCCCATTCCCCGCACAAGGAAAATATCAAAGCCAGCCATTCCTTTTCATAACAGGGACCTCTGTATTAATAAGATCTGCCCCACTGGAACTCCTGTTTAGGCTTGTGGATTTTCTTTGCTGGTTCGTTTCAAGTATTGATGCTCCCATATAACATCTGGGGAGGGGGACCAGAGATTCCTCCCCTCATTTTATGAATTAAGTGCTGTGGCTAACTCACGGTCTTGGGATGCACTGAGCCACAGCTACTGCCGTTGGCCTGGATATATTCGCTCGGCTTTTACACCCAAAAGGTAAAAATCTCCCCATTAGAGTGTTTAATTGGGCTACGTTTCTCTGTAAACAAATAAATTAAAATGTACTTAACCTTCTCCGTCGGAACTACTCTCTGCTTCCTCCTACCATCAAACACCTCCCCCCGCGCCCCCCATTTAGGTTGTTAGAATACTTTCCTCTCTAAATAGTCCCCACCGGAGTAGCAAGCAAAGGCATTAGAGAATGTCTTTAAAAATAAAAAAAGGAAAAGGAAACCATCTAGCCTGTGTAACTCTATTAAAGTAATAATAATAACGCTACTAATAAAACCCATGCAATGAAATAGTGGACCTTCAGGAATTTGCATACCGAGAGCCGGGAGCCAGAGCTCAAAGCGAGGCAGCGGTGTAATGAGTTAACGGGGAATACTATCTCTGCTCGGAATCGCAGCCTTGGCTCGCTTCGTTGAGAGAAGCTCAAACCACTTGGAAAGGTCTCTATAGGGCTAGGCCCGTGACTGATAGATCTACATTAGAAGAGCCTGGCCGGCCAGGTACCATCAAACTGGAAAACAGAGACTCAGGGGTATCGCCGAGGTGCTTTATGTTATTTTTATGTTATTTTTATGTTATTTTAAAAGTACAGACTCTAGTCGACGAAGCATCTTATTGGCGTGTTGATTCCGCCCGCACGTTTCCTTGGGACCTCACTTTTTCAAGCGACACGTTTGTCCCTGCAGCTGTAGGCCTGTGAAGTCTTTCTAGGGGAGGCCCTCGGGCCTCGGACTTGGTCTGGGTCTGGATGATGATTTAGAAAGCTCGAGAAAACCGGCTTAGCGGGGACTGCGGAGAAGAGCTTGCAGGGGGACAACCGCGCCACCCAAAACCGAGTCACTCCTTTCTAAACGCATTGAATCCAGTTGACTTAGAAGGGTGTAATTCTATTTAGGGTTCTGTCTGTGGTAAGCCACCGAATCGTGGAACGCGGATCTTCTTGAGCTGTCTAAATTCAGCGTGGGAAATTCAAAGAGCAACTGAGAATCCCCCTCTTCAAACAATATGCCATCAAATCGATGGGGGTGCAGCTTTCTTCGGAAGAGAGCAGTTTCTGCAGCTGTCCCACGTTCTGGTTTTGGTTAGGGTTAAACCAAGATCAGGAAGGAGATGGAGGTGGGTGGCTGTAACGGCTCTACCCACGTTTTTCGGATCAGTGGCTTCTTCCACGGGCTCTCCCCAGCTTCCGCGTGTCCCTTTTGTGAAGAGGGAAGGAAGTCAGCATCACAGCCAAGAGGTTCTGCTGCGCCCAGCCAATGTATGCTTTGACCACTTCTGCTAAATTGAACTCTTGCGTTATGCACTTCCCGAATATCGAGGGGGTGGCTTACAAGATCCCCTTGGTGAATCTCTCTCTCTCTCTCTCTCTCTCTCTCTCTCTCTCTCTCTCTCTCTCTCTCCATGTGAATCAATAATCCATGCACAGCTGTATGGTGTAGAGCAAGCTTGGCGCTCGCTACAGCCTGCAAACTTGGTCCCAACAAATCCTTATGCAACCGGAGTGCGGAGGGAGGCAGGGATGTGGCTGTTCCTTCTAAGGTCACGGGCGAGGCATTCGGCTCCCTTTCCTCGCTGCAGAGTCTTTCACGACTCAGGGCGTCGAAATGTTGCAACCGTCGCTTGGGGAAGCAATGGGAAGGCAATTGCGAACCCACCTCCTGAACGAAACAAAAATCGTGGAAAACACTTCAAGCGAATAAAGACACCCGTTGCAAACCCATGGACGCAGACTTCAACAATTCAGCCCCCAGAATTCAAAGGGAATCACTTCCGAATAAATATGCGTCAAATTGAGTTAGTCCCTTTTGAAATAACCTGTTACTGTATAACTCTATCATATTTTAACGCGGGTTTCAAATGTAACGTCATGATCATGGGCGTTCTAAGAAAAAAAATGTCTCTTTCCTGTGCTAAAACATTACTGTAGTAGAAAACGGCGGCTTTCTTTTGTTTGGAGAAGTCTGACTCACGCCAGAAAGTATCCCCGCGGGCCCTGAAGACGGACATCCAAGATTTTTTGGAGCGTCTCCAAATCAAACAGTCCTTTGGGCTAAAATGCTGGTGAGCGATTCTCTCGATTTTCATTCTCTGTGTGTGTGTTTTTTTAAAAGCCCACAGAGGTAGAACTTTGAAATTCTACTTGCTCGTAGTTAATTCAGAGACCAAGCCAGAAAATAGAAAAGATATTTGGGAGCAAACTCCTTTATTTGGGAGCAAACTCCGTCGATTGTAAGATTTTTTTCCCCCTTAGGAAGTGTATTTTTTTAAAGGATCTGGAACATTTGCCATCCAGAGAACTGATCTGTTCCCCAAACATCTGACACACACAGCTGGTTTGCTCTGCTTTTCATCTGATCCTGCTGTAGGAAGAAGGACTCTTGCAAACTTTGTACAACCCTATTTTCAAGATTCCGCAGTTGCTCGGGCACACAATGTTGCAATTTATTTCGACAAGGCAAAAAAGAAGAAATTAAGCTAAATTAGGTGTCAATAGACTTCATGCATTAAAAGGCAATCTCAAAATGTAATCAAGACACTGCCACTGATCTTCAAAACACCCAATCCAAATTCTCTTTTATTGTTTATTCATTGTCCTGTCGTGTTGGTTAGGCCCCTTCGGCACCTGCGGAATAATGTACTTTCAATCCACTTTCAATGCACTTGGCAGCTGGATTTTACTGTGCAGAATAGAAAAATCCACTCGCAAACAATTGTGAAAGTGGATTGAAAGTGCACTATTCTGCATGTGTGGAAGGGGCCTTATATTGACTCACTCTGTGTAATCCACCTTGAGCCCAAGTGAAAAAGGCGGATTCTAAATAACTGTATGAAAATGAGCCAGACATTTATGGCAGGTCTAGAGCAAAGTTATCTAGTTGTAAGAGAATGCTGGAAAGAAGACCCAGGTATAAATCTCCCCTCAAGCCAAGAAGCTTACCAGGCACACAAACCTAACAGAGTTGCACCGTCCTAAGTATGAACAGACTGAACAGTACAATCCTGTGTAGAGTTATCCCAGTCTAAACCCACTGCTGTAACTCTGGATAGGGTTGCACTGTAAGACTGGCATAATATTCTGCTTAGCCTTGCACTGTAAGTGGCTTTAGACCAGTCACTGTGTCTCAGTCTAGCTCTCCTGGTCAGGTTGTTGTGAAGGGAGAAGGCACATAGAAAGAGCAGCCAGTTAAAATGTCAGATAAGTATTTTTATTTATTTTATTTTAATCCATTTCTATTCTGTCCTCTGCCAGATCGGGCAGGCTCACAGCAGTTTCCAACAATAATTTACAGTCCATTACAATATAACTATCACACTAAAACGTTTGATTTAGAAACATTATTTCCAGTTTAAACTAATGAGATGGCATCCTGTCTATGCATGACAGGGTAAGAGAAGAAACTCCTCACTGGTTAGAGTGTCTTAGGTGGATCTGGAGATCAATTGCCACTCAAAATTCCCCAGATCCCACAGAGTGTAGAGATGGAGGGATAAGGAAACCAGAGGGAGGAAGGGAGATAGGGAGGAGAGGGGGGGTGGGGGAGAGAGAGATTGCCCCATGGGCATCAAAGTGTCTCCCAAATGCGTCACAGGTGTTGAATTATTGGATGGGGGACATTTTGACTTTCTTAAATAACTGAGAAAATATAACATTTTACATCTCACCAAGTTCTTTCACCATAATACAGGACTTTTTTTTGTTCAGGGCAAGCAGATGAAAGGAACAGAAATGAAATCCTCAAGCCATTCACTTGGAAGTAAATTCCGCAGAAAGCAAGGATCCCCAGCTCTATTCAGCTCCTTCACCCAAAATGCGTTTAAGACCAGAATGTAAAAATTCAGGAGGATCATTCCGTACCTTTTCCTTCCTCTAGATTCATGCAAAACTTAAACACACAACTTGTTGAATTCTCCCAGTGAGATTGATACCATCAATCCAAGTGAATTTCTTGGGTCCTGCTAATTTCAGTGGGGGTGTTTAAAGTGCATGGCCTTTTAAAAGCAGGGGAATATCACCCTGTGGCTCTTATTTAACACAAGGCCTATTTTAAAATTAAGATTTGCCAAATCCATATATACATACATGAAGAATAAAATCTAAGAAGAAAAAGAAGAAAACACCATTAGAGGTAGAAGGGCTGCAGCCTTAAGTATATGGGTTTTATAGTATCAACTTTAGTGCTGTTTTTTTAGAGGCAGAAAGACTGAATAAAATGAAGCCCAATTAATTGCTTTACAATCCTGATCCATCACACGTCAGATAGTTGGTAGTTAGTTGGTAGCAAATGAATGGAACTTGCTTGCCACAAAAGTTCTCAGGGTCACAAAGTTTCTAATTTGACCAAAAAAATTTTTTTACATGTAAAGCTCTGGGATCAGGCATTTGGCAATAATAATGGTTTCTTAAGATAGTTTTAACTTTCCTCCATTAACTTAGACCCAGAACTTAAGGATCTTCCCATTTAAAAAAAGGCAAGGTGTAAGACTTCTAAAGAGCAGGTTAAGAATTTTGGGTACTCATGGACTCTTGCTGTTTGCAAAGCAGGTTAGTTAGGTGACCAGGAAAGCCTTCTGTCAGCGGCATCTGGTTGACCAACTCTGACCTTATCTTCATTCAGCTGATCTGGCCATACTATGTAACCTCACAAGAGAATTACTGCCATGAACTCTACATGGAGCTGCCCTTGAAGACAACCTGGGGACTTACTACAACTGGTCCAAAATGCAGCAGCCCAGCAGCAGGGGCTAACTGCTAGGAACATACATTGAAACAATTCCATTGGCTACTAGCCTGTTTCTGAGTTCTAGTCAAAGTGCTGGTTATGACCTGTAAAGCTCTTCATGACCCAGGACCTGCATGTTGGAACAACCATCTTCTTCCCTTAGTGCCAACCATGGTCACTAGACAGCCATCGGTTGGCTATCCCACTACTTAGTGTGGCCCAACTGGCACCAACTTGAGCCTGGGCTTTCCATCATGGTTTTATGGAATAGGCACCCTGAAGAGTTTAGAAGGGTCTGCTCCTTGGTGCTGCAAGGCTTGGAGAACCAAATTAGATTCCCCAGTCCTCCACATGTAACCTGTTGGGTGATCTTGGGTCAGTCACAGTTCTCTCAGAACTCTCAATCTCACCTAGAAGAAGAAGAAGAGTTTGGATTTATGTCCCTCCTTTCTCTCCTGCAGGAGACTCAAAGGGGCTTACAATCTCCTTGCCCTTCCCCCTCTCACAACAAACACCCTGTGAGGTAGGTGGGGCTGAGAGAGCTCCGAGAAGCTGTGACTAGCCCAAGGTCACCCAGCTAGCGTGGGAATGTACAGGCTAATCCCCCAGATAAGCCTCCACAGCTCAGACGGCAGAGCTGGGAATCAAACCCGGTTCCTCCAGATTAGATACAACGAGCTCTTAACCTCCTACGCCACTGCTGCTCCTACCTCACAAAGTATCTGTTGTGGGGCGGGGAAGGCAATTGTAAGCTTCTTGAGACTCATTTCAGTAGAAAAAAAGTGGGTTTTAAAAAACAACAACTCTTCCTCTTCTTCAAACAAACCACATGGCAGCAGAGAGGAGAACATCTTAACATAATAATACCATTCAGCTAAACACAAGCAGCAAGTATTAAACCAAAGGAACACATGAATGCTAGCTGTTTGATCCTAAAGCTTTACCTGGAAGGGGAAAATCTTATCAAGATCAGGAAAGCTGAGATCCTGAGAATACTTATGTGAAATAAGATCCATTGATTTGCTTCCAACAAATCAATGTGCTATAAATCAGGTTTGTGAAGGTTCCTTCACGTATGTAAATCCACCAGGTATTGAGAATAGCATCCAGCAATGACTTGCATGTAGGAATGAGTCATAATGTATCACAGACAGAACTTTACTAATGTCATAGTAGACAGAACTTTACTAATGTCACTACAAAATACATTTCTTTTCATTGTACACACAGAGCTCACTAGTTCAATCATGCATACACAGTGCTGTATTTCCAATGTCATGATGACTCATGGATGACTGTGTGAACTCATGCCACTGAGAAGAATAGCATAAAAGATAGAGTGAGAGTAAATTTCTGTCTGTGATGGGTGATCAGTAGTGGCTCATTCAGATGTGAAGGCAGCTGTTGATGCTGCATTCATGGAACGGTGAGTACTCTTGTGTGAACTAGCTCTTAGATCAGTGGTTCTCAACCTTCCTAATGCCGCGACCCTTTAATACAGTTCCTCATGTGGTGGTGACCCCCAACCCTAACATTTATCCATCTTACAGATGGAGAACACTGATGCAGAGAGTCTGAGGTGACCCCTGTGAAAGGGTCGTTCGACCCCCCCAAAGGGGTGCCGACCCCCAGGTTGAGAACCACTGTCTTAGATGCAAATGATCAGGTTTTGCAGAATGTAATGATGTGCATACATTTGTGAAGTGGCCCTGTTTCCAAGCAACTGGTTAGGTTCAAAATTGGACAAGTGATGGGATTTCACTGGAAACAATACCATATACTCTGTTTCAGAAAAAAAAATATCAGTCGACGCACAATCCTGACGCTTCAGATATAACACATGTGGGAGCGAAACTGGATGTGATTTCTTACTCCAGCATTGAGTTCAGACTTAATCAGGAACTTGACCTGAATGTAAACTATCAGTTTGATCACTGTACGTTTCATAGGCGATTCAGATGAGCTTAGCATTTCTGATCTATGGCCACACTGCTCCAATCACACGATCTCTAGAAAGCCAGTCATCATGACACATTAATAAAAAGCAATTCTTGAGTTTGTCCCCATCAGGCATGACTTAGAAATAAAACCTTTGGTGGAGCTGATAGGGGAGTGCTTGATCATCTGTGGTGCTAACAAAGTCTAAGGCAGGCCATGCTGGCAGGGGCTGATGGGATTTGTAGTCTATGAACATCTGGAGAGCCACAGGTTGCAGACCCCTCTAAGGGACGAAGAGATGGGCTACAGTGTAGAACACACATTTCAGAGAGGAGGAATGCTGGCTAGTCCAGAGAGCAGGGAAAGCCAGCTACCCCCGTCACCACCACAATAGTTTCCCAAAATGCTCATCCACGTCATAGTTCTCACCTTGGTGATAAATCTGAGGCTGGGAAAAGAGGAAGACCCAACAAGATATGAATCAACTCTGTAAAAGAAGCCTCAGCCATCAGTCTGCAAGCCCTGAGCAAGGCTTTTAATGGTAGGACAATTTAGGGACATTGAATCATAGGTCTGACATGAGTCAGAACTGCCTTGACAGCACTTCACTCACTCACTCACTCACTCACTCACTCACTCACTCACTCACTCACTCACTCACTCACTCACTCACTCACTCACTCACACACACACAGAGAGAGAGAGAGAGAGAGAGAGAGAGAGAGAGAGAGAGGCTGTGCCATTTCAGATTTTGCAATGTTCCTCTGTTAAGACATATCCTTGCACATATGACACTAGTATGTCGGAGGCAAGACTAGACTGAAACTTTCCTCCCTTTTCTGTATGAAGGAAATTGTTATATAGGGAGAAGCATTTCCTCATTTGAGTTTCCCCATGCCTCCTGGAATAGTACGACCCAGACACAGTGCGGCCATCTCAATGAGATGGGTGTTCTGTTAGCCAAACGCAATCAAGAGGAAACAGGAGGAAACAGGTCACAATGGTTCAGTCTGTTCACAAGACACAATGCAGAATAGGTAGATTCTATTTTATGCACAAATGTATGCCTTGTAGACTAGAAACAGCAGTCTCTGGAACAAAAAGGGCGGGCTGGGACAGACAGTCTGCCATTCTTCAGCATCAAATGTGTACATTAATGCATTCATATCTCAGTCCACAGTACCCAGGACTGAATTCTCCATGGGCAATACTATTGGATAAATTAGTTGCGGTAGCACAGCAGCTGTGGTGTAAAGTGCCATCAAGTAGCAGCTGACTCAATTAGGCCTCTTCCGCACGGGCAGAATAATACACTTTCAATCCACTTTCAATACACTTTGAAGCTGTGTGGAATAGCAAAATCCATTTCCAAACAATTGTGAAAGTGGATTGGAAGTGCGTTATTCTGCATGTGTGGAGTTTTCAAGGCAAGAGACTTACAGAGGTGGTTTGCCATTGCCTTTCTCTACATAACAACCCTGGACTTCCTTGGTGGTTTCCCATTCAAACACTGACCAGTGCTGCTGACCCTGTTTAGCTTCCTTGATCTGATGAGGTCAGGCTACGCTGGGCTATCCCGGTCAGCTCAGTTCAGCAGCCGCAGCAACAGTAACAGTAGTAATAAATCTCACCACTAATAATATAGCTTCAGTGGGCACATTAGATTCCTTCATTTCTACTGCACAAAATTCATTTTTAAAATTGGCAGTATTTCAAGGAAAATAGGGTACAGAAGAGAAATGGGATGAGTGAGGATCAGGCTGGCCTTTTATTGCCTGTGGTGGGCAATCCATCTAGCACCCTTTCTCAAGAAATTATCTTGGGCACGACCAAATGAAATTAATGGGGGACGTGAAAGAAACCTAGTAGGTGTGTAAGACTTCCCAACAGATTGCGATTTATGGATCAGATTTGCTTTTTTTTCAATGCTCTTTTAAGTTCCTGGAGCCTGAAGGGTTAACGTCCTGTTGCCGGGTGGAGGACCACTTCTCAGCTGGAAAGAAACCCTCCATGAGCAAGCTCTCAAGTCTCCAGAATGGTCCCTCTTTCACCATTAAATGTTATGTAAAGCTATTGTGCTTCTAAGTATTGAGTGGGAAAATGTCTACAGTTCTAGACTAGCACGGGTTTTTATTGTTTTAAATAAGCAGTCAAAGTTTGTTCTGGCATCCTTGCTCAAGATTTTATATTTGTCTTAGATAGTGTTAAAAGCAGCATGTGTGCTAGCCATGATCCTCATAAAACGGCAGTTGTTTTGGAAGCTATTTATTCCCTACTAACAGTATAACCCTATGCAAAGTTACTCCGGTCTCTGCCCAGTTAAATCAGAGGGCTGATGAAACAGGTTGTTGCAGAGGATACCTCATGGCACAGGAGCAGTGTGTTTCCCACAAGAGTTACATCCTTTGGAAATAATTGAAGTCAACAGCATGTGATTCTGCTTAGGAAACTCTAGTCTTGGAGGACTCTTTGGGGTGTTTGCTGCAGGTGAGTTGCTGTTCTATATTTCTATATTTCATCCCTGTATTGCAGAGGCGTAGCGAAGGAATATGGCAGCCAGGGCAAAATGGTGCTACCCATGTCTCCCCCCCCCCCATGCCCCACTTACCTGAGGGCCGGCCAAGGAAAAAAAGGGGAGGGAGTGTGGGGGGAAATTTTCTGCCCCACATGTGACCGAACAGGAGCCTGCCTGGGACATTTGTCCCCACCACACCCTGTGGAAGCTACGCCACTGGTCCTGTGATTATGGTGACTTAACATGTACCTTTCGGTCACCTCTTCCTATGAGACAATGGTGGATTTCACACAGCAAATGGATTCCACACAGGGTGCAGTTGTAACCTCTATCTGTGGGTTCTGTGGGGCAGAATTTGGAATGAGTTTGCAACCACAAATTTTAAAAACAAAATGGTTCACTTTCTTAACATATAACATCAACATTTAACATCAAGGTCCTGTTCAGGTTGCATTTTCAAGTCCTTACATTTATAGTCTACTGATACTGCCAAGTCCAATTCTTCTTTGCAAGTGGGTTGGCTCCTGAAGACTCCAAGGGCTTGGTGAACAGGATTCAACATGATGAAGGTTTCCAGGAGAACTCTCACCCATTACAACATAAAAAACCCCTGAAACAATAAAGTCCAACATTTACAACATAGCAAAAATAAACTACCACCTTCCCAGTAGTTCCCAACAACATTGCAGTTACCTTAAGGGCTTATACAAACCAAGGTCTGAGTCTGGTAGCCTTGTCTCCTCCAAACTACATGAAGTCTGCAGCCTCTTGCTGCTTTGAGTCTCCACCTCTTACTGGGTCAACCCATTCTGAGCGTGGGGGTTACACAGTCATTATAAAGGAACCCGTTTTCCTTTTCCCCATTCACAAGCTTCTCTTTTTTAAAAAAAAAAATCCTGCAAAAACAAGTGTAGCTTGTGGGAAATGAACTCCCACAGCCATGCCAATCACCCCGCAATACAGTTGGCTGCACCTGCGTAGCTGCTCATGTGCAACACGCAAAAGAAAAAGAAAAGAAAAAGAAAAAGGGACCTCCCTGCAACGGCAAGGCAATCATGAACGTGTTGCTGTAGATCTGTCACACTCGCTGCCAAGTGGAGAAAATGTTCTTGGGGGACTTTGTACCCTGAGGGGCACTCACAGAATCTGTCCCCAACCTGCTGGGTGACCTGCACAGGGTGGGCAGATTCTCCCTAATGATGGACTTAACAGTGAATGAGTAGAAGGGAGGGAAATAAAGCGCCTCCTGCCTGGCTGTTTGCTTGTGAGCGGCTCCAAACCAGGATGTTGCAAAAGAATTGCTGGTTTAACAATTTTCAAAATAAAACAGAGCTAACTCATTTTGGGAATGGGATCTGTGAAATGTCCCCCCCCCCCACACACACACAAATGGTTTGTATTGCACCCTTTGCCTGTTATATTTGCCTTGTGTGGAATCCACCAATCTTTGGAGGAGGGATTTCTACAGGGTTGGATCTAACCATTGGTGAAAAAGAAAGGAAGGGTCCCCTCGTCCATCCAAAAAGGCCATGTCGGTCATTACAGGACTTTCATGTACAAAGGCCATAATAAGAAGGTGAACTAGGTGAAAAAAAATAGGATGGATCCCGCCCACGGCATCACTTGCTATGAGTCTTCAGTATGATAGTCGTACACCTTTCCAGAGATGGGTGTCATGCCAAGAAAAACTGGTTCCTGAAAAAAAAAACCTAGCAGAAAATGAAGGAAAGCTTACAAAAAGAATACCACTCCCCATCTGGAACAGGAGACCAGGAGGTAGCTGTACCCTCAAGAGCAGCAGTGGCATAGTGGTTAAAAGCAGGTGCACTCTCTATCTGGAGAACCAGGTTTGATTCCCTGCTCTGCCACTTGAGCTGTGGAGGCTCAAAACTCCTCCTCCTCCTCCTCCTCCTCCTCCTCCTCCTCCTCTGCTTCTGCTTCTGCTTCATGGAGATCAATGCAACTGAGTGAGACACCATCTGGTCTGTTGGATGCCTCCTGCTTCAGCCTATCACAGTTAGGCTTTCATCCAGCATTCTCCCTCCCCCTCCCTCCACTGTGATTCGTGGTAGCATGATGGCCCCAGCTAGCTGCCTTCAGGGCCTGAACAAGAATCCTGTATGGCTCCTTTTGACAGACTGGTCTGGATGGGGCCTCTTTTTTGCTTGCTTCAAAACACCATGCTGAAGAGGCTTGAATAGGTCTAGCCACAGGACTGCTTAGGCTTTAACTAGGTTTGCAAAATTATGCAAGTAATCATAATATAAGAAGTGAAACTTGATGAGCAACCTGAGGCATTTAAGGATGGTGGAAGTTGACCATAGCTAACAGTTTATTGGCTGTTATGACCAGAGGGGTAATTTTAGTTGCTGTATGGCCTGGAGGAGAAGGGATGAAGTTCAGAACCTTTTAGCCTGGATTTGGTACAGGCGATGAAAGGTGAGGCATCTTAGGGTTAGCTATGCTGAGTTTGGGGCTAAGGTGGGGTTGTCAATAAACGCAGCTTTTGGGATTTTTCACATCATACACATCTGATCAAGTGAGAGTTGACTCACAAAAAGCTGATGCTGGAGTGAACTTGGTTAGTCTTCAAGGTGCCAATTGATTTCTGTTTTACTCTAGGGATGCCTGTTAGCCCACACAGGGTGGGTAAGGAAGCTTGCTAAAGCTATTAAATGTTTAATTAGTTCCAACCTTTAATAAACATGGTTTAACCTATGTATGTAATTTCATTTTGGGACTCCAGGGTGAAGGCTGTTTGCTTTTTAGACTGTTCAAAATCTAAAATCTTGGGGATTTCAGATGCAAAATGGAAATGAAACATATATTTTAGTGAATAAACTGTTGCCTCTTATCAGTTCTACTGTTAAATCCACCCTGCTGGCTTAATTCGGTGAAGCACAGCTTTACGTACCTTTTCATTCCTACTGGAGCAATAGCTACCATACTCCGTGTGTTTCCTGGCAGACAGTAAATCCTAGGGAGCCAGTGTAGTGTAGTGGTTAATAGCAGGTGCATTCTAATCTGGAGAACCGGGTTTGATCTCTTACTCTGCCACTTGAGCTTTGGAGGCTTATCTGGGGAACTAGATTAGCCTGTACACTCCAACACACACCAGCTGGGTGACCTTAGGCTAGTCACTGGAGCTCTTTCAGCCCCATCCACCCTGGTGTTTGTTGTGGGGGAGGGAAAGGAGATGATAAGCCCCTTTGAGTCTCCTTACAGGAGAGAAAGGGGGGATATAAATCCAACTCTTCTTCTTCTTCTATATAGAAATATAACCAATAAATAAATAATAAATAAATAAACAGAATATTACCGTAGAAGTTTTCAGTTGCTTGTTCAGGAGATTGAAGTTAATTACCTCCTACTTTAAAAAACAACAACAACAACAAGGCCTGCCTGTTTGTCCATCAGTTGCTCACCGCAGTGACTGACATATCCCACTGCTAAACTAAAATGCGCACTATCACATCACTTGCAAAATAGAAATCTGCGCACATTTGTTCAAAAAGTGCACATTCCAGTTCTGTGCCAATTGTTTTTTAAAAAGGGAATGCCCCAAATATGTATCTCTATATGAAAAAAAGACAAGATCTTTTGATATTATTCTGTGGACATCAAGGCACAGACATAGGGCAATACTCTAGAAGAATATTCATGTTGGCCTGTTGGTAGAAAAAGCAGCAAGAGTCCTATGGTACCTTGCAGAATCCTAAGTTGATTGTGACTTGTGCTTTCATGAGCTATGTCATCCATGGAATTAAGTGGATAGTGGAGGTGTTGTACATTATATTACATCTATATGCTAATATCCGAGTTGAATAAATCTGAGGATACTTAATGTGGGTGATTGGAGCAGTCAATAGGCAGGACAGATCTTTCTACAAACCTGAAAAATGTCCCAAGTTTGCAGGAAAAAATATGACATCTAAAAAAAATGAAAATTGGGAGGTTTAAAAAACCCAAAATAATAAAAAGAGTGCATGTAGCTTGAAGCGATGTATTCCTTCAATGGCTGTGCTAGACATCCACGGTATTCCAGTAAAATATAAATGGAGGGTGCAGGGTCCTTTCCAGGCCTATTTTGGCCTTTGAGGATGGATTAATCAGGGCCGAGTCTGACTAGGGATGCTAGCTCCAGGTTATGAAATTATTAAAGATTCTGTGGAGTTGGAGAAGGGCAGGGTTTGGGGCGGGAGAGGCCTCGCTAGATGTAATGACATAGAGTCCACCCTCAATAGCAGCCATTTTCAGAGCTCTGTCTCTTTTTCTGCCCACTCCCACCATGGCAGTATCATTAGCCATGTCTGCCTGCTAGAAAATGCAAGAAAAGACTTTGTCTCTGCTCCCTACAGGTTGTATGTCATGGTGGGTGGGGTGGGGTGGGGGTGGAGCCGAAGTGTAGCCTCTGCCTCATGACTTCTCCCTGTCTACAGCCAAGTTTCCTATCACTGGAGAGGAAAGTCATAACTGCTGCCTGTCATCCTCCACAAGCCAATTTGCTTTTCTTGCCAGTGGGCAAAAGCAAAGCCTTTAATTTTCCTAGCATATGACTGGTTGCAGCCACTAAGAACAAAATAAAACAGGCTAATGAGAATTGGTCTTAATGTTGATGACCCCAGCTATCCTGATCTTGTCAGATCTCAGAAGCTAAGCAGATTTGCCCCTGGATAGTACTTGGATTAGAGACCACCGAGGAATACCAGTGATTGCTATGCCGAGGAAAACAATGGCAAACCACCTCTGAAGTCTCTTGCATTGAAAACCTTACTGGGTTGCCCTAAGTTGACTGCAACTCGATGACACTTTACACAGACACACACACGCAAACACACAGAGGCCCCTTCCGCACAGGCAGAATAATGCACTTTCAATCCACTTTCACAATTGTTTGCAAGTGGATGTTGCTATTCCGCACAGTAAAATACAGCTGCAAAGTGGATTGAAAGTGCATTATTCTGCATGTACAGAAGGGGCCAGAAAATGAGGGCTTTACAGTCGAATGAGGCAGTGCAATGATTGACAGGAAGTATAGACAACCTGCATAGCATTTGAAATCATTCTTTTCAGGGAAGAGGGCTGGAGAACTGTTGTGGTGTGATGCCTGTCTGGTGAGTCAGTGTCTGACCCAACGAAGCCAGGCAGCAAGGTGGCAGAATAGCTGCCAGACCAGAAAGCTTCTGATGACTTCAAAATGTCAGAAATAATTTTGTTGACATGCTCATGATCTTCACAGATGGCTGTCTGGTGAATGTTACCATGTGAATTCTGACAATCCCCAAGAATTTTCAGAAATAACAGAAAATAAGTATGTATTTTCCCATTGATCTGACATGTACTGCTGAGTGCTTATAATCAGAATTTGGTGACCATTCCTAGTCTGTTTCTGAAATTTTGGATCATGTTTCTGACATTTTGGTTGAATGTGTGTAATTTTGATACATAGTTTTTAAAATTTTTATTTATTTTATTTTATTCGATTTAATACCTTGCCTTCCCCATCCAAAGGCAGATCAGGGCTAACATACATAATGTCAACCATATACATAATTTCAACCACATAAACCAATTGAATAATTCAATAATTTAAACGTTAGAACATCCCAACATTTAAATATGAAAACAGTGTACTGACAATAATAAAAGAAAATAAAAGAAAAACAAAGCTACTTTGTTCAAGATAATACTCAAAATGAACGTTGCACATGGTATAACCATCTTTTTTTTTTAAAAAAAGAGAGAGTTCTATGTCAACTCAGAAATGGAATTGCCCAGAACAGCACTTTCATAAAGAGAACAAAGTTGTACTTTGTTGCACTATTTATGATATGTATTATCTTGCCTTCATTGTATTGTCTAATTTTTGTAATGTAGTTTTTGCATTGTTTATAGTGTGTGTTATTTTCTTCTTTGCATCATTTCCCAAGTTTGTAAGCTTCCTGGAATCTCAGATTATTAACTATTAATTAATTAATTAATTAATTAATAATCCACCTTAATTGATAATCCACCTTGAAGGAAGGAAGGAAGGAAGGAAGGAAGGAAGGAAGGAAGGAAGGAAGGAAGGAAGGAAATGGCTGAAGGCTATCCTAGTGTAGTGGTTAGAGTATTGGACCCAGATTTGAATCCCCACTCTGCCATGGAAACTTTCAAGATGTTGTGCCCATAGACCTACTCTCAGTAATCAGATTCAGGTTCACTGAAATCTATTCATTGCATCAGAGTTAATGAACAGGTACACTCCATAGTTTCTTTGCTGGATCTGACAGGTTCGCCCTAAGCAGCAGTCTATCTCCCTCACTGGGCTCCCCCTTCCTCTAATGAGATCTTCCTAAAAGCAACAGCGTTTTCAGGCCCTGCAGTTCCTCTGATAAAGGTCCATGTGCTGTCTGGCTATGGGAAGGAATGGCTACTATTAATCTCTAAACAAAGCGAGCACAAGCAACAGCAAGGAGTGATTGGTGCCACAGTCTCCTGGACTTCCCAGGGTGCTCATGGTAAGACCAAGGGGGAATGGGATCTTGACACAAGATGACCTTGGGCCAGTCACTCCCTACCAGTTTACTTAGTAATTCCAGGATAAAGTGAACTGGAAAATAGTCCAGTCGTTTAGTAGTAAAAGTTTCCCAGAGCAGCTCAAGCCCTGTGATTATTGACTACTAAGTCATGGGTGTCAACAAGAACTGTTCAATATTTCTTGAAATAGTGTTGCTTATTCAGATTCACGCCTCCACCCCATTTCACAGTATAATTCTATAATTCTATTCAGCGTTCCTTAAGCCAATGCAATGGGTTTAGTCTCTATAAATTTTGCATGGGATTGCATTGTCAGCAAGGTCCCTTGTGGGGGATTACCTTTCTTCCCCTTCCCCCAGGAATAATAAAGCAGGAAGTCTGAGAATCCTGCCTGCCACAAAGACTAGGAGCATGGTGACGAGATTCCTAGATAGACTCATATCCAAAGAGATCCTCAGCTTCCTTTGTATATGATTTATTTACACCAGGGGTGGGAACCTGTATTGTTGAAGACTTTCACGGCCGGAATCACTAGGGTGTTGTGGGTTTTCCGGGTTGTATGGTCGTGTTCCAGTAGCATTTTCTCCTGATCTGAAGATGCCATCCACAGATGCAGGCAAAATGTCAGGAGAAAATGCTTCTGGAACACCACCATACAACCCCAAAAACCTACAACACTCTCTGGGAACTATTTGAGTTTAAGCAAAAGGAGCAGCAGTGGCATAGTGGTTAAGAGCAGGTGCATTCTAATCTGCAGGAACTGGGTTTCATTCTCCGCTTTGCCACTTGAGCTGTGGAGGCTTATCTGGGGAATTCAGCCTGTGCACTCCCACACACACATGACCTTGGGCTAGTCACAGTTCTTTGGAGCTCTCTCAGCCCCACCCACCTCACAGGGTGTTTGTTGCAAGGGGGGAAGGGCAAGGAGATTGTAAGCCATTTGAGTCTCCTACAGGAGAGAAAGGGGGGATATAAATCCAAACTCCTCCTGCTCCTGCTCTTTCTTCTTCTTCTTCTTCTTCTTCTTCTTCTTCTTTTTCTTCTTCTTCTTCTTCTTCTTCTTCTTCTTCTTCTTCTTCTTCTTCTTCTTCTTCTTCTTCTTCTTCTTCTTCTTCTTCTTCTTCTTCTTCTTCTTCTTCTTCTTCTTCTTCTTCTTCTTCTTCTTCTTCTTCTTCTTCTTCTTCTTCTTCTTCTTCTTCTTCTGTGCTACAAATACAGCTGAGATGGGAGGATCTTCAGATCTTAAGCAATTTTTGCCCTGCACTTCAGTCTTATACGAGCCTTAAGACAGCCCTTCTTCTTCTTCTTCTTCTTCTTCTTCTTCTTCTTCTTCTTCTTCTTCTTCTTCTTCTTCTTTTTCTTTTTCTCCTCCTTCTCCTTCTCCTTCTCCTCCTCCTCCTCCTCCTCCTCCTCCTCCTCCTCCTCCTCCTCTGTCTCCTTCTCTCTCCTTCTCCCCCTCCACCTCCTCCCCTTCCTCCCCCCTTGTCTTGAAAGCCCCTTGTCGGGGTTGCCATACTTTGGCTGCAACTTGACAGCGCTTTACACACACAGTAAATAATCCATCTAATATGTAATGTGAGAAGAGTGAGAGAGAGAGATGGAAAAAAAGAGAGGCTATACTCAGATGTTTGGACTGACCTCTGTCCATTCTGGCTAGGCGTGAGTTCCACTTGTCTGGCTGGCTGGCACCCTGCCTTCTTCTCTTCCTCCTCTCTTGGCATGGAGAGCTTGGCTGACTGCTTCCTGAATTCAGCAACCTTGCCTTTTAATTGGGGAGGTCGTGGCTGAGAGGTAGAGCATCTGCTTGACTTGCAGAAAGTCCCAGGTTTGATCTCTGGCATCTCCAGTTAAAAGGATCAGGCAACAGGTCAGGTGGATGACCTCCCTTCAAGACCTTGGAGAGCTGCTGCCAGTCTGAAATAACAGTATTGACCTGGAGCACAGGTGTCAAACTCACGGCCCTTCATATGATATGGACTACAGTTTCCATCATCCCCTGCCAGCATGATGCTGGCAGGGGATGATGGGAACTGTAGTCCATAACATCTGGAGGGCCACGAGTTTGACACCTATGATGGAGGGACCAGAGGCGTGACTAGGGAAAATGTAGCCCGGTGCAAAATCTGTGTTTTCCACGCCCCCTTACCCCCCCGCATGGCCGGCTGCCCTTCCTTACCACAACCAAATGACTTTTTTTGCACCAGGTCTTGAAGTCAATGTTTGGGCCCCAGGGGAAGGAGGAGGGGTGTGGGCGTGATTTTTCCACCCCCGCATGACTAAATGGCCACAGCCCAGGGACATTTGACCCCATATGTCCCCCTGGGCAGTATGCCTGTGGGAAGGACTGATGGTCTTATTCAGCTTCTTCTGTTCCCTTATGTTTGGATTTATATCCCACCCACTTTTCTCTTCTGTAAGGAGACTCAAGGTGGCTTACAAGCTCCTTTCCCTTCCTCTCCCCACAACAGACCCCTTGTGAGGAGGCAGGTGGGGCTGAGAGAATTCTGAGAGAGCTGTGACTAGCCCAAGGTCACCCAGCAGGAATGTAGGAGTGCGGAAACACATCCGGCTCACCAGATAAGCCTCTGCCACTCAGGTGGAGGAGTGGGGAATCAAACCCGGCTCTCCAGATTAGAACCCACCTGCTCTTAACACTACACCACACTGGCTCTCTGTGCGGCATCTGAATGCAGGTGCCTGGTCAAATGAGAGTCTGCATCCTCCCCATAACAAATTAGCTTCTAAAGCAACATTAAAGTTCTGGTTTAGAAGCCCAGTTTGTCAGGAGGAAGCAAGCTCCAATTTGCCCAGGTTGCTTCCATTTGGACTTCACTGCAAATCGGTCCATTTTTGGTGATGGTGGGGGAACTGGAGACTTTTAAAACCAGTGAGCCTTCAATCATGCTCAGTGGATGAAGGAAGACACTAGGAGGGTGGGGTCATGCAAGTATGGCAAACAAGCCAGGTTTGTGCTCATCCGGAATGCAGCTGTAGTCAGGCTTCAAGTTATCCTTATTCATAAGTGAGGCTGCCTGCAAACATACCCAGCACTAATTAGTTTTCCATTTCAAACGTACAACTTGTTTTCCTTTAAAGCGTATCTATGGGGCAAGTCTCAATGGGAGATGAAACCACATATGGCCATTCAAATATTATGGAGCCAGACAGATCCAGCCTCCCACTGGCCATCCTTGACTTACAATACACACGATGCAGTTCCCAGTTATGAGTATGCTATTTCTTGGAGTGTTGGATGAGTAGCTGATCTGTAATGTATTGTTCATCCATTAAACCAAATGTGTTTGTGAAGATGCCTTTAAAAACACGGTGGGGCACGGTGGGGTAGGGGAGAGCAATCAGACGCCATCTGCATTTTATTTTTTAATGGGTTCTTGCTATGATGAATATTGATGTTTTAAATTATGTTTTTATGTCTGTTTTAAAACTGTTGTTCACTGCCCAGAGTCCCAATTGGCCATGCTGGCAGGGGCTGATGGGAATTGTAGTCCATGAACATCTGGGGTGCCATAGGTTGGCCATCCCTGCCCTAGGCGGAGGGTGGTATACAAAACCAATAAAATAAACAAAATTAAATTAAAAAGACAGTGCTCTCCACTAGATCTATATGTCTGGCTCAATTTCCAAGAGTTTAGTAGGGATGTGTTGTCAGAACTTTATACATTGTGATCCTCACATCAGAGCTGACTTATGACAACTCTGGTAAGGCTTTCAAGACAAGAGACATTCAGAGGTGGTTTGCCATTACTTGCTTCTGCTTCCTGTGAAGGTCTCCCATCAAATTACAAACCAGGGTCAACCCTACTTAGCCTCTGAGCTCTGATGAGATCAGGCTAGCCTGGGGCTATCCGGATCAGGGCACTATAGTCTGTTTCAGATAAAGATTCTAGCTTGGTCAGTTGAGGTGCAGCAGCTGAGAAAATTGTATGCCTCCGTATTAGAATACAGTCCCAAATGAATATGAGAATTATAATTCATTTTTATGTGCTGCCTTTGTCAAAACAATTGTTCTGTGCATTACTGAACATGGTACTTTGATACAAGAGCATTTATAGTTAATTAAGTGACTATCACTAATACTTTCAAATGGGTAAGAGCTAGGTAGGCATTAGGACTCAAGTGGAGTATTCTACAACAAAAAAAGTCTGACATGTTTGTATATACAGCCCTACTAACATCTTTTTCGGAAACAGGCTGATAGCATCTTTGAGATCACCAAGACTGTTGATGTGTAAAGTCCTGCTATCTGAAATAAAATCTAGCTTATTTAGAAGAGTGTTTCCCATTAAAACCAATGAATATGACTCCAGGGTTGATTTCTTAATGCAACTACCTTTGCACTTGATAACAATGAATCAGGAGGCAGATTTTTTAATGACATATGGTCCGATTCTGAACCCAATGTCTTTTCTTTCTGTGCATATCTAGTACTTGATTCTATGTCCTTCCTGTTGCGAGAGCAGTGTTTCAGAGGTGTAGAAAAGGAGAAAAGTGCCCAGTGCACTGGTGCGTCCTCTGCCCTGTTCTGCCCCTGCCCGCCATGCCCCTGCCATGCCCCAACAGGGGTGTGCGCCCAGTGTGTTGTGCCCCCCCAGTCCCCTTGGAGCTACGCCTCTGCAGTGGTTACAATGTCCAGCAGATCTGGGAGACCCAGGTTTGAATGATGCTGGGTGACCTTGGACCAGTCACCCACTCTCAGCCTAATCCATCTCAGAAGAGAGGAGACTGATATAAACTGCTTTAAATCCCTATTGGGGACAAAGGTGGCGTTTAAAAATAAATACACTGTCAGAGCTAAAAATAGTTTCAGCGGGTGGCAGCCATGTTGGTCTGCAATAGAGTAGCTAAACTTAAGAGACCACCAAGACTTCAGTCTGTAAGCTTTCGAGAGTCAAAGCTTCCCTCTCATATCTGATGAAGCAAACTTGACCCTCCAAAGCGTTTGATCCCAAAATCTTGTTGGTCTCTAAAGAGCTGGGAATGCCATTACCTGAATGTTTAGGTTTGCTGGAGCATCTGATGGAACTGTAACTGACTATTTAATCAATGGTTCCATGGCTGATAGAGTGCAATAGACTAACTGAAAGACCATGACTCAAGTATCTCCTTGATAACAAGCTCTGCGTGAGGTCCTAGGCAAGCTGCATTGGATTAGTGATTAAGAGCAGGTGTACTCTAATCTGGAGGAACCAGGTTTGATTCCCTGTTCTGCCACTTGAGCTGTGGAGGCTTATCTAGTGAACCAGATTAGCTTGTGCACTCCAACACACGCCAGCTGGGTGACCTTGGGCTAGTCACAGTTCTTCTGAGCTCTCTCAGCCCCACCTACCTCACAGGGTATTTGTTGTGAGGGAGGAAGGGAAAGGAGATTGTAAGCCCCGTTGAGTCTCCCATAGGAGATAAAGGGGGATATAAATCAAACTCTTCTTCTTTCCTCACAAATTCCTAAAATGTTTTCAAATCAAGATGTATCTAGGAATAATGTAGTCCAGTGCAAACTTTCTGCCCCTCCCCCCCGTATGGGCGGCTGCCCTACCCCACCAGGTCTTGAAGTTAGTGTATGACTAAATGGTAGGTCCCTGTTTTCAGTCCCCCATTTTATGAGTTATGTCTGCACTCACCCCCCGAAATCATTTCTGGCTGTCATTAGGTGATTTTTCCTCTTTTTAAAAAAATTCTGGGCTGAATTGATGCTTTACAGCCTCATTCTGTATTCTATACTCATATACTCAATGCTTCAAAGATTGCCTGCCACCCCCAAATAAAAGAACAGAGAAATGCTGCAAATAAACAAGAGAGAGGGAACTGAGTGAGCTCAGAAAATGACTCCCAGGAGGAAGTTCTGGAAAGCACAGAAGTGTGGGAAATAAATCGTACAGCCACTGAAGAAGTTTTCAAAACGATTCAGGCAGAAAATCATTTTAAAAATGACTCATTTGAAATGTTTTGAGACTGGAAATAAAACGTTTGGGAGTAAAAAAAGATGTGGAATTCCACGGAGGAAATTGTTTATTTTCTGCTTCAAAACATTTATAAAGGTTTGTGCAGATACCTTTCTCTCTGTCTTTGACCTCTAGCAGCAGTAGACTACATTGCTGACCTGTTTTACAGGCTTGTTTTCAAGATGACTGATAACATTGCTTGTGCACGAATTTGTGCCATATACATTCTATACGTTCCAAAGTGCCATATACATTCTAATCTCTTACAAAGCTTGAGCCAGGGACTTCTAAACTCATAGTTCTTGGCCACTGTATTATACACCATTCTCTTTTACACTGGTTCTCACAAGAAGGCAGATTCTTCCTTCTTTGCATAATAAATATTGATTGGAAGTTATAATGCTGTTTCCTACTGTCTGGATCTGATGCTCAGTTCCTCTTCTGCACTGCTTCTGACTGAATGTTCTCCTGGACAGGAGCATTTTCGATTAACTGCTGTGGAATAATGGGCAGGGGAAAACATAGAATGAGTTGCAGATATTCAACATCTGCCTCCCCCTACCCACAGGTCTTTCAGGAGAATCCACACACATTTTTAATTTCTGACCCAACATTTTCCACATGTCTGTCACAGTGGGAAGACTCCCAGAAGCACTCCTGTGAAGGAAAGTTTTACATCAGAAGAGACACTTGTAAAGCAGAGTGATATTTCAGCTCGTGAAGATGAGGGAGAAAGCTAGGGGAGAATTTCAGCAGTTCTGTCGAGATGGGATTAGCCAAAGACTTGACAAATTTATGTTTTTCTACTGCCTGCAGAAAGGTAGAACAACAGGGAATTCTAGAATGCATCGTAGGCGGACACCCACTTGCTTTCTCAGTTCCACAGGACTCAGAGAAACATATGCTTCAGGTTTATGATTCTTCAACTCCTCTCTCACAGAAATGAATGTGCACCTGAGAGATGTGGAGAATCATTTGGCAAGCACCTGTCCGGCAAACTGTTCTCCATTGCAGCGTCCACAGCTTCTATTTTGATGCCGCAGGCTTGGGATATCATACCACTCTTGTTATGAAGCATGAAACCGACATACATGCAGTTATAAACACTTGCTATATAAGCAAGGGAACTGGTATTCAAAAGGCATTGTGCGATTTTCTTTAGCATCTACCAATCTTTATTGATAAGTCCGTACAGAAACATCATCCGTACGTACTTCACAAATATAGTTATGATGACAGGCACTTTAGGGGAGAATTTTTTGCCCCTCTGAAGATGGCAATCTGGGGAATCGTGGAATGAAAACAGACTTGGACGAATCCAAATTGACAGTGCTGCATGTTGGTTGGGCATGATGTAATCTTTCCAAACAGCGTCTCTCAAACTGATGGATGTTTTCCAGGTGGGAAAATGGCAAAAAATGTTCCACCAACTGCTGCCGTAAAGTTCAGTCCAAGAATGCTGTTAAAATGGCAGAGACTCCCTTCTATTTTAATAAGCTTCAAATGTCTTTTTGCCTAAACTGAGCTGTTGTGATCAAAGGGAACCGAGTTTTTTTTTCCATGAGAATCAGATTGCTTATTAGCCTAGGGATGCCTTGAATTTTGTATTGAATGCATTTGTCAGTGAAGCTTTCTGATTGTCAGCTGGGACAACCAGACATGAGCAGATCTCCAGTTCTATTCAGTTTGACAGTGAAGAGCTCGAATGCCTGCTAAGTAGGTTTTCAAAATTATGCATGTGCAAAAATAGTGCCAGCTCAAACAGGCCGGCAGGCGTTATCATTGCTAAAGGCTACTGAGATCAGGGTTCCCCATTGTGGTGCCTGTTGGCACAGTGGTGCCTGCCAGTACTTCCTTTGGCACCCAGCAAGCTCTTTAGAAAGTGGGTGGGGTCATTGTAAGGCAGGGCATGTTATTCACCACCCTTATTCAAATTCAAGCATTTTCCACTGGCGTATTTTATTTATGTAACTTTATTAAATTTATATCCCGCCAGCGTGGTGTAGTGGTTAAGAGCAGGCAGATTCTGATCTGGAGAACCATGTTTGATTCCCCACTTCTCCACCTGAGAAGCAGGGCTCATCTGGTGAACCAGATGTGTTTCCACACTCCTACATTCCTGCTGGGTGACCTCGGGCTAGTCGCAGTGCTTTGGAACTCTCTCCGCCCCACAAGGCATCTGTTGCAAGGAGAGGAAGGGAAAGGAGCTTGTAAGCTGCACTGAGACTGCTTACAGGAGAGAAAGCTGGGGGTATACATCCAAACTCCTCCTCCTCCTCCTCCTCCTCCTCCTCCTTCTTCTTCTTGACCAAAGTTGGGCTCAGGGGGGTGCACATGCAAGTTAAAAACATTTAATGACAAAATACATTTTCCATAAAACTAACCCTAAGATCCAAACTGAACACCCATAGATGGTGGACAAACAGCAGCAACACCCCAAGCTTATGATATATATCCTTCCCATTTCAGCAAGGTCTATCCTTTTGCAGTTATTATTCAAAATAACTTATAGGTGTAAGAAAGTTTTCCCCTGTATGTTGCCCCTTCTTGCTGCAAAAGTTTTCTTTTTGTCTTCAGAGCATTGTCAAATCTGGATTCACCTGTGGACCACCAGCTACTTCTCCTTGGATACTGGTCTTCTTGCTATGATCACAAAATCGACATTCTCCAAACTTCCTCCCTACAAAGTTACTGACACCAAGATCCTCTGAAGCCTGATCTTGTCTGTTTTCCAGCTGCTGTCTTGTTTTTATGTCAGTTTTACAGTTTTGTGATATACAAGCACACTGCTTGCTGATTACAGATTTTGCTCTTTTGGCTGTTCTCTGTTTACTTCATTTAGTCAGATCAAACACAAGAGCAGACTGCATCAGGGCTTGCTGATAACCACCCCACCTCCATTGTTTGTTTGTTTGTTTGTTTTTGTTTGTTTATTCATTTTATAAACCACCCACCCCCAGAGGGCTCTGGGCAGTGTACAACATAAAGGAAAACACAACATGCAGGAAGAGCACAAGCAAAATTACAAATATAAAATAAATATAGCTCTACAACATTAAAATAATAACTAAAACCAAGTAAACACAGCATACATAGATTAAACAGTGTCTGACAATTTAAAAAAAAACCTGGAGAGGGGAATGGAAGGCCCCATAGATGCAATAGGGCCACCTAATTAAAGGGGGGGGGGGCGCCATCAGCGGCCAGCCTCCCCAGAATCTACTTAGGCAATATACTATATCAGCTCAGCATTTCCAAAAAGGTAGCCGTGGTAGCCTGTTGCAGTAGAAATAAACACAAGTCTTGTGGCTCTTTAAAGACTAATAAGATTTTATTCTTGGTTTGCTTTCATGGGCCAGTTTTCTTCTCCTGCTTTGTGAACAGCATTTAGGATTAGAATCTCAGAGTCAGATAAAGTGTGGCTTATTTATTTAGAAGAAGAAGAAGAAAAAGAGTTCGGATTTATATCCCCCCTTTCTCTCCTGCAGGAGACTCAAAGGGGTTTACAATCTCCTTGCCCTTCCTCCCTCACAACAAACACCCTGTGAGGTAGGTGGGGCTGAGAGAGCTCAGAAGAACTGTGACTAGCCCAAGATCACCCAGCTGGCGTGTGTTGGAGCGCACAAGCTAATCTGATTCACTAGATAAGCCTCCACAGCTCAAGTGGCAGAACAGGGAATCAAACCTGGTTCCTCCAGATTAGAGTACACCTGCTCTTAATCACTAATCCAATGCAGCTTGTCTAGGACCTCACGCAGAGCTTGTTATCAAGGAGATACTTGAGTCATGGTCTTTCTAGTTCACAGTTAGTCTATTGCACTCCATCAGCCATGGAACCATTGATTAGATAGTCAGTTACAGTTCCATCAGATAAGCCTCCACGGCTCAGGCGGCAGAGCTGGAATCAAACCCGGTTCCTCCAGATTAGATACCCGAGCTCTTAACCTCCTACACTACTGCTGCTCCTTTTTATTTATTTACTTACTTATTTTATTAACTTATTCACTTCATTTATATCTTGCCTGTAGGCAAGAATGGTGTGTAGTGGTTAAGAGCAGTGGACTCCATTCCCTACTCTTCCATATGAGCTGTGGACTCTGGTGAACCAGGTTTGTTTCTCCCCTCTTCCACATGGTCTGCTGAGTGACCTTGGGCTAGTCACAGTTCTCTCAGAACTCTCTCAGCCCCATCTGCTTCATAGGGTGCCTGGTATGGGGAGGGGGAGGTGACTGTAAGCTGCTTGGAGACTCCTGAATGGAGAAAAGCAGGTTATAAAAGCCAACTCTTCTTCTTTCTCCCTGGTGGGAATCCAAACTAGTTTACATCACTGTCCTTTTTTCCATTTGGTCCTTACAACAACCCTGTGAGGTAGGTTAGACTCAAAGAACTATTCCAATGCTATCATGAGTTAAACTGTTGTTGGCTACCTCCTAAAAATAGAGAGTCAAGGCTGGGGCACTCCTCTCTGGGGAGGTTGTCCTATAACTGTGGGGCTCCTACTGAAAGGTCTTCTCTCTTGTACCAACCAGAGATGGTTCTTTGACCAATGGGACAGTCAAGAGGGCTTCTCCTTGTGATCTTAGTTCCCAGTAAGGAACCCTATAGATGAAAACAACTCTTCAGCAGGAGCAGAATGAGGGGAAACTGCACCTGGGGCATGCACGCACCCTGCATCCCTGCTGCAGTGCCGCCCGGTCCAGCCCCAGAACACCCCCGGAATGCCTCCTCCGTGGCTCCACCCAGGGCATCACCCCCCCTGTCCCGTGGGTGCTACGCCACTGCACTTCAGATACCCTGACCCAAGCCATGTAGAACTTTAAAGGACAAAAACAGCACTCCCTCCCAATCCACAGAACTGTCTGTATGCATTAGGGTATTCATTCATTATTACGTTATGTGCGTAGATGGATAGATAGATAGACAGACACCCCCGCGCGCACACATACACACAGAGTGTGTAATCTGATCTGAATTGCATAAACTAGGCCAGTGATGGCGAACCTTTTTGAGACCGAGTGCCCAAATTGTAACCCAAAACCCACTTATTTATCGCAAAGTGCCAACACGACCATTTAACCCGAATACTGAGGTTTTAGTTTAGAAAAAAACGGTTGGCTCCGAGGCGTGTGTTACTTGGGAGTAATCTTCGTGGTAGTTGGTGGCTCTGCTTTGAAGCAACCGTGCAAATCTTCCAACGGTGAATCACGACCCTAGGTGGGTTTACTCAGAAGCAAGCCCCATTGCCAGCAACCAAGCTTACTCCCAGGTGAAGGATTGCATTTTAGTTCTTTGCATAAAAACCAGTAGGGTTTAACAGCACTTAACAGAGTTACCTACACTGCTTCCCCAAAAGTAGGTCTTAAATTTAATGCTAATAATCAAGCCCAGCAGCCCAGGCCTGCCTAGATGTGTCTGGGTGTGTGTGTGTGTGGGGGGGGACTCTGTTTGCATGTGCCCACAGAGAGGGCTCTGAGTGCCACCTCTGGCACCCGTGCCATAGGTTCGCCACCACTGAACTAGGCTGATCTTGGCAGCTTTTGGAAGATAAGCAGAATCAGCCCAACCTAGAATTTGGGTGAGAGATCACCAAGGAAGCGCACTGTAACTATTCAGAGGGTGGCAATGGCAAACCACCTCTGTACATCTCTTGCCTTCCAAACCCTGGGGAGGGGTTTTTTTTTGCCATAAGTGGGTTTCAACTTGATGGGGGAGAGTAGTGCCACAAATGTTAACTTGTCAATATGACATAGTGACATAGAAAATAATGGGTACCTGCATCAAGGAGCTTTTACAATAAAATACAACGGGGTGGGGGGGAGAGGAAATGGATGGGACGTAAATTGAATCATGGCTAACATGAAGAAAATATGTGCAAATGCGACTATGCATATTTCATAGGGATTTGTACTAGCTCATCAAATATGAATCAAACCTGTGACTGTCCCGTGCACTGCGATCGCTATTACAATGGATGCAAATTGAAAAGTCAATAATATTTGATAACGTTTAGGGCTTTGGCTATTATTTTGGTGCTTGACCTTCTACCTTAGAGTTCGTCAGCGAGGAGAAATGTGACTCAGCAGATATATTTAGTTGACATGGAAGTTTTGTAGTCAGCAGAGTTTCACACCGACAACGCCATTAAAGTGCACTGACTGCACATTTTGCTTTTTCAGGGTGTCAACATCGGTCGGCTGCTGGCTTTGATTTGAGTCTTCCTTGGCTGGGGCTTGTGTTGGCTTGCTTGTGTGCTCTCTCCCTCATGCAGAACATAGTAGTTGCAGGCCAAATATTTTGCTTTTTTGGCAGGTAAGCTGGGGGGCAAATGCAACAAATGCCACCCCTAAATGATAGGCAACGCTATTGCTGGAGCAGTCACCCAGGCCCTTCTACACATGCGGAATAATGCACTTTCAATCCACTTTCACAATTGTTTGCAAGTGGATTTGGCTATTCCACACAGTAAAATCCAGCTGCAAAGTGCATTGAAAGTGGATTGAAAGTGAGTTATTCCGCCTGTGCGGAAGGGGCCCAGTGAAGCAGCCCATGAAGGTGACAGGCAATAGATTCCATGAGTAGTTACATTGTGGAATTCACTGCCACTGGATGTAGCCATGGCCAGAAGCACACATAGCTTTGAAAGGAGATTCACTAAATTCTGCAACCCATGGCTCTCCAGATGTTCATAGACTACAATTCCCATCAGCCCCTGCCAGCATAGCCAATTGGCCATGCTGGCAGGGGCTGATGGGATTTGTAGTCTATGAACATCTGGAGAGCTGCAGGTTGCAGACCCATGCACTAGATTCTTGGAGCAGGGGCCCATCAGTGGCTAGTAGCCATGGTGACCACAGGGATCCTCCATAAACGAAGGAAGCAAATCTCCGAATACCAGTGGTAATAGGCACCATCAGTGGGAAAACCTTGGCCTTTGTGTCCTTTTGATGTCCCTCCAGGGTAACAACTGCTATGTGAAACAGTATGGTCTACCATTGGTCTGATCTAGCAGGGCACATCATGATCTTAGGCACAGAGAAGCAACAGTTTTGCTTGTATAAGCTGGCATGCAGGAACACAGTTCTGCTGACTGGGGATTGGAAACAAATGCTATACGCCTTGGCTCCAGGGTTCCAGGCAAGTATCTAATGTAACACCTCCTCTCCCTGAGGTGTGTGTATTGGAATCAGCGACAGTAGCCCAAAATAGAGACAGACAGACCGACCAAAGGCCAAATCAGAGGCTGTACAAGGGATAGTAATGAGGGATCTGAGATATCTTGGCACTTTTAATTTTCCTTAAAAGCAGCCACTGGGGGAATTGGAAGAGGGTACAATTTTTCCCATGACTGCTATTAGCCCCAGTAGGAGGAAAAAGACATGCAAACTGTTTTTAGGCAATTAAACCAAGATCCACACTAGATATTATGAGGTTTGTGTAACCACACATACAAATAAAAGTAGATGGTAGAGGGCTATAGTTAAACATGTAGGTGAGAAGAAAGAAACTCGATTCCATTCTGTGTCTTATATTATATTCTGGTACTTTATTTTTTTTTCCTCCTTTGGTTCAGGTGCTAAAAAAAGACCTGACTTGGAGCAAGGTGTACTTGAAAGTAAGTCCAATGTTATTCAGTGGGGTTTGTTTACCCACAGGAAAGTATGCTGTTCCTAAAACAATTCACCCATTTTAGTTCCCTGAAAAAAAAAATGACCATTTAGCTGGAAATGTCTTGACTGGCTGATAGCCTGAACAGCAAACATTTATCATTTCCTGAAGTCTGAAGTTTTATATTTAGATGTAGTTGTTCATTAACATCCAAATGACTGGAAGTAAACTTATGCCCAGTTTGTTTGTGTCTCCAGTATATACACATTTCAGAAGTTCTGTTTACCGTTCTAGTGTCCTAGAACTTCCATCAGCAAATGATCAAAGTGTTAGCATACCTGCACTTGACTACTTTGTTACCTAACAGTAAAGCTCTGTAAGGGTCCATAACATGACTTCCAATAAGTTATAAAACCACAATACGGAAAGAAACACCCAAATCATTGAACAGAGTGGGAAAAATCAAATACATGCCAGCCAGCATAAAGGGCAGGGGGAGAGGGAGGGAATAATCAAGCCTCAAACACCAGCCTTAAGATTAATACACAACTGGTTGTTGTGGCCTTTCTGGGTTGTGTGGCCATGGTCTGGTAGAACTGGTTCCTAACCTTTTGCCTGCATCTGTGGCTGGCATCTTCAGAGGTATATCACAGAGAGAAGCGTGTTACACACTGTGTCCAGGAACAAGATCTACCAGAACATGGTCACACAGCCCAGAAAGCCCACAACAACCAGTTGAGTCTGGCAGTGAAAGCATTCGACAATACATTAATACACAACCCTTTTCTGCTTATTATCTAACAACACCATTTCTTCTCCTTATCTAACACCACAGCGAGACAGAGCTGAATGGGTCTAGAAAGGGAATTGTGCAAGATGCAGTGACCTGTGATGGTTAAGAGACTCATCCGGAGGCGGACAGGGGCGTGGCAGGGTCACAGGGCGCACACATGCCCTGGGCGCAGTTCCCCCTCGCTCCGCCCCTGCATGCAGAATCATCCTGTGACTAACCGAAGGTCACCCAGCAGGCTTCATGTGGAAGAGTGGGGAGAGAATCAGATTCGATTCCCCACTCTTCCACATGAAGCCTGCTGGGTGACCTTGGGTTAGTCACAGGATGATTCTACATGCAGGGGCAGAGCGAGGGGGAACTGCGCCTGGGGCATATGTGTGCCCTGCACCCCTGCCACACCCCTGTCCACCCCGCCCCCTCCCCCTTCCTCCATGCCCTCGCCACACCCCCACAGAGATGCACACCCAGTGCGTCACACCCCCCTTCCCTTGGCGCAACACCACTGTCTGCATGGACCAAGTAGAACAGGTTGAGGCCCTTTTAAAAAACATTTTTCGGGAAATTCCCACAGAATTCGCCCCCAAAATGCTGCAAACCTCTTTTAGTGGTCAGAACCCAGGTTAAATGAAAATCGCTAATTTAGTGACTTTTTTCATTAACACGGGTTGCAAACGCTTCCTGCTTGCCTGTGCAAACTATGGCAACAGGAAGCATTCAATCCCCACTCCCTTCCCTCCACCATTAGGATGGATCCCCCGGGCAGCTGTCATTAGAGGGGGTACTCTAATAGGTGGCCACCATACTGTGCAGGTAGGTGGGGGGGAGGGGATCCTTGGCTGCATGATTCACATGGAAACACAGTGTTTCCCAGCAAACTGTGCTGCTTCCTGTCTCCACGATCCCAGAAATCCCGGCTGGCCACTTCAGCTACCATGCAAATGGCGGCAGAGGCAGCAGAAATGGGTTTCATGAACCCATTGCTACCTGTGCAGAATCAGCCACAGTTTTCTCAGAACTCTCTCAGCTCATGTGGAGGCAGGCAATGGGAAACCACCTCTGAAGATCTCTTGCCTTGAAAACCCTATGGAGGTGTCATAAGTCAACTGTGACTTGAAGGCACACACCCAGAGAAATGACCAGACCCAACAAACCATATAAGAAGGGTTGGATTAATATCCCCTTTTCCCTCCTGTAAGGAGACTCAAAGGGGCTGACAATCTCCTTTCCCTTCCCTCTCACAACAAACACCCTGTGAGGTAGGTGGGGCTGAGAGAACTGCTACAAAGAACTGTGACTAGCCCAAGGTCACCCAGCTGGCATGTGTTGGAGTGCACAGGCTAATCTAGTTCACCAGGTAAGCCTCCACAACTCAAGTGGCAGAGTGGGGAATCAAGAAACAAGGAGCAGGAGGATGTCCTGTGGAGCTATGAAGGCACTAAATAGCATGGCACAGCGCTCAAGGCTGTTCATTGTATACTAAAAAACTGAGTAACGTATGTAAAGTATGCAAACGTACCCTGGGCCCTAAGGAAAAGTATGGGAACTAAGTCAGATGCCAGCAAACACCATTCGACGAAATCACTGACTTGCAAAAATCCACTGATCATTATATAATTAGGAAATTGCTAGGATAATAGATAAGAGAACCATTTGTGTTGTGAAACCTATTTGAGAGCCAGCATGGTGTAGTGGTTAAGAGCAGGTGGATTCTAATCTGGAGAACCAGGTTTGATTCCCCACTCCTCCACCTGAGTAGCAGAGGCTTATCTGGTGAACCAGATGTGTCTCCGCACTCCTACATTCCTCCTGGATGACCTTGGGCTAGTCCAGGGGTCTGCAACCTGCGGCTCTCCAGATGTTCATGAACTACAATTCCCATCAGCCCCTGTCAGCAAGGCCAATTGTAGTTCATGAACATCTGGAGAGCTGCAGGTTGCAGATCCCTGGGCTAGTCACAGTTCTCTCAGGACTCTCTCAGCCCCACTTGATTCACAAGGTGCCTGTTGTGGGGAGAGGAAGGGAAAGGATCTTGTAAGCCACCTTGAGGCTCCTTACAGGAGAGAAAAGTGAGGTATAAATCCAAACGCTTCTTCTTGTTGCTTTCTGATTTGTGCTATTGCCTCTGTGTGATTTTGCAGAGAGAATAATTCACAAATATAATATGTACATGAGATTCAACAAAAAGGGGACGCTGTCTTCCATGCAGGCCAGCTAGTAACAGTACAATGGTATTACTCCCAGCCTAATAAGTCATGACAAAAACTTACTGTACATAAGACAGGAAGACAAGTGAGAATGATGGTTGCTAAAAACCACCCAGACTTTGGGGAAATGTTGCAGGTGCTCTCAATAGTTTCTCTGGACTTCTTCAGTCACGAAGACATAAAAATAAATAAGCACATGGCAGGAGAACTTTGGAGAGCAGCTCTGCCAAGTAACCTGACTGCTAAGTTAAGTAGTATATCTCTACTATCAGGTGCAGGGAGCCAAAAAAAGTGAGTGGCTGCTGTTGGAAGCAAAGTGCTGATGGACTTATCAGCGGAGCTTAAAGATGAGAAGATTTAGTAATCTTCTTGCACTCACTGCAACCTCCTACCACACTTGGAAAAGAATACTCTCCACACATGTTCTTTCCATAGGAAGGTTTTACTTTAGCAGTTACACTTTTACTTTAGCAGGTTTTTTACTTTAGCAGTTTACTTTTTTTACTTTAGCAGTTACACAAGTCTATTCTACACAAGACTATAAGGCTATACAGAACTCTTCAGCAAGAACAAAGTTCAACACATACAGAACAACTCAGTCTCAATCTCTATCTCAACTTAGCATAGCATAGCATATACAATGCATACATCCAATAGGATACTTTTCCCCTGTCCAGGCAACAGCCTCTCATTGGTCTAGAGTTACAGTTGAACTAACCAATCATGTTAAAAGTCCATTGTTGCTACTTCTTGCCTCTAGAGTGAATAGACTGACTGTCTCCAGCCTCGGGTTTGGCAAACCTCTGCTAACTTGAAATGACTCTTTTGTGAACTTTTACACTCTTTTTTAAAATATATCATGGCAGGACTTTGATCTGGTGGCAATGGTGGTGGAGAGAGCAGTTGACTTATGGCTACTTTGTAGGGTTTTCAAGGCAAGGCACCTTTGGTGATGATCTGCCATTGCCTGCCTCCAAGTGGGCTGAGAAAGTTTGGAGAGAACTATGGCTGGTCCAAGGTCTCCCAGCAGGTCTTGTGTGGAGGAATGAACCCAGTTCTCCAGATTAGAGTCTGCAGCTCAACATGCTGGCTCTGGTACAGCATGGCTATTCATAACATGTTCACCTGGAGAAGTGGCTGTGAACCATACAGTGGTGGAGTGCCAAGGGGTGTGTGTGCCGTTCCCCCTTTTCCCCGCGCCCCCTTGCGGCACCCCCACGGCACACACACACACCACCCCCCTTCCCACACAGTTCAGGCTAAAAACTGCCTGAGGAACTACAGTTCCCAGGAGACCTTGGGGCTCACAAGGTCTCCTGGGAAGTATAGTTTGTCAGGCAGTTTTTTCCCTGAATTGTGAAGAGGCCGCTTTTTTCAGCCTCAAGAAGTACTAGAAATAGAAAAAGAACATAGGTAAGTGTGGGAAGGGGGGCAGGGGTGTGTGCCACATGGGCGCCGCGGGGTGGGGGCACCACGGGGGGCCATGGAGGGGCAGAAGAAACTGACAGAGTAGGTGGTTTATCAGCGGAAAGGTGTGTTACCAGAGTAAGATAAGCGCTGTTGAAGACGGCTTGGCATGGCAGACGAATAACTCCACACCACACAGTAGCTTCACTTCAAAGAAGGATTTTACTTTCAAGTGCAAGCTATATACAGTAAAACCAAAGAACAAACCGGCAGCATACCTCGCAGTAAACAAGAAACCCTAACGGACACTGTACATTGATAGTGCTCTGATTATATACAATCACTGACAAATCACTGTGAAGGTCACTGCACTGGATCAGACTGGTTTGGTTCAGTTGCATCAGGCTTTGCCAACTGACCCTGGATGACAGGTGCTGTCATTCAATCACCATGATCTGCACACAAGATGCACACCATATTTATTTTGCTTCCCTGACAAAAACACACTGCACACCGGGTGCAGTTTGGCCCAGTTACGCCTCTGGAACCATATGCAGGAGTGTAGCTGTGTTCATCAGCTACACCCAAAGCAAAACAGATTCTCGTGACAAAGCTGTATTTCAGCCATGCTTTCATGATACTGAGACCATGTCATCAGATACAAAAGTAGTAGATTCTTGCTAGACAGATGTTAGGCTGACACCACAAGCATTTCTGATATTCTCACGTGACAAATTTAGAGAAACGACTGACATACTTTTCATGATTTCATTTGAATTGTACACAATTACATCTCACCAGGTCCTTTTGGTTTTCCATAGCCCTTTGTTCCTACTATTTATTTTTTGTTTGCACTCTCCTATTAGGGAGCCGGCAGCAGACTCCAGTCTGGAGAGCTGGGTTCCCCACTCCTCCACTTGAAGCTTGCTTGGTGACCTGGAGTCAATCTCAGTTCTTTGAGAACTCTCTAATTCCAAGGGAGGTAGGCAATGGAAAAGCACCTCTGAACATCTCTTGCCTTGAAACTTCTATGTGGTCACCATAAATCAGCTGTGACTTGACGGCAACCCCCCCCCCCCCCAATTACAGGCATTATGTCTCCTACTACCTACTGGGAAAATGCACTATACAGAATAATGCATTTTCAATCCACTTTCACAATTGTTTGCAAGTGGATTTGGCTATTCCGCACAATAAAATCCAGCTGCAAAGTGCATTGAACGTGGATTGAAAGTGCATTATTCTGTATGTGCGGAAGGGGCCTATGTGATGCACAGAATCTTCATTTTGTCTGGAAAGGGTAACACATTTTGCAGCTTCAGTACATAGAAATACATGTCCTCAAATGTTTTGAAGTTTATATTGTGGTTTATTGGATTTTGTTTAACTGTAATCATTAAATTAATGAAAGAACTGTTAAATTGAGAAAGTCTTTAAAATGTCATTGTTATTTGTTATTTGTTAAGTCTGATATTTTTACTGTTACTTGATATGTTTTGAAATTAACAAATAAACTTATATTTTTTAAAAAAGAAAATCTATGTTTAGAGTAGCACGAACAAAGTATGATAAGTATGTACAGACCTTACACAATATGATCCTACTTACAATAAGCTATACTCAGCAGTATAGACCACAGTCCTAATCATTTGTCCAAGTCTGTGGACCATTTTGTACTTATGCTACTTTAACAAATGCAAAACTAAACAAAACACACACACACACACACACAAACACCCTCTTACCATCTTTATTAATTCAACTTTATGGCACCTGACCAAGTCAGCTGTAGTCCATGGAAACTCACGTTAGTATAAAAGTTTGTGAGTCTTTAAGATGCCGCAAGACATCTGATTATTTTTGTTCCAAAATACATGTCATTTCTCTGGAATCCTCCATCAGTGATGGAAGCTGTCATATGCTTTCCGTGGGGCCACCAGTTAAAAATGCTCCATGTAGCAGCTCTAATAACTTAGTAGTCTTGTGTGATGTAGCAAGCTGAGCATTGCTGTGTAGTGAACTAAGCATCACTACATTCGTGCCAAAAGGGTGGGATATGCGAATGTTAACTATGTAGTTCTTTTTGTATGCTCTGCAGAATCGCATGGTAAATGTCTTCCTAAACAGTCACTTCAGGGCCTTAATGGTTGCTGATACCTAGCACAGCTTGTGTCTGATGTGCTCATTTCTGATGAAAAGGCTACTTCACAGCATATAGAGCAAAGACCTGTAATGTCAAGATGGGCCACATCTGTGAAATCAATATAAATTGCCTTGGTGGAATCTTCCTAACCTTTATAAAGTTCCGAGTCAGTCTTTTCTAATCCTATTTCCCATGCCATTCTGCAAAAAACAAAAGGCAGAAAGACAGAAAGAAAGAAAGACAGAAAGAAAGAAAGAAAGAAAGAAAGAAAGAAAGAAAGAAAGAAAGAAAGAAAGAAAGAAAGAAAGACAGACAGACAGACAGAAAGAAAGAAAGAAAGAAAGAAAGAAAGAAAGAAAGAAAGAAAGAAAGAAAGAAAGAAAGAAAGAAAGAAAGAAAGAAAGAAAGAAAGAAAGAAAGAAAGAAAGAAATGGTGTTCTATTAGTGTTATGAAACAGAGAGGTACATACTTCATTTCCAAGAACCGTGAAATTAGTACCATGGCCATTTTTGGCTTGTGTTTTTCAGATTGCAAAGTGCTAGATTGCAAACTACTTTTGCAATGGGAGTTTCGAAAACTGTGTTGTGGTATGGAAAACTGCCACTTAAAGAAGCTAACCAAAGCCTATCAGGCCACATTAAAATAGTTTTTTTTTCCTGGTTCTGATGCTTATTTTCTCCATATGTATACATCCAAGTTTCTGCATTTTCTCTAGACAACAAACCTTGCTACATTTTCCATAGTGCTTCTATAAGCCATGTTTACAGTGAAGAACCGCAACACTTCTAGAAAATGCAGCTTCAGATAAGCATGCTTTGGAAGAGTTCTGATGGGTTGTTAAGAACATAAGAACGAGCCTGCTGGATCAGACCAGAGTCCATCTAGTCCAGCACTCTGTTACTCGCAGTGGCCCACCAGATACCTTTGGGAGCTCACATGCAGGATGTGAAAGCAATGGCTTGCTGCTGCTGCTGCTGCTGCTGCTGCCGAACTCCTGGTCTGCTAAGGCATTTGCAATCTCAGAACAAGGAGGATCAAGATTTGATTGGATTGTTGCACATTTGATTGTTGCAAGTTTGATTGCTCCCTAACAGCCAAAAATATTTGCACACACAGAGAAAGCTAGGCTGAACCCTTCCTTACTCCAATATGCCAAGCATGCAGGCTTTTTTTGTCCATGTGTATATTTGTGTGTAAATGCTGTCAAGTTCCTTCTGATGACCTCACCAGCACGGTACAAATAAGGCAATTAAATATTTAAATAAAGGCAAACAAGTAACTAAGTACTTGCAGGATGCAGATAACTGGAAAATAGTCCAGTCACTCACTGGTTTTCCAGAACAGCTCATATCCAGTGACTGCTGGCCACTGACTTATCGATGCCCTGATGACCTGGGTAGCCCAGATTAGCCTGATCTCATAATATCTCAGAAGTGAATCAGGGTCAGCCCTAGTCAGTTCTTGGATGGGGAACCACCAAGGAGTGACAGGTGGGATGCAGAGGCAGGCAATGGCAACCTGTCTCTCTGTCCCTTTCCTTGAAAGCTCTATGGGGTCACCATGTTGACCGCACTTTGCGCCACAGCTATACAAGAGCATCATTGTTTGAGGATAGAAGCTGATTCTACAAACTTTTCAGGGAAGAATTAATATCTTTTGCCAATCACAGCAGGTCCCAAAGCTTCAGGGGATGATGAAGGGGCTACTGATCCAAACTTTTGATGGCCTGGGTCATTCTGGAGGTTGGAGGAGGGGGAAGGCTAGTTTCCACTGGGAGATAGTAGCCAAATATCTATTCTAATAAAGCATTGCAAATAATATATCCTTTTGGTTGTGAGAGCCTCCTACAAAGAATTTTTCTAAGCTACTATGTTATGGTTAGAGTGATGGCCTGTGGAAATCCAGGATCAAATTCTTGTTTGCTTACTGGGTGACCTTGGGCTGGTCCAGAGGTCTGCAACCTGCAGCTCTCCAGATGTTCATGGACTACAAATCTCATCAGCCCCTGCCAGCATGGCCAATTGGCTGATGGGATTTGTAGTCCATGGACATCTGGAGAGCCGCAGGTTGCAGACCCCTATGCTGGTCATTCTCAGGCCTACCTGACAAGGCTGTTGTGCGGTAGAGGAAACCTGAATTCCTTGGATGATGCCAGGAATTTTTTTCTGTGAAATGAACTAAAACTAATAAAATGTTGGGACCTCATCATGGTTCCTGTGAGTCTTAGAACATTGTTCCCTCTTGAGCCCTCGTGACATTTGGGTCCTCTCCAGCTCTTGTCATGATCATCAGCATCTTTTGAAAAATGAAACGTTGTTTTCACATGGAGAACGATTGTTAAGAGAACAGAACATTATTTGAGGAAGAAAGAGACATGCACAGAGAGGGATTGTTTCTCACAAGGTGTATGCACAATTTGTCCTGTTGATGTTTCTGGTCAGACAGGTTTGGGAAATAAATGAATTAATAACATGGCATCTGTAAAACCTGTTCAGTCAGTGAAAGTAGGATCTGCCGCTTGTTCAGTGCTTTCTCTTTCCAACTGGTTTTCCCTCTTGTCTACAAACTCAACTTTATGAGAAGAGAAAGATTCAAAAGGAATAAATAAACTTTAAAGAAAAAGCGTGCCCCGAGGTTTGTCCTGTAGACTTAAATCAGTTTCTCATTCTCCTCTATCCTTCAGCATTCTCCATTCTATAAATGGTAAGGCAAATGTGCATAGACCCCCCCTCCCTCCCCAGAAAAGACCAAAAAAAAGCAGTGAAAGCCGTGTTTCATACGATCTTTATCAGAATGTTTAACAGGATAGCCATAGTCCTAAGGAGAGCTGCACCACCGACTTCTGTTTAGGATTGACCTTAGGATTTACCGGCAAATAGTTTCCTGACCAAACTTGCTTAATTCTAGCAGCAGACCTCTTTTTGATTCTCTGTGTCCAGTCGGTGAATAAGATGGGCTCTGCAGTTATAAAGGGGATGTTTAAGTGAGCTTAGGCAAACATATGCAGATTGCTCATGGCAAAAGGAAGGATGCTGATGGAAAAGACTATTTCAAAATTGTTGTCCTTCCTTCTAAAATCACCAGTCCTGGGTCTTCCCTTCTTCCCACTGAAAGGCAAAGTTAAAAATAATTGAAAATTCAAGTGGGAGATCTCTAGATGTTTCCTCCGTAAATGGCCGTAGCAATGGGGAAATAGCTTTATTTAGTAAAGAAACAAATAAAAGGGGGAAAGAAAGTGTTCCATCCCATCATGAGCTGAAACAGATGAGCAATAAAATCAGCCCCCACTCCACCCCCTTTCATAAGGGAGAACCTTGGCATGAGCAAATCTTTGGAACTGGCCTTCAAGGTGGCCAAATAACCAAAGATAAATATTGGCTAGAATCCCCCTCACCCCCCATGTTATAGCTGAGAAGGAGCAAACGTCAGTGTACTGTGATAAAAGCTGGAGCGCTGGTGCGTTAGAGAGCAGAGAAGGCCTGGTGTGGGCAGCCAAGCAGGATGCAGGCCTTTGTGGACTAAATGCAGACTAAATCCAGCTTGGGGTTCAGTGGGAACTCTTTTTCCCTTCCCCGGAGTCTCAGTCGGGACAGCTCGCCAGGAAGATTTAAGGGTAGTGAGAAACTATCTGGGTGAGATACCAAGTGAGTGCTGGAGATTGGAGGCCATGTCTGTCTCAGCATCCTGGAACCGACAAAGGATTTTATCTGCAAAGGGGAAGATCTCCTCCTCCTCCTCCTCCTCTTCATCACATTTGAATGTCTTCCTTGCCACCCTCATTCTTCGCTGGCGAAGCTTCCAGGGGGATAGCGGTGGGGAAAAGTCCCTGGCAGTCAAAATAAGCAGGAACTGCTGCTTGGCGCTTCAAGACTCCCAAGGTTTCCTTTCCAACAGCAGCCTATGTGGACTAGAATGCCTTTCCTCTGTTTATGGGATCTTTGCTGGCTATGGTTTGTTTTGGAACTTCCCAACTTTGTAGCTGCTTTCGGAGGACTGAATGCCCTCTCTCTCTCTCTCTCTCTCTCTCTCCCCCCCCGCCCCCAGTTCCAACCCCCCTCCCATTTCCAATCTGGCAAAAGACCGTATTTTTCTGAATGGCCCACAAGTCGGCCGGAATGCTACATTTTACAGACAACCTGGGTGCATGTATACAAAACAGATGGCTTGAAAAAACGGCTGGATGGAGGTTCCTTATTGTAAAGGTATAGTGGTGAATGTATCGCATCTGTGTTACGCAAGGACACGTGCATTACCGGTGTAGGTGTATTGAGACTTACATGGCACTTTCAGGAAGAGAATGTTGCCTTTTACATTTGGGCTTTGCCTGTGCTGGTCTCAGCCCCACCCCGCCTTCTCCTAAGGACCATAGAGAAGACTTTGGATCAGACTTCAAGCGGGATCGTTGTACAACAGAACTGGCATTTCAGTAAACCTCTCCATTGCTCTTCCACCAAGACTGTGAAATGGTTGCGAAAGGCGCTGTCTTTCTTGGGAGATTATCAGACCCAGATATCTTCCCTTTGTGGTCAGAGCCATTAGGCAATGTCCAGATACTAGTATGGTCCCATCACATGGTTCAGTTCTGTGCATGCCTACTTAGAAGTAAATTCCTAGTAAATTCAGTGGGGCTTCTTTCCATGGGGAATATTCATAGAAGTGCCAGATAAACTTCTTGAGAACATGTCTCAGGCCAGGAGACCTCAAATGTATTTTCTGGAAAGCGTCAATTTGAACTGACAGGAATCAAATCAAAGTGTGTTAGAGTGGAAATAAACTTCTGGCTGCAAAGTTCTCATTCTACGTCTTCTTATCTATTAAATCTGGAGTTGAGCTGTTAAAGCAGGGTCCTGTCTGATAAAGCTTTTTCCAGTCTGATATTACTTTTCAGGTTTCTGTTTGTTTTTTGGTCAGCAGAAAGGTGGTTTATAAATTGTATAAAAGCTAACCACACTTATAACCAGACTACATGCAAAGTGCAAAAGGGTTCGTATCATTTCTATTTTGCATGTCACCTGGTTACGGTAATGTTTGCCTTTGTGGATATTATGTATAGACTATAACGCCTCATATTATTGGTTTATAAACTGTAATCACCATTTTTGGGAAAAATAATATAAATGATGTTTACTGTACTTACGGTCAGCATTTGCATTATATGCTCTTCTCGAAAATAACTATATTTGCACTCCACTTAGATCAATTAAAAATGACACGTAAATGTAAACCCAGAGCGCTGGAATCATATGGCTCTGTTGTCCAGAATAACACTGAGTAGAGGAAAGTTTCATAGATTTCGGACCCGTTAGGAACGTGCTGAATTTTTTCCCCGTTACGTTCAAAGTACAAAATGTTGGCTGGTTACTAGAAAACGAAGGCAGAGTTTGAGTTTTGGCTCATGCCAGTTTTAAAGAAAAATTGACTAATAGTGGCTGGAAAATTACAACGGAAATTCGATTATCCCAGAATGTGAAGAGCGGCGGCTGTTGTTGTTTTTTTTAAATAGACAACTCAGACAACGTGGGTGATTAGGATATTGTCGATATATGTGTTTAAAGCTCACCTCGATATAAATAAATGCAGGTTTAAGTTTTAGAGATTCAATTAAAGAACATCATACCTTGCCCTTATGGATACATCCAGGGTTACTGTTTAGCTTAATTCTCGCTCTTTGTTTTCCAACATTTTCTGAATTTCTTTTGAATGAATGGACCGACTGATGGACAGACAGACAGAGGTCCCCATTCATTAAAATCAGTGGAACTGCTGCTAGGGAAATAGTCTGTTGGGTATGTATAGTTTAGGAATGGGAGTGGAGATATCCACTGAAGTTCTGTATCTTACATACGTTGCTTTCGTGCAAGCCAAGTGCAAGACTTGATACTAGACTTCACCATCTGTACTCTAGGTATTTCGAATGCCTTTAAAATGTTTCTACTGAAGCAATAATAATTTGTCCAAATTTCAATGAAGCTTTCTATAAAATTCAACACATCCATAAAATATTGAACCATTTAATAATAGAAATTGTATCCAGTTAAAAGTGAAGGACACTGTTTCTATTTATGGCTCTTGGTGGTGGTGTGGTAGAGACTTTAAGAGACTGATTCATTCAGTAGATTTTTTTTTTAAAAAAAACAACCTTTATCCTGAGATTTCCAATCATTTTCAAAGTGTTTTTCTTCGTTCTCATCCACATCATAACGTTAGCTGAACTTTTGTTGGGATATTTTTTTTTTCCTACCTGGGAAGGCATTTCAAGTCAACCAAAGTCTTTCAATTCATCCACTCGCCTGCTTCTGTTAAATTATTTCCTTTGCCTAATATTAAGACGGGAAGGAAAACAAAACTTTGGAGGGGAAGCAGGATCGCATTCACACCGATTGGAAGGAGTTGTGGGATAAAGCCAACACAAATATTATTTGACTTCTCAGATGAGCTGGATTTTGCTTGAACTGAGAGGTTCACGCTCTGTGTTAGAAAGTTAAAAACTTCTGACTTCGTGATAAAAGTAAATGCTAGGAAACGTGTTTAGATTGCAGCCTTACGAAGGAAAGCAGTGCCCCGTTACGAATTTAAGCTCCATGGTACAGTTAGCTCCTTTCTTTTCCCGCCCCACCCTCCCCATTCCAAGGTGATGAATTTTCAGAACTGAGCCACTTTCTTTTGAAAAATTGAAACGTATGTTATCATGCAGCTAGGGGTTAAGCTGTTTAACAAATCTGGTTAATTTCAAAGAAAAATGGGCCAAACACGTGCTGTCTGCTCCTCCAACTGGATCTAAACGGGTCATTTGAGCATCTGCTCGACTCTTTCACAAGCAAGACGTATTAAACTTGATTTTCAAGGGATGTCCCCGTATCCACGCCCACCCTCGCCTCTAGATGCACCCCGTGAAGCGGCCCGTTGCTTAAAAAAAAAAGATAAGTCTGGCATTACTCCTCCTAACCGTACCTAAGGTGATGAGAACCGTGCAAATTTGGGGAGCGCGCCGAGTCCATGGACTATGGTCGCAATCCTGCGCCCTCCTACATCTCCTCGAACTCTGTGGGACTTATTTCCGAGAAGAAAAAGCATAGAAAATCGCCTGCACCCGGTACAAACTGCTTAGGGACACTTAGAAGCATCCATAACAACGCAGGATTTGCCCTTTTATTTGTGCATGATCTGTTTATTATTAGATTTTCCCCCCTCGCCCTTCCGCCTCAAGGCAGGGCTCAGGGCGGGTTACAATACAAAAAATCAGTGTGCTGGAAAAGCGGGTTTTAGGGCAGCGACTCATCCAGGGGGGCGCCCAGACTATTTTTCTGCAACAGGCCAGCGGGGATTCCAAGTTCTGTCCAGATTTCAAGATCTTCCTTCCTTCTGTCCAATGGGCCGCCTGTCCATTCATGGATCTCTAAGCACCCCCTCTTGGTATGAGTCATCCCTGCGTGGCCTGCATGGCAGCTTAACAGCGGACCGTCAGGTGAAAGTAAACTTGTGAGTAGACCTGCGTCAAATGGAGCCCCTCAAGTGGGATGCCCTGTGGAACATTAAGACGCTTCGAAGCCCGTTAAGTTCTGAAGGGGCACCACCATGTCAGAACCGCGTTGTTAAATTCCTCCCTGTTTCATTCTGGTGCGCGATTGTCTCCAAAGGTGAGGCGGCATTCAAGCTCCCGAGGAGGAAACTGAGGAACTGGGTACATTTCGGACTTCTCCTGCTCTCAGTGGCCGTCCAAAGGCTTCTGCCAACGACTTTCCTGACGCTCCTTGGGGATGTGAAGAGTTCGTAGTCGACCAGTGGGCGCGTTCAGCCGGAGTAGGTGTCCCGAAGTCGGTGTTTCCACTGGAGCTATCTCGAAAAGAAACAAACATTTCCTTCCTTGTATTGTTGAAGGCTTTCACGGCCGGAATCACTAGGGTGTTGTGGGTTTTCCGGGTTGTATGGCCGTGTTCCAGAAGAAGAAGAAGAAGAAGAAGAAGAAGAAGAAGAAGAAGAAGAAGAAGAAGAAGAAGAAGAAGAAGAAGAAGAAGAAGAAGAAGAAGAAGAAGAAGAAGAAGAAGAAGAAGAAGAAGAAGAAGAAGAAGAGTTGGATTTATATCCCCCCTTTCTCTCCTATAAGGAAACTCAAGGCTTACAAACTCCTTTCCCTTCCCCCCTCACAACAAACACTCTGTGAGGTACGTGGGGCTAAGAGAGCTCTGGAGAACTGTGACTAGCTCAAGGTTACCCAGCTGGCATGTGTTGGAGTGCACAAGTTAATCTGGTTCAACTGATAAGCCTCCACAGCTCAAATGGCAGAGTGGGGAATCAGACCCTGTTCTCCAAATTAGAGGACCTTTGGTTGTTAGTCAACTGCCTGACAGAGAATTGCCTTGGATATGTGGTGCTTCCAATGGCATTCCTTGGCACTGTCACCAGATCCGCCATGTAGACCAAGAATAGTGCAGCCATGGGCAGGCAGAGAGGCAGACAAAGAGAAGGAGGGAGGGAGGGAGGGAGGGACAGATATAGGGACAAGGGGAACAGACAGAAAGATAGATTACTTAGGCTGTTGTGGTTTTTCCAGGTTGTATGGCCATGTTCCAGTAGGATCCTCTGAAAATGCCAGCCACAGATTCAGGTGAAACGTCAGGAGAAAATGCTACTGGAACACGGCCATACAACCCAGAAAACCCACAACACACTAGTGATCTGGCCGAGAAAGCCTTCAACAATACATGGGTTACTTGGTCTATAACCTACCTTTGTCATTGGGACTTAAGGCGGATTTTAAGCAGTACGCCAATATTTGGAATGCAGTTAGAAAACCTTGAAAACAAACTGTCCCGCATAATGCGAAGAGTCGGCAAATCAAATGTGAGAGAATCTCCGCTACAGGAAGGCCTTTAGGAATTGGCTTCATGTCTCCACTTAACTTCTAATGCAATCTACATAGTTCTGACTGCATATCTCTGTTCCAAATCTAATGAGAAAATAAACAGCCAGGTATCTAAGATAGCAAGCCTACGCAGGTCTACTCTGATGTCAACGGAGCTTATTCTCAGGTAAGAAAATCTACCTCCTTGCCTTTGTGAGAAGAAAAGGCCCCAACAAAGCTTGTTTGTAGGACTTCTTCAGAGAAAGAATAGACAGGTGAAATCGCTTCCTCGTCCCAGTTAAACCCACTCTTTTTTTTAAAGCACAGACTTAATTTCATAGGACAGAGTAAAGATTATAATCACGGATCAATCTTTTGCAACATTAATAGGACTGAATTAAACAATGGCAAGGTGTGCACGGGGCAGGCCTGTATCTAGTGAACTGATCCCTCCAGGTCTGTTTTTAGGACCCTCTAAACTGGAGGCAAACAAGGTCCCAGGAGACTTTCCCCGACCCTTGGAAAGTAGGGGCAACCTGCTTCATTTGCACACCAGAGATCTGTAGTTCTTGCAGGGATTGTCTTGGTTTGGAAGGAGTTAACAAGGCCTCTTGCATCATGATTACAAAGGAGAAGGTGAGCCAAAACGCCTAAGGGGAAAATACCAACCCAATGCCATGGTTTAAACCAGCCTGTAATCATGCAGGTCTACCTGGACTTTGCCCACCTGAGGAAATGGTTTTAAAAAAGATTTCAGTCAATACTTATTACACAGACAAAACCCTTATTGGTTATATTGGAATCCGCTTCACATTCTGTCTCGCATTGACAATCCTTCCCATCTAGCAAGGGTGGCGCTGGTCTCAAAGGTGGTTTTCAGCGTGAGGGGCATGAACAATCCTGTGATAAGCCAACAGCTCCAGAGTTCTGCACCTGCAGAATAATGCACTTCCAATCCACTTTCACAATTGTTTGCAAGTGGATTTTGCTACTCTGCACAGTAAAATCCAGCTGAAGTGCATTGAAAGTGGATTGAAAATGCATTATTCTGCATGTGCAGAAGGGGCCTCGCTCTTTCATATGAGTTGCTCTGCTTTTGCTGTTTTGTAAAAGCGAGGAGAAATTCTACTTTTTGAAAGGCTAGTCTAGTGTGCCGTCTTCGTGTTGCTGTATTTATTGAATTGCTTTACTAGACTTCATCATATGACATCTTTGGCTGCGATTCCTTGGCCAATTTTGGTTCCTTTCCACCAGACGTTTACAGAAGCCACAGTGTAAAACAAGGCGGTTTTTAAAATACGAGATTGTTGTTATTTTTTCCAACCTCCGACAGCAGAAGAACTAGGGCATTCAGATGCCTGCTTTTTTTCTGCCTCTTGGTGATAAAGTCTTAATTCATACCTGGCTGGAGTCTGAATATTACTCTTGGAAGTGCTACTACGGCTGATTTGCATGGTTACCTACACGTAAAACCCTTCCATTGATACCATATGTGTGTTTGGAAAGTTCCTACAGCCAGTTGCTTGGCTACCAATACAATTTCTAGAGGGGTTCTAGAAAGTTTGGTGGGAAGGGAGGGAGGGTTATGTCCAATTTTTCTGATTTCTCATTCCCAGGAATCCTATCAGAGAACTTACAACTTGATGAAGTTCTGAAGATGTCTTCATTAAACATCTGAACTGCTGTTCCCAGAAGTCTATGACAATGTTATTTAAGGGTGTTGTTTGGGGCATGTTTTGGTTAAAGCCAATGGTAGGGATACCCTCTCCCTTTTTCATGCAAATAAGAAAAAGAACTGTGAAAGGCCAACCGGCATCATCCAAATTCCAGTTAGAAAGGTCATTAATGTGTGTGTGTGTGTGTGTGTGTGTGTGTGTGTGTGTGTGTGTGTGTGTGTGTGTGTGTAAAGTGCTGTCAAGAGCTGACATCTGACAACCTTAGCAAGGGGCTCCCAAGGCAAGTGAGAACCAGAAGTGGTTGGCCCTTCCCTTCCCTTGCAATGTATTTCTTGAAGGTATCCCATGCAAGTTGACCCTTCAGATCTGACCAGACTGGGCTATGCTGCCTGCCCTCCACATTAATTCTCTCTCTCTCTCTCTCTCTCTCTCTCTCTCTCTCTCTCTCTCTCTCTCTCTCTCTCTCTCTCTCTCTGTGTGTGTGTGTGTGTGTGTGTGTGTGTGTGTGTGTGTGTGTGTGTGTGTGTGTGTGTGGTCAAGTCACATCTGGCCTATGAAGACCTGGTAGGATTTTCCGAGGTGTCCCGAGGTGGTTTGTGATTGCCAGCCTCTCTTCCAAATATAAGCCAGGGCTGACCCTCTTTCGCTTCTGGGATCTGATGAGATCAGGCTAGCTTGAGCTATCCAAGTTAGATCCCAGGAGGAATCACCCAGGGAAAAGACAGTTTGGAAATCCCAATCTTCCCCTGCACAAGTCTATAAGCCCTCAGGTTAGTTTTCCACCCTTCCATTGAATCTGAACATCTTTCAGTCTTCCATGCCTCCTGAAGCGCATCCAACTCTCCTTCGTCTCTTTGGGGTTTTTTCTTTTGTTTTGGTTAATTCGCTAAGGCCTTACTAAGCCTGAACTCTCCCTGGAAGCTAAACTGACTAAACATGAGCCTGTCTTACTTGGGTCACATTATGGGAAGACAAGAGTTACCGGACAATACAGTCATGCTAGGAAAAGGTGAAGGCAACAGGACAAGAGGAAGACCCAACGGTGGCTACATCAAACAAGCCAGTTTGTAAGAACTGAGCAAGGCTGTTAACAAGAGATCATTCTGAAGGTCATTAATCCATGTATTCGTGTAAACTGCCACCAACTCACCATTTATGGAGACTCTGTAGGGTTTTCAAGGGAGGAGACTAACAGAGGTGGTTTGCCAGTGCCTTTCTCTGCATGGCCACCTTGGAATTGCCTGGTGGTCTCCTATCCAACCATCAACCAGTGCTGACACTGCTTAGCTTCTGAGATGGGCTCCCCTGGGCCATCCAGGTCATTAATCCATGGGGATGGCCATACATACAAGTGACTTGACCCACTTCTCTCTCTCTCTCTCTCTCTCTCTCTCTCTCTCACACACACACACACACACACACACACACACACACACTTACTTTTAGGGGTATTTGTGGAGCCCCAAAGAATGTAGGACCCTCCCTTTATATTTGAGTGAACCTGTTTTGCTGCTTTTGTGATTGGCTTGTGGCCTGCTACTTTAGAAAACTCCTGAGACTGCAGAGAAAAGGAACAGTTAACATGGCATAAACTTCCTGGGCACCACAGTATGGATATACAAGGGGCACACAAGCACCATAGCTTCCAGCTACTGCCCCAACCATATCAAGCAGTCCATTGCCTATTGCCAAGCCCTACACTATAGTCAGTGTAGTGTAGTGGTTAAGAGCAGGTCGACTCTAATCTGGAGAACTGGGTTTGATTCCCTGCCCCTCCACATGAGTAATGAACTCTTAGCCGGTGCGCCGGATTTGTTTCTGCACTCCTACATTCCTGCTGGGTGACCTTGGGCCAGTCACAGTTCTTCTTCAGAACTCTCTCAGCCCCACCCACCTCACAAGGTGTCTGTTGTGGGGCGAAGCAGGGAAAGGAGCTTGTAAGCTTCTTTGAGTCTCCTTACAGGACAGAAAAGCGGGGTATACATCAAAACTCTTCTCTTCTTCTACGATCTGGGAGATGCCACTCTGCCATGGAAACTTTCTGGGTGACCCTGGGCCAGTCTTACCTCACAGGGTTGTTGTGAAGATCAAATGGAGTAGGATGTAAGCCACTTTGGGTCCTTATTGGGAAGAAAGGCGGGGGTGCAAAGGAAGCACAGTAAAATAAAACAAATAAAACAAAACTATACTGAAGACAAACAACCAGGAAAAAAAACCCCAAAGATTCTGGGGTGGTTTGAGGTTATTACCAGATTTTTCTTTTGCAACAGTGTGAGGTAGGGAAGGTAAATTTTAAATACTGAATGTTTCCATTAATGGCCCTGCTGTATGGACGGACACACACACACATATGGACCAGCGTGATGCAGCTTTAGAAGAAGAAGAGTTTGAAATTATACTCCACTTTTCTCTCTGGGTAGGACCAAGTGGCTACCAGCTCCTTTCCCTTCCTCTCTCCTGTAAGGAGACTCCAAGGTTAACACAGCTCCTTTCCTTCCTCTCCCTGGCCTGTGAAAGGGTGTAAGGCGGGGCTGAGAAAGTTCCGAAGAACTGTGATTGGCCCAAGGTCACCCAGCAGGAATGCAGGAGTGCATAAACACATCTGGTTCACCAGATAAGCCTCTGCCACTCAGGTGGAGGAATGGGGAATCAAACCCTGTTCTCCAGATTAGAATCCACCTGCTCTTAGCCACTACGCTGGCTCCAATGTGCAACTGTGACTGAATCCACTTCCCCATCATCCCCATGTCCCAGGCCTCCAGGTAGAGTCAATTCACACCTGCAGTGAGAGGAAGGTCTTGCTCAAGCCCCACCTGCCTGTAGGGGATTTGATCCTTGCCAAATAGGACAACATCCACATGGAAAGGGCTCCTGAGTCCTGCCTCTTGATAATCTTTGGACGTTCCTTAGGTAGTTGTAACGGGACACAGGGGTCTGCAACCTGTGGCTCTCCAGATGTTCACGGACTACAATTCCCATCAGCCCCTGCCAGTTATGCGAGGGCTGAGGAGGGAAGAGGCATTTCCAGTTCGGGTCAGTTTTCACCCAGATGGGGGGTCTCGCCTACCCAAACTGCCACCTGCTGCCACAGCAAGTTCAGGGCAAATCCGGCTTCCTGGTTTAGAGCTGAGGTTGTTGGAGGTGTTCCCTGTAGGAATCAGGCTTCTAATTCAACTATAGTTAATACTTCTATATTTCCTTTTTATTTAACTTCTCCCTAGGCGCTCCCCCCGTCCCTCCTCCAGCAAACGCGGGTTGCTGCTTTTATTTTATTCCTCAGTTTGGACTCGAATTAATTTTAAGTATCTTTTTATTCCCTCCCCCTGCTGGGAAATGGCTTTAGTTTAGCCCTATATAAGTCCCCCCCCCCCTCCCGTCTTTTTCTCTCTATCTGGAGCGGCTGTTCAATAAATAACTTTAATGAGGATGGTTTAATTGCTTTTGGATGCGGACGGGAGACGCAATGTTTGGCTGAATTATTTCTTCGCGAGAGAGAGAGTCTGAGTTTACTTTTCTTGTTGGGCTTTCTATCCCAGATGCCAAGACTGTCTTCATAAATATCATTTTTAAGTGCGTGTTTTGTTTTGAGGGGAAGGGGGGGGGGTCGTGCGAAAGGTATTTATTTTATGTTTATTTTTTCGGTATTTACCACCCCCAGTGCCACGGAAGGGTGCACGTCTTGAGAATTTATTTCACTTCAAATTTTGTTTTCTAGTCCTGCGACTCTTTATCAATAAATCGGCACCTTTATCTTCTTGGGGGTGTTTGTTTTCTCTCCCCCTCCCCCCCGCCTCACTTTTAAATCACTCTTTTCCCGCCTAATTTTAAGTTCCGCGTAAATCCAACAAAATAAAGATGTCAGCCGGAGAGTCTAACAAGTCGGCTCGGCTGAATAACTGCTCTCCCGATATGACAAATACGTGGATTATGAGCCTAAATTGGCCATCCATTTGAGAGAGACGGAGCGACGGAGGAGAGCACCCGGCTGGCTCGGAAGAGCGAGGCTAGCTCGGAAATTGATGCCTCGGAGGGGCCAGTTATTATTAATAATAAAACGTGGCCAGCCTAGTGAGTAATCTTGAAAAGGGCTTTTGAGTGGCGGTTCTGAATAAGTTACAGCTCTCCTGCGGGACGCTGGCTCTGGAGAAGGAAGGAAGGAAGGAAGGAAGGAAGGAAGGAAGGAAGGAAGGAAGGAAGGAAGGAAGGAAGGAAGGAAGGAAGGAAGGAAGGAAGGAAGGGAAGGATAAGAGTAATTTGCATTTATACCCCCCCTTTCTCTCCTGTAAGGAGACTCAAAGGGGCTTACAATCTCCTTTTCCTTTCCCCCCCCCCCACACAATCAACAACCTGTGAGGTGGGTGGGGCTTAGAGATCTCCAAAGAACTGTGACTAGCGGAAGGTCACCCAGCTGGCGTGGGCTGCAGTGCACAAGCTAATCTGATTCACCAGATAAACCTTCACAGTGCAAATGGCAGAGCAGGGAATCAAACCCGGTTCTCCAGATTAGAATGCACCCGCTCTTAACCACGACAGACTAGAAGGAACGAAGGAATGAAGGAATGAAGGGACATGGCCTGAATTCAGCTTTTTTACAAGTCAGGATTCCCTGCCCTGGATGGTCCAGGCTAGCCTGATCTTGTCACATCTCAGAAGGTGAGCAGAGTTGGCCCTGGTTAGTTCTTGTATGGGAGACCTCCAGGAAAAAACAGGGTCTAGGCATGGCAATGACAAAACCACCTCTCTTATAGCGCCATGCTGAGTAAAGTTACTCCAGTCTAAACCCATTCAAATTAATGGGATTAGACTGGAGTCTTTAGATTTGCCCTATCCTCTCTTGACTCAGCTAGCCAAAATTCAACTGTTCCTTGAGGTCCCTTCCGCACATGCAGAATAATGCACTTTCAATCCACTTTCAATGCACTTTGCAGAAGGATTTTACTGTGCGGAATAGCAAAATCCACTTCCAAACAATTGTGAAAGTGGATTGAAAGTGCATTATTTTGCATGTGCGGAAGGGACCCCAGAGATGTACCGCCTCTGGCACTGGAGGAAATCGAGAGCCACCACAGCCTGGAGCCACCAAAAATAACTAGCAGCCTTGAATTCAGCCCCTGCTCTGTGAGTTTGACCATGAGAATTTGACTCTCCTGGTGGCCAGACCATTTACAGCTTGACCTATGCAATATGTCACAATAACTGACCTATGCACTATTCTGACTCTCTTCCCCTCCTGGCCTCAGGGGCTGACTCCGAGTTCTAGTATGAAGGAAGAGGGAGTGAAGCTTCTCCCTTTCGGCTGACTCCACCTTGCAAAGCACAAGCTTTACCCCTTTAACCCCTTTAATTTCCAGGCCCCCTTCCACACCTGCAGACAATACACTGTCCACTTTCCACAATCCACTTTCACAACTGTTTGAAAGTAGATTTTGCTCTTCCGCACAGTAAAATCCAGCTTCAAAGAGCATTGAAAGTGCATTGAAAGTGCATTATTCTGCATGTGCGGAAGGGGCCAAAGTTGTCTCCCTTGCCTCCCCCTCATGATCCTGATGGTCAACCCAAGATCAGAATCACCAGGAAGTCTCCTTAGCTGCCCTTTACCCATTCTGATGGTTGAGTTAATGGTCCTGGGTGGGTGGGGAGGGGGATCTTATGCGGGAGTCTGTTGACAGAGAGCTCTTAATGGACTCATTCTCATGATGGTGAAGGGCAGTAGGCTGCTATCATTTTTAGTGCCCCCCTCAGATGGTTATGTGTGTTATGCTGACATGTCACAGCTGACTTAGGGAAATCCTATAAGGTTTTCAAGTCAAGAGATGCATGGAGGTGGTTTGCCATTGCCTCCTCTGCCAGGGCCTCAGCCCTGGCAGAGGAGGCTGGCTCCCTCACCGTCACCACCATGCTTCCTCTGCCAGGGCTGAGGCTTTGCCATTGCCTCCTCTGCCAGGGCTTTGCCATTGCCTCCTCTGCCAGGACTTTGCCATTGCCTGCCAGGGCTTTGCCATTGCCTCCTCTGCCAGGGCTGAGGTTTGCCATTGCCTCCTCTGCCAGGGCTGAGGCCCTTTCCGCACATGCAGAATAATGCACTTTCAATCCACTTTCACAATTGTTTGCCATTCCGCACAGTAAAATCCAGCTGCAAAGTGCATTGAAAGTGCATTATTCTGCATGTGCTGGAAGAGCCTTGAGAGAGTTCAGAGAGAACCGTGTCTGGCCCAAGGTCACCCAGCAGGCTTTGTGTGGTAGAGTAAGGAATCGAACCCCTTTCTCCAGTTTAGAGTCCGCAGTTTAGAGTCCCCCAGGCCACGCTGGTTCTCCACCATCAGGCAGTTCTGCTAAAAGGGACTAAACCAGCCTGAGGGAATCTGCCCTTTCCCCAGCCTTCTAGAAAGACCTGTCAGAGGAGGTCAGTAAGGTTCCTGCTGGCCCAGTTGCCCAACTGAATTATTCAAGAGGTCTTTTCCACGCAGTCGAGAGGGTAGCGCTGTTATAACCCAAACCCTATGCCATCATTTACTGAATCTTGTTGATGTAACCCTCTGCTTAACTCCCCTCGAGTCCCAGCGAGAAAGGCGGACCATAAATAACTCAAAGAAACAAATGAATGAATGTTCTTCTGGTGCTTCTCAGGAGAATCTGGAGAAGCCCTTCTGCGCCTGCTCTCTGGTTGGGAGGTTCTTGTATCCCTTGTCTCTGGTGCTTCCTTATGATGGATAAATTTGTTGTGATTTCCCGGCAGTACAGTTAGCAACCGGTTAAGCATTCCCTCCCGCCTCTTTTTGTGACAATCCGGATCCAGTTGCATTCAGGCCCCTTCCGCACATGCAGAACAATGCATTTTCAACCCACTTTCACAATTGTTTGCAAGTGGAATTTGCTATTCCGCACAGCTGCAAAGTGCATTGGAAGTGGATTGAAAGTGCAGTATTCTGCATGTGCAGAAGGGGCCATTATGACCCACCAAGCCGGATCAGCGACTTAACAATTGGCAACAATTTCCAGAGGCGGCTGGGCAAAATAGGCTATAGAGAGAAGGACAACAGGCTAATGAGAGTCAGCCTCGACTCAGGCCCAGTGGATGAATTTTGGAAATCAACCTGCTGTCAGATTCGAAATGGAAAGAAGAGGCCCCATCGCAGTTTCAAAGTGAAGCTGAATGATCTGTGGATGATAGAAATAAAGACAGAAAGGCCCCTTCCGCACATGCAAAATAATGGATTTTCAATTCACTTTCACAATTGTTTGCAAGTGGATTTTGCTATTCCACACAGTAAAATCCAGCTGCAAAGTGCATTGAACGTGGATTGAAAGTGCATTATTCTGCATGTGCGGAAGGGGTCAGAAATAAAAAAATAAATAAAGAGAGCCCCTCTTCCTAGGCTCCTTCTCCATCCCAAATCCCAGTGCTTTTGTTTATTCCCAGCCCAGGGAGTTTGCTGAGAGATCCAGACTTCTCCAAATAGGCGATGGTTTTATTGTAAAATGTGAGCTGGCTTCTGAGCCAAGAGACCACTGAGTCACCCTCAGGCTTGGCTCCCGGTCGGCTCTACTTGGCGAAGGCTCTCGGCTCCCTTCACTAAAACAAATTGCTTGCTGCTCTGTGCCAGCTCCCTCCGTCTGGCTGCTCGGACATTTTCCAGGCAGGGCCTCTCCCCGCCTGTGCGGCCCCAGAAGGAGGGACTCTGTCTCAGGCGGGCTCTGATAGACACAGAATGGGCTGTTTTATCTATTCCAGGGGTGTCCAACTCTGGCGCTGATGGGAATCGCAGGGGCTGATGGGAATTGTAGTCCATGAACATCTGGGGCATCAGATATGGACACCCCTGATCTATTCAAACTAGTATTGCAGAACACTATTCAATAAAATAGCAGTGGACAGTGAAGATAAAAATAATAATGCTAGGAGTCTAGGCTAATCACATTTGTAAGCATTGGTTCAAGATCAAGATGTTACTCAGCATGTCTGAGTCCAAAGAATATTGAAGGACAGGAGGACAAGATAAAGAAAGGAAGTGCATCAGAACAGCATTGGTAGTAGCAATAGTATTAGCATCCCATGTAGAACAGAAGGGAGTCTTTTAGGGAATTACATTTTGGGACGCACAGAACTGGAACATTTGGAATAACAACGTCTTCAGCCAGTGAACCAGTGGTTAAGAGCAGCAGACTGTAGTCTGGAGGATCAGGTTTGTTTCTCTTCTCCACATGAAGCCAGCTGGGTGACTTTGGGCCAGTTCCAGTTCTCTCAGACCTCTCTCAGGCTCACCTACTTCCAAAGTGCCTGTTGTGGGGAAGGCAACTGTAATCTGAGGCTTTTTAAAGACAGAGAATAGCGGGACAGAAAAACCAACTCTTCTTCTTCCTCTTCTTATATAGTAGTCGCTGCAGCAATCCACCAACACATCCAAACCCAGCTACCAGGAGTGCTCTTTGTTGGGAGAAACCTCATGTGTGTTTTCCCTTTGCACATCGAGCAGAGCGCACAGAGGCTGAAACACAGCGGAGCTTACCTGGAAAACAGTGTGGGTGAGCTTGGGAGAGAGAGAGAGCTCAGGCACAAAAGAAAGTCAGAGTCGTTTGTAGTTTCTAATCTATTAAAAAGAGTATTTATTAGTGGACTCCATTCTGGATAGAAAGGTGGAGAGATAGGTTCACTAACTATCCTATTCTAGCTGGATGGAGACGGATGCGCAGGAGACACATCCTCTCCCTAGGCATGGTGAAAGTAAGATGGAGAGTTCTGAGAAGGAGGCGGAAGCAAGGGAGGAAGTCCCTAAGAGTATCAGTCTACATCAAAGGATAGGACCAGCATGATAGAGTAAAGGTGACAAATTCCTAGGTCCCTTTCTAGTCACTGGCTATCTAGTAAAAAAAAAACCCTCTATAGGTTGAGGCAGGAAACAGCGTAAAGTCCCTTTCTTCCAACACTCTTGAAGTGTGCTCACCTCTCAGTCTTCCTTCACTCCAAGTATCTCTTTGCTATCTCCTGAGGATATGACAAGAATATTTTAATACCTTAAAATAGCCTTATCTCGCTTCCCTCCCAAAGGACTGATCTACGCAACTTTCACCATTAAAACAAAAACCATGCATCTAAATCCACAGGAATACAATAGTTCCGATTGGTGGCTGGAGATCAGTAACACCCGCAAGATTTCCCAGATAAGACCGTTCAAAGTTTCTTTTCTCAGATGTCTTCCTCTGACTTTCTGAGGAAGGACCTTTTGACTCTTCAAAACTTATACCCGGGAGATTCTATTTGGTGGTTTTTACACTCCACTTTTCTCTACCTCAAGAAGTGTCAATGGCTCATTCCGCACATGCAGAATAATGCATTTTCAAACTGCTTTCAGCGCTCCTTGAAGCTGTGCAGAACAGCAAAATCCACTTGCAAACAGTTGTGAAAGTGGTTTGAAAATGCATTATTTTGCGTGTGCGGAAGAAGGGACTGAAAATGTATTACCTTGCATTACCAGAATAATGCATTTTCAAACTGCTTTCAGCGCTCCTTGAAGCTGTGCAGAACAGCAAAATCCACTTGCAAACAGTTGTGAAAGTGGTTTGAAAATGCATTATTTTGCGTGTGCGGAAGGGGCCAATGTGATTTACAATCACCTTTCCTTTCTCTCTCCCATCACAGACACCTTGTGAAGAAGATGGAGGAGTGGGGAAACAAACTTGCTTCTCCAGATTAGAGTCCGCTGCTCATGTGGAGGAGCGAGGAATCAAGCCCGGTTCTCCAGAGCAAAATCCGCAGCACTTACTCATTTCGCCACACAAGAAAGCTAGAGGAAGCCCTTATTCATTGCCCATACCATTGACTCATCTCCATTCAAGGGTCTGTCGGGAAACTTCTGCTTCTGTAATCTTTGACAGGCTGGACTCCTTCACATCCGTTCTATTTAAAAGGAGCGGCCCCAGAGAAAGGTCAATCAGGCGTCTGTCTGTCTGTCTGTCTGTCTGTCTGTCTGTCTGTCTGTCTGTCTGTCTGTCTGTCTGTCTGTCTGTCTGTCCTACACTCACACGCATTCTCCCTCTCTGTGTGTCTGTCTTTCTCTCTCTCCCTCTCTATTTTTCTTTCTTTCTTTTGAAGTCTTGGGATCAAAATGGCTTTGGCCCCTTCCGCACAGGCAGAATAATGTACGGTCAATCCACTTTCTCGTTTGCAAGTGGATTTTGCTATTCCACCCAGCTGCAAAGTGCATAGAAAGAGGATTAAAAATGCATTGTCCTGTATGTGCGGAAGGGGTCTTTGAGGGGTCTTTGAGTGGCTCCTTGGCCAAGTTTATCCCTGTAGATTCTGGCTGGAAACAGCTGCCTCCAGTTTTGAGGACAGGGAGCAGAGAGCGGGAGAAAGCGCCAAAGCCTCCTCTGGAACTGAGGCCCCACAGTTGGCTGAGAATAAGAGCCAGGTGCCTAGAAGTGTGGTGTTCTGATCCCATCTACTCTCTGCTGTCTTGTCTCCTTTGCACCAGCTCACTCTTGATGTAAACTACACCGATACATTACAACTTCCTAGGCCTCTGGGTGAGGCTCGAATAGTAATGAAGGCCAACAACCAGCTTAAGATCTGGCAGCTGTGAAATCTACAACAACAACAACAACAACAATAAAAGAATATGAAGATAATGTGGCTGTGGGATAGTTGAGACCCATTTTTTTCCAGAACCTGTCCTTAGTGACCCAAAGAACCCAAGACAGCTAGCATGAAATGTCAATTGTGTATCTTTACTCCACCCCAAATCTACGGAGCTCCATCTGGCATAGGCAGAGAGCTCTTTCCTTCCTTCACAAGCACCATGTAAGGGTGATATCTGAGAGAGTCTGATCGCCCCAAAGTCACCCTTCGGGACTGAGATGGGGAAGGGAATTTGGATCTCTCGTCTAAGTCTAGCCTGCTATCCACTACAAGCCTTCCAAGTCAATATGCATAAGGTAAGCTATCGAGATAATCATAACAATTAAAGGGAACGTGGGGAGCATATATATGTGTCTTGGAAGAGAATGCAAAGAAAATACTTATTCATTTCATTTATTCTCCCCTTTTCTCCCCAATGGGGACTCAGGTCATTCTCTCCTCCTCCTTTTTACCTTCACAACAACCCTGTGAGATAAGGCAGATTGCCAAGGTGACCCACCAAGTGTGGCAGAGAAGGGATTCGAACCTGAGTCTCCCTGGCCTTAGTCCAAGGCTCTAACCACTAAACCACATTGCCAGTGATCATGATGAGGTTGGTTTGGGCATTTCCATCAAGAAGCTAGTGTGATATCATAAAGGACTATTTAGAAAGACAATGCAGTCCCCATTGAGGAGATGTGAAGTAAGGTAAATGCAGCACTGGAACTTGTTTGACAAGCAAACTAAGGAAAAACATAGGAAGTAGAAGGTCAGTCAGGTTCCCTCAGAACTCTCAGAACCAGCGTGGTGTAGAATTTGTTTCTTTGCTTCCTACACACAAAGTCTGCTGGGTTACGCTGGGCTAATCACAGTTCTCTCAGAATTCTCTCAGCCCCACCTACCTCACAAGGTGTCTGTTGTGGGGAGAGAAAGGGAAAGAAGTTGTAAGCAGCCTTGAGCTTCTTTATAGGTTAGAAAAGTGGAATATAAATCCAAACTCCTCCTCCTCCCCCTCCTCTCAGCCCAGGCTAGGCAGGCAATGGGAAACTACCTCACAATGTCCCTTGCCCTGAAAATCCTTAGGGGTCACTAAATCAGGGGTGACTTGACATCACACACGCACACATGCAAATTGTCATGATGTTAACTTCAGATGCTGCCGTCACTTGGAGTTGGAGAAGTTATGACCACCGCCATTTCAGAAGATTAGGCAAAGGGCAAAAGGACAGATAAGGACCAAAGGAAATTGTTGGAGGTCTTGGACATTTTGAGGACTGGAAGGAAAAAAACAGAATGAGAGTATGAGAGTGGGTTTTATAGGATTAGAAACCGAGGACCATTGGTTGCCTGTCTCTCAATGCAAGAAGTAAGACGTGTGGAGCAATCCCCCAACGCAGCCCCAAGGCCCCTTCCGTACATGCAGAATAATGAACCTTCAATCCACTTTCACAACTGTTTGCAAGTGGATGTTGCTATTCCGCACAGTAAAATCCATCTGCAAAGTGGATTGAGAGTGGATTGAACTGCATTATTCTGCATGTGCGGAAGGGGCCTTCCGCTCTGACCTTACGCTTCCAGAGGCTTGTGGGTTAAGGGTGGCTCTAGTAGGTGGACACGAAGTGTTGGAGGAGACAGGCAAGTCCGTTCAGGCCCAGGAATCAATCCAAAGTCCAGACAAGTAATCCTGACGAGAAGAAACTCAGAGGCTGCAGTCAAACATCTGTTCCTTATCTCCTCGGTGCATTGCTATTGCACGGTGCGTGTGTTTGTGAGTGGGGCGGGGAGGCTGCTCGAAAAGGAGCGCCTCCCGTATCGCTAGCTACAGTGGACGCTGCAAACATGTTTTCCCTCCCAGGCCAGGCGATCCGGTGCCTTTTGACCCGGTAACCGTTCCTTCGCCCTGGGCGCGCACCCTCCAGCGCGCACAGAGAGCGCCTTGTGTCCAGGCGGCGGTTTGCGTTGGGCTGCTTTGGCTCCCCTCGTTAAAGAAATGTTAAAAAGGGCTCGCAAACAAAATCGCGAGGAGCTGGGGAACAAAAGGGGCCTTGAAGGAAACGTCAGGCCCCAGGGGCGGCAGGGAGAGGAAGGTAGCCCACTTGGCAAAGGGGGTCGGCCGCTGGTAAGCCAGCGGGGCCCGGAGCCAGGATTTTTCCTTCGTTGCCACTGGATGCAGCTGCGGAGACCACTGGTACAGTATTTGATGGAATAAGGCCGCACATAAAATTCCAGCTGAGAGAATCAGGCTGAGAAGGATATTCCTTTTACTACTTAAGGGGGTTTTTTTTGGGGGGGGGGAGGTGGGAAGGAGGAGGAGGAGAAGAAGAAGAGGAGGAGGAGTTTGGCTTTATACCCCCCTTCCTCTCTTAAGGAGACTCAAAGGGGCTTACAAGCTCCTTTCACATCCTCTCCCCACAACAGACACCTTGTGAGGTAGGTGGGGCTGAGAGAACTGCTACGAACTGTGACTAGCCCAAGGGCACCCAGCAGGAATGTAGGAGTGGGGAAACACATCTGGGTCACCAGATAAGCCTCTGCCAGGTGGAGGAGTGGGGAATCAAACCCGGTTCTCCAGATTAGAATCCACCTGCTCTTAATCACTACGCCACGCTGGTAACCATTCAGTAATAACAACCATAACAATAACCACAACTTTGTTCTTTCTTATTGTCTCTAAAAGGAGAAACTTTTCCCTTTGAGAAATAATCAGGTCTGAACTGTCATCCCAGAACATTTTATGGATTTTATAGAATTACATTTCACAATTATTGCGCTTCGTGTACTTGTTTACTTCCTTTCTCCCCAGAGAGGAGCCAAAGAGGCTTACGTCATTCTTCTCTCCTACCTTTTATCCTCACCACGACCCTGTGAGGTAGTTGTCAGTTTAGAAAAAGAGACGATTGAGGAGCGGCATTACAAATGTTTGTGAAATTAGGCAGGAGGCGGAGAGAATGGACCAGAATAACTCCCCCCCTCCCTCTCCCTAATCGCTAGAACTGAAGGGTACCCAATTAATGAAGAGGATCGAGAGGAAATACTTCTATACTCAAAGAATCATTAAGGAAAGTACCCACAGTCATAGATAACTTTAAACAGGATTTGGCAGATTCAGGGAGCGGAGGTCCATCAGGGGCTACTGGACATGGCCCCTTCTGTACATGCAGAATAATGCACTTTCAATCCACTTTCAATGCGGAATAGCAAAATCCACTTGCAAACAATTGTGCAAGTGCATTATTCTGCATGTGTAGAAGGGGCCATGGTGACTACAGAGAACCTCCACATTCCCAGTCACCCTCTGAACACCAGTGCCAGGAGGCAACTTCAAAGGAAGACCTCCACCTCTGTCCTGTTCTTGGCCCTCCAGAGGAACTGGGTGGCTGCTGTGTAAGACAAGATGCTGGCCAAGATGGACCACTGCTTGGATCCTGCAGGGTTTTATGTAAAGCTGAGAGTTAGAGGCTGGCCCAAAGGACATGCAGCAAAGCTTCCCTGGCAGAGAGCCGATTTCAGCCTGGATCTACCAGATCCCACCATACAGACCCTTAACCTTGTGTTTATCATAGAATCATAGAGTTGGAAGAGACCCCAAGGGCCATCAAGTCCAACCCCCTGCAATGCGGGAACACACAATCAAAGCACTCCTGACAGATGGACATCTAGCCTCTATTTAAAAACCTCCAAAGGGTCTCCACCACACTCCGAGGTAGTGTATTCCACCATTTGGACACCTCTTACTGTCAGGAAGTTTTTCCTGATGTTTATGTGGAATCTCTTTTCCTTTATCTTGAACCCATTACTCCTGGTCCTTGTCTCTGGAGCAACAGGAAACAAGCATGCTTCCTCACCAGCAACATGGCATCCCTTCAGATATCTAAACATGGCTATCATGTCGCCTCTTCACCTTCTCGTCACTAAACTAAACATACCCAGCTCCCTAAGTCTCTCCTCATAGGGCAGTGATGGCGAACCTATGGCACGGGTGCCAGAGGTGGCACTCAGAGCCCTCTCTGTGGGCACACGCAAACAGAGTGCTCCCTCCACACATCTAGGTTGGGTTTGATAATTAGCATTAAACCTAAGACCTAGTTTTGGGGAAGTAGTGTAGGTAACCCTGTTAAGCGCTGTTAAACTAAAGCACAATCCTTTACCTGGGAGTAAGCTAGATTGCTGGCAATGGGACTTGCTTCTGAGTAAACCCTCCTAGGGTTGTGATTCACCCGTTGGAAGAGTTGCACAGTTGCTTCAAAGCAAAACCATTGACTACCACCAAGCTTACTCCTCAATATTCAGGTTAAATTGCCATGTTGGCACTTTGCGATAAATAAATGGGTTTGGGGCTGCAATTTGGGCACTCGGTTTTGAAAAGGTTCGCCATCGCTGTCATAGGGCAAGGATTCCAGACCTTTTACCATGTTGGTCGCCCTCCTCTGGACCCGTTCCAGCTTGTCAATTTCCTTCATTTTTTCTTTCTATGAACTCACATAGAAATTGTCTGCCCAGTGAGGGCCACACTGTATTGACCTGTCCAAGTGGGCTCAAGTCGGGATAAAAACTTGAGAATGTTTGAAGTGCCCCAAGATCCGGATTTTAAATGGTCATGAGTAAGTACAGCAGCACTGGGAACAGATGAAGGCAGAGGGCATCAAGAAGACTCAGCTGAATTCGTTTGAACCAGAGAGTCTGGTTCCTTTTTCTGCTTGTCCCCTCGCAAGGGGCATGATCAGACCAGACCAGACGTGACGTCACCCTTCTGCCTGGAAACAACTGTGAGGTCACAGTCCGAACTTGTGGCCAGGTCTTTCAGAGCCTATGGATTCAGAAAGGAGGAACGCTGTTTAAGCCGGCCGGATCGTGGCCCTGAACAAGCCGTCAGCGCAACGCGTGCTCCGATCGGTTCCCAAGTAGCCGCAGTCGTGGTTATGAAAAAAAACCCAACAACCCTATTTCCATAAAATCCGGCGCGGTCACAAATGGTCAGGGATTAAAAGGAGTAATATATACGGGCTGGGAGATATAAAAAGAAATTATAGTCGTACAAAACCAGCCTATAAATTGAGAATTCCGGTCTGGAGTTTGAACAGCATCCTCTAAAGTGCCCCATGAATAAAACAAAACGCTCTGACCTGTCGCTGGGGTCAGGCAGCGCCTGAGCTTCGGGCCACAGGAATAAGCGAAGAGCTTGTGCTCCGTGGGGGTTTCCCTTCCCTTTTCCGCGCACGCCCCCTCCCCTTATTGTATTTTGACAGCTTCCCTGCGCCTTTCACAGCAAATATTTTGCAAGTGAAACTTTTCCTGGCACGCAGAACAAGCGCTGGAGAGAAGTTTCACTTGCTACATTTCTGCCTCTCAGGCAATTGTGAAAGGGCCAGGAGCACTGCCAGAAATCTGGGCGTGGGGGTGGGGGGACTATTGGCAATCTCTCCCTCTCTCCGGCTTCTGGCTGTCAGCTGTCTCCGAGAAGCTTTTTCCCTACAGGACACGTGTGACCGCTGCAATCAGATCCGGACTGTGACGTCACAGTTGTTTCCAGGCAGAAGGGTGACGTCACGTCTGTTCTGTTCTGTTCTGGTCTGATCATGCCCCTTGCGAGGGGACCAGCAGAAAAAGGGAGCGGCGGGTGGATGGCAGCGCGTTCCTGCTGTTTCCAAGACGGGCAACTGATTTCCGTTACCTGGAATCCAGCGGATCCCATAAATGGATCTTTTCCAGAAAGGTTAGCTCGACTCTCTTGTGGGGGATACTATTCACCCAGGGGGAGGGGGGTGGGTCTCAATGCAGGTCAACCAACTCTTTCATCTCCTCTCTTATTTCCTGCTCCTGCACTCCTGGCTCAAGTTGGACTGTAAACTCCTCGGGGCAGGGATCTCGCGGTTGCTTTGTAAAGCGCTTATGTGCATTTATGATACCGTATAAAGCAAAGAGGGGATTGTTGTATAACATAGTATGGTACGATATAACATAATTTAGTCTGTGTTGTGCCCTATTTTATCTATTTTTAATTTCTATCCGGCCCTTTCCCAGGACAACTGGACTCAGGCCGGCTAATAGCAATATATGATCAAAATGATAATGGACTCGGTTTTTAGGTGGAGGATCTGTTCATAATTAGGAGGCTGTACGGGGTAAAAGTGTCAGTTTATCCCTTTTGGCCGTGGTATGGAATAAGCGGGGATTCGAACCAGGAATAGCAAATGTTTCATTATGGAATCAAGAGGCATAACAATCCCTCCTGGATGGACACGGAGTAGAAGGGACCCCACTGTGTCCTGGACTGTGGCCCGTGGGGTGGGGAGGGGGTTATTGGGGCTATGGCGCTTTTAGGACCATTCCGCGGGCTGATCGTGTTGTTGGGAGCGGAATCTACTATCAAAGCCGCTATCCTCAACTCTCTTAAAGGCTGACCCTCATGACATGGGGCAACACCACATCCTGACGTTTACTAGGCAGACTGCGTGTGTGGAGTGTTTTGCCATTTTCTCCCCCACCCCCAGTCTACACTTTACCCCCAGCAAGCTCTCTTACCTGAGAATGAAGTCCCATTCGAACAACCTTTCCTGGAATCTCAAAGAAGACAGGGTTTGGTAACAGGCTTCTGCACATGCCGAATAATGCACTTCCAATCCACTTTCACAATTGTTTGCAAGTGGATTTTGCTATTCTGCACAGTAAAATCCAGCTACAAAGTGCATTGAAAGTGGATTGAAAGTGCATTATGTGCGGAAGGAGCCCTGGCCTCAACTCAGACCTTGCCTCTGATCCGGAAGCGGGCTGATTTCTCCAAACGTTCCTTTCCCTTTTCATCCTTAGAAGGCTGAACTTGGAACTGTTTCCGCACAGCATATTTATAACGAGTTTCAATCGCTATAAATGAAGAAAAACGAGTTCATTTATAACGATAGCAACTCGTTGTTGTCGTTATATGTGCAGAATCCACTAAACGGAGGAACAGATTTTGGAACTCAGGTCAGGAAGGGCCTTAGCTGTAGATTCCTGCCAAATACTTGAGGTTCAGAAGAGATTGGTTTGACTGGTGTAGTTGTCAAAGGATGTAGAATGATCTCTGGACAAGTTCTCATGTTGCCTATTTGCCTTTATTTAGCCACCTTGTTTTGAAGAAGAGTTTGGATTTATATTTCCCCTTTCTCTCCTGTAAGGAGACTCAAAGGAGCTTACAATTTCTCCCCCCCCCCAACAAAACACCCTGTGAGGTGGGTGGGGCTGAGAGAGCGCTGAAGAACTGTGACTAGCCCAAGGTCACCCAGCTGGCATATGCTGGAGTGCCCAAGCTAATTTGGTTCACCAGATAAGCCTCTGCAGCTCAAGTGGCAGAGCCCCGGTTCTCCAGATTGGTGTGCACCTGCCCCTAACCATTACACCACACTGGCTCTCATGAACAGGTCCCCAGTTCTTGTCCCCACCCCCTTTTTTCAAGGTGTAAAATCAGTCTCTTTGGAAAAGGCCAAGCCTATCAGGTGAGGCCTTTGGCAAAGCCAGGCACAGTACATCTCCCAGTTTTAAAAGGTGGGGGGGATGAGAAGGGCCCATCTCTTTCCCCTCCACCCATAGGAGCAGCAGTAGAGCAGGAGCAGGAGTCCATAGGAGCAGCAGTGGCGTAGGAGATAAGGAGCCGGGTTTGATTCCCTCTGCCGCCTGAGCTGTGGAGGCTTAACTGGGGAATTCAGATTAGCCTGTGCACTCCCACACGCCAGCTGGGTGACCTTGGGCTAGTCACAGCTTCTCGGAGCTCTCTCAGCCCCACCTACCTCACAGGGTGTTTGTTGTGAGGGGGGAAGGGCAAGGAGATTGTAAGCCCCTTTGAGTCTCCTGCAGGAGAGAAAGGGGGGATATAAATCCAAACTCTTCTTCTTCTACTCTTCTTCACCTGTTCAACTCCAGGCTGCTCCAGGGCTTGCAGCATCTCAGCAGAGTACAAGGTGGAGGTGGAAGAGTTTTGGATTTATGCTCCCAGCACCTCCTGTGAGCTGCATCAAGGCTGGCCCACGAGGCTTTCCCTTCCTCTCCCCTGGCAGAACACTGTGTGAGGTAGGATGGGAACACTACCTCTGCAGGAGTTCTGGAGGACCACGGCCAGTCAAAGTAGATGGCGCTGACCTAGATGCATGGATGATCTGATTCAGTATTAATATTTAGGAAAACAGAGTGGGTGTATTAGAACTGTTGATAATCTCAGCTTTGCCTCTAGCTTCGTGCCTTCCTAGATAGATGAGACAATTTTAATGAAAATAATATTCTCATATATTTTGGGAAGAGACCTAAAAGTACTTGCAAACAGGACATAAATCGTAATCTGATGAAGTAGGAGACTTCATCAAACTGCTAAATGGGCACAGGAAATCGAGTTCCCATCAGAAATATCAGCTGGATTCATGTTTCATGTCACTGGTTGACAGTCATGGACTTTTATGGGGTCCTTATTTGAACCTTGGGTTAGTCACAGTTCTCACAGAACTCTCCCAGCCCCACCTACCTCACAAGGTGTCTGTTGTGGGGAGAGGAAGGGAAAGGAGCTTGTAGGCCACCTTGACCCTCCTTACAGGAGAGAAAGGTGGGATATAAATCCAAACTCCTCTTCTTCTTCTTCTTCTTCTTCTTCTTCTTCTTCTTCTTCTTCTTCTTCTTCTTCTTCTTCTTCTTCTTCTTCTTCTTCTTCTTCTTCTTCTTCTTCTTCTTCTTCTTCTTCTTCTTCTTCTTCTTCTTCTTCTTCTTCTTCTTCTTCCTCTTCCTCTTCCTCTTCCTCTTCCTCTTCCTCTTCCTCCTCTTCCGATCTCCTCAACAAAAGTGGACGTCTATTGCTCCTGGGCTAGCGAGACCTTCAGTGCAAGCCCGAGAAGCTGGTTTTTGTCCCAAGGAGTTGACCATTGAAATGGCCACGGACGAGAAGGAGGAGGGGGAGGGCAAGGGAGAGGCCAAAGGCCCAGAGGAAGCGCCAGTGTCGTTGCACATCTGTCGGCGAAGGCCCAAAGGGGCAACCGAAAAGCCTCAGAACTGGGAAGCAGCCCCGGGGAACTTGCAAAAGGCTGCGCTTCCCCATCCCAACGGGAATGGATACTGTCGTGTTACCGCGCCGCTTGCGCTGCTGCTTTCGTTTGCTTTCGTGGTGTATCCCGAATTTGCACCCCCCTTTTCCTTGGGGAGGAAACGACTCCTCCCCCCCACACAGTGTTTGTTTTATAGGAGGGTCCCCTTCCTATCTTGGGCCGGTTTCCAGCAACGCCGGGTTCTCCCTGCTCCCTCCCGCATTCCGAATGCATTCCGTTTTCACACTTGACTTTGGAGGAGAAATCAAAGAATCAATAAAACGGCACCTCCGGCGGGTGGAATCATTGGGGGGGGGGTGTTGGTGGTGGAGGGGGAGGCCAGAAAAGTCACCCTGTTTTGTCTGGTTTTCCTGGAGGTGTCATGAACCGAGCTGCGTTGAAAGGCATTATCGTCATGCTTTTAATTATGTTGGAGTAGGGGTTTTTTTTGGGAGGGGGGGGCTTGGGTTCCCCCCTTTCCCAGATTTTTGTTTTTTTAAAAAATCTATCTGACATCAGTATGCAATAAATCTACTTTATTCTCGCCAGTCAATGAACCGCACTTCGGCTTCTGAAGCAACTGAGATACAAAGCGAGGAGATTCAGAGGAGGAACCATAAAAAGTTACAGATGCCGGGAAACGCCAGACAATCTGGACGGAGAAGGCGGGGGGCAGAGTTGCGGGGGGGGGGGGGGAACTGCGGCGTCAACTGTGCGGATGAGAATGAAGACGGTGACGTCAGGGCCCTTTCAGACAGTTTCAAAACCCTCCTTTTAAAAGGCCTGCCCAGGAATGCCGCCTTGGAGCCGTCGGACTGTGGGGAAGGGGGGTTCGAGTCGCTCCCCCGGCCACAATGGCCTCGTTTGCGCCTGGCAGACCCCATCGTCGTGACAGAGCACCGTAAATTCACTGCCGCCACTTATTCAATTAAGAGGGTGTGTGTGTGTATGTGTGTGTATGGGGGGGGAGTGTTTACTCTCTCAGACTGTGTTCAGATTTTGGAGAGTGTATCCGTCACATAGTTGTAGGATGGACAGCTGCTCTTTGGAGAAGGACTCATTTGTGACCGGCTGGGACCCGGAGGGCTCAGGCTAGCCAGGGGTCTGCAACCTGCAGCTCTCCAGATGTTCATGGACTACAATTTCCATCAGCAGGGGCTGATGGGAACTGTAGTCCATGAACATCTGCAGAGCCACAGGTTGCAGACCCCTGGCTGATCTGGTCAGATCTTGGAAGCTAAGCTGGGTCAGCATTGGTTAGTGTTTGGTTGGGAAACCACCAAGGAAAATGAAGGAATTCCCTGTACAGAGCCAGGTAATGACAAATCAACTCTGTCAATCTCTTGCCTTGAATACCCCCATCAGTCAGCTGCGACTTGACAGCCCTTTAATCAGGGGCATATATACAGAAATGGTGCTCAGGGCAAGTACTGATACTGTATGCCCCCCCCCCCCCAATCTGACCAGTCTTCCCCATCTGGAACATTCTCACCAGTGGCCAGGTCTACCATTACTTTCAATCATGGGTAACCAGCTGTCCAGAGCATTGGTCTACCTGCCATTAAGAAGTATTGGGCTACCAGATGACACTTACTGTAATAGAGAATACTGACAATAATCATTGCCACAGGCTGCAGATGTTCCCAGATGGAGACGTCCTTCCAGATTGCTCCATCTTTTCCCCCATCATCACAGCTGACTTATGGCAACTTCAAGGCATGAGATGTTTGAAGGTGTTTGCCATTTCCCACCTCTGAGCTGAGACCCAGGTTTTCTTGGGAGATCTCCATCCAAATACTAGCTAAGGGCAGGACCCACAGTGAGTGGCTCACTCAAGATCATCCAGCTAGCTTCCATGGCAGAGTAGGGATTTAAACTTGAAGTTCCTAGGTCCTTAACTACTACACCAGGCTGACTCTGTTCAGTGGCATATTTGCCTAGGGACTGGGGGTACCTTCTGTTCCCTCTGTTCCCGGGCACCACTGATCTGGTCGGGGGTGTGTGTGCAAAATTGCCCCCCCCCCCCAAATGACCAGGAAGAAGTCCTGCTGCCTTGTCGTCTTCTGGCGCCATTGGCCACGCCCATGTTATCATCAACATGGGCAGGCCCAAAGAAGCCAGAGGACCCCCCCCCCAGCCTCACTCCCCTCCCGGCTCCGACTCCCCCCAAGCCCAGCCCCCCTCTCAGCTGTTGGCTCTGGGAAGAAGGCTCTGTGCCGGGGCCTTTGCTTCTATAAGCTTGAGTGGGTTTTATATTTGCTTTTATAAGCTCCCAGAGGGGAGGGAAGAAGGGACTGCCAGCTGCCAGCTTGGAGCCAGCAGCCAGGAGGGGGCGGGGCTCAGGGGTGGGGCTGGGGGTGGACCCCGCCCCAGGCGTGGGGACGCCTGGAGAGCAGATGTCTCCGGGCACCAGTTCCCCCAGGTACGCCTCTGACTCTGTTCTCCATCTTAGCACAGAACAGTGCTAAGTTAGTTCAAATCTTAAGAACATTTCTGGTTTGCTCATTGTATTCTACAGTCGGCCCTTTCTCCATAGTGGCCCTAATAACCAAACTAGCCTGACTTATCGGATTTCCAAAACTAAGCAGAGTCAGTACTTTGGTAGGAGACAAACACGGATGACTGGAGCTCTCTGCAGATGAAGGGAATGGCAAACCACATCTGCTCATCTGTTGCCCTGAAAATCCCATCAGATGGAATCTCATATGCTCCCCATGAGTCCTTTGAGGTGCACTAGCGCACTTTACTTTTATCTTTCATCCAGAGGCAAATGTTTTCTCTTTCACATGGACAGAAGTGCAAGAGACATGAAAAACTTCATAGAAATGTTGATCTGAATTCTACCAGACATCTAAAATATGCGCAGTAAAATCCTTCATACCGCTTAGAAGGGTGATATAGATAAGATATCCCAAGGTAAGGAGCTACCTTTTGAGTTACTTCAGTTATCTGTATAATTTCAAAGACATTTATGCACTTATACTGCGGTGTAGTAGTTAACAGCAGTGGACTGAAATCTGAAGGACTGGATTCCATTCTCCACTTGTCCAAATGAAGCCTGCTGGGTGACCTTGGGCCCCTCACGGTTCTCTTAGCCTACACAGTGACAGACAATGCCAAACCATTTCTGAATTCTCTGTGGCTTGACAGCATTTTTCACTAGTACCATTGAGCTCAGGGGTTCCCAACCCATGGCCCTCTAGATATTCATGGACTATGATTCCCATCAGCCCCTGCCAGCACGGCCAATTGCCAGAACTTACGGGAATCATAGTCCATGAATATCTGGAGGGTCATAAGTTGGACACCCCTAGTTTACCTACTCTTGCCTGCAAACTCAGTTTTTGTACTAGAGCAGACTTTTCCCTGGCAGTCACATTTAAAAATCCTAGGGGCCGGAAGAGAAGGTCATTCACATTTGGAATATGCTGCCACAGGAGGTGGTGATGGCCACTAACCTGGATAGCTTTAAAAAGGGCTTGGACAGATTTATAGAGGAGAAGTCGATCTATGGCTACCAATCTTGATCCTCCTTGATCTGACCCAGTACCGATGCGCCAACGAACCGAATTATCTGGAGGAGCAGCAGCAGAAGGCCATTGCTTTTACATCCTGCATGTGAGCTCCCAAAGGTATCTGATGGACCACTGTGAGTAGCAGAGTGCTGGACTAGATGGGCTCTGGTCTGATCCAGCTGGCTTGTTCTCATGTTCTTATGTTATTATGCTAATTCAAAAATACTGTCCTGAGTTTACTCTGCATGTGAGAATTTAAATTGCCTGCAAGAAAAGAAGTCTTTTCCCAACTTGCCTGAGATTTTGGACTGAAGAATCCCTCAGGTGAGCAGTACATTCTCTGATAATTTGGTCCTAATTGGATGCCAGGGTGAAGCTAAATCTGAACTGTGATTCACATCCCCAAAGTCACACTAACATCCACTTGCCTTTTTACATTGTAGCCAACATGCACAAATGTGCCCTGGCAGTCTGATCACATGTATATTTAAGGAACATTCCCTGCATTTTCATGGGAAGCCTTGCTGGTAAAGAGCAAAATAGCACAGTGTCACAGAGGTGTAGCTGGGCCAAACTGTGCCCGGTGCGCAGTGTGCTTTTTCTGCCCCCCATGGCCTCCCGGCGCCCCCCTGCCCCCCTTCCCACACTTACCTACGTTCCTTTTCTATTTCTAGTACTTTTTGAGGCTGAAAAAAGTGGCCTCTTCACAGTTCAGGGAAAAAACTGCCTGATGAACTATACTTCCCAGGAGATCTTGTGACCCCCAAGGTCTCCTGGGAACTGTAGTTCCTCAGGCAGTTTTTAGCCTGAACTGTAAATAGGCCGCTTTTTTCAGCCTCAAAAAGTAATAATTATGTGTGCCGATGAGGGTATTATTATTGTGCTGTGTGGGGGGGCCGCGGGGGAGTGATTTTCCGCCCCCAGGCATGTGCCCTGGTGCACGATGCACCCCCCCATCCCCTTGGCGCTCTGCCACTGCAGTGTCATCTTAACCCCCGCTTTTCTCTTATTCCATAACAAATGGATAAACACACACACACATACTGCTGCTTAAACAAGCCAGGTGGCACATGTTTGGCAGAACATCATCCAGTGACTGAAACACATGTTGGGTCTTACATAGACTGGTTAAGTGCCAAATTGTCTGTGTACATAAATGTGCATGAGAGAGAAATGGTGGGGGAGGGGGGGGGAAGGATGCAGCGATCTTAAAAGGCATGTATCCATAGAAGGTAACAATGTAATAAAACTATTTATTATCAACATTAGCATTATTATTTAGTTATCATATAGCACTATTCAGTATTCAAAAGATGATGCAATTTTATGTGTTAAACGATCAATGTAATGGGCCTGGCGAGCGCGTTATTGCACAGAGGGAAATCATATCAGTAAATGTGTGGATTGATTGCTTAATTGGGCACATCGGAAGAATTCTGGCACCACTGGACCAGTCTTAGAATAATTTTGTCTTGAGCTGGTCCCTTGGTTTTTTTTTATAGCATTGATGTTGGAACAACCAACTTGGAGACCATAACCAGGATTTGTAAGAGTAGGGGTGAAAAATCCTAAGGGTACTTTCCTGGGAGCAAGTCATAGAGAATAAGATGGGACTAACTGCTGAGTAGATCTGCTTACAGTTGCTCCCTGTATCATAGAAAGACAGAAGGTACCTTTGGGACCAGCAGATCATGTGCTGGGCATCTGATGAAGTAAGCTCTTGCTTATGAAGGCTCATGCTGCACTAATGTGCACAAACAGGTATCAACCATAAAACTAGAACAGGGGTCTGCAACCTGTGGTTCTCCAGATGTTCATGGACTACAATTCCCATCAGCCTCACTGATGGGAATTGTAGTCCATGAACATCTGGAGAGCCACAAGTTGCAGACCCCTGAACTAGAACATTTCTGGAATGTCCAGAAGCAGAAATACAGCCAAAGGAAAAGACAGTGGGCTCTCCAGCCCTGTGATGAGAATAGGGTTGCCAGCTTTGGGTTGGGAGATACCAGCAGACTTTGGAGATGGAGCCTGAGGTGGGCAGGAGTTTTGGGAGGAGAAAGACATTAGTGGGGTATAATCAGGGGTGTACCGCCCAGGGGGACATATGGGGTCAAATTTTCCCAGGCTGCAGCCATTTAGTCACATGGGGGGCAAAAATGGCCCCCACACCCCTCCTCCTTCTCCCCCGAGTCCATACACTGACTTCAAGACCTGGTGCAAAAAAAGTTTAGTCATGGTGGGGGAGGGCAGCCGCCCATATGGGGCGGGGAAGGGGGGGCGGGAAACTTAGATTTTGCACTAGGCTACATTTTCCCTAGATACGCCTTTGGACATAATGCCATGGACACCACCTTCTGAAGCAGTCATTTTCTTCAGGCAACCTGATCGCAGTCTTCTGGTGATCAGTTGTAATCCTAGGAGATCTCTAGCCACCACCTGGAGATTGGTAACCCTAGAAGAAAGGAAGATCAGACTATCTGACAAAATTATTCTATGCAATCTTATCTAGGTGGGCATTGCTGTAATATAGCTGCTTCTTGAGCCAAATAACGTAAGAAACTACAGTCACACCGTGACTTATTTCTACACTAGCCCTGTCCCAGTTTTTTGTTGCAGTGATACTCAATGATAAGGAGCCTTGGGAATGGAATCCATTGGGGAGCCAGCGTGGTTTAGCGGTAAGAGCAGGTGCACTCTGATCTGGAGAACTGGGTTTGATTCCCCACTCTGCCACTTGAGCTGTGGAGGCTTATCTGGTGAACAAGATTATCCTGTGCACTTCAACACACGCCAGCTGGGTGACCTTGGGCTAGTCACAGTTCTTTGGAGCGCTCTCAGCCCCACCCAGCTCACAGGATATTTGTTGTGGAAGGGAAAGGAGATTGTAAGCCCCTTTGAGTCTCCTTACAGGAGAGAAAGGGGGGATACAAATCCAAACTCTTCTTCTTCTTCATGTGACCCAAAGCTCTGCAAGCACCTAGGCATTATGGAAAGGGACCATGCTGCAGTAGTTCCCACAGCTCCAGAGATTACATAAACAGGGTATCCATTTGCTTCATTTCAGTTGCTTAAAATGCAATCAAACAATGGCTGGTACATGTGTAAACTCACTATAGATTGGAGGGCATGGAAAGAGTGGGGAGAAGCATGCCTGGAAGCCTTCTTACTCAAACACCTGGCATCCTATTCCTAGTCGTGGAAGTACACTATGCTTACTCAGTGTGTAACAGCAAGTCATTCTCTTCTACTCATTATTCATGTACCTTTACTGTCTCCCACACACACCCACAAGTATCTACATTCTGTTCCTGGACTGTGTACATCGTTTTGCATCCAGCTATTAAAGTCTATGCCCATTTCAACAGCAGCTACAGAAGACACAAAGGGACTACTACTATTTTATGTATTCATAAATTCTCAAAGAACACATATTCATGAGGTCAGAGTGTACCTAGTGTGAAAAATTAATTGGAGACGACATTGATATTCAACAAGCTATTTTATGGGATGGAGCTTATGTATTTATATTTGTATGACCGCTCCTGTCGATGTTCAAATAATGTTGTTCACCGCCCGGAGCCCTTCGGGGATCGGGCGGTATATAAATTTAAGAAATAAATAAATAAATAAAAATAAAAACAATAAATGAAAAGAAACATGTTTCCTTTTTCCAAACATGTGCAGAAGTAATAATCGTGATGATCATCACATAGCCATGAATGTGGAGTAGAAGGTCTTATAGTCTAAAATGTGAAATAAGGGAGGGAAGAGAAAGCAAACAAGAGACGAATATGCCATCCATTCCAGTTACACAGGCTTTGTTTTACTTCTACTGCAGACTAATGACTCATCCTTCCAGGAAAAGGTGTGTTTTGAGGGAAACATTGTCCTCACACACCTGTTCTCAGAAGCAGTTCTAGGTATCAGGTGCACTAAAAGATTGTGGAGGGAGCAAGTGAACTTCAGGTGGCTAAAGTGGTGGAGACTGAGCAACACTGGTATAAAAATATTCAAGAGGGACATTTTCATTTTTAAAGACAATAAGGAAGGCATCCCTCTTGCTGTCAGAAAGTGGGCCACTGTCTTTGTGTTTGTGACAAGTGGCATCCATATCCCCCAAATGGGGCTGTGAATGTTAACAACACATAAAACATTTCACATAACCTTCACCTTTTTACATAAGCTACTTGCAAAAGAACCACCAACTTCCTTCCCCAGCCCCTTATGATTTTGTAATTTGAAGAAATGACTCAGCAAATTCTACTGCAGTGTTGCAGTATTTGGAGCTTTGGAAGGGAACACTGTAGATCCTGTGATTGGCTCCTGATGCAGCAAAATACGAAACTGCAGAATCATGAGGGATAGAATGAGAATTTGGAACCGAGGGCCAACATGTGATCCATCCCATTTAGTGAGATCGCTGTTAGCTTTAATAGGAGTAGGATTGCAGCCAAAGTGAGTGAAAGTGAGCGGAAGGGGCAGGACTATTTTTGATGTCGCAGGAGCTGTTCCCCTTCTGTTTTTCTTTCTTCCTCCCAACATTCTTAAAGTGTGGTCTTCTTAAAATGTGACCAAAGTACAATAGCTTCCGTTTAGTTATTTTAGCTATGAGGAAGAGTTCAGGCTTTATTTGATCCAGAAATCTTCTTATCTGTCTTTTTGGTACTCCATGATATCAAGAAAGAAAGAAAGAAAGAAAGAAAGAAAGAAAGAAAGAAAGAAAGAAAGAAAGGAAGGAAGGAAGGAAGAAAGAAAGAAGGAAGAAAGAAAGAAAGAAAGAAAGAAAGAAAGAAAGAAAGAAAGAAAGAAAGAAAGAAAGAAAGAAAGAAAGAAAGAAAGAAAGAAAGAAAGAAAGAAAGAAAGAAAGAAAGAAAGAAAGAAAGAAAGAAAGAAAGAAAATTACTCATTGAAACCTGGACATTATAATGGAATAGTGATCATCTGTAGAAGCCCAATACCCCTCCCCCACTACATTATTCATTTTATCTTTCTCAATAAGTTCTGTAAAGACTGTTGCTTGGGATAGGTATCTGTACCGTTCCCCCATAAAGAGCATACCTTCTTTTTGGTTCCAGGAAGTGGTGGGATTCAAATAATTTAACAACCGGTTCCGGTGGTGGGATTCAAATAATTTAACTGGTTGTTTACAAGCCCTATTTTAACAACCAGTTCTGCCGAAGTGGTGTGAACCTGCTGAATCCCACCACTGGTTCCAGGTCTTGGAGATAACTCACAACCCTCAACCTTAGCCTAAAGTTTTATTAATCCCTTTTCCAAGACTTGAATAACACGTTTAATTTCTGGTCCAGATGTATGTATTTAGAATGATGGTCCATCTGGCTCCTCTTTCAATACTAACTGTAAATGTATTCTGTGTTCCTCCTGTGTTTTACCACACACTATTACAATATGCAGGTAGGAGCTACAAAATCCTTTCAATCTCACAAAATACCAAGACTATTATTTTTTTTGAATGGTTGCTATCACTTCAGGCCAAGAGCACCCCTATCCACTCAACACCATGGTACTTCAGATGCTGCTCCTGATAGTAGGGTGACTTCAGAGTTTGTAATATTCTAGTAATTGGGGAATGACCCACAAACACTCCTTATGCTTGATGCAGGTCCCTTTTCGGCAGTGCCAATCCAATCCAATCCAATAACCTTTATTAGGCATAAAACCAGAAGTACCATACATTCCAAGTACAATAACAGGATCATTGTTACATATCATGTAGAACACGGATTAAAATGTAGCAACTGCTTCAGAAATTTCTACATTAGGGCTGTTCAATAACTTAGACATTTTTTGTTTGTCTGAGAAAAACACAAATTCAAGAGGTAGTAAAGCTCCCAGATCAGTTCTAATATCATTATACCTCAAACAGTAAAGCAGGATATGAGGAATTGAGTCCATAGTGTTGGGACAGTACCGACAACAACGCTCACTTCGTGGGATGTTAAGGAAACGACCTTGAAAATAGACAGATGGGGAATGAGTTGCACCTTGCTCTGGTCATGACCCATCTGCACTTATAGTTGACAAGCTGTTCTAAATATACAGCAGGGCTAGATTTCTGGGGTGTGATCCCAAAGTATAGAGGGGAACAAGAGCTTTTTGGCAGTGTTAACTCTAAAGGCAAATGGCGATTCTCAGTGCAATCATAAAAACACTTTTCTGAGAGTAGGACCCACTTAATAAAATGGACTTACTGGAGTGTTGTGGGGTTTCCGGACTGTATGGCCGTGTTCCAGTAGCATTTTCTCCTGATGTTTTGCCTGCATCTGTGGCTGGCATTTCACAGGATCTGATGGTAGTAAAGCCAGTGGTAGTAAAGCAAGTAACAAGTGTGGTTTGCATGTGTTGAGTGGAATCCACACACATGCAAATCACACTTGCTAACTGCACCCTTTCCACTTGTTAACAAATGCAAATGGTTCTTTCACCCACCCTGGACATTCCACAGGTAGATATACTCCACTTGCTTTGCTACCATCAAATCCTGTGAAGATGCCAGTCACAGATGCAGGCGAAACATCAGGAGAAAATGCTACTGGAATGCGGCCATACTCCAGTTGATTCCAGCCATGAAAGCTTTTGATAATACATAAAATGGACTTACTTCTAAAACTTGCTATGATTGGTCCTTTTGCCTCCTTCAATCGCTTCTAATTGTTTTGAGCTTGATAGCTTTCCAAGATCTTTATTTTCTGAGTCTGGTGTTCCCTCTTCATTTTTCTTTACCTCAATATTCCTCTGCTACTTTCAGAGAGTAGCTGTGTTGGTCCACGGCAGAACAGCTGGACTGGAGTTCAGAAGAACCTTAGACTTTGATAAGATTTTGAGGGATATGAGCTTTGAAGTGTCACTGCTCTTTTCATCACATCTGATGAAGGAAGCATTAACTCTCAAAAGGTTATTCCCCCCCCCCCCCCATATAGTTGGTCTCAAATGTGCTTCTGGATTCCAACTTAGCTGTTCAGCTTTCCTCAGTTGCTTCATCCCATTGTTTCTGAGCTTCCAATAAGTCTTCAAAAGATAACTGTATGTTTTGGCTAAATAGAAGAGACTGATCTGATCATCATTTCCTGAACTGGATATACCAGTTCCAGATATTACCTCCTGATATCATCTTCTGGATGTCCTTTAAGGTACTATCTTTCCAGTGAATGCCTGTCACCGCTGATACTGATCGTTATTATATACTTCATTTCTATACTGCCTGTAACCAAAGCTCTCTGCATGGTTGATCAAGAATTCCCTGAAGTTTGCAAGATTTAAAACCAGTCAGACCCTGTATAGGAAGAAAAAGTCTCACTAAACTGCCTAGAAGGAGGGGAACGTCTTTCATTCCTGCCTGCCTGCCAGGTTTAGGTTCTTTCCACAGGCTGATGCTCCTCAGGTGCAAGTGGGCCACTCCAACTTCTGGGATTATGAAGACTGTGGGGTTGCCAAACTGGGTTTCATCCAAGTCACCCTAAGACTAATATGACTATGCCATTCAACCCTTGTATCTTTTTTTTTAATTACATTTTTTTAAACATAACATTAAAATCAAACATAGTAATTATTGTGAAGCTTGAATACATCTATACTTCAATTTTACAGCATTCCAGTCCTAGTTTTCGAGGCTCAAGAAATTAAAATACAGGCTCAATCATTTATCCTTATCCTAGTTGGTATAACTATCCAAGTCCTCAGTATAATCCAAAAAACCCCTTTCTATCTTCTTTCATAGGCCTCTTCCGCACATACAGAATAATGCACTTTCAATCCACTTTCAATCCACTTTGAAGCTGGATTTTACTGTGGGGAATAGCAAAATCCACTTTCAAGCAATTGTGAAAGTGGATTGAATGTGCATTATTCTGCATGTGCAGAAGGGGCCATACTCTGTGGAAGGTCTCCTGTGCTCCAAAGATGTTAGAATTGCCATTGTTGAGTATCCTGTTAACTTGTTCATCCATTCCAGAAGGTTGGGGCAGTGGTCACAACAATCCTTGTATCTTGAAGTATCATTATCCTACGATCACCGTTGATTGCGAGTGGTAGCTCTTCCAGATAACACTATTCTGGATGAACTAGTATGAATTTGTGCATAGAGCATTTCTGAATTTAAAAGAATGACTATCAAGTAGGAATGACTATCAAGTGTCTTGTACACTGCTGGAGCAACATACCATAGAATCTATGGCATAGATAGACAATGGGCTATAACTGGGCTTGGCAGTACAGTCTGATCTCATTTTTCATGTTTCATTTTTTCCTGGGAAGATAAAAAGCAGCATTTTTCTGTGCAACAGGACAGTGCGGATGGAGTCGAGAAGTGGTCTACTGGGTGCCAGATGAATCTTAAGGAGAAAAATGTTAGATTTGAAAGCCTTGATTCAGCAGGCAAGGAATTCTGGGAGAGCTCAGCGAACATTCTAAAAGTGACAGTTGGAGACTGAGGAAAGATGTTCAGTTTTATGTTAACTAAAGCTATGCCTCTGACTGAAGGTTTAATACTGTTAACTATGCTGGTAATCAAATTGTAACCAAATGATGAACTGTAAATGTATCAGCATATAAGTGGCATCCTGTGAAGATGCCAGAAGATCCTCTGAAGATGCCAGCCACAGTTGCAGGCAAAATGTCAGGAGGAAATGCTACTGGAAGATGGCCATACAGCCCAGAAACCACACAACACCCCGTATAAGTGTTACTTTGTTTATATGTATACTTTTCTTTCAGTGGAAGTAAAGTTCTTTTGTTTATGATTTCTGAAGTAAAAAGGCTGGTCTTTATCAAGATAACTGTTTTTATTTAAAGTGGCGCACAAGCTACATTCTGTTCGTTATTCTGCTTACAGGATTGTATATGTTTATATAAAAATATACCTGTTAACCTTCAAAATCTAATCTTATTTAAAGACCTTGGAGGGCTGGAAGCTGAAAACCATTTTTTTTAACATTTGTCAATATCTTGCTCACCTGGAAAACCATCTTATTCAAAGACTTAAATAACTGAGATGTAGGAATTTGTGTTTATGTGTGTTTGTATTGCCAAGTGGAGCGGGGAAATGATTTTATCTACCCAGAGGATGAAAGACAACATTGAAAATGGAAAACATGGTGAACAACTTCTATTCTTTTCTTTTTATGTGCTAGGTGTTGCAACATCTCAGACAACATTTCAGAATCATAAATGCTTGTGACTGCATCAAAAGAAAGTTACAAGGAGTAACCGACAATTATTGTCAAGAAAAACAGCTCAGGAGGAGGAAGCGGAAAGCTGGCAAGTTCACTTTCTTCCTCACATTTCTCTTTGGTATGTTCTCTGCTCCACCCCCTCACCCTCCTCCCCAAACAACCTTCACCTCTCTTTCTAATAAATTACCAGTTATACTGTTAAACACTTTACTGGCAGCCTTTAAGATAATCCTGTCCCCTCAGTCTCTAATGTTGTACAATCTGGTCGAGGTGTTTTTAAACAGTGGACACTAACTGTATTGATTTTTTGTGAACTTGGAGATGAATGATAAAACAAGATAGCTGTAGTGATTTATGGCCTCTGGTACATCAAGCATTCTCTTTCGTAGAGGATCGGAGTGGTGCTCAGTCACAACATGTTGAAGACAATTCACACGCTTTTGGCATGATAATAATAATATTTATGTAATACATTGCCCTGACCTGGATAGCCCAGGCTAGCCTAATCTTGACAGATCTCAGAAGTCAAGCAAGGTCAGCCCTGGTATTTAGATGGGAGACCACCAAGGAAGTCAAAGGTTGCTATGCAATGGCAAACCACCTCTGTTCATCTCTGGATTTGAAAAACCAACCGGATAGCCATAGGTTGATGCAACTTGAAAGCATTTTCCACCACCATGTCACATATTTTTATCCTTCTCTTCCTGCAAAAAAACTCAGCAGAACATGCGAGAAAGATTCCCCATATTTGCCTTACAACAATCCTCTGATGCATTTAGACTGAGAGAAAGTGATTGGCCCTTGGTCACCCAGTAAGCATCGTGGCAAAGTTGAACCCAGATCTTTCAGAACCAAACTAGGCATTGTCTCTGACACCAGTTGGGTTGGGTTCTCTTTCCGCAGACAGATAGGAAGCCTCATAGCAGGACTAATAGAGACCCAACATAGTCATTTTGGCTCTGAAGACAGTATGTGAGAGAATGCTGAAGCTCTTCCTTCCCTTGCACCACACACCCTGGCAAAATCCCTGTTAGTATGCTTAGGAAAATATGTTCCCTGATGTCATGTTGGTCTGTAAACAGTCAGGTTCTTTTCTAACATAAGAGTCTGCAAGATCAAAGTAAAAGCAATGGTTAAAATGCTATTGCTCTTGATTATATCTGGGTGTTTTGACTTCTGGCAACGCTATAGGATTTTCAAGTCAAGAGACCTTCAGAGATCATTTGCTATTGCTTGCCTCTGCATCATGCTCCAGGATCAAGGCTGAGAGCGCATGTCTGGCCCTAGGTCACCCAGCAAGTTTCTGTGACAGAGAAGAGATTCGAATTTGGGTTTCCCAGATCCTAGTCAGACACTTTACGAAGAAGGGTTTGGATTTATACCCTGTTTTTCTCAATTGCAAGGAGTCTCAAAGCAGCTTACAAACTTCTTTCCCTTCCTCTCCCGACAACAGACACCTTGTGAGGTTGGTGGGTCTGTGAGAGTTCTGAGAGAACTTTGACTACCCCAAGGTCACCCAGAAGGATTCTTGTGGAGGAGTGGGGAATCAAGCATGGTCCTCCAGACTGGATTCCACTGTTCATGTAGAGGAGTGGGAAATCAAACCCGGTTCTCCAGATCAGAGTCCACTTCTCTTAACCACAACATCATGCTGGCTCTCATATCTGAGTATAGAATCCGTTGGGAGAACCAGCATGGTTTAGTGGTTAAGAGCAGGTGCACTCTAATCTGGAGAACCGGGTTTGATTCCCTGCTCTGCCACTTGAGCTGTGGAGGCTTATCTGGGGAACCAGATTAGCTTGTGCACTCCAACACATGCCAACTAGGGCCCTTTCCGCACGGGCGGAAAAGAGCACCCCAGGGACACTAAAAACAGCGTCCCAGGGGAGGAGTTTGCACAGCTGGCGCTGCTGCATTGCTTCCCCCGAGCGGCGTGAAGATGCTGTTTCCAAACCTCGCTCCCTGAGCGAGGTTTTTTGGAAGCAGAGTCTTCCAACCGCTGCTGTGTGAATGGGAGCGGCTGGAAGGCGCCATTTTCCCCGCACCATCCCTGAACACCTACCTCGTCTCCTGGCCTCCAGCTCATTGCAGAGGCCAGGGGACACGCCCCCCTGGCCTGCGACTCCAGAGCTGTCGCTCCAGCCTGTGGGTGGGTGGGGGGGTGTCCACTGGTTTCTGCAACGCGCCGGAAGCCAGGAGACAAGGTAGGGGTTCAGCGACAGCACAGCCTGTGCGAAGACCATCCTGGGACCATCTGTGCGAACGGTCCCGGTGGGGTGCGTCGGCACTGTTTATGCCAATGCACCCTCACACTGTTGCTGTGTGGAAAGGGCCTAGGTGACCTTGGGCCAGTCACAGTTCCTCAGAGCTCTCTCAGCCCCACCTACCTCACAGGGTTTTTGTTGTGAGGGGAGAAGGGAACTGAGATTGTAAGCCCTTTTGAGTCTCCTTACAGGAGAGAAAGCCAAACTCCTCCTCCTCCTCCTCTGTATTATTTTGGAGAGGAGCAAAAAAACTTCACACAGGAGTCATGATTGCATAGTTCTAACAGTCCCTTCTCTGACTTTAACATGAGAGAAAATTGTACAACGCCTCAAGAAATAAGATGATGCAGTAGAATTTTTTTGTTTTGTTTTGTTATATAGGTCTCACCCAACTTTGCACGTCAGAGGCCTACAAGATTATCCCAGGCATGAAAAGCACTCATTATTTCTAAATGTTCAGTGTCTTGATTACAGGTTAGGTAATTACAGTTGCACTGTGGTGCAGTTGGAGCTTGGTGATCAGAGTTTCTGGGGTTGTAGTACAACACAGAGTTTCTGGAAACAGAGAAGGAAGAACGTTTAGTCTTTGTGCAAGATACTCTCTGTATGTGTATGTGAGTGTGTGTTGCCTGCACTTGGTGCCTCACTAGGCCTTCCTTACAAAGAACATAAATCACATTAGGAATTCGTAAATCAATCCTTTCCCAAGCCCTATAGCCTACAAAAGGTTGAAGATGATGACTGAAAAGACTTTGCTTCATAGACAAAATGCCATTGGGGAGGGGGAGGACTTTTTTTCTTTTAAGATTAAACTTAAGAGGAGATTTGATGATTTTAAAAACCCGCACAAATAAAATGAAGGAACAGGGAACAGGGACAGATGTTAAACAGAGACTAGCGGAGAGTCTCGTAAACCTTGTGAGCATTCTTCACAACTACAATGAAAAAAAAACACCACGTTCTCATAATGTAATAAAACATTCTGCCGTTTTGTATTATATTTAATGCCTTCTAAAAGGAGCCATGAACTTGTGCTTGGAAAGTCCAGTGGTTCCAGTATGCAATATAATAACTGTCGAGACTGTGGCTGTGTTCTAGACCTGCTCCGGGGATCTGGTTCTGGGAAGCCCTCCCCTTGTTTGGAAATCCTGCAATTGCTTTTTGAGGTATTGATTAATTAAGCTTTTGATATGCTTGAACGAACCCTGACTATACTGATCACTTCTTCCCCTTCCTATCCATCTTTGTTCTCCATCCAAACCTTTAAAAATGCCCGGAGACTTTTGATTCTCTGACTGACTCTTCAAATGGACATACCATTCCCCTCTTGTTCTCCTTTCCCTTACAAAAGTGGTTTCAAAATACGTTAAGGTAGTTTTATTGTATTTTAGGTTACAACAGTTAAGCATAGAGGGATGAGAACCATCTGGCTTGGGTGCACTGCGTTGTTGTTGCTGTTGCTACTACTGCTGTTGCTGCTACTACTAGGGCAATGAGTAGTACTAATAGCAGTACTAGTGCTACTACTAGTACTACTACCACTACAACAGCAACTACTAATCATTATTATAAAGATATATGACTATAGCTGTCTGTGTTATGAATATATAATTCATGGCTTTATGAATTTCATGCATAATGCTTCTGATTGGACCTGAATACAATATATATTGGATTTACGTCAATGGAAAATGTACAATCACCTTTAATAGATCAGGATTCCATCTTTTTGCTGTTCATTGGCAATACACTTCATCTCCCTTTATTCTTCTCTTTTCTGAACTGGAAAGTTGCAGACTTTGCAGTCTTGCCTTACAGAAAAGGTGCTCCAACCGCTTCATCATCTTGGTTGCCCTCTTCTGTACTTTTCCCAGCTCTGCAATGTCCTTTTGAGATACAGCAACAAGGACTGACATAGCATTCCAAATAGGGTGTCAGGCAATTATAACATTGACATGAGTTATTTTCTGTCCCTTTCCTGATAATCCCCAACATAGCGTTTGCTTGATTCTCTCATTGCTGTGGCATATTTCATTGAGCTAACCAATATACCATAAATGACCTGGAAGTAGGGGTGGGTAGCGTGGTGGCCAAGTTTGCAGATGATACCAAATTATGTAGGGTGGTGAGAACCACACAGGATTGTGAAGAGCTCCAAGTGGACTTTTATAAATTAGGTGAGTGGGCTAAGAAATGACAAATGCAGTTCAATGTAGCAAAATGTAAAGTGATGCACATAGGGGCAAAAATCCAAACTTCACATACACACTACAGGGGTCAGTGCTATCAGTCACAGACCAGGAAAGGGATTTGGGCGTCTTAGTTGATAGTTCCATTAGAATGTCAACTCAATACATGGCAGCTGTGAAAAAGGCAAATTCTATGCTGGGGATAATTAGGAAACGAATTGATAATAAAACTAGCTGTTAACCACTCTTTTAATTCCTTTCAATCCAATTTTTTTTCATGAGATAACTGGACTCCCGAATTACGTGCCTCATGCAGCCCTTTGCCTGGAGTTAGGTCAAAACTCCTTGGAATCAGCTGCTTGGCTGAGGGCTTTTAGATTCTGGCTGCAAATTCATTTTCTCTCAGACTGTAATTCTCTGGTCCACTGCCTGCTCTCCAACACCCATTCCAACCCCTGGTTTTCCATAATCGAAGAAAAAATGGCTTCTAATGGACTGTCAGTGTATTCACTTTGCCTTTTGTCCTATTCAGAAGCTTATACAAAATTAAAAGGTCAACTATTGGATAGAGAATTCTCTACTCTAATCACTGCAGCCAGGAAAACTTGCTCCTCCCTGTATTTTTCTATCCCATTTGAACAGGGCCACTTGGCACACTACCTGTATTGCTTAATAAACCCCGTTCGAAGGAGAGCCATAATGCTCGCTAGATTTAATGTTATGCCTTCCACCTTGTTACATGGCAGATTTAACAAGCAAGAAAAGTCTAAAAGATTGTGCCCGTGTAATGCTGGCTCAGTTGAATCTCTGGCCCACCAATTATTACACTGTTTCAGATTTAAGGATATCAGATCCAAGCAGGGGCGTACCTAGGCAAACTGGTGCCTGGGGACAAAACCTGAGTTTAAGCCCGGCATATGGTACCCTCCACCATGACCAAACAATGATTTTTTGTACCAGCTCACAAAACACCTCCCACTCCCAGCAAAACATATATGCCTCTTTCCCCACCAACTCTTTTCCTAATTTCCTAATCACAACAACCCTATGAGGTAGGTTATTTAGCCTGAGAAGTAACTCCCAAGCCAGTGCAAGTGGGTGATAAGCATGTAAATCTCTCTGAAATCACCCCCAGCAAAACATTTACCAAACCAAATGTCGAAGCATCATCTCTCACAAAGCTTACCTCCAGTGGAATCCACCCCCAAGCAGCATCGCCAATGGTGTTTGAACTAGGGAGCTCAGATTCTTCTTTTAAATCTACCTTAAAGGGAGAATATAGGGTCCCCGGTTCATAAAGTGAAAGTGATGCTGTTTAAAGGAATGGAATCTCCCTGAAACAGCATCACTTTTGGCTGGAGATTCAGATGGCTGAAATAGCAGATTAGAAACGGAATCTGGGCAGAATTTAGGCACTTTATTCCCGGACAAAAATTGTCCAGTTATGTTCTGCTTAAATATGAACAAATCGCGAATACAAGGTATTTAAGGTTTTGGGGTATTTTTGGTGTTTTTTCAGCCTGCAGGAAGGCGCATTTTGAAAGCTAGCTGACTCCATGATTTCAGGGCATCATCCAGAGACTGCCCTGATGATACCAGGGTGATGTTTGGTTCAGGGGCAACAAAGTTATAGAGGCCCAAATGGAATGCCCCCATCCCCATTATTTTCAATGGGGGGCTTCAAAAGCTTACCAAGAGATGGGGGGGCTACCTATTTGAGGGACCATAACTTTGGTCCCCCTGAACATAATCTCCACCAAGCTTGGCTGGCTTATCGCAGAACAGTTACCAGATGATACCCTGAAATTTTGGTGTCACTGCTTACAAAATACATATTCCAGGCGCCCCAAGAGGTATTGCCCAAGATTCTTTGTTTTGCGGTGACTTTGCCCCATTGTAGCTATTGAGGAATTTCTGAGGCAGGCTGCACATTTTTTTGAAGATAGAGGTGCCAGACTTTCAAGGTGGCTCCAAGAGGGCAGTAATAGCATCCAAGCTTGAGTGAGCTTTGCTTCTGGAGGAGTTGAGAGAGGTTGCAGAAGAGAGAACTCAGCCCACAGGCTTTCATGTGCAGGAGCTGAGGGAAACAAAATAAGCCTTTTGGGGGCCCATAAAATTGAACCCCCAGAAGCAAGGGTCTCCAAGCCTGGATGCTAATGCCAGGAGGCCCTCCTGCAGGAGCCACCCTGAAAGTCTGGTGCCTCTATCTTCTTCAAAATGTGCAGCCTGCCTACACACTCGGGCATTCCCCGTGGCTGCAATGGAGCAAAGTCACACAAAATATAAAGAATCTTGGGCAAATTTCTTGGGGTGCCTGGAAGGGATGTATTTTTAAAGCTAGTTTATTTCAAGGAGTATCATCTATTAACTATTCTTATGAAAGTGCCACCCAAAGTTGGGTGAGATTATGTTCAGGACCAAAGTTATGGTCCCTCAAATAGGTAACCCCATCTCCTATTCAGCTCCCATTGAAAACAATGGGGATGGGGCACCTTTGAGAGTCCTGCTGCTGCCCTGAATTGAAACATCACCAAATTTGGGTGGTATCATCAAGTCTCTGGACTGATACCCTGAGATTTTGGTGCATAACCTTAAAAATACTTGCCCCCATGCTGACCAAAGCGTCAAACACTTAAAAATTTAAAAACACACAAACGACCCTGAAATGTTGGTGCCCCCTCATGTGACCAAATGGGGGGCGCCCGGGGACATAGGGTACCCCCTGTTCCTAGGCAGGAATGCCACTGGATCCAAGTATGTGAATCTTACTCAGAGGCATAGCTAGGCCAGAGTGCACCCGGTGCACACTCTGGTTTTTTTGCTCCCCCACGGACCCCCGCCCCCCACGGCATTCCTGCCCCCCGCAGCACCCCCCGTGGCACCTCCCCACAGCACCTCCCCCTTACTTTTAGGAAAGGAGCAGGCCAAAAAAGCCTGCCTGCATTGCCTGGGCCTTGTGGGAAATGTAGTTCCCACCAGGCCCAGGCAACGCAGGCAGGCTTCTTCTCTGGGATGTTCCATTCCTAAAAGTAAGTGGAAGGTGCTCCGTGGGGGGGGGGTGCACTGTGGGAGGGCAGGGGGGAGGCGCGGGAAGGGGGCGCAGGAAGGGGGGATTTTTTCCACCCCCTCGTGACCAGAATTGGTGCACCCCCTGTCCCCTGGTGGCTTCACCACTGATCTTACTCCTTTACACTTACCCAATCTCCCCAATTTATTTAGATTACACTACTTGCTGGACAATTCTGATCCTTCTCTCTGTATGATAGTGGCAGACTTTCTCCTGGAAATTACTAAATGCCAGTAGATTTCCTTTGACTTAGTATTTATTTCCTGCATTGTATATTTATGGTTGTTTTTAAATCAGTTCTTTACTATTGTTGTATTGTTGTCTATGCCAATAAAGGCTTGCAAGCAAGTAAGATAAACAACTGCAAAGATTGTCATGCCCTTATATAAAGCCGTGGTGCGACCGCACTTGGAGTACTGTGTTCAGTTCTGGTCTCCACATCTCAAAAAGGATATTGAAGAGATAGAAAAAGTGCAGAGAAGGGCAATGAGGATGATTGAGGGACTGGAGCACCTTCCCTGTGAGGAGAGGCTGCAGTGTTTGGGACTTTTTAGTTTGGAGAGGAGACGTCTGAGGGGGGATATGATTGAAGTCTATAAAATTATGCATGTGGTAGAAAATGTTGACAGAGAGAATTTTTGTCTCTTTCTCACAATACTAAAACCAGGGGGCATACATTGAAAATGCGGGGGGCAGGGGGATTAGGCTAATAAAAAGAAACATTTCTTCACCCAACGTGTGATTGGTGTTTGGAATATGCTGCCACAGGGGGTGGTGATGGCCACTAACCTGGATAGCTTTAAAAGGGGCTTGGACAGATTTATGGAGGAGAAGTCGATCTCTGGCTACCAATCTTGATCCTCCTTGATCTGAGATTGCAAATGCCTTAGCAGACCAGGTGCTCAGGAGCAGCAGCAGCAGAAGGCCATTGCTTTCACATCCTGCATGTGAGCTCCCAAAGGCATCTGGTAAACCACTGTGAGTAGCAGAGTGCTGGATTAGATGGACTCTGGTCTGATCCAGCAGGCTCTTTCTTATGTTCTTTTGACCACAAGGTTTATTTCCCTCTTAATCTCATCAAGTTCAGATCCCAATGCCATATACTTGAAGGTGGAGTTTTGGTTCCAGTGTCCATCAACTTACACTTCCCTACTATGAACTTCATTTGCCACATTATTGCTTATTTACCCAATTTCTGAAGATACTCCTGGGGCTCCTCACAGTTGACCTTTGTTTTCACCATTCTGAATAGAATTGTAGAGTTGGAAGAAACCACAAGGGCCATCAAGTCCAACCCCCTGCCATGTTTTCTGCAAACCTGGCCTACACTGCTCACCCCTAGTTCCAGATAATTTATGAAAAGATGAAATAGCACCAGTCCCAATCCTTGTGGGACCCCTTGTGGAACCCCATTTCTTACTTACCTCCATTGCAGGATCTGTCCATGTATGTTTACTCTTTCTTTCCTGTCATTTAAACAATTTTTAATCCATAAGAGGACTCATCATCTGATCCCATGACTGTATGTTAAGCTTACTTGAAAGTGCTTGGCGAAGTACCTTGTCAAAGGTCTTATAAAAGTCCAAGGGTTACAATGGCTGCTGGGTCATCACTATCTGCCAGCTTGTTCACTTTCTCAAAGATCAACAAAAGCTTGGAGATGCAGACTTCCCTTTGCAGAAGACTTGCTGATTTCCCCTCAGCAGCAGGGGCGGAGTGCTCACAGGGACATGTGGGGTCACATCTCATCTCACCATCTGGTTACATGGGGGGGGGCAGAGAATCACCTCCACACCCCTCCCCTCGGCCCCACCCTGCCAAGCTGCACCTTCAGCCAGCAGAGCCTCTGCCAGCCAAAGGAGCAGCCTGGCTGGGCCACCGCCGGGCGCCCCTTGGCCTGGCCCTGCCAGGCTGCTCCTTCAGCCAGCTGAAGGAACAGCCTGGTGGGACCAGGCTGAGGGGCGGTTCAAGGCAGGCTCCTGCCAGCTAAGGTAAGTGGGATGTGGGGGGGAGCAGGGGTGGTGAGGGCGGGTCTGGAGCAAGTGTTGCTCAGGCGCCATCATAAGAACATAAGAAAGAGCCTGCTGGATCAGACCAGAGTCCATCTAGTCCAGCACTCTGCTACTCGCAGTGGCCCACCAGGTGCCTTTGGGAGATCACATGCAGGATGTGAAAGCAATGGCCTTCTGCTATTGCTGCTCCCGAGCACCTGGTATGGTAAGGCATTTGCAATCTCAGATCAAGGAGGATCAAGATTGGTAGCCAGAGATCAACCTTTGCAGTTTTATTATCAATTCCTTTCCTAATTATCCCCAGCATAGAGTTTGCCTTTTTCACAGCTGCCATGCATTGAGTTGACATTCCCATGGAACTATCAACTAAGATGCCCAAATCCCTTTCCTGGTCTGTGACTGATAGCACTGACCCCTGTAGCGTGGATGTGAAGTTTTGATTTTTTGCCCCTATGTGCATCACTTTACATTTTTGCTACATTGAACTGCATTTGCCATTTCTTAGTCCACTCACCCAATTTATCAAAGTCCTGTTATGTACCCCTTCCACCCCACATTTTAAAACACGCATCCAAGTCGGGATATTTATGGATAGGATATATATGTGAGATATATTTGGTGTGGCGCAGGATAAAATAGGCTAACAGCAAGCCTAAGGAATAGCAAACAGTCAGTAGAAAATAAATCTACTCATTTGCTCCTTGATGTCCACACCCAAGCCAGAGCTTCAGTTGATAAAGTTGTAAATGTGAACTATCCCTTGTATTGAGATGCTGCAACCTTTCTTCCCTTCAGCTGTTCCTAAAACTCCTAAGGGCTCCCATCCCTGATGTAATCTCGCTGCCTCACCTAAATTACAATAGCCAGAGACTCACTCTGCCGACCACCTATTCAAGGTGTTGTTAATGTAATAAAGGAAACAATTGGCTACTCAATCCCCTGGGTTTAGGACAATAGATAGAGATGCTAATTAGCTCAGTCCTGCAACCCAGCACAGCTGCAAGAAACGAAACCTAATGCAAAGGGTCTCTTTTCCCGCCAAACTAGCGATCCACCCTATAACAGCCCTGCTCACCTTAAGCTCATTGCTCATTTCTAACCTGAACCTCCCTTGGTCAAGTTGGTGTGAGACACGATATCGTCCTTCTATGGCATCTCTGTGCTGGCATAGAGTCCCTGCCTTCTACATCGTCTGCTGCATTGGAACCATTAGGTAACTTATCACCCTGCTGCCTCCCAATTCCCTTTCTATCATCCAAACCTATTTTTCTCACCTTTTTATATCTCTAGGAACTTGTGTGTATGTGCCTCCATATCTTCCTATGTATGTGTTTGAAACCAAATTTATATAAACATTTAAAACTTGATTTGGACTCCTGGTGTTACTCTGCGGAACGCTCCTTGTCAATTTCCCCGTATACATAGTCTCAAAAATCCCCGCCAAGCCTCCTCTCGCATTGCCAAGCTAAGTTGCTCTCCCCAAAAGCTCTGCCAAGCTGAGTTATTTCCCCATTGCTGCTTTGAGAAAGATAGTCACACTGTTATATCTTTAACAGTGCACTTGGAGCTCTTCGCAATCCTTTGTGGTTCTCACCAGTCTACATAATTTGGTATCATCCGCAAACTTGGCCACCACGCTACCCACCCCTACTTCCAGGTCATTTATGAATAGGTTAAAGAGCACTGGTCCCAAAACTGATCCCTGGGGGACACCACTCCCTACATCTCTCCATTGCGAGAACTTCCCATTTACACCCACCCTTTGCTTCCTGTTTCTCTCCCGCCCCATGTCTCTGTTCAGCAGGGTTTATTCCATTGAATGCCTAATAATTATCTCCCTGACTTCAGTTGCTACTCATTTGCAAGGGGGCAGATGTAATAGTAACTGACCTGAAATTTCCTGGTTCCCTTCTGGACCTTTTTTTAGAGCTGGTGTCACATTTGCTGCTTACCAGTCATCTGGTATAGTGATCGATTTTAGTGATAAATTACATATATGGGTTATTAGATCAACAATCTCATTTTTAGTTTCCTAAGAACTCCCAGCTGTACACTGTCAGGATCTGGGGACTTATTAGTTTTTAATTTCCCTAATTTGTCTAGAAGAGAGCCAGTATGGTATAGTAGTTAAAAGCAGCAGACTTTAATCTGGAGAACCAGGTTCTTCCCTACTTTTCTATCTAAAGCCTGCTGGGTAACCTTGGGCCAGTCACAGTTCTCTCAGAACTTTCTCAGCCCACACAGAGGCAGGCAATGACAAACCACCTCTGATTATCTCTTCCCTTGAAAACCTTCCAGGGTCACCAAAAGTTGGCTGTGACTTAATGACATGATGACACTTTACACCATGGGTCAATACAGAACTCTCTCTTGCCAGCATGGTGTACTGGTTAGGAGTGGTGAACTCTAATCTGGAGAACCAGGTTTGATTTTCCACTTCTCCACATGAGTGGTGGACTCATCTGGTGAACTGGATTTGTTTCCTCACTCATACATGTAAAGTCTGCTGGGTGACCTTGGGTTAGTTCCAATTCTCTTTGAACTCTCTCAGTCCCAGCTACCTCACTAAGTGGCTGCTGTGAGGAGAGGAAGGGAAGACGTTTGTAAGTTGCTTTGAGTCTCCATACAGGAGAGAAAGGCCAAGTATAAATCCAGACTACTTTTCTTCTTCTCAATTTGACTCAGTTCTTCAGATTCACTTCCTGAAAACAGTGAATGGAGAAAGAAGGTGCTCTTGAGATCTTAGAAACTAAGTTTTGTGTTATATATTCAACATATGGGAAACTGAGACCTACCCTGTCACAGTCTTTTGTCTATGCCAGTATACTTTGTTGATAAGACAGGTCAGTTCATAAAGATATATGGTCAGTTCATAAAGATATTTTGTTGATAAGACAGGTCAGTTCATAAAGATACAGGTCAGTTCATAAAGAAAAGATATATGGTAAAGTTCTTGCTAGACAACCATTTCAGGCTTCAAGCATGGTATTATGGTTCAATGTTACTCCATGTAGGGGAGAAGAAACTCCTTCCCCACAAATAAAAAACTAGCATATCAGAGAAAAGGCTCATTACCCTTGTGAGTAATCCAAACAGTCTTTTTAAAACGTTCAAACATGAAACTTGCACCAGCATATAACATATGACCCTTTTTTTGCCTCGATTCTGCATATCCTTGCATATTTCAGTCAGCTCAGCATATGCCATTAGCAAGGAGGAGGAAAAGTAGCTGGCAATGTGGATTTCAGGCATGCTCAAACACCCGCCCGGTTGGCTCACGTTCTGTATTGAAACACAAACAACAAGCTGATTGTTCAACAGCGTGTTCATTTAATTAATCAACCTGATCAAGGCTGTTCCGCAAGATGCTTTATGAAACTCCTTCCTAACAGTGCAACACAGCCCCATCAGATTTTCGTGCAGGCCCATTCTCACAAATTGTTAAATTCCTCCCCCTCCCTCCCCATCAAGTAGCAGCTGACTCAATTAGGCCTCTTCCGCACATGCAGAATAATACACTTTCAATCCACTTTCAATATACTTTGCAGCTGTGCAGAATAGCAAAATCCACTTGCAAACAATTGTGAAAGTGGATTGAAAGTGCATTATTCTGTATGTGGGGAAGAGGCCCTAGAGAATGACGTAGGTATAGATTTTTTATGGGGGGGTTCGGGGGCAAGGCCATGCCCCACCTGCCCCTGGGGGCATGGCCACACCTCCCCAAGCCCCGCCCCTGGCCTCAATGCTTATAAAAGCAGCTCTCCAAGGCCGGAGATGGCAGACTCCCCTGCCCTGCCCCCCCTGCCCCCCCACCAGCTGAGCTCCTAGCTGGTAGCTGGCAGTCCCTTCTCCCTCCCCTCCAGGCAGAGGGGTAGGTAGGGAAAATGGAGCCTGGTGCAAAACCTGAGGTTTGTGCCCCCCCCCATGGGTGGCTGCTGTGATGCTGAAATCCACCCCCAAACAGCATCACTTTCAATTGTGTTTAAATTAGGGAGCCCAAATTCTCCTTTTCAATCCATCTTAAAGAGAGAATCTGGGGTTCTCAGTTAAAACAACATTGAAAGTGATGCTGTTTTGGGGTGGATTATCCCCCACCCTGAAACAGCATCACTTTCAAGGTTTAATCTGGAGACCTCAGATTTGTCAGGACCATGCCTGTCAGTGCCTGGATGTCTTGCTGTGTGGGAATTGTAAATGCTTTCCTGTTTCCCTCTTCCCTTCCTGGCAACCTCCTGGTGCCAGCTCATCTGTGAGAAGGTGTCAATGGTTCCCAGGTTCTTTGAAGCTCCGTAGTGCAAATGTTGTAGAAACTGTAAGGGACATTTGGCATGGGGCGAAATGGAGGGGTTTTTTTTTAAGGATATAGGTCCTGGATCTGAGCTCTCTAGCTCAGATCCTGCTTTCTATTGTTACTCTACGCACTGCAAGAAATAAACTGCTTTAGGACTTTCCTACGGTCTCTGTTATTTCCACGTTTGAGAGTCTGACATTAAGCAGGATCTCCCAGTTTGACCTGCACTCGGATCCATGGCTGGAAAGTATGGAACGACTGGGGTGTCCCGCACTGGCGAACCTGATGAGGGAATGGGGTTGGTCCCAGAGAAGGACAAGGAGCCCTGCGACCCAGACTCAGGAGATGAGGAGAAGGATGCCCTCATCCCCGACCGACACGATCCTCCCTTGGGTGCTGCGTGAAGCACCAGCGGGGAGAGCATGGGATCGTCCTACTCTTGGGCCCCCTCTTGGTGGCCGTGCTGGGGGGGCAAGGCGGCTGGGCAGCATGCATTCACTTGACTCACACAGCCCATGGAGCAGGACATTTATTCAGAGTGGGACCCGGCGGAGCAAAGTGTGTGGTCGCAGGCCCAGGTTTGGGCAGGGGCGTAGGCCCCCAAGCGAGATGTGGGTGCTTGGCAGTGGGAGTGAGATGAGATGTGGCAGGAGATAGACTTCCTACGACACAACATGGAACTTCTCTTGGCCCATGCAGAGGCGGCAGAGCAGAATTGCCAGGATCCACCACAGTTGCTGCCACCGCAGCCTCCAGAGGGGGAGTGGCCAGTGCCCGCAGCTGCCCATCTAATGCTGCCCAGGCAAGTAAGGCTATGAGGTCTGCTCAGTCAAGAATCACGCAAGCTCCGTGAAAGGCGCTGAAGAAGTCTAAAGGCCCGTTTCTGCCGGACGATGGAGAAGCAATTCTACCTCGTACAGGTCGAGGCGCATATGGAAAAGCACGGTGGTGACTACGAGGATGAGGTCGAGCAGGCACATGAGGTGGGGGCCCTCCTGGAGGGAGCAGCGGCCGGTTGGTACGTGGGACTTTACAAAGGCCGGGCGCCCGAATTGCATTCCTTCCCTCACTTCATGTTGGCCCTGCAGTGGCAGTTCGAGGACCCGTTCGAGGAGGAGAAGGCCCAGGTCAGGCTGTGGCAGATCTGGCAAAGGTCTCGATCCGTGAGTGAGTACATCTCAGAGTTCCGCCAGCTAGCTGGGGTGGTCCAGGACTGGCCGGAGCAGGTGAAGATCCACTTCTTCCGAGAGGGACTTCATCACGGAGGTGGCCAAATATTCCCTGGTGCTGGGGGTGCCTTGGTTGCGGGGCCACAATCCCAATATCTCCTGGTCCTCCAGCTCTATTCGATTTGTTGACCCCCCCCCTTGCGGCGACCATATGTCTGGTCCCCCGCCGATGCGGGTGGGGGTCTCCCACGAGGTGGCTGGGAGTGCACTGGACGTCTTGGCCATCCTTCGACCCTACCGGGACCTCCAGAGGGTGTTCGAGGAGATGGAGTGCGACAAGCTGCTGCCCCACCGTAAAACTGACTGTAAGATCGAGTTACTCCCTGGGGCTAAGCTCCTGAAAAGCTGTCTTTACCCCATGAGTCCATCGGAAGCCCAGGCGCTTCAGGAGTTTTTGGACAAAAACTTGAAACGGGGCTTTATAAAACGGGTGACCAGTGACTTCGCCACGCCTGTTCTGTTCGTGCAGAAGAAGGATGGCTCCCTATGCTTGTGCACTGACTATCGGGGACTGAACATGGTCTCTGCTTGTAACAAGTACCCTCTCCCACTGATTAAGGACTTACTGAGTTGTTTGGGGGAGGGCAAGATTTTAACTAAGTTGGACTTGCGGGAAGCCTACTACCAGGTGCGGATCGCCAAGGGCTACGAGCACCTGAAGGCTTTTAACACGAGGCTGGGCCAGTTTGCCTACCATGTCCTCCAGTTCGGGTTATCCGGGGCACCCGGGACTTTCATGTGTTTGATAAATGAGGTGCTTCAGAACTTTCTGTTCAAAGGGGTGGTAGTGTATTTGGACGATGTACTAATTTACTCCCAGTCGGAGGAGGAGCACGTCGCCACTGTGCGGGCTGTGCTACAGTGGCTCCTCGGCAATGACCTGTTCGTGAAGCTTTCCAAATGTGAATTTCATAAGGAGCTGCTAGACTTTCTGGGTTACCGGATCTCCAGCCGGGGGTTGGACATGGACCCGGGTAAGGTTCGTGATGTGGTGCAGTGGCAGGAGCCCCGCACCAGACGTCAGTTGCAGTCATTCCTGGGTTTTGCCAACTTCTATCGGGATTTTATACTGGACTTTGCCTGGCTGGCGCTCCCTCTCACTGATTTGCTACGCACGAAGAAGGGGCCAGTGGCGACGAGGCCTTCAGCTCCGCTGCCATGGTCACCGGAATGCGAGGCGGTGTTCCGGGTGCTCAAACGCGCCATCACGTCAGAGCCTCTCTTGCGCCATGGCAACCCCTCCAAGCCCTTTGTTGTTCACATTGACACTTCGGACAAAGCTATGGGAGCGGCCCTACTGCAGAAAGGGGAGGATGGGAGGTTGTATCCCTGCGCCTACCTTTCCCGCAAGTTTTCAGGGGCTGAGCATCACTGGACTGTGGGTGACAAGGAGACGGGAGCGATCAAATGTGCTTTGACTACTTGGCGTCACTGGCTGGAGGGAGCGGCCCTCCCTTTCGAGGTGTGGACTGACCATAGGAACTTGGCTGTGCTCTGCGTCCCGGGGAAGTTGTCCGCCAAGCAGCTTCATTGGGTTGACTTCTTCTCCCGTTTCAATTTCACTCTGCATTTCCTCCCCGGGAAGGCCAATTGCCTGGCTAATGCCTTGTCTCGGTTGCCAGATCCTTCCCGGGGGGACCCCGCTCCGGTCAGGACAGTGTTTTCTCCCTCTCAACTGGGCTTGGTGGTCGTAGTCAGGCGGCACTTCACTCCAGCCCCCTGGCCGTTCCCGCCTCGCTGGAGGAGGCCCTACAGGGGGCGGGGGCCCTCAAAGTGCCGCAGGATGAAGGTGGTGACCTGCTGGAAAAGCAGGGGGAAGTTCTGGTGGAAGGGGAATCGACTCTATGTGCCTCCAGCGGCGCGCCTCCTTGCGTTACAGGGCTCTCATGATGTAAAATCATTTGGGTTTGTGAAAACGTTGCATTTGGCCCGTAGACAATTTTGGTGGAAGACGTTGAGGGGGGATGGGGAGGATTATGTGAAAGGTTGCCCTACGTGTGCGATGGCCAAGAGGGCATAAGGAAAGGTGTCCGGTCTCCTCCAGCCCCTGCCAGCGCCCTTTGTGCCATGGAAGGTGATTTCTATGGATTTCATCACCGACCTCCCGTCCAGCAGAGGGAAGTCGGTGATCTGGATGGTTGTGGACTTGTTTTCAAAGCAGGCACACTTTGTCCCTTGCGCCTTGCTGCCGACAGCGAGCAAGTTGGCCCGCTTGTTTGTAACTCACATCTACCGACTCAACGCTGCTCCTGATAAGATAATATCAGACCGCAGAGGGCAGTTCATTTCACAGTTCTGGCGGCACTTTCTGAAGATGCTGTGCACGGAACAAGGTCTTTTGTTGTCATGCGCTTCCACGCCCAGCTACCACGTCGGTCAGAAGCGAATGCCACGAAGCGGCTGACTTCCCTGAACAGTGCAGTATCTACTGTGTTACATTAATTTCCATCAGGACAATTGAGTTGCCCTGCTGCCTTTTGCTGAATTTACCTATAATAACGCGGTGCATAGCAGCACGGGGAAAAACCCCTTTGAGGTCGTTTCGGGACAATCGGCTAAGCCATTTTCATTCCTGGGGGAGGTTCAGCAGGGGCCCATGGAACTTCAGGAATGGGTGCGGTTCATCCGGCAAGCGTGGGGGCCGATGCAGCAAGCCCTGAAGAAGGCGAAGCAGGGGTACAAGCGGCAGGCCGACAAGAAGCGGCAGCTGGTGACTCTTACGGTGGGGGTTGGATGTACTTATCCACCAAGAACTTGCAGGGGCTGCAAAGGTGTAGGAAACTGGGGGGAAAGTACATTGGCCCTTTTCAGGTGCTCAGAGTGATTAATGATGTGACAGCCGAATTACAGTTGCCAAAAAACTTGAAGTTTGTACATCCTGTTTTTCATTGCAGCCTCCTCAAGAAGGCACCTCCCCCAGATGACAGGCATTCTCAGCCGGCAGTACCGGCCCCGGTAACAGTGAGGGAGGAGCCTCACCACGAGGTGGAGGAAGTTTTAGACTCTCGGGTGCACCGTGGCCAGCTACAGTATTTGATCGCATAGACTCATTTCCCGGCTGGGGACAACGAGTGGGTCGACTCTGAACATGTTTTATTTTTTATTTATTTATCTTCAGATTTATATACCACCCAACCCCCGAAGGGCTCTGGGCAGTGAACAACATAAAATTCAATACAAAAAACATAAAATCAAATACCAATCAGTCATTAAACAACATGAATTAAAACGCAGCAATTAATACATAATACAACATAGCAATGCCCGCTAGTCCCTCTTAGATTCCTCTCCCAGAGGAGGAGTGAGGAGAGAAAGGGGTGGGTCCCTGTACAAAATGGTAACTAAGACCCTGTCCACAAAGAAGGGAAAAGTGAGAGGGGGGCAGTTTTCAGCTGCTGGACACTCCAAAGTCCCGGCATCGAACAACTCAAAAGATCTCTTGCCTTTGCAAGCCCTACGGAACTCACTCTATAAGGTCCCGGGTGAGGGTCGGACGGACAGCTGGAGGAAGAGTGTTCCACCAGGCAGGGGCCAGGGCTGTAAAAGCCGCATCATGGAGGGGCCAGGGACTGTCAGCAAATTGGCCTCCGCTGAGCGCAGAGGCCTAGTAGGGACATATGGGGTGTGAATGCTTGGTCTACGCCCAGGTATGGGGAGGGTCCCCAGATTAGCCTGCGTAACATGTTCAAGCCCCTCACTTAGTGAAGGCGTTTCACTGGGCTCACCCCGATCGCCCAGGAGGAGGGGAGGTCTTAAGGGGGGCGGAATGTCAGGACCATGCCTATCAGTGCCTGGATGTCATGCTGTGTGGGAATTGTAAATGCTTTCGTGTTTCCCTCTACCCTTCCTGGCAACCTCCTGGTGCCAGCGAGAAGGTGTGAACGGTTCCCAGGTTCTTTGAAGCTCTGTAGTGCAAATGTTGTAGAAACTGTAAGGGACATTTGGTGTGAGGCAAAACAGGGGGGTTGAAGGACGTAGGTCCTGGATCTGAGCTCTCTAGCTCAGATCCTGCTTTCTATTGTTACTCTACACGTTGCAAGAAATAAACTGTTTTAGGACTTTCCTACGGTCTCTGTTATTTCCACGTTCGAGAGTCTTACAAGATGAATGGCATGGATTTAAAGGGGTTGGATTCAAAAGGAGAATCTGGGGAAATTTGGGGGGTGCCTGCTGTCAGGGGTCAATTGTTAAGCTAGCATCACCAAACTTTCAGGGTATCTTTAGGAGACTCTCCTGATGATACCACCCAGGTTTGGTGAAGTTTGGTTCAGGGGGACCAAAGTTATGGACCTTCAAATGTGTAGCCCCCATCTTCTATTAGCTCCCATTGGAAACAATGGGGGATGGGGCACCCCTTTTGAGGGTCCATAACTTTGGCCCCCAGAACCAAACTTCACCAAACTTGGCTGATATCATCAGGAGTGTCATCTGAAGATAGCCTGAAATTTTGGTGCAGCTAGCCTAAAAAGCGCGCCCCCTGCAGGCCAAAAACCGAAAAAACACTTTAAAATACAAAAAACCACAAATGGGGGCGGAGCTTCAGACATGCAATGTGGGGGTTGAACCTGAGAAACCCCCCCCCCCTTACCTACATCCTTGATTCCTAGAGAGGAAGGAGTTTGGGGAGGAGAAAGAGCTCAAAATGGATAGAATTATGTAGTCATCACCCCCAGAAGTTTGCTATTTTCTCCAGGAAAACGGATCTGCGTAGTCTCAAGACCAATTGCATCCTGGGAAATCTCCAGTCACCACCTGGAGATTGGCATGTGAAAAGATGGTCTCTCTCAGTGTTGCATCCATAGGAGGGCTTGTGTGTGACTGGTCTCTTCAGGGAGATTGTAGGTCCTCCTCCTGAGTTTTCAACTTCATTAAAGATTTTACTTGAGGGTTATAATGAAAAGCAAATCAGGTAGGTAGGTTTTGTTTTTTTTGGTCAAATTACTCAATAATAAATAAAGCTACTCTTGCCTTCCAGTACTCTGTTCAATGAGTACAAAGACACTAGGATAACTATCAAGCTCTAGGCACGTATTTTTAATTTTCCTAAAATTAAATTTTAATTTATTAATCCAAATACAATTATGTAACATTACAAATATTAAGACTACCTATATTTAGGTTCAGGCTGTTCTACATTGATTCCCACCCCACCCCAGTCTTCCCTTAAGCCTCTTCGTGCAGCACTTATGACTATGCAACTGATAATTTCTCCTTGTATCAGCTCTTTCGCCATCTTCATTCACCAGTTTGAACCAGTTCCCATCCTGCTGCCCGTGTTGTTACTGGGAGCCGAGTCTTTCTGGCTGTTGTCTGAAAGCTGTCAAAGAACTTCTCCCTTTGGACCTGAGGAATTTTTCTCCAGTTTGCCTTTTGTATGAGTTGTAAAACTTTCATTGGGACAACCCTCAGACCTGGGATCCAATGAGCCATAAGCACATGACACTGGGGTCACGTTACACCAGAGGAACAGGATGACAGGCACCTGGGCCTATGACCTTGCTAGTGTCCAGGGCTCGCCCAAGGATTTGGGGTGCCATAGGCGAATGGCTTTGCAGCACCACACACGGAAGGAAGCTGCCGCTACCACTTCCTCTCCCTAAGCACTATAGGAGGCCACCATTGCCTTTCTTCTCCACTCAAGCCTGCAGGAAAGGAAAGCTTCCCCTCCTCACTCTATTTGGCCATCTTGATGTAGTGGTTGAGAAAGGCAGACTCTGGAGAACTGGGCTGAATTTCCCACTCCTCTGCATGAAGCCTGTTGGGTGACCTTGAAGATCAACAACAGGTATATTTATATATAGTCCTGTTTGCAGAGTAGCAAGCAGAATGTAATTTTGTACGCCCCTTTAATATATAAGAATAGTTAACTTGGTAAAGACCAGCCTTTTCACCTCAGAAATCGTAAACAAAAAAGAACTTTACTCATACTGAAAGAGAAAGAGATTATATACATAAACAAAGGAACACTTATGTACTGATACATCCACAGTTCATCATTTTGTTACATTTTGGTTACCATAACAAGTATCATTTACAATATTAAACATTTCAGTCAGAGCCTTTTTGGTTTAACAGAGCACATAACATCTTTCCTTAGCAAGAGTCAGGGAGCAACTGTTTCCAACTGTCACTTTTAGAATGTTCATTGAGCTCTCCCAGAATTCTGTGCTGCTGCTGCATCCAACAGACCTAGGGCTAGTCACAGTTCTCTTCAAACTCTCCCAGTCCCATCTACCTCACAAGGTATCTTTTGTGGGGAGCAGAAGGGAAGGCAATTGTAAGCTGCTATGAGACTCCTTAAAGTTAGAGAAAAGTGAGGGGCAAATACCAACTCTTTTTTCTCCTCCTCCTCCTCCTCCTCCTCCTCCCTGGAACAACGCTTCTCCTTCCAACAGGGGTAGATTGGGAGGTACGAATGGCCTTGTAAAATGGCCCTGCTCTATGGCTTGCCCCCCAGTGGAAGGAGAAGGAAGGAGCAGGCTTGCCTTAGGCTGTGGCTGTCCACTGGAGCCAGGAGTGCCACCTGGGGCTACCACTTGCCATGGCAGACCCCAGTGCTGTGGACAGGACAGAGACAGGGCTGGTTTTGGTGCTCCTCCACCTCTGGTGCCCTAGGTAATCACCGAGATGTGTCTAATGGATAAGCCGGCCCCACTAGCATCAAAGCTGTGGGAAGGAAACAGAGTGTGCCAGGGGCGGGGAATCCAAGCCAGGGATCAGGAGATACACTGCACAGAAGAACAAGCCAAAGGCCAGAGCCATGAAGGAATCTTCTCTGCCATGCTCGGACCTCACCTCAGCATCCTACTGCTCGTCATGTGTGCAAAGGGAGTCAGGAGGCATGGAAACCTTGCTCTCTATGCATGAACATTAGCAGCAGGTGGTGGTGGGAGGGCAAAACAGTGACTCTGTAGAGACTTCTGGCCCAGCAGATAGGGCTCCATGACCCAACTGAGAGTCCTGACCCATGAGATGAAGACCATGGCCTAAGACAAGTGTTTTTTGCTGAATATATGGTCTGGATAGCTGAGGCTAAACCTGAGGCAGATCTAAGCTGCTAAGTGTGATTGATTGATTGGTGTTTTGAATATGCTGCCACAGGAGGTGGTGATGGCAACTAATCTGGATAGCTTTAAAAAGGGCTTGGACAGATTTATGGAGGAGAAGTCGATCTATAGCTATCAATCTTGATCCTCCTTGATCTGAGGTTGCAAATGCCTTAGCAGACCAGGTGCTCAGGAGCAGCAGCACCAGCAGAAGGCCATTGCTTTCACATCCTGCATGTGAGCTCCCAAAGGCACCTGGTGGGCCACTGCGAGTAGCAGAGTGCTGGACTAGATGGACTCTGATTTGATCCAGCTGGCTCTTTCTTATGTTCTTATGTTTAAGCAGGGACAGTCCTGATTAGTATTGGGATGGGAGACTGCTAAGAAATAGCAGGGTCTTTATGCAGAGGCAGGCAATGGCAAACCTCTTCTCAACGTCTCAAGTCAGCTATGGCTTGTTGGCAAAAGGAAGGTTTTTAGTGTAGATTATATATATAGTTATTTTACTGTGGTAGTTGAGGGGGCCAGAGCTCTCTGCTTTTGTAAGCCCCTTGAAATACACGTTGCATACAAATACTAAAAGTAAATGAATGAATATTCCCATCAGTATGCTGCTGCTTGCACAAGGGAATGGTAGGCACCTCTTCCATTTCAGAGATGATCAGCCCTGATACAACCATTACCTCCTATGGACCTTTGCTGCTGCTTCAGATTGTCTTTTAGGGAGCTGAGTCCAATTGCTGTGTAGGAAAGGCAGGTCTGTCCCACATCACATTCCTCCTAGAATATACTGCAGAAAACTTGTATGGGGGCTAAGAGAGAATGCAGGACTTCTCTGCTTCCACAGCTCAGCTGTTGCAAACCAAGAGGCCATAAATCTGATCCCTTTATGTGCAGCTGTTTTAAATGGTTTCCAGTCTGTTCATAACAGTGAACCATGGGCAAACATGACCATGATTTGCTTTTGCAATTCCAGGTGAAGCTCAGTAATGTGGCGACAATTGAATTCAGGTGTGGATATTATATATATACATATACACACATATATACATATATACATATATATATATATATATATATATACACACACACACACACACACACACACACACACACACACACACACACACACACACACACACACACATATATATATATTATATACACATATATACATATATATACATATACATATATACACACACACACATATACATATATATATATACACATATAGTGTGTGTATATGTATATGTGTATGTGTATAATGTAAGGAATAACAATATTATTGATATTATTATTATCAATATATATGTGTATATATATATGGGGTGTGTGTGTGTGTATATGGTGTATATATATATATATGGTGTGTGTGTGTGTGTGTGTGTGTGTGTGTGTGTGTGTGTGTGTGTGTATATATATATATATATATATATATATATATATATATATATATAAACAAAAACATTTCTTTCTCAGCAGGTATTTTAACACCATACTTGGCAGATCAGAAGTGCTATAAATTATCCACTAACACTATGAAAGAATGCACCCAAGCAAGAAAGATCAATGAACAATGTTGATCAGTAAGCGGGGGGAGGTTGTACATGAAATACATGAAACCTCTAAAAATGTTAACACTGAATTTATCATTGTCATGCGTCTCTCTCCCCTCCACCATCATTATTTACAGAGTCTTACAGGCATTCTTGACAAATACTTAATCACATAGTTAAACTATTCTTAGAAAAAGACCACTTTAACAACATGGGGAAAGGGGGGTTGAGATGGAATGTCATGAATGAATACTCCTCAGTGAAAAATGTAATGCTCGTAGCTCTAGAAAAGTAGCAGTCAAGGCAGTTTAGCATTTTCCCCCTTACACCTAATTTTCAATGTTCAAAAAGTTTTTAGAGTGCCAGTGTGGTGTAGTGGTTAAGGTGTCGGACTAGGAGTCACAAGCCTTTATTGGCATAAATGTGTCGGACTAGGACCTGGGAAACCCATGTTCAAGTCCCCACTCACACTTTGGGCCAATCACACACTCTCAGTCCTTTCTCTGGCTAGTATTTGTGTGGGAGACTTCCAAGGAATGCCAGGGTTTTGATGCCGAGGCAGGCAATGGCAAATCATCTCTGAAGGTCTCTTGCCTTTGAAATCACATAGGGTCTCCATAAATTAACTGTGACTTAATAGCAAAAAAAAACCAAAAAGGAGCTGTTGGCAGGGCTGAATTATGAAAAAAGGACAAATGATTGTGCTGTGAGAAAAAAAAAAAGGTCAGCTGACTTTATTTCAACTGGGTATCAGTGCTCATGTGAATACTGAAAGGGTAAATGATGGCATAAGCATAAGCTCTGCTTTCCAAATGTCTGAAAGCCCAGGGGCCCGGCTGTGGTTTAATATGGCTCCAGCTTGGCAAGGGTAAGTCATCAGTTATGGAAACCCCCACCTTGAAATCTGAAGTGGTACAGTCCAGGAACACTGTGGTACAGTCCAGGAATGCCATGTAATCAGAAGTGGTACAGTCCAGGAACACCATGTAATCAGAAGTGGTACAGTTCAGCAACAGTGTTAGCCACAGGAAGTGTTGTTTTAGTCTAGCTCAGGCTTTAGTACAATAGTGCTCACTTTTTCAAATACACAGAAAACTCCAAAATAAAATCTTGTCAGGGGCCACC